>NW_024499684.1:7409782-8033745 GCF_017590055.1 Onychostruthus taczanowskii
TGAGCGCCATCGCACCGAAAGGCGGAGCAACCCCGGCGAGGCAGGGGAGGCGCGGAGCGGCGCGGGGGAGCGCGGTCAGGGCGGCGAGCGGCTCCCCCCCGCTCCCGCTCCGCGTCCTCTCTCCCCTCCTTCCTTTGTCGTCAAGTGCGGTTTAGCAACAAAGATCCCAACAAGAGAGTGGAAGTAAACTTAGCCGGGGCTTTGTGCGGCCCGTGTAGTGACAACAAGGGAAACAAAACTACGTGTTTGTAGCGCCCGGCCGTCCCTCAGCCCCGCGCTGCGCCCACCCGGCACCGCCGGCGGCCCGCAATGGGCGCGGGTGACGGTGCCGCCGGGCCCAGGGGCGGACGGAGCGCGGCCCGGACCCCTCCCCAGCTTCTGCAGAGGGGTCCCGGCCCCGCTTTGTGCTCGGCGGGGATGGCATGTGGGAAACCCGTGTTTGCACTGGACATCTCCCTCCTGCGAGGCCGGGGGGAAGGGCTTGGCGCGCTGTGGCGCGGCCGCACGGAGCAGGGCCCGGGGAATGGCCGGGAGATGGCACGGCCTCTGCCCCGGCGGTGCGCGGCGAGCTCCGCTCCCCGGCGGCGGCGGCGGCAGGGCCCGGCTGGGGGCTCCGCTTCACGGGGACTGCACGGCCTGGACGGGGCGAGCGAGGCACACGCAGGGCCCCGCGCAGCCGGGCGGCCCCTCTGTCCCGAGGGGCACTGGCACAGGGCTGGGGGAAGCCGTTCCCGCTCCGCTCCCCCCATGGCTTCTCCTAGCCCCAAGCCAAAACCAACTTAAAGGGAGAAAAAAAAAAAAAAAAAAAAAAAAAAAAAAAAAAAAAAAAAAAACACCACGTAGCAACAATGCTGTTTACCCACTTCCTCCAAAAGGCGTGTGTGACCTGTTGCTGGAAGGGGAGATACAAAGGCTCCCAGTGGCCGCCCGGGCCGCCCCCGGGCCCGCCTCCCCGCCGAGCCGTCCCGGCGCGCCCAGCCCCCGCCCCGTTTCATGCAAAACCAGGGGAAGAGACTTGTCCTCAGTGGCGGAGCCGCCGCGCGCTGATTGGCCGGAGCGAACGCATTTATTGCCTGACAAGCCCCCATCACATGGATGGTTGTCTATTAACTTGTTCAAAAAAGTATCAGGAGTTGTCAAGGCAGAGAGAGAGAGTGTGTGTGTTTGCAAAAGGGGGTAAAGTAGTTTGCTGGCTCTTTAAGACCGAGGTGGAGAGAGAGAGAGAGAGAGAGAGAGAAAGAGAGAGAGAGAGAAAGAGAGAGAGCGGCAGGCAGAGAAAAGAGAAAAAGGAGGAAGAAGTTTTTTAAAATCAAGACTCCGGCGGTAATAATAGCAGTTATTAGCATTATTAATCCATCAGCGAAGAAGAGGATCCTGATCTTGATCCAAGTGTGGTTTTGGGGAGTCCCCCTCCCCCCTTTCCTACCCCTCCCTAGGAAAAAAAAAAAAAAAAAAGTCCGGCTTGGGACTCCGCTGCGGCTGCTCCTCGTTTCTCTGCTCAAGGCTGGTTCCAGCAAAAGTAGTTTGAATGTACAACATGATGGAAACCGAGCTGAAACCTCCCGCCCCCCAGCAAACTTCGGGGGGAGGCACAGGCAACTCCAACTCGGCCGCCAACAACCAGAAGAACAGCCCGGACCGGGTCAAGCGCCCGATGAACGCGTTCATGGTGTGGTCCCGCGGGCAGCGGCGGAAAATGGCCCAGGAGAACCCGAAGATGCACAACTCCGAGATCAGCAAGCGGCTCGGGGCGGAGTGGAAACTTTTATCCGAGGCGGAAAAGAGACCCTTCATTGATGAAGCCAAGCGGCTCAGAGCTCTGCACATGAAGGAGCACCCGGATTATAAATACCGACCCCGGAGGAAAACCAAGACCCTCATGAAGAAGGATAAGTACACGTTGCCGGGGGGCTTACTGGCACCGGGCACCAATACCATGACGACTGGGGTAGGGGTTGGGGCCACCTTGGGAGCTGGGGTGAACCAGAGGATGGACAGTTACGCGCACATGAACGGCTGGACCAACGGAGGCTATGGGATGATGCAAGAGCAGCTCGGCTACCCGCAGCACCCGGGCTTGAACGCGCACAACGCGGCTCAGATGCAGCCCATGCACCGCTACGACGTGAGCGCCCTGCAGTACAACTCC
This sequence comes from Onychostruthus taczanowskii, assembly GCF_017590055.1. Classification (NCBI taxonomy): domain Eukaryota; kingdom Metazoa; phylum Chordata; class Aves; order Passeriformes; family Passeridae; genus Onychostruthus; species Onychostruthus taczanowskii. The sequence goes on from NW_024499684.1 coordinate 7,411,932, forward strand.
ATGACCAGCTCGCAGACTTACATGAACGGATCGCCTACCTACAGCATGTCCTACTCCCAGCAAGGGACCCCGGGCATGGCCCTGGGCTCCATGGGCTCGGTGGTCAAGACGGAATCCAGCTCCAGTCCCCCCGTAGTCACTTCCTCGTCTCATTCAAGGGCTCCTTGCCAAGCTGGGGACCTTCGGGACATGATCAGCATGTATCTACCAGGTGCTGAAGTACCAGAACCAGCTGCCCCAAGCAGACTTCATATGTCCCAACACTACCAGAGTGCACCTGTTCCTGGCACAGCCATTAATGGCACACTCCCTCTATCACATATGTAAGACAAAGGGGCCGGGGGGGTGGGAGGGGAGGGAAAGGAAAACTAAACAAAACAAACAACAAAAAAACTTTTATTAGAAATTCTGGACTTTTTTTTTTTTTTTGGACTATTTTTGTACAGAGAAAACTCCGGAAGGGGGGTGGGTGGGGTTTGGGGGGGAGGGGGGGTCAGAAATTAAACCGACAAGGAACTTGTATAGATCTCGGAGGGGAAGCAACTACACAAAACTTTTAAAAAGTTCTAGTTAAAACGGTAGGAACTTTGCAGAAAGTTTGCAAAAGTCTTTACCAATAATATTTAGAGCTAGACTCAAAGAGCGAAGAGGAAGATGTTTTAATATTTGCAGGCAACTTTTGTACAGTATTTATCAAAAGACACATGGCAATCAGAATGTCCATTGGCAATATAGAGAGAAGAAAAAAAAAAAAAAACAAGCTCGCGAATTTGCCAATTATTTTTAAAAATTAGAATCTTCTTGGACCATTGTGGTTGTGGCAGCTGAATTTATAGCAGCTGCGAGAGGAGAGGAAATTATTTTACGGCATTTGGACACTTAAATTGTTTTAGAAATTGTACAAAAGATAAAAAAGGTAGGATGAGTACTTGCGAACCATGGGCTTGGTTTGCTGGATAAGGGCAAACGTTTAGATTGTACTAAATATTTTTTTCTTTTTTTTCTTTTTTTCTTTTTTTTTTTCTTTTTTTTTACTTCTTGTTAAAAAGCAAAAATTGCCATGCAGGTTCACACGCCGTTTGTTAATTTATAATAACTTTTTGTTTCCAGACTTCATCCTGTTGAAAGGGAAAAAAAAAAAAAAAAAGAAAAAAGAAAAATTACCAACCTGAAATTACTGTGTTTGAAATATTTTCTTATGGTTTGTAATATTTCTGTAAATTTATTGTGATGATATTTTAAGTTCTTTTTTTTTTTTTCTCCTCATTTTCCGTAGTTGTATTTTAAAGATTCGGCTCTGTATTATTTGAAATCAGTCTGCCGACAGTCCATGTATATATTTGAACTAATACCATCCTTATAACAGGTACATATTCAAGTTAAGTTTTTACTCCATTATGCACAGTTTGAGATAAATAAATTTTTGACATATGGACACTGAAGTTCCGCTTGAGTCTTGGATTTATTTTTGTAACGCAAGATGTTTTTTAAATAATTCATGCAGTAGAAGGTATCATCGTAGCCAACCGAATACGATAAATAATGCAGTAAGATATAACTATATATCTATAACTCATGAATATTTTTATAGGTATTTATAGAGAGAGAGAAAGTACGATAGCTTTAACGGAGTAACTGCCTGTGCCTCCTTCGGGGGGACGGGAGCGCGGAGTGAGAGGCTGCTTCCCAGGTCCCTCCCTTCCCTCCCGGGGACTCGGGGTGCTCCGGGGGCTCTGTCGCCGCTGCCTTTGGCCACTTGTTGCCCCCGGAGGGGCCGAGCTGGGGCTGGCGGGGCCGGCGGCGGGCGGGCCGCGGCCTCCCGGCTTCCACAGGCGGATAAGGCTCTTCTCTCTCTTCCCTTTCCCAAGCGTGCCTCCTTCCGCTGGGCAGGCAGGAGGGGAGCCGGCTCCCCACGGCCGGGAGCCCCAGCGCGCCCGGCCCGGCCGGGCTCGGCCCTCCCCGCTCCCTTTGTCCGCCACTTCCCAAACTTTCCTCCCCTGGCTCCTGGGCCGCGCAGGAGGAGGTGGGAGGTGGGGGCGGGTGTAGGGTTGGCCGGGCAGAGGTAAGAAACGACAAAAACAGAGCAAACAAACAGAAAAACGGTCGAATGCCAGAGAATTTCACGTTTTATCACAGCTCTTTCTTGAATCCTATTTCTTAAATTGCCAGCGCGGTGTAGCCCCGTTTCGGACACTCTCTGCAGCCGGTCACAGCCCCAAAGAGAAGCGGTGGCGCCCGCCATATAGGAGGAGAGATCCACCGTCCGTGCCAGGTAGAGTTTTACTTTGTACGGTCGTACCCGCAGTTGCCGGGGCCGGGGCTCCGCGCCGCTCAGCGCCGCTCCGCGCTGGCGGCCCAGGCCCCGCGGCCCGGGCAGGGCAGGGGGCGATGGCAGCGCAGCCGGGCACTCCCTGCGGCAGCCCCAGCGGGTGCCTGGTGCTGCTAACGCGGCTTCCCTTAGGGGAAACGAGGGAGATGTAAATAATAATAATAATAATAATAATAATAATAATAATAATAATAATAATAATAATAATGGTACGAATTTGGGGATGTGATTGCAAACTGGTCGTGTGTTCTGCTAATGGCATGTGGTAGGTGGCAAGGAAAGCGTGTGATGTTTGGCTTAGGCAAGGCACAAAGTGGGCACTCCGGCACGGGGCAAGTGTCGCTGAGCTTTTCTCTGCAGTGTTTCTTGTCAGCCACCGGATTTCGCTTTAGGTCGGGGGGAAGAGGGCTGGGTAAAATGCACACACGCGCACACACATGCACAGACACACACGCACACACAAAATTACCTGGCTGGTTGTGGCTTTTATTTGGTATTGCTATTTCCTAGGCTCAGTTCTGGCCTCCATCCTTGAAGCCTGGTGTCCAGATGAAACCTAACATTGCCAGACTAGGAGATTTGCTCCCTGCCTGTTTTTGTAGTTTAGCTCCTTTTGTCCCTTTTATTTCTGCACCGTCTCGGTATTTGGGCCGGACAACAATTTTTGCAGATTCTCAACATTTTCTGTGTCTTTGACGCTAATGCAACGAGTAAAACATTCTTTTTCAGAGCTGTGAGCGTTTGCAATGCATTTGGGGATTATTCACGTGGTAACGAGCCCACATCCCCGCTCCCGCTTGCCTCGCTGAGAAAAGAGAACCAGGAATAAAAGCCCAATCGATATCACGATTCCATTTTTAAAAGCGAATCTTAGCCAATTAACAGCAATAAAACCTGGCCCCTTTTTGAAGTGCTAACTAAAATATTCGAGGGGGGTATTTGGAAATGTTGGTCCTTTTACAATTCGCATAGAGAAGGCGAGCTAATACCCCTAAACAAAAGGCACTAAGCCACATATTCAGGCTTAGTGAATTCAGCAACTTTTTATAAGGGCAATTTGTTTAAGCTTAAATTTTGGAGTACGATTTGGAATATATATGGTTGAAACCTGATATCCCTTGGACAGATTCCTTACATCCATCCATCCATCCATCCATCCATCCATCCATCCATCCATCCATTTATCCGTTTAGGGAGGATAACCCAAAGCATTTTACATGTGCAGCTGAACAGTTTTATTTTTAAAGTGCTACTTGGAGGAACGCCATTGTCCACTGCTCATTTAAAATTCAGCACATTCAATAACGCCATTTACACCTAAGCCATTATCCTGGGCTTTCGTTTATGGCAGCTGAAATGTGTAGCAGAGCTCGTGGGTATGTTTTTATTTTGGTTATTGAAGACCTTTGGGGCTCTCCGTGGTTTCCCTCTCGTGAATTGTTGTGTATTTTATAGCCAGAGTGATGCTCGGCCCAAGAGCGCCAGTGTAATGTTTCCCTAACCTTCTACAGAGCCGAAGTGAACCCAAGGATAAGATTATAGTTTCCCCTGTGATTTTTTACGGCTTTTTAAGTACTGGGGTGTTAAAATATTTTGCAGAACTGGAGAGGTAGATTAGCAGGGTTTCTTGCCAAAGCTGGGAAGCTGGTATTACAGACTGTCCCAGGGGGAAATCGCTCACATTAACCACTAAATGAATATTTGACAAGGGCTCATTCGGGGGTATTATTACTACAAACGGGTCCCTACTGGACTTTCCAAGGGTCAAAGAGCAATGGTTCAATTAATTATTTAGACTGTTAGTAGATTTGGTTGTAATAGCTGTACTTATTTCTGCAACCGACAGCTTCTTGCGGTGGGGGATCTGGGCAGAGGCTCTGCCTCGCAGTCCCGGCTCCAGCCCGTGGCTCTCGCTTGCCGACAGACATTTCTTGGCCGAAACCACATTTTGATTCCTTGAGATGCCCACTGGTGCCGTGTGGGACATCAGGGGTGACGGTGATCCCCACAGCAGAGTGTTTTCTCTTTGTATTAATTCCTCCTCGTCCCCAACGGGCAGCAGAGCTGGATATCTGCCTCCGAATAGGAGGTAGATAGCCCAGCAATTTAAGTAGTATATAATGTAAGTCCCACTGAAAGAAAGAGGCCCATTACTGATAGGTGTGATTAGATACACTTCAGTCATTTAAATCCTGATCTAACTCAAATACTAAAATGTAAAACCTGCTTCGGTTGTTGTGGGATTTCCGAGGATATATGCAAAATGCTGACATTCTGATGGCAGAAGAGCTTCGTCTTTGCTTTTTTTAACGCCAGTCAGCCTTGCCTGACACTGTCGCTTCAACATTTTTCTTGGTGAGGAGGGGATAGAGAAGGGAGGATTATTTTGTTTAATTTCTACAACAAACATGTCCGTAGTAGTAGATACCAAAAAAAAAAAAAAAAAAAAAAAAAAAAAAAAAAAGGGGGCAAAAAACTCCAAAATAATGTTGGGAGTGTGCGATTAGGTGACAATAATGTATGTTGAATGAATAAGAGATAAGCTGCAAGGGGGGAGAGGGAAGCAGTAATTACAAACCCAATTCATTCAGCTTTTCAGGACTTTTGTTGTGGGAGCTCCATTGACGGGCTTCGAGCTGCCAGTTTTCTCACATTAAAAAGAACTGATCAGCGCCTCAGGGGGACAAGCAACACCGCTTAACTGCATAGTGATGGGGTCCTCATTTAGAGCCATTACAACAAGAAAATTAAACAGAGCCTTTGTGTGCACCAGGTTTACTTTTCAATTGCTGACAGTTTATAGCTAACTGCTCAGAGATTTAAGTTTGATTGCGGTTTGATCGCCTGCTAGTTAGCACCGCCGCTATTTCAGTTTTGGTAATTAAAACCAGTTTTTCTGACGATGGCACGGGGAATTGCGAGAGTTTGGTACTATTTTGCTTTTGAGGAATCAATTCACTTGGCGAGGACGTACAGCGCTACAGTGAGTGTGGGGGCTGGTTCACTTGCGAATTGGAAAGGAAAGGAGCCCGGGGTGGAAATTCCGGGAGCTGGTTCACTTGCGAATTGGAAAGGAAAGGAGCCCGGGGTGGAAATTCCCGGAGCTGTGCGTTCGGCGGTGCCAGAGCGGGAGGGCGAGCTCCATCCTGCGGGCCGGCGCCGCTCCGGGCCCGGCCGGCCCTGCCCCGGCACCGCGGCCGCTCCGGGCCCGGCGGAGCCGCTGCGCCGGCAGGTGCGGGCGGGAGGAGCGGCAAGGAGGAACAAAGCGAAACCCCGAACCTCGCAGGATGGTTTTGGAGCTTTGCTTTGGAGTTCGCAGAGGGTTAGCTGTGGCTGAGCCGGGTGTGAGTGTGCCTGTGTGTGCCTGTGTGTGCGTGTGTTTGTATCCGTGTGCGCCTGTGCGTACAGGGGGAGGGGGCGCGCCGAAACAAGCTGCAATTTTTCATTACAATTCAGCAATGTTGGAGGAGAGCTCGGACGGCCCTTCCCGTGCAGTGCGGTGCGGGTTCGGGCCCGGCTGTCCCGCAGGAGAAGCCCGGGTGGCTGCAGCCCGGTCGGCAGGAGCGGGGGGAAGCCCGTGGGCGGGGGGTCCTGGCTGCGAGCGCCCGCGGGGAGCGGAGCAGGGCCGGGCCGGAGAAGTTTCTGCAGGAGTTTGTTCCTGGCTGATCCTCTGGAGCAGCGTGCTGCCTCGCAGGACCTCTGCCATGTGGGCGACAGCTTGAACAGAGTGGTTTTATGTTTTGGATTTTTCTGTTTTTATTTTTTTTTTAATTTGTCCCTTTTAAATTTAATTCTTTTAGGATTTTTCTGTGTTTTGTTTGTGTTTTGCGTCCGTCCCTACCCGTTCCCCCGACCCCCTGATAAAAAGCGCCTCTCCCTCCTTCCTTCCTTCCCTCCAAATGTGTTTCAGACTCAAGTCACCGAGCGGTCATTCCAAGGCAGTTGCCTTCTTCAGAGGAGCGAGGTGGCCGCAGCTCGGGAGGGTCCCCGAGGGGCACCCTACGAGAGGGGGAACTGTCCGGCCGCTCCCGCGGGCCCGGCCGAGCTCGGTGGGGCCAAAGCGGCGATGCCGCCGGTTCCTACAAGCTCTGGGGGCAGTGGGACGCCGGGGGAGAGCTGTCAGCCCCGGGGCACGGAGCTGGGCTGTGTCTGTCGTCTCCCCACAGCGTCTCCCCTGTCCCGAGCCCAGCGGCGGGCACAGCGCTGCTCCGGGCCCCGGCCGGGATGTGCCCCCGCTCCCGGACAGGCGGCCGCTGCCCCAGGGAACGGGAGGGGAGGCCCGGCCCCCCGCGGGCTCCCCCGCCCCGGGTCCTCGGTGACCCCATCATCTCCGCAGCAGTTAGGGCTGATGACGTAATGTGGACCCTTTTTTTTTTCCTTCTTTTTTTTTTCTCCCCCAGAAAATCGTGATTAACGGCAGGGGATGGGGATGGGGAGGGGTAGAGGGGGAAATCCCACCGGGTGCTGGAAAGACACGGGCCTCTGCAGAGGCTTTCCCGCGGGAAGGCTCGGCAGGAGTGTCTTGGCACACCAGCTCACACTCACTCACTCACAACTCACACTCGTTCCAAGCTGAGAGCTGGATCCTGAAAACCCGCTTCCCATCCTGCGGGAAGCTCCCAGCGCTGGGGCGGCCGGTCCGGGCCAGCCGACCTTACTGGGGCGGGGAGGGACGGCCGGGGCCGGAGGGGCTCCTTTAGAACCAGGTCTCGCAGCGCTCTGCAGGGCGGCCGGGGGGCTCCGGGAGCCGGGCTGGGGCTCATCCCTGCTCTGCCCCCGGCTGCCGGTGCCACGGGAGAAGATCTCCAACGTGTCCTTCTGGCATCGCTGGGAATGATGGTTCCTTTAAGCTCTTACAAATTGCAGAAGTAGAGGAAGACAGAGAAATAATTAATGTATTAAAACAAGCAGCGAATTCCTCAGGAGGCACCTTATCAACTCCAGCCACACTGGCTTCATCCCTCCTCGTATGCTAATACCCCGTGACGTCATTGGCGCCAGATTGAATGTGAATCAGTTATGAAATTATTAGTTTTAGCTTAAAAAGCAATCTGGCTCTCCCGTGAGTGGGCTTTGCGTTGCTGCGGGTTCTCGCTCCGTGTCCTCCCCATGTTATGCACACACAGTAGTTGCGACTTTGCTGTCGCGATGAATCAATATTTCCAAAGCACACATCCTAACAGGGGGTGATGTAAAGAAACCCATAGATTAATTGGGTCCCGTTTCTGAGTCGGCTGTGTCTTCCTTATCGATACACACTTTACACCCGAAACCAGACAGTCGGATTTCCTCCTACTTTTCAGGTAGGCAAGAGCTCCTTGTGATTTATTTCTGTTAAGATCCCACAGAGGGGGTGTTATTCTTTGCCAGCGTCTGCGAAAAAAATACCCAGGAGTTTGCTTTTGCTTTTGCTTGTGATGGAGGAAAATGGGCCAGAGAAGGGGGAAATACAGAAATTGGTTGGTTGGTCGGTTGGTTGGTTCAAATAGAAATATTTTTATTTAGAATTTTGAAAATGAGAGCATCCCAGCGGTGGAGGGCCAAGGGATCTGAGCGGGGAACAATGGGAATTAACACCATTTCAATCGCTGAGGCCACTCTAATTAGATGTCTGGGTCCGGCGAGATCAAATACCTGAATCTAAACCCCTCGGCTCGGTTTCTTTCGCTTGCAAATGCTTCTGAAAAACGGTTCTTCAAGAAACCAAGCTACCCCCAAATTCCCCGGAGTCCCTTTCGAGAACTTTGGCCGATAACAACTTTCTCCATGGGTTAGGGGGGCCGGCGCTTCCCCTTCAGGCAGTGGCCGCCGGCCCCGCCGCCCCTGGCCCGGCACCCCCGGTGACACCCCCGGTGACACCCCCGCACCCCCTCCCCCCGCAGCTGCTGCGGGACACTTCGGCCTCTTCGGCCCTTTCTTCCTCCCCATCTCCGGAGAGCTGCTCTGCTCCCATGAATTATGAATAAACTCTCTCCTGGGGAGCCTCGGCATGGGCCCATCTCCGCTCCCGGGGCTGCGGAGCCCCGGCGTGGCAGGGGAGGGGCAGCGGCCCCAGCAGCCCCCTAAGCAGGGAAGGAAAGAAGGAAAAGGAAAGAAGGAAGGAAAGAGAAAGAGAGAGAGAAAGAGAGAAAGAAAGAAAGAGAGAAAGAAAGAGAGAAAGAAAGAAAGAAAGAAAGAAAGAAAGAAAGAGAAAGAAAAGTTGTAACTGGCTGAGAAGTGAGTTTTCTGACTAATGAAATCCAAAATGAGCGGCGAATATAAAGTATTGTAAGATTTCTTCCCTGCACCCCAGGCACTGATTGGCAATACTTTTTTTTTTTTTTTTTTTTTTTTTTTTTTTTTTTTTTTTGTGCGTTGGTTTGAAAAGCAGGAAGAAATGTAATGAATTGAGTGCTGTCAGAGATGTCTTCTCTGTTGATGTGGTGAATGGCAGTAGCTCCCTGATCCAGTGCAGGTGCAGTAGAGCTGGGGAATAAAAGAGGGGGGCTCTCTGTTCAGTGGAAAAAGCACATTCCCTACAATAGACCACACACTGCCAGCCAGCACGGCATCAGCTCACACTCTCAGACTTTTTTTCGCCTCTTTCTACAGTCCTGAGCTCACAAAATGGCTATACATTAGCACTAGTTAGGGTTTGCTTTTAATGAACAGTTGTGACTCCTTTTGACCAACATTTAAATCTGCTGTGCTCTCTCTGAAGACAGGTCTGTTTTGATCACAGGTTTTAAAAAATGGCCCGTTTCCTAACAAGGCGGCTTATTCAGGGCCATCAGTTGCATTTGATTGCAAGGGAAAAAAAAGGCTCTCGATTAATAAAACACATTTCCCCAGTGCTTCTAACGGGGAAAGTTTTGCTTTTTTTTTTTTTTTTTTTTTTTTTTTTTTTTTTAATATATAATAAAATGTTGTGGGGAGGAGAGACACTGTTTTTAAATTGATAAGATGGTCTAATCCTATACATGAACGCATTTTAATCCTGTTTAGAGATAACCTGTCTCCTTTTTGGCTTAATATATTATCCTTATACATGGATACAAACTTTGCACTCTTATTAATTCAGTCCAGATTGTTTTATTGGCTTATTTCCATAATATTTTTAAACTTTTTTTTTTTTTTTTTACCCTGTCGACGATCTGCTCAGAGTAAGCTAGGTTACACTTGCTTACACAAGTTTTATTCGAAATGATTTCCAGGGAGAGGGCTCACTCCTCAGCCAAGAGGACTGATTGATTCTGTCCCTCTCCGCCTCGATTTGTGCCTCGTCCTATCGCGGCCAAGCCAATGAGCCGGGATTTTCATGGCATCCCGGAGCAGCCCTTGCTGATTTCTCTCGCACCTAACCTGCAAGAAGTAGATTAAGCTCTTTTGGATATACTTGCTGATGCATTGCGCTGAGGAAAATTGCTCGGCGTTTGCTTATAGAAACCCATGTTACTGTGAATGTTCTTTTTTTCCCCCTAATCGTGGTAACAAATAGCATCAGCTCCTGGAACAGTTTGGCAAAGCCATTCTTGCCCGAGTAGTGCTAAACGGGAGAAGCTGACAGCTACCCGGTTATTACCTGAGCTCCGAGGAGCCCCCACCCCCAGCCGATAACAAAACGAGCTGGCAATAAATGACATTAGAGGCACCAGTCAGGTGCCGCTGGGCGCTTGGAGCGCGTTTCCAGGGGGCAGATCCCGTCATCCCGCGCACAAAGAATGGACCTTGTCCAAGCAGGAGACAAGAGATCGATGCTGCTGTATCATACCACCATATCATATCGTATCATATCACATCGATAATCCTGTATGAAAAACGTCTCGTTCGCACTTTGTTCGGGACGTTTCAAACGCGCCGGAGCATCATCACCTGACAGCGCTTTATTTACTGCCAACAAGTTGTAGCTCCCCAGCCCCAGCCGTGGCCCCGCGGCAGCCCAAAAACAAACGCAGGGGAGTTTGGCCGGGGGTGCCGGTGCCTGCCCGGGAAGGGGCTGCGCCCCGCCGCTGCTCCCCGCGCCACCGGACAGCCTTTGTGTCCTCCTGCTGCACACACCCATAATTAATCCTCCTTCTTACCGCTTACATCCCGGACCCAAGGGGCAACTCAAACCTATTTAGATCGCCTTGGTTGGTTGCACAAATTTAAGTGGCAAATGAGTTATAAACCTAATAACTGCTTTAATAAAAATAATTATTTGATTATGGCAGAGGAAATTTGCTGGAGTGCAGAGATGCGGCTGGGTTTGCGTTTTGGTGGTGGTGAGGTTCGTCTTTGCTTGGAACTCAGACGCCTTTAGAAAACGTTACTCTGAAAAAAAAAAAAAATTCCCAAACTCAAAACAAAATGAAAAACAAACAAAAAGCACCCCAAAATAAAAATTGTAAAAGACTTTACATTAAAAAAATCGCCCTGGTTGTCGGAGTACCTTGAAACATTTCCTGTGATATTCGAAAGAAGAATTAATTTGTAAACAGAAAAATCAATATGAGATTTGGGTGGCTTTGAATTAATTGAAAACAGTCAACACAGAGGACCATTAATCACAAACGCTGGTACCTCTTTCTCTTTTCCCCCGTTAAGGATGAAGTTTCTGCGCCTCTTTCAAGTGTATTTATGCTTCTGGTTTTACAAGAAAAAGTGAGGATGCAACAAGACCGGTCGCGTTGTCCTCTCTATACTTTTAACGCTAGCATATTGTTTGATTACTAATTCGAGTTAATATGATCTTTATGGCAACATAACAGTGGATAATTGGCCCTTTTTCCGAACAACAATGTAAATCACAATCGCTTTATTATTTAATAACGTCAAACGCTTCGTTGGATTGGCCCCGACAGAGAAGACCTTTTCTTTCTAGGCAGTGTTGTTGAGAAAGAACAATGCAGATCTAATTGTGGAGATTTCAGAAGTTGGCTCCTGTAAATGAACAGCTTAGATATGGAAGTTCCAGCAGATGTCTGCACTTTTCCCTGTGACAAACCTTGTAACCCCCCTTCCTCCCCCTCTGCCCCGTCCTCCCCCCTCCCCGACTTATTGAAGATTTTTTGTTCTCACATCCTAGCAACAACCTAAATCTTCCAGTCGCGAATACACCCCTTTCCCTCGTTGCTATCCAGCCCTCAGATGGCCGCCTTAAGCGTACACACCAAATTAGCGCTTGGCCCAAGGCGCGCTCGCCCCTCGCTCGCCCCGGGCCCCCCCATCAGCTGCGGCCTGGGGGTGTCGGGCCGGCGGGGGCAGCCGGGGGGCTTGGGGCTCTCGGCTCTGGGCTCCGCCACCTTCTCGCCAGCCCCGCGAACCTACCGGGGGTTTGTTTTGCAACAGTTTAGAGGCGGCTGCAAGTTGCGCTCGCCGTGATGTGGCAGCAGAGGTGCCCGGGCCTGCCGGTGCCAGGGGGTGCGGGACGGGCCCCCGGGGGCGCCCCTCGATGTGCCCCCCTCTGTCCTGGGGTGCCCCTGCCTCGGCCCCCTCTGCCCGGCCCCGCTGACCCAAAGCCTGCCCCTCCACCCTGGCAGCAGCAGAGAGCCTTTCCCGGCGGCGGGGCCGGGGCTCCAAGGCACAACTTGAGCGGCTTCTGGCGGAGGGGGGCGCACCCCGGTGCGCATCCGCTCTGCCGGCCCGCTCCCGCAGCTGCGCGGGTTTTTCCCTGGCGCTGGAGGCGCCCTGCCTGGCATGGGCCGGTCGGGGAGCGGGTCCCGTTCCCCTTCTCACCGCCGCCCCTCCGAGGACAATTCCAAGAGAGGAGTTGACTTGGCAAACTTTTGCGGTGAGCGCTGGCAGCGCTGCTGGGCCCCGGGCCGTCCCAGCTCCCCGGCCCCGGCAATGCGCGCTTTGCTGCCGAGAAAGCCCCGGCACGGGCGTGGGGGAGCAAGGGGAGGCGGCAGGGCCGTGGGTGCCAGCCCTCCGCTGCCAGGGCTGTCAATAGGGGAGGCAGGTACACCAAATTCGAGATATTGTCCCTTACATTAGCTCGTGGGGATAATTAGCTGATTTTTGACAAACCACCTAAATCCTCCCGTGCCGCCAGCGCGGCGAAGTGCCTTTCTGCTCCCTGCCGGTGTGCTCCCCCAGGTGCCCGCGGCAGAAGCCGCCAGGGCACAGCGCTGCGGGTCCCCGCTGCTGCCTCTGGGGTGCCCGGGGCCCCGGCATCCCGCCCGCTCAGCGGGGCCCCGGCCACCGGGGCACCGCAGCCTCACACCTGCGACGGGTGCGGGTTTTGTTCGTTTGCGAGAACCCACTCAAGAGAAGTACTGAAAACACAGACCTGATCACTAAAATTACCCGAAAAAGAAATCCAAGTTGATTGTATCGCCCTGTCAGCAGCCGTGGGAAGCTGTTGATGAATCCCTGTTGACCTTTGAGCTTTTTCGCCTCGAGTGGGTAGAAAAATCTTGATTTTTTTTTTTTTTTAATTTTTTTCCCCCCCTCCTAGCTTTCCCGGCTTGTTTGTTTGTCTTACAACTTTACTTTTCCCCGCTGACATCACCTGGCGGGGGGAGCACCGAGCGCACTGAATGCTGCCCGTGGGAGTGCGGGAGCAGAGGGGGCGCAGCAGGGAGCGGGGGTCGCCAGGGCTCTCCCGAGCGGCAGCCGCGGCCCCGCGGCGTGCCAAGGGTTAACTGTGCCCGCTCCGGGGCTCTGCGCGGCCACCGAGGAAACTGCGCGGCTTCCCCCAAACGCCTTCAAATGGAGAGCGAGTCCCGCAGCCCCGGGACCAGCGGGCCGGGCCGTGCCGTGCCGGGCCGGGGGCGGCCCGGGCGGCCGCCACTCCCCCGCAATGAGCTCATTTCCATGTCTGCGCCTCCCGCAACTGTGAGAAAATCCGCCGGGACATCCCGCGTGCCGATGCTGCCTGGGCTGCCCCGGTCGCCTTGGTGACAGAGCCTGGGGGGAACTACATAAATAAAATAAACCGAAACTTTTCCCGGAGCCGGCACATGGCAGGGAGAGGGGGATAACCCCACGCCCACGCGTGTCGTTCGTGGGGCCGGGCCGCCTGAACACCCGCCTGGAGCGGGGTGGGGGCAGGGAGGGGCTGGTGCAAAAGTGCCGGGAGGGGGAAGGGAGAGCTGAACAGCCCCACACTTATCAATAACAAGATGTATAAATATCAAAGTGAAGGAGCCCGAGTAAGTCTTTCTAGAAGCGCGGAGGAAGCTTAAGCAGCTTTCTTTAATGGTGATTTGTAGCTCTGTAAGGGGCACGGATAGCAAATACCCTGCAGGTGCATGTTGTAACACTGCCATCCGGACTTTAATGTAGATTACTCTCCAACTCGTTTGATCGGTCCTTTGAAACCCTTTACAATTGCCTGTGACGAACCGCCAGTCTCAGGTTTTTTTTTCTTTGAATAATGCCTTAAGGGTAAGTCCTCGGGGCTTTTAAAGATCTCCAGCACATTAAAAAAAAAAAAAAAAAGAAAGAAAAAAAACACGTTAGGTTTTTACTTTAGAGCGTGGGTCCGTGTCTCTCAACTTGGGGCTGTTAACAGGCATCTTTTAAATCATTAATCATCTAATAACCATCAACTTTGGAAGGGAGATACGGGCATCTTCTAAGACCTCCAAACATTTCTGTGGCATTTGGGAACACACTGGTTAAAATTTCGGAGGCGCACAGCCCATCCCTCCTGCTGAAGCCCTGGAGCTGGTGGGTCTCCGGTGTTTATGGACTCTCAGCTGGGTAAATCTGTGCTGAAGGCCTTTTCCCTGGACACCGAGAACCTCCCGGAGGGGGTTTGGAGGGCAAATCCGAAGGGTGCTGCAGGGAGAAGCCTGGTCGGGGGCCTCCCTGAAGGTCCCGTGTCCCGGCCCTGCTCTGGGACCCTCGCCCCTGCTCTGTTGGTGCCCTCAGCAAAGAGTGAGCAGTTTCTTGAGGGGGTTAAAGAAAAAAATAGGCAGACACAATAAATCAGATGTTTCCATTCTCACAGCAAATAACGTTTAACCTTTAATATTTATTCGTTGCTATTAATTCAAAAAAATAATTACTGAACTTTTGGCCCTTCAACTTCCACAAGCGGCGCTTTGTTTCTCTAAAATAAACTTGGGAGAAGCGATCCCTCCGTATCAAACTAGGGATTTGAATTAAAGGCCCATTTGGGACACTTGAGACTACAAAGGGTTACACATAAATAAATGCCACATTTGCCTATTGCAAAAGTTTTCTCTGTCCTTTCTCAGTCACAACAGGGGAGGAAAAAGCCGTCGTTTATTATCTAGTGCTGGGCAGGAGCAGCCCCTCCAGAATGTGCTCTTAGATTTGGCCGGCAGAAGAAGGACTCTTCCCCCCGCCACCCCCCAACAGCAGCTCCTTTTGTTCTCCAGATCTCTTTCCCAATTTCAAGCTTCACTTGCAGATCCTAAGTTTGTTTGTTAATGACGCTATTACCATCTGGCTCGTCCTACTTTCCAAAAGATATAAATCTCCCCAGTTTCATTGCCTACATTATCATCTAAGTGCCACCATAGCTGGAAGAAAAATATGCTTTCAAGGTTGCAAATTCTCTTGCAGGGAGCGAGTTCCCCGGGCGCGGGGCTGCCGCCCGCCCCGCCGGGCTGCGGCCGCTCGGGAGGGACGCGGCCAAATGGATTTCACCTTGCAGCGATGCTGGGAGAGGGAGAGACGGCAGCATTTAAGTTTTCCACCAGAAACTTAAGTGAATCTTCCCCCCATCCCCCGCCTGGCCCCTTTTGTGGCTGTTTAATGCATCTGGCTACTTTGAACCGTTATCTTCCGCGGGGAGAGGGACGCCCGCCCGCCCGGCGGGGCGAGGGCAGGATGGTTCTGCTCCTGGCAGGCTCCTGTTTGCCCTCACCCAGCGTGAACCCCCGTCCCTCCGACATAAGTACATATTCCATACGTGTGAATAAACCTTTCCCACAGGCGTTGTACAGTAAAGGGAAGAAAACTTTGGGCTCCTCTCAGAGCAAAGCGGCTGCAGATTTGTGTGCGTTTAAGCATAAAGGGACGGGGGGAGGGCGAGAAGGGGTGGGGGAGGGAGTTGGGTCGGTTTGTGTATGGGCTCCACAATGACTCTATTTATTCGCTGCAACCAGCCTGGGCAGATTGAATAGGCGAGAGAGAGACACTCAGCCTTCCCAACGCGTGGGCTTTGTGGGATCCAGTCCCCACTAGCAGATTTCGACTGCTAATTTCCCATTCTCAGGGGTCTCCTGCGAGGAGACACGGCCGTGCCCATCAGATGCGGCTCCCCCAAACACTGTCCGTGTTTCTAGTCCTTAACCTCTCCGTGTGCAAGTTTAGCGTCAGGAGAAGTTTAATCATTTAGTGTTTCTTTGCTGGATCTCCGGCAATGTTTCTGCGGATTAAAAAAAAAAAAAAAAAAAAAAAGTCAAATATTCTATTTGACTATATGTGTATGCACACACACACATGCACACACTATTGTCAAGCGAGGGAAAAGATACTCCTTTAATATTGGAAAGAAACCCAGGGATTTTTTTTTTCCCGAGCGATCTGATTGTTATAAATAATTACGGATGAAAAGAAAACTCACTTATTATGCACTTCTAATACTGTGACTGCACAAGAGAGAAAAGGGGCCAAACCAGTGATTAATTAATATCGTACTGGCGTAGCTATTTTCTCGCGAAAGGCCTTTCCCCCCTCGCTGCTACTGAGTTATCATTCCAGCTCGAGTCATGTGTAGCTAGGAAGGGATCTTGTTTATAAATTTATATGACGACCTTTTCTTTGTGTGTGCTCTAAAGTTGATATGGACAAATTGCAGAGGTATACAATTTAAGTAGATGCACTTTTAATCACCGATCATTAAAATGGTTATGTTAAATATACTCAATTACATGCATGACTTCACCCTAACAGTACTTTCTATTCTCCCAGCTGCTCACGTATTCCTTAACTATAGTCAGCAGAAGAAACTCGATTATGCTGAATCCATACATTTCTATGGATTTCATCAGCCTAATTAATGCTTCAGTGTGGTCCATGTGTCTGAATGGTCCCTTTGCTATTACTTGGGTAAGGAGGCAGTGCTGGAATGCAGAGGGTCTTTCTTTCAAAGATACCCATGGGGGTCACTCTAGGACTCTAATGGCAAAGGTAGCAAGTGTTAAATAGCAGAAACATGCAGAGAAAGGGAAGGCAGCGATGTAAAAGGGACATTGATACTGTAGGTATGCCCAACAGGTCAGTGATGATAATTAAAACGCTTAAAGAAGAAAAGGTAAATGGAAAGCTTCCACAATTCGCAGCATGCCTGGTTAAAAGCAAACGAACCAGCGCAAAGAAACGCGCCTCGCCGATCCTGACAGGAAAAAAAAAAAAAAAAAGTTGACAGCAGATTTTTAGACAAAATAACTACTAGGGCAGCCTCTTCTGTGAGCACCGCGTTTGAATGCCCCGTCCCTTCTCTAATTTTCTCGTTGTCGAAATGCAACGTGTCAGGGAGAGGGTGCCCGGCCGGGCAGAGCGGGCGCTCCCACGCTGCCGCTCCTGGCACCACCGGGGCTTCCTGCAGCCCCCTGCCACTGCAGATGCACGGGGAGCTGGGGGAAGGAGCTCTCCCCCTCCTCTCCACGGCTTTCTTCCGAAACCAAGAAGAGATTAAAATGAGGGGATGTTGCAGCCTTAGGGGAAGCAGCCAATGGCGGCTTTTATAGCACATCTTCCCATCTTAGCATTTAGCGGGATATAAAAGGCACGCGTCCTGCTATTCCAGCAACATTTTAATCGACGAGAAATGCATCGAGAGTTTTTTCTTTGTTTTTTTTTTTTTTTTTTTTTTTTTTTTGCTCCCACCTGTTGTAGTAGAAGACCATCTGATCACACCTTTCTCTGGCGGCTGGGAGACGTGAGAGAAAATCAGAACTCTTTCTTGTCACCCACTGCTCTGCCAAAAAGGTGGTGTTGGAGCCCGCATCTCTTCCCTATTTCTCCACCAAACAACCGACAGCTCAATTGTCCTAACTTCGAGTCGGTGCCTCTCTTCAGCCTTCATCCTTCAAGTGGAGAGAGAAAGCAGGGAAGATTTCAGATCTATAACCAAATTATAACCTAGGAACTTTATGCTTGTCATGCTAATTTAATGACTTTTATAGTAAGTGTAGACTTTCTGTCTTTTGAAATTAGCTCTTCAAAACGCTTTGTGTAATGACAGGCACTAGACATAAGAGACAAATGCACAAGCAATAGTGGGATAATAATCTGGCAAACACTGCACCATTTAATATTAAAATGGAGAACAAAGTGCGTTAAATTTCAGTGTAGAGGTGCATCATTGTCTGATGCCACTGGTGCACACCTGGGCTCCAGAGTGACCCGAGAAGAGGGAGCCCTCCAACAGCCGCCGTGCCTGGGTTCACCTGGAAAATGAGCAAATACCAGATGTGCAGTACAAAATAGTCCTTCACCGCATGCTTTCTTGTCCCTTGGCTTTCTGGGGTGTTCACACGTGTCTGTGTGCTGTAAACACCCTGATTTCCACAGGCTGGTTCTGCCGGGCCCGGCCTCCCGCTCGCTTCCCAGCGGGGGCGTGCCGCAGGGTGAACGCGCTGCGCTCGCCCTGCAGGGCTCGGAGCGTGCACATCCCTCCCTCCTCCAGAGCGTTTCTGTGCTCACATGCTATGAGTGGTCCAGAAATCTGTCCGAGAGATGGTCTCGATAACAAAGGGAGGAGTAAACCCAAAGCTATAGGTGTATTACAATCTGGGCGACTCACTCATTGCCTATAATTGTAAATAAGGTAAGTTCACACGACGATCGAGTAACAGGGAACAAGAGCCCCATTTTAATCAGGTGGTTATCTCTCCTTGGTGGAGATCAGAGCTCCATTGCTCCTGGCCTTCTCATTGTGCCCCCCTGCTGGAAATGACAGCTCCTTCAGAAATAACCAACTTGGTCCCTGGATGGGATTTCGGCTCTTTTGCATTACACATGTACCAATTGTCATTTTACAGCTACAGCGAAACCCCTAAATTATATAAGTGTATAAACTCGGCCTCATTAAATCCCCCCCTTTTGGATAGCCTCAAGGTTGGAGAGCATATTACTGTAAGCCAGAGAAGACTTAAATTATATCCGAATGGGGATTGAAACACAGTGGCACTTAGGAGCACTTCTTGTCTCAGCTACAGAGGTTTCATTTCCCCTTCAGGGTCTTATGATATTACAAATGCAAAGTTTCCTTATGCCAAATCAAACTATCTGAAATCCTGTTTCTTGACTGAGCCTCCGGGGCTCTTTTTGGTGAGGACAAAACCACAAAGATACGATTAAACACCATACCCTGACCAAAGCGGAGTTTATCGTTCATCTGAGAGAGCTTCCTAATTTGAAACTAGAGCCGTCCCTTTCCAGAAAGCATCTGAACATGCTGTGTGAGTTGTTTCCCTGCGCATGTGTGCGGGTAAATCTGGGTGTGCACTAGGGACAGGGGGCCGAGGGCAGTGTTTACCCCGCGGCTTAGAGCACACCCTGCCCACCGGTTGGTGTTTCTGCCCAAGCCGATATAAAAATAACCCTTTTGGGGGGAACCCCGTGCCCGCTGCCGCCCAGGGGCATGGCCGGGCCGGGGGCTCTGCCCAGGGCTCCCCCCGTGGGGCACCCCGGACCGGCCGCCCTGAGTCCCCTTCGGGCAGCGCTGCCAGCCCTGGGAGAGGGCACGGCCCTGCAGAGCCCCGCGCCAAGCCCCCCAAAGCTGCGTTTGTCGGGAGGAGGCCGCCTTCCCCCCTTCTCCAGCCCTCGCAAGAGGGTCAGTGGTTTAACCAGGCGTCACCAGGACTTCGTTTTATCCCCGGTCCAGTGAAGCGTGTGGCTTTTAGTGACTGATGGCCGCTGTGGCTGTACGCGGCACAGTTGCTCTCACGGTGCGTGCTCCAGATGGGCACGTCCCGCAGGCTCGGGGCGGGGGGGGCACGGCCGCTTTGGAAAGGCCACCGAGACACTGAGATTTGTTCTGGGTCAACCCTCCCCTAACGCCAAAGTTGGGAAACAACTTTCGCAGCGTGTGTCGGGAAGGGAGGGAGCGGCAGTGGAGCGGCAGCGGGTGCCGCGGTGCGGGCGCCGGCTCTTGGGGCTGCGGGGGCCGGGGGCCACCGTGGCTGGGGGCTGTCCCCCCACCCGCCCCGGAGCATCGCCCCCGTCCCCATTCCTCCCCGAGCCCCGGACGCGCAGACAGCACGTTTCCAAACTTTGAAATGCCAAATCACGTTATTGCTGTGGCAGGAGGCTGCTTTCGTATCTGTGACAGCTGAGTTTTCCCCATCGATTATGTGACACTGCAGTTCATTTACACAGCTCAAAAGCTTAAAGACACTGGAGGAGCCCCCGGTTTAACCCGAAATCCTAACAGAAAGTGAATCAACTTTCTGGCCAGTGTTTAAACTGATAGATCAAAACTTAATTTGGAGAGACAGAAAGGGAGAGAAACGACAGCACGGATTTATCTTGCCCGGCGTCCTTCGCTGAAACTTTAGAAACTGCGGCGTGGAAAATCCAGGGCCGAGATGCTAATGAGAAGGAGCGCGTTGGGTGTCCAGGGATGCTACAGATTTCAGAACGCAGATCACAGCCCCTGATTTTTTTGTGCGGGTGCGTGAAATAGGTGCGTGGCCCGAGGCTGCCCGGTGGCACCGGGCTCCGGGGCGTCCCTGCCCGCGGGATCGGGCAGAAGTTCCCGGTGGGGCAGGAGCCTCCCGGGCTCGCCCATCCGGAGCGCCCCGGCCCCGGCCCCGGGAGGCATGGAGGGCTTGGGGAAGAGGGGGCGCTGGGAGTGTAGCATTTTCCTCTCTCCCTTGGGTACGGCATCGTCCCCCTTATCCTGCCGGGCTCTTCCCTGGGTTTCTTTTAGTGGGGGCTTTCCAGGAGCCAGCCCAACGCCCGGTCTCTGCCGCTCCCTCCCTCGTCCTCGCCGAGGTTTCATTACTTGCTGTTAGTGCCTGGAAACAATAAAGGATGTGGGACTGGGCTTTTATTGATTATTTGTCACCCTGTATTTGTCAGTTTCAATAACTTTTCCTGAAGTTTTACTTACGGGCACTTGAGCTTTCGGATTAGGCCAGCTCTGCGGATTGCAGTGAGGGGTAATTATCCACTGGCCTGCTTCCCTGCAGCCGGAGAGAAAAGAGCATTAACGTATAGAATGGGCAGGATCCGGCCTGAGCCCCCCCTAAAGCGGTGCCCGGGCGAGAGGCGGGAGCAGGCAGGAGCAGCCGCGGCCCCGCCAGCTGCCCCCGGCCCCCCCGCCGCCCCCAGCCCCGGGGTGCAGCCAGCCCGCGCTCTGCCTCCCGGGGGCCTGGGCCGGGGGGCTCCCCCGGGCCGCCGGAGCCCCCCCTTCCCCCGGTTTAGAGGCGAGACATCAGCCCTCGAGAGACGGTCCCGCTCTCGGGAGGGGGGACCCACGGCGCTGGGGCCCGAACCGGGGCTCTCGGCTGCGGCCAAATCCCCGGGATTCAATTAAAAAGCTGGCTCGCGCCGCTGGCGGGGAGGCGAAGCCGGGGGATTTGTATTATGAAGATCGACTCTTCAAAACTGCCCGCCTGGCAGCCCGGCCGCGCTCCCGCCGGCCGCGGGGACCCGGCTGCCCTGGGCACCCCGGCCGGAGCCACGGCAGCGGCAGCGGAGCCGCGCCGGGGCTGCGGGGACCTGTGGAAAGCGGGCGGGCCAGCGGCCCCTGCCTCCCTCGCAGTGTTTTCAGAGTGGGGGTCAAACCTTCCTCGAGAGAAAAGATCTTATCCCTGGCCATCTTCGTCCTCTCATAAGTTTCCCACGTCTCCCAAGCGCTGCCCGCTGCTCCAAAGGCGCTCCAGCCATACGCACTGTAAGCAAGCTAAAGGCGAGCATCATCGTTCCGCGGGCTGGCAGGGTGCCTATCGTGGCGAGGATAGCGTTTGATGTGCTGTATCTCATGCCACTGCAAGCTAAGAGACAAGCGAACACAGAGTGCCCAGTTACACGGGATTTAATTACAGCGGAATGCATTCTCCATGCTGATTAGGAGCAAAATCAATCGGGGGCTTATTTGCCACAATGAACCAATAAAAACCCAATTTATTAAAGCAATAATCTCAGCCCCAAATGGTCTAAATATTATTGTTTCAATGGCATTGAGGGAATTCGGAATGAAAGTGTTACACAGAGAAGATCAGGGAGCTCTACTCCATGAATGCAGTAGGAATTTCTAACCCCATTCCAGGAGGTCACTTTCTGGCTCAGAGATCCCAGAAGAAGGGGGCCAGGTTCCCCTATTTCAGGTCCAGGTGTCTGGGTTGCAGTGGTACCTCCAAGGCAAGATGCTCTGTAGTCTGCAGCTGCCTGTGCTGAGGCAAACATGGTAAACGGCTTCCTACCAGGACTTAAGGATTTCCTGCTTTCCAGTGATTTATATGCGAAATTCCTGGAGGAGGGTAGGCCACACAGAGATTCCCAAGCTATAGGCTGACATAAAAGCCTTGTGATATTGAAAAACACCGCACAGCATGCAAAAAAAATTCTCTGGTAGGGATGAAGGAGAAAGGGATTCCCTGAGGAGGGTGCTGAGCACGAGGCTGGGGCACATGGGGAGACTGGGGGACCACGGTGCCCTCTGTTCCTCTCTCCCACACGAAAGCAGTCCCATGCCATGGCAGCCCAGAGTGTGCAGGGTGCTCCCCTGGGTGGGGGCTGGCAGGGGTGCAGGAGAGGCAGCGCTGGTGGCCAGGTCACCCCGGGAACTGCGGGGCCCACCAGAGCTTAAAGTCTGTGACTCAGGAGATGCTGATTTTGCTTTACAGCTTTCTGTAGCTCCAGTCATCTCTGTCCCGAACCGGAGAGGACCTCATTTCCTGCTCAGTGCTGTGCCAACCACAAGGTCTTTTCATAAAGCTGCCAGGGGTGCCTGGCTGCGGGAAGGACAGTCAGTGTTTGTCACCAGGGAATGAGCTGGCATCATAGCTCTAATCTGAGTCAACAACCTGGCTAGCCCTGAGCATGACTTCATAAATCATGGTATCTAATTGAAAGGCACATGCTTATATGTATAGTGTTCTTCAAAAAGAAAGAAAAGAAATAGAATTTAACAAACATTTTTTTCTTCCCACTGGCCTATTGATCAGTCACCTGATTGTTTCAATTTACATTATTTCATGCAGAGAATAAAAGAGAAAGTATAAAAACATCTTGTATAGCCATAACAAAAACACAAATGAAAAAGTCCATCTCCTAATGAGAGAGGGTTAGCCTTTTTCTAACACATCCTTAATAATAGGGAAACAATCTAAGTGTTTTTAATTTAAATTGTTTTCATGTTTAATTCACTATTGTAAATAATATTATTGTCTATGTATCTATTTAGCATTGAGGCATATGATATTTCAAAGCAATTGAACCAGTTCTGAAAGGAGAAAAGAGTCCTGTACCATGCCTGCATTCACTTTTTAAAATATTAGTTAAGACATGTACGCTGGACTGCCTTTTTCTCATCCTTCCAGCAGAAATGAAAAGTAAGTCTGGAACAAAAGATCAGTTCTGTGGTTTTTGCTTTGCACACCCAAACCTCCTGCTTTATGTTTGTGCCCATAGGGTCTGTGTGATCTCCTCCCGTGAGAGGCGACTCAGCAGCTCGGTCCCCTCTGCCACCTCAGCACTGCCAGTGGAGAAGCCCAGGAGGAGCAGAGCAGTGGCTGAGCAGCAATTTGAATATCCATATTTAACTCTTCAAACAACAGAAGATACTTCAGAACCATGTGTGAGACAAAATGCCATTAAAGTTTCAATCATTAAACCTCTGTTTAGCTGTACTCCAGAAATGAGCAGTTCATAACAAGCAGGGAATACTGATTGACAGTTTGCCATCAGGAGCCCTTAAGTAGGATTTTTCCAGCTATAATGCAGTGTACTCTTCACTGCTCCCTTTTGCAAGATGCTATTTCAAGTAGAGGAGCATGAGGAAAATTTACATAAAAGCTTTGTATGTAATATATGATTGCTCTGAAATTAAGAAGCATCAGTTTTCCCCTTCTTTTTTCAGAAATGAAGAGTGCACTTTGTTTTCTTGTTTACTTAGCGCACTCTGTGATCCCTTGATGTGTTTCAAGTGTTTTCTGTCAGCATCACGAGACCTTGCTTACCTGCTAAATTTTATGTGTGAAGTGATTAGTGTTCAAAGTGCCTGAAAAAACCAGCACTAACGATGTCTGACAACTTTTGGGGTTTTTTTTGCTTTTTCCTCTTAAATAATATTTCATGGTACATTAAATAGGTTATGCAGTCTCTTCTGAGAGACCAAAGCAAGGTATTGCTGCATACTTAATGTTTCACCAAGCAGATAGTTTTTAAAAAGAAAACAACCAGAAGGCAGCATAGAATCCTTTCCCTGAGCCTTGTCTCAGCTTCTTCTCAATTCACTGAGAAATGGTAGCAATTTGGAGAAAGATACAGAAAGAAAAATAAATATTATTTCACAATAAACCTCTTAGTGTGTCACTTGTGATCACCAGCAGATACTAGAAATGCTTCTCGTTAAATCCACTGAGCATTATGTCTTCACAAGTTGAAATGTTTTCAGCCAGACTGTTTCCTCGATGTTCACATCGGATGTACCAGTTAGAGCCAGAGCAGCCCAAGAGAGAAGCAAACAATTAAAACTTTTACGTATTTGATTCTTGACAGACATCCCTACGAGGTAGGTTTTAACGTTTTTTTTTTTTTTTTTTTTTTTTTTTTTTTTTTCAGTAAGAAGGATAAGCTTGGAGTGCCCAGTCACCGTGGTAACTGCCAGAAAAATTCTCCTGAAGTTTGAAGAGGTCAGCTAACGGGGTCAACAACTCTGGCCTCTCTCTGAGCTGGGCCTGGCAGGCTCCATCCTGCGGTTGGGGTGTTAACGCAGGCTGAGCCCTGGGAGGTGGACCATTCCAGCTCTGATATAAATTTTTTGAGTCAGTTCACGGCCTGGACTCTCCAGGTGGCCTCCAAAATCGATTGTGACCTTGTGACCCTGTCTAACGGAGGCATAGCATCCAACCTAAGTAAGGATTTAGCCAGGAACGACAGCTTTCCACTGAGTGTTATTGGGGACAGTACAAACAGTTTGGGAAGCAAGGAGGTAGGTATGAGGAGTAGAGGTCATTAAAAGCATATTAAAAAACAATTTTAAAAATCCTTTTTAGTTGAAAGTTTTTATTTGCAGTAACCATTCCTTAAATAAACCCTTCTGGCAACTATTTTTTCCTTCCGTAATAGCATTGTATCAAGTGCTTCAATGCATTAATATACGAAAAATTGGCACTTTGCATATTCCAAAACAAACTAATATTTTATCTACCTCTGGATTTTGAACTTGTAAATGAAGCTGGCTGACATGTGTTAAACCAGATGCCTGTGAAGTGTTTTTTTTTCCTTAATATCATACAAACTAGGAGACTGCTTATTAAAGTAGGCTATTTACTTTAGGTAGTAATTTCCCTAATATGTGCATACTTTTTAGATTCAAAAGTCTCTTAATCCCTGTAATCTATTTTTAAACTGGGAAATTTGGTAACTTTAAGAATGGTGTGAAATGAAAGTGTGAGAGTTTCAGAGTTTTCCTTTACTGGTTTGCAGTACAAGTAGAAAAGCTACAAAACTGGTTATGTATTTTTATAGGAAAAAAATTGATCATGCTAAGATGGTATTCAGAGAGAACATGATATTTTTTCCTTTAAGATTTTAAGCAGCAAACTCTGTGGGGGAGGGAGGGACTGTTGCAGAGTTCTGATTTTGTTATTGAATCTAGAAACTTGCCCTTCTGAGCAGGTGGATTTGCTCTTGTGTTTTATCCCCACTGCTACAGAACCTCGTGCATTGCTCACACGAGTAATTAGTAGCTGTCAGATGAGTAAGTGGAACTACACTGAGGAGTCCAGTTTCCAGCTGGAAAGTGCTACTAGACTTTAAGTAACTTTAAAACTGCTCTGATGGAACAGCAAACTTTTCTGATGGAAGAAAAGACTTTCTAAGACTGTTTCCAGTCTTAGAAAAATTGTGCAGTGAGACCCTTGCCCAAACATTTCTTGTGCTTGGCAGGGCCTGGCTCTGACATTTTTCTTCCCAGCCCCTTCCCAGTTGAGCAGTTTCCCCGAGGTTGGAGGAGCTGCACAGAGACAGGGCCATAAAATACAGTTCAGGAAGAGCATCTGGGCTGTGCTGAACATCATTGTACTGCTGAGAAGTCCCACAGGTTGCAACAGCAAGAATATATAACTTTTACTTGCTTACTCTGCAGAAATCCCCCCCAAATCCATGGATTTTTGGCCAAGGTCCTGACTCTTATAGGGTCATCATAATCTGCTCCAGTGGGAGCAGGTTTGAAGACCAGGAGTAAAAAATGGGTCTGAATTTAAGGCCCACACCTGCACATTCAGATATCCATGGTGACACTATTTAACTCTACCCTGAATATTAATAATAGTTGGGTTTTGGTGGTCATTTTTAACAGACCTCTGCTGAAAAGAATTTATTCCCATTAGGAAGCATGTTGATTCAGGGCTTCTGTGATTGAGTTTGGGAAGATGAAACTTACAGCCCTTGGTGAGGATCACAATATTTGTTTGCTTTTCAGGAAACAAAAATTAAAAATAGGACTGTAAATAGCTAGATCGTGAATCTTCAATATTTTCAAAAGCATCTGTAATTTTTAGCATTTAAAAAAATATATACTTACATCTGCTTTGTATTGTCATCACTCAAGGACCAAGTTCTACTGACAGGGGATCACTTCTGAAAACAGATAGAGCTATTCCACTGGAACTTTTGGACCAGAATTGCCCCAAATTTGCCCTAAAGCCTCTGGCTTGGATTGAGGAATTGTTGGCAGAGGCAGCAACAAGGGGATCTCAAGTGTTTTAACTTGCTGCAAATCCTTTAGCATTGACTTGTGTAGATCCTATTGAATTTATAATCAGCTGCAAATCTACAAATGTTACTTGTAAGAGGTCCTGGTCTTGCATGTTTTGTACCCCTTCACATTGTTCAGTTCATGCACACTCATTTGGAGTGCCTAGAGGTGCCTATGTTAGCAGCAGCTGCAGTGGACAATTCTTCTTCCCCATCAGTGCAGTGAAGTGCTCACACAGCTTCATTTGACTTTTTGGAAAACTCCCTGAAGTGCAGACTCTTTGAGCTTCACCAGAGGGATGTATGTGAATGGGCTTTGTGCTGTGTCAGAGACAAACCAGTAGAACCACCAAAGCCTGTGGTGGTTCCCAGCCCCTGTCCTATGGACACTGATAACCCCTGAGGCCTTTGAAAGTTCACTGTGGCTAGCCTGTGGAATGGTATTAAATAGTAATGTTCATAGTCTTCAATTTAAATTTTTATTAGTAGAGTATGTGGCAGTCTGAAAGAGAGTCTGAGGTCTGAGGGTAATCTGCTACCTGAAAGCTCAGAGGATGTTTGCTGTACAGGAATATGTCCCAGGTCATAGGCCATGAGGTGTTGGCAGGTATTTTGTTAATGTTTTCAAATTAAATGTATACCCAATTAAATGAATGGTTTTTTATTACTCATGCAAACAAACAAGACCACAAGTACCCACTTCAAAATAAAACAAAGAAAATAAAAGTGATAAATGGATACTGAAAGTTTGTGTTTGTTTGTGTTTGTTTGTGTCCAAAGCCAGGGCTCTGCAGAGACAGAGAAGCTCAGCTTGAGAGAGCAGCACGTTGCCATGGCCTGGATCAGGGCTGGCAAAGGTCTCTGGGTTCTGGAGGAAGCAGGGAGGGCAAATGAGCACTGGGATTTACAGGTGTGCTGGCTAAAGGTCCTAAACAAGTGCTGAGCTTCCGTCTGCTTTTACTTCTTCCTCACTGCCTTGAGAGTGTGTGGCTGGTGTCCAGAGGAAAAGTCAAAATAATTCTGACACTTTTTCCTATTCCGGGTGGACTAATTCAGAGAAAGCACTTAAGGCAGCCTTTGTGGAAGGGTTACAATATAGGTTGATACTTCAGGAACTATAGGAAGTTCTTAATCCTTCCCTGCCTACGGGGCTGTCATTTATAGACCCGCTATTGTCTCATCTTTTATAAGGATGTTTCCTTACATTAAGGTTCCAAGAGCAACCAGACTTTGCCATTGTTCCCAGCTATTTCTGTTTGTGGCTTAATGCACATCTAGTATTCTGTTTATGCTTTCACTGCTCTCCTACGCAGCAGACTGTACCTACACACCAGCTTAGGTGACATCACTCTCAAAGCATTCATTTTGGTGTTTCTTTTTTTTTCTCCTGATTTGTCTGTGCATCTTGATTTTGCATTAGCCTAGTTTATTATAGATAACATGATAAAGTACATGGAACTTTATGCATTTAGTTGTCATTTCATCTTCATTTCTTGTTTAATAGACTTGCTTATAAAAAGAGGTTTTAGGTATTTTTTAATAACAAAAACCCCTCTTACTACTTAAGAAGAATGAATTCAGTCATGAGCAGAAAAAACTGAAGCATTGATAGTTTTGAATGTATAAAATTTAGCTTGATGTTAATGGTGGTTTAATTACTGGATTTTTTTTTTATTTTTATTATGGCTATTCATAAAGACATCCATTGTTTTCTGCTTTGATTTATGTCCAGACTAGCCCCCTTTAGAACCTCATTTCTGGCAATCTCAGCAACACGTGAGGGCCTGGCAGCTTGTGCAGACATTGCCATCTTCCCTCACTGCTCCTTCTCCTGAGCTGTTCCACCAGCTCCACAGTCTGCCGTTCCTCAGGAGCCCTTAATGATGCCTTTCCTTCATCATCTGCTCCATGGCCCTTCCAGAACCAGGTGTTTTTGTCAAAATTTTCAAACCAATTTAGAAACAGATACTGAAATAAACGCAGGTGATGTGGTGATGGGGAGACATGGTGTCACTGCCTTCCTGTCCTGCATGGGAAGGAAGATTACAGAACTTCTCTAGAGCTCAGCTCTATGGCCATGCAATGAGAATGATACAAACAACACCTTTGCAAAGTGCTTATATATCTGAAAAATTTGATGCAAATTAAAAGATCCCTAGGTGTTGTCAAACCTAACTCTACCCAGCACTTCACTGCCCACTCAGCTCCTCAAGATTTGACAATAAACCTTTCGGAGTTTTTGCATCACGCCTTGCAAAATGTGACATTTGGGCTTTTAAACTACCCTTGTGTTATAACATACACAGCAGAACTAATATATCCTTTTTCCACATGCATCCTCACTTTGCTGAAAAAAATCCTGACGCTGAACAAACTGCAAACAGCCTGATGATGCAGGGTGAGGGGTGCCCAGCAACCTCTGTGTGCTCAAGGCACAGCTTTATCCCGGCCTTCAGTGGGACAGTGCACATGGAAATGTGGGATCTATTCCTTCCCAAGCCCCAGTGATGCCTTGCTTTGCAGTTCCTCTCGCTGGTGAGTTGCTCTTGTAATTTCCAGTTATGTAACCCATCTCATTTTGTGAATATGTGAATTTAACAGCTGTCAGTGTCAGCAGTGCCTGGGAGGGGTGTGTGTGTCTTTTTTTTTTTTTTTTTTTTTTTTTTTTTTTTTTTTTTTTTTTGGCAAGCTGGCATTACTCATCAGTCTCATGGTAGTTTTGTTTGAAAAATGCTTGTGCTAGAAAAAGTGGATTTATCAGCTCAGCACTGTATGGTGCTAGCATGCAGCTCAACAAAAGACAAGTGCTCATTTCAGTAACGCTTGCAGCATTTCATGGGGCCCCCAAATAGGCTGAACAAGGCTTCTCTGGCAACAAACCCCAAGTACAGTGGGAAACTATTAAAGTGGCAGTGTCACTGCTTGGAAAAGGGATTTGGTTTTCTTCCATCTTTTATTGCTGCGGGTTTTTTTCTTTTCTTTTTTTTTTTTTTTTAATTAAAGACTATGAACTGCATTAGGAATTTTCCTGAATATTGGAGAAAAAAAGAAGCCTTACTGAAAATTTGTGCTCCTAGGAGTGATTTTTTTTCTCTCATGGTTTCCTGGAAGGTAGATCAAACTGTCAGTCTGCCCTTCCCAAAGTGGATCTGTTTTATGAGGAAAAATAAGATACTTGCAGCTTTTTCAAGTAATACTACAAAGTCAGTGGTGCTGCAGCCTTTCAGGAAGAACTCATTCTCTGTTCAAATCAGTTTATTTTCAGAATGATTTGCTGCACTTACACTTTCTTTTATAGCTGCTCTTCTAGAATGCAAATACAACCTGGAGAGTTTTCTGTATTTAACTGAATGTGTCAGGTGGTTGAAATGTTTTAAAACCAGCACTACATACTGCAAATGTGTCAAACCTTTGTTCACATTTATTTAAAACAAATGTATTTTTCAGTATTTATTTATTCTCTCAGTTTACACTTCACACAGATGGTAAAGATAAACCAGTGGGTTTAATTTTTGCTGAAAAATTGCCTTTTACATTTTTAGATTCTCATATCCTGGCAAGATGCTACAAACCCCACGTGACAAAGATCAGAGGGAATTATTTGAAGAAACCTCTGTCATTAGCTGTGCTGTAAGTTTTATAAAAGGTTCAATTTTATAAAATGCAAATTCTGGACTAATTGTTCCTCTGCAAGCCTTAATGGTCTCTGAGCTGCATAGTTAATCTACTGCCTGCCTCTACTCACACAGCCAACAGGATTTAGAGCTGGGTAAAACACGCCTTCACACATCAGTTACATCTATTTTAACTTTTCTTTTGACAAGTTCTACTGATTGTTTACTGTAGCTTGCATCCAGACAAATGGATTTGGACTTGCACCTCCTAAAGCTGCACAACAGACAAGCACACCCCTCTGGGGACACCCACCCACAAAAACGTTTCTGTGGGTTCACCTCCCATGCGTGGGTGAGCTCCAGATGCTGCCATGGCTGGGGGGAGGAATGGG
This sequence comes from Onychostruthus taczanowskii, assembly GCF_017590055.1. Lineage (NCBI taxonomy): Eukaryota > Metazoa > Chordata > Aves > Passeriformes > Passeridae > Onychostruthus > Onychostruthus taczanowskii. The sequence goes on from NW_024499684.1 coordinate 7,442,084, forward strand.
AGGATGGGATTCCTGAGTCATCTTCTGTTCCCCCTTGGAGAGAGGTGGCTGCACGGAACTGTCTGCTCTCTGCAGGGACAGAGGGCTGTGGTTATCACCTCCTCAGAGCTGCAGAGGCCAGAAACATGAATGCACTGCAGCATTGTTGCGCCTGCACACACACCATGCACCCCTGCAGTGTCCTGCAGCCACCTCTGGACACCAGGAGCTCACTGTGATCAGCCCTCTGGCTTTCCAACACAGTGAGGACAGCACTGAGGCAGCAGGTCAGATATTGTATTCAGCTTGGTACTCAGAAAACCAGGAACTTGCTGCAGTGTTTCTGTGGTGTGGGCAAATCAGAGATCCTGGGTCTTTAGTCAGACCAGGCACAGGTCAGGGACTGAAATATTTGTCCCACACCTACCGCAGCAAAGTTGTGGTTGTTGACTTGAGTGACAGGGGAGTAGAGGACTGGGATGTCTCAGCCCAAAGTCCCTTAAGCCTTGGCTTCATGGGTGACATCTTGAACACAGCCAGAGCCAACGACATTAAAGGCTTTATAAAAGCAACAGTGCCAGTTTAAAATCAACCTCCCACATTACCAGCAGCCCCAGCAGGTGTAACGTGATCCAGGTAGCCCAAGCCAGTGGGTAAACAAACTGCTGCTTTTTGAATGAGCTGCACCAGAGAAATGCTTCTAACTGGGAATTGCAGTGGCTAATTGCACCAAGTGAGCTGTGCAAATGAAAAGGCTCCTGTGATTAATTCGGTGAAAATGAGTGGGCTCCTATGATTCTAACTCTTATTCTACACAAGTTTTTACCTCTACACAAAAATTAAGTAGGGAAAAAGTTGCAGGGAAAAATTTCCCTGATAAGGCTGGAAAGTTTAGTGGTATTGGGCCTGATCTTGCTTGAACTTCAGTGGGGTCTGTTGCTGGGTTTCCTTAAGCTAGAGAAAACAATCCTGCTGCTTCCAAACTGCCAAGTCAGTCAGAGGAATTTAATATTGTCCCTAAAGAAGCTGCTTTGCTGCTCTTCTGTTGGGTTCCCAGTTTCCATTTCCAGTATTAACTTAGGGACTTTATACTTGGCTATAACATTGTCCATTTTTTTCTCCTTCACCTCCAGCTCTTAAACCTTCATAGAGCCTTGCTGTGTAGACCAGCTGAACAGAGGCTGAATGCACCATTTTAGATCCTCTTGGTGTTACTGCCTGGCTCCCTAACTGGAGAAGTGCATAAAAGCAAAGAAGGTGGATGTGTCCAAGTAGAGCCTGGACCTTGAAAAGTCCCATGGGCTTGGCAGACTTTAAGACTTGCTGTGGAGTCCTTGGAATGTGCAAAGTGAGGGTACACCACACTGAGGACCCAGCAGCCCAGCTCTGCTCCAGCGTTTCTGCCTCCCAGTCTGGGTCCCATCCTGCCCCAGAGAGCCTCTCCCCCCTCCCCTGCCCACGCTCCACTTATTCATGAGTTATGATAACATATAAGCAGCTTAGAGAATTCTTATCGGAATAAGTTGAACACAATGCAGCATTTAACTCTTAATGACAGCCACCTCTGACTGTGAGTGACACGTTATAAATTATGTTTGAACTGGATTTTTTTTTTCCTTCAGAGGCAGATATTCCCTCTGCCACCCAGTCAGCCCTGTAACGTTGCACTTGTGGCCTTAATCCCACTTGGATGTGTGCCCTGCTGCCTCCACTTTCCGTCACTTGGGTACTTTAGTATTCTTGAACAAGTGAACAATCTTTGTTTCTGTACCTTATTAGGCCAAAGACCATAGCAGCGAGTGATGGCATCAGCAGGCCCTGCAGGCAGGATTCTCTGCAGACACAGCCAACCTCCAACAAACCCCTTTTTATCCTCCTGTTTCTAGGAAGAATTATGATGGTGGTGCCCTGCTGTTGATCAGTCAAATCTGTGGTAGGCCTAGAGATAAGTCCTGTAAGTGTGGTGTACTGTAAAACAGCGGCTCCCATTCATTAGTAGCTTCTGTGTAATAAACCACCCAAAGGAGGGGGGTGGGGAGGGAGAGGGACGAGCAGCTGCAGTGTGCAGGAACAAACAACACAACTCATTCTTGGGAGCCAAAACTTTCTAATTTGCTGCTGGGCTGCTGGGAGCACTCAAATTCTTTCTGATAATATGCTCGTGCCCTCGGTGTCTCTCCTGGAGTTTCCCAAGTCCTGCTCTCTCGAGGTCCCTGAGTCTGGGATAGTTTCACTTTGAACCCAAAACACAGGGGGGAGCAGAGTGGGAAGGAGGGGAACACATCAGTGTTTGCAGACTCAGGCATAAGAAAGCTGTGGACTCCCAGTCATTCTGCTGGGAATGGCTGGTGCATGGATCTGCTTGTGCAGTGGGTAAACAAAGCATCACATGGGCTGCAGAGCAAGCAGAAGGCAGGGGGCAAACCCAGGGCCATCAGGGCGTGCACGAGGACAGAGTGCCTCAGTTGTGTTACTGACTTAGAGCCTACTGGAATATTTAGGAACCTTTATCTCCCAAGAAGTAAAAACTTCAAACAAACTTCAAATGAGTAATAGCTGAAAAATTATTTGGCTTAATCTGTTCTAGCTTTTTTTTGTTTTTTTTGGTTTTTTTTTTTTTTTTCCACAAATTCTGGTAAAGCTTGTATCTTGGTAAATTAAAGTGGAGTCTGCTAAATATAATGTAAGATGTTGCATGTGTTGAGACATCACTAGTTCCTAATATTTGCATAGCTGTGAATACACTGGTGCTTTTGGATCTCAGCCTTGGACCTTCTAACTGCCTGTGGAACATTTCAGACCAGGATGTGAAATTATTGAGTGTTGCACAACTGCTCTCATAGACCAGGGCTTTGTGCTGATGTTTTATTATCGCAGGAAAATGAAATTATTTTCAGATAGCTGCTGCTCTGGAGGAGTGTTGTACCCTCACAGGAGATGACAGTGACTGCTTTTTCCAGGGATGTACCAGGCTGTGATGGTGCCTGGGCTGTCTCCTAACATTTCTATAGACAAGGGCTACTTTAATGGCAAATTCAGGCTTGGGCCAAAATGCAAGCACTCTTTATGTAGACAAGGCAAAATTGCAGATTTGAGGTTTTCCACTCTCCTGGAGAAGATCCATCTCCCTCCTCTCTGGGGGGAGCTGTGCTGTGAGTTTTAAGCTCTGAAATGAGAGGGGCTTCTGCCAGACTGCTGCTTGGTAAAGTTACCCAGTGGGCTGAGATGAAAACACCCTGAAGAGCATCCACAAAACAGTGTTAATTAAACCTGGGCACAAAAGAGTTTTTTTTTTATCTTCTTAAAACTCAGGCAGTACAGCTTAGGTAGCTCTCATTTTGACATTTTGGCATTTTGAACAAAGTCAAAATAACTTGATATTTTGGTTTTCCTTCGCCAGGTTTAGGTAGGTAGGTAAGTTGATAGCTTTGTAACCAAAATTGGCTGCTCACTGGCCATTCCCAGCATAGAGCCTGACTTCTCTCTGCTGTTTCCAGGATTTTCAACTAGAATTGCAACAAGGAGCATTTTATGGGAATCTCTCCATGACTTTTCAAAGAAAATTGCAAAGGTAACACCTCTGGTAATTGCTGCACTGTGTAAGTAGATGAGAGAACCATCAATTGGAACACTCCAGCACTGGTCAGTCAGCCCTGCTCCCTGACAGCACACAGCAGGTACCTACCTGTGGTCCTGTTGTCAGCAGGTTTGAAGTTATAGATGAGACCAGCAAATTGAGTGAATGTTCTGGGTAGCTGTGAAATTGGGGGTGGGGGTGGAGGGTTGGGGTTTTTTTTTAGGGTTTGAGCCCCATCTCCAGCACAAGCAAAGCCATGTAATCCTTTCTTTTGCAATTAGAGCTGAAAAATAGCCCCGGGCCAGAGCACTTGCACAAGGAGCAATTAGACAAGCTAGACACTGGGAAAAGCTAAAAATAGTAAATAATCTGCCTCCACAAAAATACCTTGAATCATTAGAAAAGGACATTTTATGAATTTCCTGGGAATCATTTAGTACTTTAATACGCTCACAGTGTTCTGCCTGGAGGGGCTATATTCCAGCTGCTGTTTGGCAGAGGTAAACATGAGTAACATGACTCTCTTCTTACACTTGAGACATTGAAAAAACCTGAGTAAGTCCTGAGATTTTCATACCTAGCCAGTTGAAATTGGGGTAATGAGTGGATTCATATTGAACTGAGAAAAAAATATGCCCTACTGCTCTTTTAAGAGAAAACGTCTACGAGTTTGGGGATAAAAATGACTTATTTTTGGTTATTTAATGGCTCAGTCCAGTCTCCTTCGAAAAATAATGTATGAATCTATGATATTAATCCATTAGCTGAATCCAAACTATTATAAAAAACTCTCCTTTTAGAAAGTATATTATTCGGAAAAAAAGGATGGCAGCTGCTGACTTATTTTGCAGCACTCCTGAGCTGGATGAAATGTATAAACAAAAAAAACCTAACCACAGCTGAGTATTTTTAGTCTTTTGTGGGGACTACATATGATGCTATTTAACTAAGAATGCCTCAAAAAGGATGATTTGACTGTTTCTGGTTAAGCTTCTGATGCAGGCTTTAAAAATGCAACAAAACTCAGACCTGAGGTTTGCAGGCAACAAACCAGAATTAGCTGTTTGCTAATACATGTGAGAAAGGGGCTGCAGGTTGTTACAACATTTTGGGGTTTTCTTTGCTGGCTAACTTGTGTAATACTCTTTGAAAAATGTTGTGAGCGTTAAATCACATTCTGTTTTCTTTATTTACAGGATATAATTCAGGAGGAAAAAAGCCATAAAATGAAACAGCAAATTGTGAGCATCTGTGTGCACACCCCTGCGTGTCCTGGAACCACTGCTGGCACACTGGCTCCCAGGAGGAGTTTCAGTGTGATGGGTCACATCATAACTTTCAGTTCCTGTCCCTCTGCTTCTGCGTGGGGTCTGATGTTTATTCCCAGAGCCGCTGGTCCCCATCCCAGCACCCCAGCAGGCTCATGGCAGGGATGTGACGCTGGAATTGCAGGAGTTCTTTCCCCACCGCTGACTTGGAGCAGCGATTTTGGCGGCGAAGGGGCTGCGTGGGGCCGGCCGGGGTCCCGGGGCTCTGCGGGAGCTGGACCCCGAGGGGCTCGGCAGGGGTTAACCCCTTCTGTGCTGTGCATCCACACAGGGCGTGCTGGCTCAGCCAGCTCTGCCCGGGGGTGGCTGCGGCTGGGGAGGGCAGCTCCGGGTGCTGGAATTGCCGAGATCCAGCCCATCCCCCGGCCTGTGTGAAACTGCACAAAGCCTCTCCTAAACGTGAATTTAAAACGCTTTCAAATTGACAGCCTCCTTTTAAATAAAAACATTTATGTTAAGCGAAAGGCATGTTTGCCTCTACAAATAAATGGAATTATGGTTCTAAGACCTGACTTAATCCTGAAGTTCTTAGACTGCACAGTAAGTAGAAAAGAAAGAGGATTGTTTGGAGGAGCAGGGGTTAGCAGGATCAGGCTCCATCTTACATCTTCCTGCTCATTTTCCTTCTGGCATTTAATATACCTTTCTCAGAACTACCACTGGCTGTTTATAACAAAGCCAAAGTAACTTCATGTCTATTACCTAATTGAAAATAACGAGGGACGGTACACAGTGTGCCCATCCAGCTTTCCTGCTGGAAAAAATTGAGGATTGCTAAACACACAAAAAATGCTCTTCCCCCAAATGTATTCTTATGCTAAAGTCATGTCCTTTTGAAATAAATTTCAGGGCTTCTCTCAAATGTGTTGTAATTTTTTGGTCTTTTTCTACACTGTTTTCTTTATAAAAATGTATTTAAAAATCTGCACGGAGGTTTCAAAGAGTCTGAGAGAAGATATTTACAGAGTAATAATGCCATTTGTATTTGTTATATTTCTGAAAATGGAATTTCTAATCAGACAATATTAAAATACTTTTGTATTATTTTTTGTGTGGTTTCATGACATTTTCATATTTCCAGCTCTGATTTGGTACCCGTATAGCCAGGCTAATTAGGAAAGCAGGATCATAAGTTTTATTGTTACTCCATCCAAGTCAATCTGTTTCATAACCCCACCTATGGTCTCGGTACTGTCTGAATTCAGTGATTTGGTTTTTATTTTTTTTTTTTTTTCTGCTGAAGCCCTGAAGTACCTGTATTCCAAGTTGGGAGATTTCATATTCAGGACAATAAAAGCTGAAAGAAGCCTGGGCAAGAAGAGAGATTTGTTTAATACATGCATTCAAATGAATTTCTGCCAAAGACTAAATGAAGACTGAATGAAATTTATTGTGACAAACTTTCCTGTGTGGACTGCAGAAAAACATCTACACAGAACTGGACGTGCAACTCCCCGTCCCCTCGTCCCTCCCAGCACCTTCCTGTGGTTCCCTCTGTCCCACAGAACAAGGAATGGCTTTCTGCCAGCTGAGCAGGGACCTGGCTGGGGCTGCCACCTGCTGCAGGCCCATGGAGACCCCAGGACACCTCCAGGGCTGCTGGGGCTGACCCAGCTGGTGAGACCCCTCATTGCCATGGAGATTGGGTGGGCAGTGCTGCTCTGCAGAGCCCACATCCTGCCTGATCCTTCCTGCCCGCTCGCCTAGGGTGGGCTTGGGTACACATCACTTGTTTGAAACAAATTTATTGGCTGTGGTGCATGGTTTTTGTGCACAAGGACAAATTGAGCCAGAAATCCAGGGGATTTCCAAGCTGAAACTCCACCCCGTTGCAGGGTCTGGCTCTTGCTGTAACGCTGAAGTGGAAATAAACTGTCTGTTGTCATATAAAGCAGTGTTTTAATGTTTTGCCATTGAAAATTTTCAAAAGCAATGCTTAGATTAAAAAAAAAAAGGGGGTTTTTTTTTTTTTTTTTTTTTTTTTCCTTTCCCCTCATGAACATGCAGCATGAAACATTTTAGCCAGTTCCAGGTTGAACCCAGCTCACTTTATCTTTTTAGATTCAAATTTAAACTAGTTTCTATTCAAAGTTTTTAAAGGGACACACACAACCTCATTCTTCAGCGTGACATTTGAGTCTCACCCCCTGCCAGGAGGGATACCTTAACCTCCCTGTTACTGAAAAGACCAGAGACAGAAAAATCGCTTGGTTTTTTTTGTACATCCCTTCACATGGCCACTTGCTACTACTTGGAGTAAAGTGAGTTCATTGTAACTCCTCTCTTTTGTGTTTCACCTTCAGTTTGTATGGGACTTTCTGTAGCTGTACAGGCATGGACATAGGAAAAATGAAAAAGCAATTTCTGTTTGCCCTCAGGATAATCACAACGTGGATTATGAGGGCAGCATGGACTAGACACAGGGAGACTAAGTGAAAAAAAAAGATTGTTTTGTAGGTGATTCTGGGGACCATCAGTTTATTAATGTCTCCCCAAAAAGAAATACTAAAAAGTCAGGTTAAACCATCCCTATGTGTCAGTGAATCTGTAGTATAGACTGTTTTTGCAGGAAATGCTCCAAACTTAGCTCTGAAATAGATGTGGATAAATCTGAAAATATTTTTCACGTAAGTTTTTGAAAGCAGAAATCAAGGAAGAGTTTTTATTTGTTTGTTTGTTTTGTGACAGGGAAACAGACCACAGGTATGCAAAACAAATATATTGAAGTGCTCCCTACATATCTCCCTATCTTTCTCAAGCCATTCCAACCAAAAGCTTTTGTAAGCGTGTGGGGGCAGCACTGACCTTTTAATTCTGTTTACATGACGACTAGAAAAAAGAAATCCCTGGTCGAGGAGGGCCTGAACTCGTGGGAGCTGCCTCAGGACGTTTTAACCCGCTCTGTCTGGAGGTGTTCCTGCAGGCAGCAGCCCTGGCACGGCACCTGCGGGGCTGCCACTGCGCCGGGGGAGACACAGGGACACTGACATTTGTCCCAGGAGTCTTAGGAGAGGGACAGTCCTCTGTCCTGTGCCTGTGAGCAGGACCTCAGGGCTTAAGCTGGCTCAAAAGCTTCTCAGACAGTTTGGTTTGTGGCAGCACCAGAGCCCAGCACTGGGGCTGCTGGTTGGGCTGTGGTTCCTGGGGTTCCTCAGCGGGCTGAGGGGGTGCTCACTGCATCCAGAGCGACCTGTGGGGCTGCCCCAGGCTCAGGGCAGTGCCTCTAGGCTGGAAGCACCAAGGTATGCAGGACGAATCTTTTGGAAGCACCTTGTGTGCACCAGGCACCCTCCTTCCACCAAACATCCCTGGCTGTGCCATGCCCGGTGCTCGGAGGAGAATCCCCGTGCCCCCCCCGGCAGGGACACACCCGGTGCCCGGAGGAGAATTCCCGTGCCCTCTGGCAGGGACACACCCGGTGCCCGGAGGAGAATTCCCGTGCCCCCTGGCAGGGACACACCCGGTGCCCAGAGGAGAATTCCCGTGCCCCCCTGGCACGGACAGGCCCGGTGGCCCCGGGGCTCGGCACGGGCGGCTCTGTGGCCTGGCTGGTCTCAGCTCCCCTCACGCTGGGGCAGGCCCACGGCCCCCGCCGGGGTTGGAGCTCACTTCCCGATGGTTTTGCTCCTCAAAGCAGATTGTGGGGGAGCCTCTCCCCCAAGGGACATCTGCGTCTGTGCTGCAAACCCACGTCCAAGGAGGGTGAGGATGCAGAGGTAATGCCCAGCAGCAAAGGAAAAAGAGGGAAAGACAACGTTGCACTTGCGAGGTAAGGGATTGCAAGGCAGTCCGTGGGCAGGCAGGAGTGGGGCCATGCTGGTCTCTGTCCTACGGGTCTAACAGCAGCCTTCAACACATACATACTTTTTCTTCTTCTTCTTTTTTTTTCCCCCCTCACTTTTATTTTTAATTTTGTAGGGTTTTTTTTTTTTTTTTTTTTTTGGGTTTTTTTTTTTTTTTTGTTTTTGGTTTTTTTTTTTCCTTCTTCTGAGACATTTGCTCCTACATCAGTGGACAAAGATAGGGAGACGCAACCCCTCCCCAGAGATGTGACCCTGTGTGGGGCTGAGCCACTGTACAGAGCCAGCCAATGCCCACTGGTGCCATCGGTGCCGGGGGAATTAAGGGCATTTCACAGCTTTCAGGCACAGAAACAAATTGTAAACTGCAGTGTTGCATCCATGTGTGAACACACACACACAGACACACAGAATGCCGCCAGCAGCTGATGCTTCACACTAATCACTCTTATAAATGCCTCTAATTAGACTTATAAATACTTCTAACTTTCCAACAGGGAGCAAAATGCCCAGCGGGCTTCATGTAAACTAGGGAGCGGAAAAAAAAAAAAAAAAGAGTTAAAAAGATGAGTAAAAGCTGTTTTTAAAGGTGGCAAATCCTACACCAGCACTTCAGACCCCGAAATCGCAGAGCCCCAGGGCCCGGAGCCCCCCAGGCTGCGGGAGGAGGGGGAGCGCAGCCGGGCAGAGCGGGGGCAGCGCCGGGGAGGGGCCGCAGCCCCCGGCCTTTGTAGCCGGAGGGGGAACATCGGGATCCTGCGGAGAGGGAACACAGAAGCTCTCCCGGCGGCGAGAAATGGGCCCGGACAAAAGCCCGTTACGTGGTTGCAAATCACCCCGCTGCTGTTATTTTATTTACCACTGCCCGCGGGAGGATTGTTTGCTCCTGCAAAATTTTAAGCTTCCTCCCATCACGGCCCCCCCTTTTCCTTCCTTTGCCCCTCGCTGCTGCCAGCAGCGGTCCCTGGTCCCACAGTGCCCGAACCCACCTGCGCTCCCGGCCGGGGGGGCTGCGGCTGAGCCTCCCACCATTCCCGTTTGCATGGAAAAATAAACCCTTTCCCCAGGAAACAGCCCATGAAAGGCTTATTTTGATGTCGGTGTGAGGAGCACAGCCCAGCCAAGCCACCCTGTGTGTTTGTTGCTGACGGGCAGAGGCTCTCGCTCCCCCACGGCGTTCCCTGCTGCGACAGGAAAAACTTCCAGTGATTATCAGAAAACTTTTTTATCTTTTTTTCAAAGGATCTCTGTATTATTTTTTTGAGGGTACAGGACAGAAGAATCAAGGCCTCTGGAGCACCACATTTATTTCTTGGATATTTGTTTGGAAGATAAATTTCCCTTTCAGTGATTGCAGGCTCAGGGAGCCCCAGTCACCTTCCCCATCCCATTAGGCAGGTGAAGCTTAGGACTTCGGGATTTAACAACCACGGTGAATGTCAGTCCTCGGTAAAAACAAGCTGTAGACTTTTATGGTTTGCAAAGGTACTAATATGGACAGGGATTTGTTGGTGGTTCTCCCACCAAGGAAGGAAGGAAGGAAGGAAGGAAGGAAGGAGCTGTAGATGTTTTTTGTGGTGATGTCTTTGCCGTGGGGGGCACAGGGGGAGCCCCAGAGAGGTCCGGCTGCCCCAGTCCTCTCTCAGCTGAGCTCTCTCCTCTGACAGGTATTTACAAGGGGGTTGAACAGGTAATTAGCGCCCAATCCTGGCTGCGGGAAATCCTCCTGGTCATCCCGCCCAGGACGGGCAGTGACGGGAGCGCTGATTTTCGACGGCTGATTGAGCCTGAACAAAGGCCCCAAACAGCACCGAGTGCCCGACTCGGGGATGGTAACTTTAGAGCCAATGGGCTCCTTTCCCATCAGTTTAAAGCAGTGTTATTTTTTTCCAAGCTGATAACATTTTAAACATATTGCAAGACGGAATTTTCCTGGGAAGCAGGGAAACCGTTGAATTTGCTATAAAAGAAACTCCTGTGAATAAGGAAACCCGTTCTGTGAATTCACCTGTTGCCAGCCAAGGAGAAATATTTGGTGTTTTATTTCAATCAAGAATTTGCTGTGTATCTGGTGCTTTATCTAACCTCACTCTCTGAAAGATTTGATGTTATGCTTGGCAGAGCTCTCAGGCTCAAGCTGCTTATGCTGTGCTCTACAAGTTTTAACATTTTAGACTGATGGTAGTGAGAGAATAAAAATATAGCCTGAAATCCTAACAGAATGGGTCAGGTGTGTTCCATGTGGCCCGAATGGATATTGAATTTTTTAATCAGGTGTTTACACAAGCACTTGATGCCATTGAAAAAAATAAACCCCACCACTTTTCTTCTATAAGCAAAGTCTTAGAAGTGAGCACATCTGTGGCTATCAGTAGATCATTTCTGGCCATGACCAGCAACTACATCACCTGCATGTCTTTCTCTGCAAGTGCAGAAACCCAACAAAATCCCATGGTAGCAGTCTCTGTTAGCAGCTGAGGAAATTTGCCATGACACTGTTAGTATAAAACTCTTCCATATCCTCAGTGCTGGTTTAAACTGTCAGTTCAGTGCAGTTCTCCTGAAGTTTGAGCAATCCAGCTAACTTAGGTGAAACACCAGAGTGAACAATGTCAGGCAGAGCCATTTGCCTCACCCCTCATTTTATCAAGCCTTGTCTCCCAGCCTTTATTTTTAACTTTATACAGAGATGTCCTGTAGCAGAAGAATTTGATGGGGAGTCTCAGCTCCTCAGTATCTGTTTAATGTCATTATCTACACCGATTGACATCTGCAGTCCTGACCACTTTTTCAGCCCACTGCATTTGAGGAGGTCACTCCCAGGTGGGGTGAGGTGGGTGTTGAAACATGTGCCCATGCTTTGGCCATTTCTTCATTTGTTTTTCACAAATATGAGGTGTTGAACTGCACCATTTGGGGCTACCCTTTGCCTTAGGGGGCGGCAGCTGCCAAGTGAGGTGCAACATCAGCTGGCTCTGGGCAAAACCTCTGGCATTATCCCAGCTGGAGCCACTCCTGCTGTTTGTCATAGCACTGGGGCTGCCCATACACAAAACAAATTAGGAGTAGTGAAGTTCACTAGTCAGTGATGGACATGGCCCAGTTAGAACCCCTAACTATGTATCATTACATCTTGAGCACAAGGGTTGGGATTTTATTCTTACAGAGTTGAATGTTTGGGCCTGACAACAATCATCACCTGAGTGCATCAGCTAAGGCTGCAAATAGGAACCTTGGTCACTCTACTGATGGCAGTGCTTGACCATGTGAATGATGTTGATGAAGTTTCCTGTTTAACCAAAACCTCCAAAATAATTTTGTGGGCAATTTATTGTGCTGGAAAAGCGATGAATGAACAGAACCAACCAGATGTGGCCGTTTGAAAATGGAACTGGAAAAGGGAATAATTTCACTGAATTTTTGTGCAGCTTAATAAAACTTCTCCCTTCCATTTCTGAGATGCTCAGGAGATACACTGGACATAAAGAGGTGACAAGGCTTCACCCTTGTTATGGTTGGAGATGCTAAGGAGTGCAGTGCTGTGCCTTACATGATCCACAGGCCAGGGGCAGCCTGGAAAAGTTCTGCTCAGGCTTTTTTAAGCAATAGTAACTGATAATGATCTGACAGAAGAGAATCTACTAAAGGAATTATGGTTCTTGGTGGTATCAACAAATATTTCCTCTGCTAGTTGTTTTATACCAGAATAATAATCTCTGCAAATTTACCTCCCTTTGCCAAAGGAACTGCTCGGGCAGTGCTTGTGTTCATTCCGGCCAGGTGCATCCAGACTGATCTCTCAGAGCTCCTCTGCTCCAGTCCATGCCATGCTCCAGGTGGAGGTGTAACCAACATGATCTTTTCCTCTTCTCTGGAACTGTGTCTTTTCCCCCTTAGTCTCCCTCTTTGAAAGAGGGAAGTAATGTTACCCATGGTGGCTTTATTGGCTGACAAAAACTTGCCTCGTGTTCTGTAGAAAAAGATGAACATCGTGGTCTTCTCTGCATGAGTTTGTGGTTGCTTCAGCTGCCCCTCTGGGCTAATCCATGGCTGAGCACTGGACCACAATATAAAGCCTTGCTCTACTGGAATATGAAACAGAAGTTGCTTAGAAGTTTGATAGATAAGAACCAAAACCCTGAAGAGAAATCTATCTTATAGTATATGGCTTTCACTTTAAACTCTTGATATGTACAGCTGTCAGCTGTTACATTTATTAAGTTCCTTAGGGTCTAGGAAATAATGTATTTAGAAGTGTGGTGATATCATTGTTTTTTTTACTGTGATTTTATCAGCAAGTTTCCTGTTCTCTCTGTTATTTAAAAATGAGAAATAAGTGGAATTCATAAAGGATGTTTTCTAAGTCATAAGGTAAATATTTTTAATCTGTGCACCACAGACATGCAGTTACTCTCCATTTGAGTGCAGTCTTTGCTTTTTTATTTCAGAAATGCCCTGAACAGCCACTACCACCCATCCCAAATGTAGACTGATGTTGCCTCCTCTAGTTTGAAGCTTCTAAAAGCTGTTTCCCAAGACAATCTCATTATTTGTGGAAGATAATTAGTTCTTTCACCTGCATTACTTATTAATTCTCAGTCTATTTAAGAGGAAATTTGTATGAGCTGTTAGTCATGTGTTGACCACTTGCACCATGTCTAGACCCAATGGAGAATTAGCTGAAATGCAACAGGCTTTTAAAGCACAGGTTTTTACACCAGAAATGAAATTGCCCTGAGCACAAAGATTTTGTGCTGGATGTTCCTAGATATTGATAAAAAAGGGATAGGAGTATGATCTCTCCTGTCATTATTCCTGTAACATTTGGCATCTTCTTGCAAAAGTTTTGCTTGTATATTTTTTCTTTTGGAGTTTAACTGCAGTTCCTCTATTAACATTCTTAGTGCAGTTTTTTTTTTTTTGTTTGTTTGTTTGGGTTTTTTTTTTTGTTTTTGTTTTTTTTCCTTACCTGTGTTGCTTCCCCATTATATTTGTAAAACAAAGCCCTACTATTCTAATTCAGCAATATAGAAAATTACACTAGATAGGTATTTGAGACTGGCCTTTTTGGGCAGCTCTTAGTGTTATCACTCTCCAAAATGAAAACAAATGCAGTTGAAATAAGTATTCTGACTTGTCTGTTATTGATCCAGCTGCTCTAATTACTTTGCCCTGGGAAAAGTCACAATATTTGTTTTTTTTATGTTTTTCTTCTAGCAATGATTTGACTTTATCTGTTTTCCACACCCTCCAAATTATTTACAGTTATAATATCTCAGGATAATGGCATGGGGCTTGTCCCTGTTGCACTATAGTCACTGGAAGCCAAAAGTGTGTCTGCAGGGTTATCCTGCAGCATGAAAGGCACCCAAATGTGAAGACAACCATGCTCATCTTTGTGAAATTCATCGTGCTGTTATCAGTCTTGAAAATCAAATTAGTCCAATTCTGCACTTTCTGGGCATATTCCTGTGAGCTTCTGGTTAATGAAGTATATTGTTATCCTGGAAACAGAGGGGAATGTTTCTGTTTTTCTTGAAGTATTTAAATGCAGGTATGAATGTTTTGGAAAAATTGAAGACGGCTTAGACTATGACTTTTTTTTTCCATAAACCATAAATCATTATAACAAGATTAGCCTTTTACTACCTCTCTCCCAGTTTCTCCCTAAGGCAGGTTTTATTGTCATTTTTGGGCAGAGCTGTCATGTAAAATCCTCTGCTCTTCATCTTGCTAATGTATATGCTTAATCATCTGTATTTGAAGTTTGGAATATGAATTAAGGGAATATTTAACTCTGAATAAGTGAAGTTACCCAGTGGTACCACTGATGTAACATTTCTGTTGATCCTTTTCTTTTCTTGTGATCCGATACTGCTTAAATCAGAATAAATTAATTTGTGTAATACCTTAATTAATATGTTTTTCAGTGACTAAATATGCAATTCTTCAGGGTCCTGGTGACGTAACCAGGAGGAAGTGTTTTCTTTATCTTAAGAAAATGCCTATGAGATTTTATATTCTACCAATTAAATAAAATAGTCTAGCATGTTTATTTGAAAAAATATCTTCAGTAAATAAGTTTTGGCAGTGTTCTTGGCAGTAGTTAAGTATATGCTTAAAGCTGTAGTGCTACTTGAGCTAGAGAATAGCTGAACTGGGCAGAGGATCAAGGGAGCTGTGAATCAAACTTTTCCACTGCCATGGTTGTGTGGTTGATTTTTTAGAGGGGGGAGGCTAAAGGAGGGTGGGAACCAGGTTTCATTGTGTTCTAAAACACCTGAAACCTATAAATGAGTTAGCCCCAAATTCGTGTTTGTTTCTAGGGTTCAGAGGAACTGATCCAGGTTGTGTCTGGCTGCTGATTTGGCCCTTGCAACCAGCTAGCACAGGTGAAAAATATTGTCTGAAGGAAAACTATTTTTGTCTCCTGTGGGTGTTGCAGCCTGACAGAATGTGATAGTTGTGCTCTGTGGTTGTGAGGAGCAGGGAACGTGGCTCTGCCCACAGAGAGCTGAGCCAAGCAAGGAACTTGCATGTGGGTTCAGTGCCTTGATGCTTCACAATCACCCACAGGCAAATTTGAATGTTTTGAGTTTTAGATTAATAAATCAGGCTTTCGGGATTCCTTGCTTTTATGATGCACAGTGGGGGAAACCCTGAAGAGATTTCTTTCAATTCTTTTGATATGATGTTTGTACCCACCATGCCACCTCAGTTTATTCTATGTGGTGAAATGGTTGAACAACAAGGAAGTAAAAACTTGGAATCGAAGCTGTGATATGAACCAGTACCTATTCCATGCATGCTCTTCTCATCCAGCAAAGGATCAAGGATTGTTTCTCCATTTGAAAAATATCAGCCTGACTAATTGCATTAATTCTACAAGCAAGAATTTTGGATTTGCCAATTAATAAAGCACGACCAATTAAGGTAATACCAGCCATCTAGGATTGACTGCCTATGGTTTGTAGAGCATCTGTATCCCTTCATTACTTGTGGATTTTTTTTTTTTTTTTTTGGTAGTAAGTACTGTGATCTTTTCTTTGGTTTTCTTGTCTCTGATACTGCCAAGCTAATTAATATTTGCAGTGTTCTTTAACTATCAAATGGGTTTGCAATCATAAGCACATTCTTAAACCTCTTAGTGCTGAAAGGAAGACCTAAATAACTTTTAAATCTGTGAGACAATGTCAAGAAATGTACTTGCTTAAATTTAATCCATTACTTTGTGCCAGCAACACATATAGCTGAAAGGTCAGAGAATCATTGAGAGGGAGAAAAACAATTAATTTGGTATCAAAAAGGTAATAGGATAAGGCCTTGCCAACCCTCTGCTATTGTTCTGCTGCATTAACTTCGGCAGGTCAGATGCCACTGGTCGTTGACCTCAGGCTAAACAGGGTCAGCCCAGGCTGATTACAAAAGAGATATGTTTGCACTTATCCAAGTGTCTCTTAAAAAACCTGAAGTCACATCTGTGTTGTTCCTGGGGAGGAACACACAGAGGGTAAACATTTTTCAATGAAAATATCATTTAGAGAATCTTCTACATGAAGAATGGCGTCCTCAACATGGCATGGCTCCTGTATGAGTCCTTCCCACCACTGGGACAGGTTGTGGCCCCAGATCTGGCAGTAGGTGTGTGCTAGAGAACTGGTGAGGCACTGGGAAAACCTGCCATGAAAGGAAGCAGTGGAAAACAGCTGTATTTTTTTTCTCAGCTCTGCTGCACACATTGTTTCAGTAGAAGGTCTGTTCCAAGAGGAGCTGCTGATGTTAATAAAACAAAAGGTGTCAGTAAGTTTAGATAACTCTCCTGGAGTGGGGAGGAAAAGGTCCCAAAATCTTTTATGCCTAAAAAAAAAAATGTTTTTCTGCAAGTATTCAGTAAACCTCATGAGTGTAGTGAGTTAGATCTAGGCCTCATCATATCTTTTAAATTCACCTGTCTATGCCCTTGGCCTCTGCTCTGTGCTCCTCCTGGGGTTGGTGGTGCTCAAGTTATCCCACTCCTTTTAGGTGCTTATCTATAAGGGAGAATGGCTTCGTGTTGGTGCTGGATTGGCTTTGTCAGTACTATGTTGACCACAAGTTGGCTTTTGAGTGCAGTTCTGTGCAGTTAAAGCTCAGGTGAGGATACTTCCAGTCTGTCTCTACTTTCAGCAAATTCTGATGCTTTTGATTGACTTCAGCCAAAACCAACCATCTGGTCAAGAGCTGCAAGTTTCTACAAGACTTATGGCTGCAAACTAGAGTAGGGCACAGAGACTCTGGAAGTTTCTTAATCAGGGGTGGTAAAAAGTGGTCATGTAATTTCTGTTTTATGGTGAAGTAACTTGGGGGTGATGGTGAGAGAGAAACTGTGGCTGACAGATCCTGATTAAATGCATGTGCCTTATTTCTGTACCTTATGGCAGACTGCCCCATCCAGCTCGTAGCTCTGCAGTTCAGACAATTTTAATAATTACTAAGCTGTAAGTATTTCAGCTGACAGATATGAACTGGAGTATTGCTGTGTTGTAAAAACATTTGAGGCTCTAGCTGTAGGCTAGAGACAGTTAATTTAAAAAAACAACCCTCCCTCTTACATATGGTATCTACCTGCTAAAATTTTAATGGAGTTGCTCCCCTAAATATGCTCATCTAATCTATGGATGAGACCTTTTGGAAACATTTGTATTACCTTTATTGCTGGGCTCGATTCTGTGAAGGGCTGGGCCTTCCCCACCTTTGCTGGGAAGGTTTGATTCTGAGCACCAGTGTTTCTCATAGAGACACTGACTGAAGACTCCTAATCCTACAACTTTTTCTAGGAAAGTGAAAAAGGAGAGTGTTTACTGCTGATATATGACATTTAGTAAAGATTGGGTGCAGTGAAAGGAGCAATCAAACTCATTTAAACAGAAACCATTTGCCTCTTTAAAAATATTTAACTGCGAGAATGCTCTTTTGCTTGGGATCATGCTGGCAAAAAGCATTAATTGTGCAGGTTTCTCATTTACTCTAGAGGGTTGCTGAGCATTATTTTGTGTTGACCAAGAGCCCTCTGTGCTGCTCCCACATTTAAAGCCTTCCCTCACGCCGTGCTTCCACATTGAACATTGACTGGTCAAGAAGATAACGTTGTAATTGTCCCAGGGCTGGGCCAGTGGGGCTGCCCCACTGTGCTGGGGGCACCCAGCTATGGGCATTTCCTCATCAGGAAAGAGCAAAGTGCATGTGTGTGCACAGGCTCTGCTCAGATGGCTCAGAAAAAAAAATAAAAAAAAAGGCAAAGGGTGGGAAATTAAAGTGCTGAATGAAAAATATGTTAGCTAAGTGGAAAAGTAAAGGAGGATTTTGCCAAGCTGAGACTGTCCTGTGGTGTCTGTCACTTAGAAACCCAATTGCACGGTCAACTGCAATAGCATGAAAGCCCATCAGCCCAGTAATCTCCAGCTTGTAATTGATTCTGTTTCTACAAATGTTAGCTAAAGCAAAAATCTGCATTAAGGTAAGTGCTAAACATCCATCAGCCTGACTGATTAGCCAAAGCAGGAATTGCTGGAGAAATGCATGTTATTTGCCATCAGATTAAGTGAAGTTTTGCTTTCCACAGTTGGAGAGCTGATAATTTGCTTGTGATGGGATCAGTTCAGTTTTCAGCTCCACTTGCTGTACAAACCTCAGTATTTAAGGGCGCATCTTCAGCCAGATAGGCAAAATAAAAAACATTTTCTGATTAAATACATACAAAAACACATTGAGGAAAAACTTGAGTTGTAAAGATTGAACAACTAAACTTGAACAGGCCAAACTCTTTATATAAAAACGCTAAAATTGATTTATTCATGGATTGTCTAAATCTTCTTTGATATTACTTCTTTTGTCCTATATACGTTGTTTTCTGCTGTTTTCTTTTCTTGAAGCTTGATCACCTGATATTAGTTTCCATTAATTCATTAAGGTAACCATGCTTTTGTGAGCTGAGCAGCTACATTCCATAACTAAGAATGCATCCAGGGTCTATATGCTTTTACAATATAATAATTATATCGACTTAGCAGGGAGATAATAGTGAGTTTGAGAAACTCTTATTTTTTTTTTTTTTTTAAAGCATTTTGTAATGATTATGTGTGTCCATATGAAAAATATTCCTGGTCTGGGCAAAATCCGTCATTTGCTGATGCTGAGCAATTACATGGCAGATGGTATTAGTTTCCTTTCTAGCTTATGTAACTCCGCCAGACATCATGAATTATGAGTTTTATAATATTCTGTTCATACTTTAATTGAACATTTTGGTACTTAAACTCAAAATTCACTTATAAAAATGTTCTCTACTAATCACAGTACTCTAAAGCTTAGCAAAAATTAATGCAAAAGCGTTATAAAGAGATTAAAACTTGGTTTCCTTTGTATTCAAGCAAGTACTTGTGAATAATTTTTCCTCTATTTGCTTGTCTCCGAGGTAAGCATCTTGCAAGTATCTCACCAAGAAATCCCACACAGAGCAAATCTTTAGTTCAGCAGAGATCCCTTCCCTTGGAAAAGTGCTCTGGAATTGCTAATGGCTACTGGTGGCCAGATTCTGCTTTTGCCACCATCAGGGGCCATTGCTGGATGTGCCAGGCTAGCAGGTGGGATGGAAACAGAGCACACTTTACAGTTACCTGCATCAGTAGTTTGATGCTCCTTCCTCAAGATATCCGATGCTTAATCACCTTGGAAAGCCCTTTTGCTTCCAAGTTCTCAGAAAGCATCCTCCCCCTACCTACTGATGGTTGGCCAAATGCTCCCTGCGAGCTGTGTTATTTATCAGCAGAATGGGGGAACTGGACTGGCTGTGATCCCAAGGGCCAAGCTATGGTGATGCTGATATCCTAACTAATGTCTGAAGATCTCTATTGTTTTGCCAGATATTGCCCCAAATGCATCATGACTTGGCAGGCTCAAGGTCCAGGGAAATCAGTGAAGCCAAAGGAGCAGCCCCACAAGCAGAAGGGATCTTGAACAGATCTTCCTGTCTTGGCCATTGCTTTTATTAGAAATGTCTGTTCCTCAGAAACCTGTAAGGCTGCTGTTTCCAAACAACTTTCTCAAAATACTCAAAATGTTCCTCAGCCTTGAAAGAGCAGATGACAACAGAAAGGCCCTGGCTGGGTTCCTTCTGCTTTTTTGTGTTCTCTTGCACAACTGGCAGTGCTGTTTCATCTCAGACTTGCAAACCAATTCTCTCCAGCAGGGCTTTCCCTTCCCTTATGTGTAATTTGCATCTCATGTGTCGCTGGGCAAGCCAAGTGGGAGCAGGGAAATGCAGTGGCAGGAATTGTGTCTGTGATGGTTCTGTCTGCACCAGAAATGGAAAGAGCTGTATCCTCAGTAGGGTAGCTCTCTTTGGTGAGAATTACAGCTGATTTTTCCGGCCCAAAAAGGTTGATGAGACTTCATGTAAGTACCTAAATATTTGGAAACATGTGAAATAAATAAAGGCACCAAACCACGTGCAGTTTATTTGAGGTTACAATAGCTTAATTTCTTAAGTATCCTTATTAAAAAATGAGGAACAATTCAGCCTTTAATACAATGTGGAGCTGTGATTCATAGTTGGTGGTAGGAGAAAGCAGTGAACTAATTGCTTGGGTCTGGTCAGCAGAGAGTGAAGCAGCTCCCTTGTCTGTGATACCATGCCCCTTCCCTTTTTGATTATTCTCCAGCAAACATCCTACAGCCCCATTCATAAAGTCCAGTAATGACAGAAGAAATGTCAGGAGTATCTGCTGAAGGAGTGGGAGGCTGACAGAGCAGCACATTGTGAGCCTGCAGAGTAGTTCTGCGTTTCCTCTGGGGTTGTTTTCAGTTCTTTTGTCAGCTGATTACATGGTCTTTTATAATTTCTAATCTACAGAATAGAGCTGTTTGCTTGTGGATTATGTGAAAGTCGCAGGCTTATGCAAAAGAAAAACAAAATAATCTGAAAGTGGATTCTCTTGGCAAAAGTTAAGCTTAATTTAGGTGTTTTTTATCTAAAGGGGAGTTTAATCTAAGGGTGTGCAGGAAAAACTCAAAACTTCTGTCATTCTGAAATTTCAACTTTGTGATGTTAATTCACCAGCGCCCTCATGAATGAGACTTAAATTACTTGTCTCTATTCAGCAAAATGTATTTTGTGCTTAAAGTTGTGCAAAATGTAAATGTCCTTAAAGTTGTGTTGGTTTTTATCTGTTTTGATGAATCAGAATAGTGTTAAATAGTGCTAAAGTGCTTGTAGAAGCACAAAATCATGGTGAAATTTTATCACATTTACTGTCTCCTTTATTTGTTAATGAGAATAGCACATACATATCTGGATTTTTTTTTATGTCAGTCTGTGAAAGTGGGCACCAAGTCTGCAGAAAGAAGGAATTGTGAGATTGGAATATAAACAATGTGAGCTGTCTTTATATTGGTCCCCAAAATTGTCCAGATAGATTTGCATTTGCAGTCTCAAGAGAGAAGTCTGGGTAGAAGATGCGTGTGTATAAATACAGACGAGGATGTGGTGAAATAAGATCAAAATGTTGATAAGAAGCATCAGAGTTTTTGTGGGTTTCAAGGTTGAAAGAAGGGCATTGAGATGGGACCTGGTAGAGACAAACAAGGTTCTTGGCAAGGGTAAGAGCTGAACTAGCATGAGGGATTGGAAATTCCAGCATGGATGGAGGAGGGCAGGGTTTGCTCAGCTGTATGTAAAACCTCCCTGAGCTGCCTGCAAGGCCTGCAGATGTGACGAGGTGTGTGCAGATGGCTGATGTGATACACTCACGATTTATCAATATGAACTTTGGAAGCTGGCTTAAATCCCTCTCCTTAGCACCTGCAGCAGGCCCCCTGCTATCTGCTGTGCAAAGTGGGCAGATGTATATCCAAGAGGCACACTTTATTTTTCTTGGGTCAACATTTCACATGGAGTTGTAGCAGGGTAGTTTTGTTTGATTTTCATTGAGCCCCTTATTATTAGCACACTTCTGTTTGGGGGGTGAATAGTAATGCCAGAATAATGGGATCTGCAGTGGAGGGCTGGGATCACAGAGTTTGGCCTCCCAATAAACCATTCTTGTGCTCCTGCAAGGGCAATGTCAGAAGAGAATAAACCTAACCAGAAAAAAGCAAGTGAGTGCGTGATGTGCCAGTGTAAAAGCAAGTGGTCTTAGGGATAGAATTTGGATCTGTAACCAGAGTGAATGGACCCTAACCCCAAATATTCTGGTAGCTTGTTTTTCTATAAAAGCTTTAAAAGTTAGGAAATCTTGTTGGCTTTGGTAACTCTAAATGAGGCATCTCAAAAGACCTCTCTGCTTGTTGGATTGATGTGTTTAGAGGCATTAAAGAAATATCTGTGTGCCAAAACTTAATTTGAGCAAAAGATTCTCAGTTCTGATTTAAGATTTTATGATTTGGATAGGAGTCAAGTTTGCAAGGTTTGTGCTTCTTGTTACAAAAGAAGTACTGTCTACTTAATATCCATTTTGTCTGTAGATTATCCAGAATAAACTCATGTCACAAAAATACGAATTTGATAGTTCTCTGAATACTTCTATTACTCTGGAAATAGGGGAGCTGCCCAAGCCATCTAGAAGCCTGTCCAGCTTGTGCATTAATCCAGCATTCCAACACGAACATGATTCAACATAAAGAAATACTCACCTTGTTCAGACATTGTACAGAACATCTTCCATGGCTACACTTGGGGAAAAAAAGGATCTGCTTGCTTGGGGATGCACATAACTTCTTTCACCCAGTTAGAATGGGTTGTTTGACTTCTGAAGGCACTAAAAAAAAAAAAAAATTCTGTCATGTACGTTCTGTTTGCACTTAATTTTAAATGCTTCTCTGAGTTTACCACTTATGTTTAATAGCAGGTTCTTGTCTCTAAGATTACTACGTGGTTTACAGATTGTTTATGTAGGGATTACTGTATTTATATCTAAGTTGATTCTCTGAATTTGACAACTGTGTTACACAGTAATGCATAACTGTTTTTGCTAAAAATTAAGCTGCAATGTGAGGACCTAGTTCATAAATCCAGACTTGCTCATGTTGTTTACATGAAGTCACAAATAGGTAGGAGCTCAGACTTGAGCCTGCAGCAGAGAAATGTATGCATGTTTTGTCCCAGGAAGTGAATTATTAAACTGATTAAACTGTGGGTTGTTTGTGGGATTTTTTTTTTTTTTTTTTTTTTTAAATTTCCTCCTGCTCCTCACACTTTCCCCTCTCTCCCCTCCCCTACACCTTGTCCTAGTGTCTGGACAAGGTGTACCCCTGTGTAAGACCAGATGTACCCTGCTTTCTGAAAGACACTACAGACCTGATTCCTCCCTTGGTGCTTTGTGGATCCTGAGTTTGACTGGCAGCCATGTGGTTGGGAGTGCTCTGTCCAGGAGACTCAGTTTTTATCACCGTTGAGTGTAGGCAGTTTTTGTAATTGTCTATCTGCAAGTTAAGAAATCCACATTTCCTTCATAGTTTAAAGATGGATCATAAGTAACAATGTACCATTGCAACCAACCCTGGAAATTTGGAAGAGAGTTGAAAAGCAGGAGAGACTTCAGATCTTTTTGTGCCTGTGACCTTACTGGCTTTGCTTCTGGTGGCTGTCTCAGATGGTGTGACTTGCATCTTAATTTTTACACAGAGCCAAACTAAAACCAGAAGAACAAGAGAGTTAAGGATTTACCTTGGTGGTTTGGTAAATGCTCATATTGCCATGTCTTGTCATTTTATAGTGAATTATTGTGGTGAGGAAGATGACCAGTCAGACCTTTAATGGCAAGTTAATTTGATATAAAATATTTTAGATCTTAAAAATATCACCATATTTATATACTTAAATATTCCCTTCATGTTGTTTTTCTTCCCCTTAGTCACCACACCAGGTTGTTTTTTCTGCTCAGGGCTGGTTGCTTTGCCAGGCTATCCCTGTACAGCCCTTGTTTTCTGTCCTGCCAGTCAGCTCTGTCCCCTCACTGGTCACATCTGTGGGAGCCTGTTTTGTTCCTACAAAAACCCTCCCCTCATCTGAGAGAGGAAAATTTGCCCTGCTTAGCAGAAGCTGCTCTGCCCCTGCTTTCGTTTGGACTTGTCCTCTAAATCCAAGAGACATCAAAGGTTTTCCCCATGTGATGGAGGCTCCCTGGCCTGCTCTGAAATGAAACAATGGCTCCCCTATATTCTGGGATCTGTGCTCCAGAAGCATCTGTCTGCCTGGCTAATGGGGCTCGGCAGTTTCTGCCATAAAGGACTGGTTGTCTTTTGCATAACGGGTGGGATGGTTGTTCTGGTAGGGCACACCCTGACGTACAGGGTAAGGCAAGAGAGTGCTCATTGCAGCTGTGAATCTTTTGTTTATAAGATTAAAATCACACACAGTATTTGAAGAAGAAAAAAGAAGAGGAAACGGGAATGGGCTGTATGGTGACAGTATTGGTTACAGGCAGTGTTTTCTATAGCACCCAAGGGTGATGCACAAATGTGAGTGTACAGCATTTGCTGAGCCAATTTTAGCTAGGACAGGTAGCAAAAGCTTGAAGAAAAGATTTTTTTCAAAAGTGGGTTGACCACCTGAATCAAATCAGTGGTTCCAGGTGATCTTGAAATTCATAGTTTTTAAAACAGAATAAGCAGGAATGCTGCAGCTTCTCTGTTCTCTGAACTTGGAATATATAGAGGGAGCTTGTTTGCAGACATTCTGCTGGCACTGTTCTCTGCTCCATTTTTAGAAATCATGCAAGTCCTATTTTTAAAAAGGAAACCTACTTTTCAAAACCTAGTTTTGTATCTCTGGAGCCTGGTAGATTGTGCTGATGGAAAGTTCTGTTGTAAGCATACCCATCTCAGTATCACATATTGCTGTTTTCTTCTACCACTTGAGCACAAGTGTGATCTTCAGAAATATGAGGATTACTCGAATGGGAAATGCGAAACTAAACTGATGACAAAGATGTCTTTCATTTTTTTTTTAAATTGCTTTTGGAAGTTTTGTCAGGACACCTGGAGTTTTGCAGATAAGGGGTTTGTGGGGTATTTTGTGTGCAAAGATTAATTTTACAGAGCAAATTAATATTATTTTGCATGTTTTCCAGCTTAAAGGTAAAATAATTTGTCTGAAACTGAATAAAGTTAAATCTGAGGTGAGAAAGTAAGAGAATAAAATTGGGAAGGATGGTTTATCTTTTGTTGCTCGAGAAAGGACTTTATTAATAAGTGTGTCTCCTGCATATTCCATCAAAAAGGGATGCTTACAGCTGAGACTCGTGCCTAGATACAGGCAGATTTGCATCGAGGTCTGGTGTTAGATCACTAAATATCCTCTTTTGTGCTAAGCTTTTGTTGCCTTTTTTTGTTGCATCTGTACCTGAGGATTTCTATTAAACTGCAAAGTCATTATTTCCTCTGTAGCCTGGATTCCTTCCTGCAAGGAGAGATGCTCTGACTGCGAGTGCTCACGGAGCCATGGCCGTGTCAGCTGGGGCACAATAGCTCACATCATCACATACATTCAGAGCCAGAACATTCCTGCTTGGCCGACTCAGCCTTTGACAACCTTTGTTCTTTTTGTGTGTGCAGGGTAGTGTCACAGGTAAATAAGGAAAAATTGCTTTTTAATAATAACTGTATGAATTGGAATGAAATATTGTCCTAATTCTGTTTCAGTCACCCTGAAAAGACAATCCCTCCTGTCAGGATAGCGACAACACGCTCAGCTAATGAAATACAAGATGCAAGGGTTGCGTCATGAAAATGTTCCTCAGCACCTAAATAACCCCAGGGCAAGCCAGAGATACTTAGCTGCTTTTAGGAGCCCCTCAGCTTTCTGCTGGTGTCCTTTAGACTGTTATATCCTGCAAAAACAGTTGTTTCCTATCATTCAAAGTCTTTATTTTCAGTTCACTTTCTAATGACTACTTGTTTGCTGAATCCACATCTACTTATGAAGGTTCATATTACTTCCACAGGATGGAGATAAATTATTTCTCTCACCTCTTTATATCTTGCACGGGGAGCGCTGTCTGAAGTTATTCTGAGTTGTTGTCATAATTCACTAGAGAAATGTGTGTTAGCTTTGGGGTCTTCTGCCTCAGCACATGTGGGAATGTAAATGGCCTGGGTGAAAATGTTTTCTGCAGCAGAGCAATTCTGTAATACCTTTAACTGCTTTGATTGCTGCTTTTTGGATATGGTGATGGCAGCTATTCTGGAAAATTAAGTTGGAAAGGCAAAAATCAATGAAGGCCCTTCCTATGTTAAAAACAGTTTCTTAAATATTTCTGAGGCATTTGGTAATGCTTCCCTCTTTCTTGTGTAGGCTTTAAATCAAATCTGTGTTAAGTGCCACAGCCTTGCTGCAGAACAGCTCTGGCTTTTTGTTTGCTTGTCACTACTACTCAGAGGGGAAGAATAATAATTTATTGATGTGGTACAGAAGGGGTTGATTGTTGCTGTAGGCAACTGGTCCACTCTTACCTCTCAGTATAAATGCTGTGAACATCTCCTTGGTCCTGCCTTGGTCCAGTAAGCAATATTGTGCTAAATGGCAAGTCACCAGTGCTTTCTTGCCTTCATGGTCTAGAGGATACCAGAGGCAGAAGCATTATGGGCCTCTGCCATCTTAGCATATTGTCATCTATGGCTGATACCAAAGGGTCAATCCAAGCTATCCATTTTAGGCTTCTTCATCTAATCTCCCCTCTTAAAATATTTTGTGACTACAAAGAGGTAGAGGAAACCAATTGTCCCCAAACAGACCAGAGGATGTCAAGGTACAGAATTAGGATTTGGGATGATGTGGTGCTAGAGTGTAAAACAGATGTTCTTCTCTACCCAGACTGCTTATTAACCACTTTGCAGAACACTGGCTTGAAGTTTGCCAGCTCAGCATTGTTCTCACTTCCCTGAGCCCATGTACTGGTGTGTTGGCTCAGGAACAGGACGTGGAATACAGGCCCCTTCAGTTTAGCTACCCAAAAATTAGGCATCCAGTTTCAGGGAGCTGGGTGTGCTCCCCTGGTAGCTGGTGGTCAAGACTGACCTCCTCTAGAGAACCTGCAGCAGCCAAAATGAGGTGAGTCCCACCCTGATCTTGCCTTTCTCCAAAGGGTTTGTCTCCTCCATTACTGCTCCCTGGGCCCTGCTAGTTGCTTTGGAGGTAGGAAGTGGCTGAAGCCGTGTTTACGGACTAAGTGCAGTCAAAAGCCACACTGAGCTTGGGAGAGAGCACATCTAAGGGACTGGTTGTTTAATTTTGTGAAAGTGGTCATTGGACAAATTTTTTGGCCTTTGGAAAAACCAGTTTTGATCTGAACTTTTATCATCTGCTGGTGTAAACTTCTGCAATCCTAAAGAGTGGCTCCACAACAGCTTCAGCTTCATGAAATTTTCTCTCTTATTATCCTTTCTCCATCCTTCTGCTCCTTTGCTCTGGCGTAAATGCTGGTCTTTGAACCTACTTGCCACAGCCCCAGAGCTCACCTGGCTGAAAACCAGCCCACCCCAGGAAGGTGGAAGGAGGGCTGTGTGGCAGCTTTGGGAATATGGGGCTTGAGAATGGAATCCTTGTCCTCATGAATTCATACGTGAAAAAAAGCCCTGAGGGGGGATTGTTGGGATCTGCACAGGTTTAGTTGCCAGTATGACTGCTTCTGTTGCAAAAAGCATAAATTTGCATCCTGCCTGCTTGGACAAAGGAATCCTTCAGGTGATTGTAACAGGTGTCACTAAGAGCCTGCACAGTGGCCATCAGCCACCTTGGTCTGGTGTCTTGTGTTGCTCAGCCTGTGAAAACAAAGTGAAGGCAGAACAAAATGGCTACTGTGTTTTCTGAGGCAAGGAAGCCAAAGTCTCCACAGGTGATATTCACTGCCCTTCTGACTAACCAGTAGGTTGTGTTTATAGACATGTTTTTCTTCCACTACTTGATGATGATTCTAGCATGGTGTTGGACTGGTGCCCCCAGTCAATGCTGAGGGGTGAGGAGGGATGGAGACGTGGGACCGTATTTGTGCTAGTCACTCACTGGCCTTGGACATGCCAGCCTGCAGGCTTCCTTAAATGCAAGCTGTTTGCTGAATTCTGGTATAGCTTTTTGTAGTCTGGTCTAGCCAAGAGGTGTTTTGTCCCAAGGAGGAGGGAAAAATGCATCTGCAAAGTGTGCAGGAACTGTTATGGAGGCCTCGACTTCAGATCTGCCTATACCTGTCACAGGGTAAACAAAGCGCCCTGGGAGGACTCGGGGTTAGCTGAACACCTTGGTCACACACTAAGCAAACTATCCCCCAGGTGTGCTTGCAGAACAGACTCTCCATCAGCGTCCTGTCATGCACAAAATGTTTATCCAATTTGTCAAGATAATCTTTCTTCAAATAAGCTCAGGTCCTAGGCCTCCGAATAGCCCAATTTCAAGCAGTATAAAGTAACTATTTTTTTTCCCCCTCCTTTGCTTGCACTCCCCCCCCCCCCCCCCCTCACTGTGTCAACTTTTCCTTGGCTTTAAGCAAACTGAAAGTAATTATATCATTCTCAAGTGAGTTATTTTTTGACTGAGTTAGATGATTTGTGAGTTACTTCAAAATGCTCCCAAGTTGGGGTATCCCTTTCCAAACACAGGTTCTCCGACACCTCATGAAGCTGAGCTCATCAATGACCCAACAATATATTTATACTGGCACATGTAATGGATAACTAATGATAACTAATTCAGGCTATTTATAAAGAAGTATAATTTGTCTTTCCCTCCCCTCTCCCCTTAATGGTAGCTTCACCTATGGTTCTAGATTTCCCTTAGGAGTTTAAAAGAACCTGTACATTGTCATTTTCTGCTTGAAGATGTCAATACATTTTAAGTCTATTCTGAAGTATGGATTAATAATAGATCAGGTGTTGCTGCCTAAGACAATTCACTCTTTCTTTTGACAGACAACAGAGTTTCTTAGTTTTGCTGCATACCAAATATTACTTCTCTGATTGTTCAGAACTGTCAGGCAGAAAGTAATTTGTGTGGTTCTTTCCCCCAGCTCCCGCAAAGAACCTAGTGTATGTCCAAAAATAGAAACACAAATCATGGGTTTTTTTCCCTCCCCCTCAATATGTTTCATTCATTGATTTCCTTCTCCCCTCTTAGCCCAGGTAAGACACCAGAACCCACCATTTCTTTTTTGCTTAAATTAAGATGGAAGTGAACTTTATCTATTTCCTTACAGTTCTTTGCTGATAGGATCCTTAATGTGGTTGCTGTTTAATTTTTAAATTTAGTAGGTAAAATGTTGATCTGGAGACAATGGCAATGTTCCTGCGGCACAGATGTGGTCAGTAGGTTCTTGGGGAAACTCTCAGAAGGAGTTGAGTAGGGGCCGTGGATGTTCTTGCCTTGCCTCTCACTCCAGGTCAGGGCATACACAACAGCTGGTCTTGAGCTTTGCATTAGAAAGGCGGCGTTTAAAACCTGACTTTTAAAGGGTGTTAAGCGGCACCAATCATTATGATAATGATGCTTATTGTTTTGGGAAGAAATGCAGTGTTTAAGCAGACTGGTGATATCCTATTTATTGTTTGTGAAGGGGAAATAGTAAAATTTGCCTTTTGGCAATTTTTGACTTGGAAGAGGAAAAAACCCAACTTCGTTCTTCATAACAACCATGTCCCTTTGTTCCCTTTTCCTGGATTCCTGCTGCATTTAATTGGTCAAACTTTGACGAGCAGTAGCCCCCCTATCATATACCTCTGACAGAGCCAAGGGAATATGATGGGTAAACATATTTGGAGTTTTGATACAGTGCTCTCTTTATCCCACATCAGTTGGTCCTGGATCTTCATAAAAATAAATACTTGGCTACAATATGGCAAAAAATAGAGTTAAAAAAGTCTAGAGCTGCTATAAATGTAAATATTGTTGTATTTATAGGAGTAAGGATTGTGATAGCCAATAAATAGAACCTTATTAATAAAGATTGTCATTATGCAGCTGAGGACCTTGAAGTGATTAATAATTCATTAAAGCCTCACAACCCTTACCCTTCTGCATTATCAATAAATGTTATGATTATATATCTATTCTAAAGTAGGTAAATGGAGACCCTGTGCACTTGACTGAATCTTTTTTCCTCAAGGTCACATAATGACTTGGTGGTAGAATTCAGCAATCTTTACATTACCACCTGAGACTGCTCCTTAGAAAATTCATTTTTGGCAAAGAGAGGGGGGGAAAAAAAAAGTGTATTCATGCTGGTGTCAATACAGCTCTTCTGTCTGAGGAAGCATTGTCTTTGGTTCCTGTAGAGTACATATTGGATGTGCTGCTCAGGGCTTTTTTTGAATGGTGAATTCATCTTTTCTTGCATTGCCAGTCAACTAATTGCTGTCTGTGCAGCCTCACAACTGTTCTAAGTTTGTTCTGCATAATTTTATGTCTGCTCATGCTCTCTTATGCTTTTGTTTGTGTAAGTTGGTTTGCACATTATACAGCACTTGTCAGACTCACTTGCAGGGAAATAACTGGAGAATTGTGCTGCATAATATTTTGAGTGAGAAGAAGTCAGTCTTCATCTGGTTGATTTGATAGTCCCAGGAATCACTTTGCTTGTTGCCAAAGAGTGAAATCTAGCCTGTAAAAGAGTGTGGGCAGGCACAGGCTCGACAGCCTGAGCGAAATTGAAAGAGCAGCATGTCAGAACTAAATTTGGATTTTGCAGAGGTAAGTTGCATATTGCCTGAGTCATCAAAGGCAGCAGGAACCTATTTCTTTTGGGTAGAGTAGAGGCAGCATCCTCCTTCCCAGGTACCTCTAAAGCTCTCTATAAAAGGCTTCCTTTCTGGGTGGCAGCATGGCAAGGTTCATGTTACTCTCTGACAGACTCCTTTGTTGGCCTCATGCAAAGAATCTGTTCCACTGCCCTGTGAAAATAATGATCAAGTCTTCCCAGAAATCATTAGCCAGGAACTATTTCTGGCAAAAGGGAAGTGTTGCCTGAGTCTGTCCTTAGGCAAAAAAATTTGTCAAATACACATGGCCAACCCCAAATATTTATGATTTATGAGTCAGATCTTTCAAAACAATGGAAAGAGATTAAAAATATTGCTATGTTCACATCAATGAGAATTGAAAATAAGTGCCTTGTAAATAAAACAGATTATTAAATAATGCCAATATTCTGGAAACTGGTGTGCTTATGACAGTTTTGTGGGGTTTTATCAGGTTATCACAAATACTATAGTAAAATTCTGAGCTTTGGCAACAATCATGTTGCTTTGTGACTGCTGAAAAACCCCCCAACTTTCAGGACAATCAAGTCTTTTGCATTTGTGGCATTTTTCAAAAGCAAGAGTCTACTTCTATGTCTTTTGCAACAGACCAAATTGTGCTTTTTTCTGATGCGTAAAAAAATAGTCTTTCCCCCTGCAA
Organism: Onychostruthus taczanowskii; assembly: GCF_017590055.1. Lineage (NCBI taxonomy): Eukaryota > Metazoa > Chordata > Aves > Passeriformes > Passeridae > Onychostruthus > Onychostruthus taczanowskii. The sequence continues at coordinate 7,473,185 of NW_024499684.1, forward strand.
TATTTCCAGGATATTTTTCATTGAAAATGTATCCTTTCAGTTTTCTGCAGTTTTAAAATAATGACACTTTCATTTCCTGACTCTTACTTGCTAGCCTGGATAGCATGTGCTGCTATTGACCTGTTCCAATTAAGACTTCACAGTATGAACATCAGCATTTTATAGTCATGGCAAAAACAAAGCTCAATTCTGCCATGTGCAAACAAGCCATACAGTTACCAATTGTGCTAAAGAAAAATCTGTGGCCTGTTGGCTCAATCAGGGTTTAAACTGTTATAAATTAGTCTTGCTCTAATGGTATATAGTAAAATTGCTAGCAGTGCTCATTGGACTGCTCTGGACAAAACATCACAGTACAGACATGGAGCTTTGACTCTGACCCATATTTTGTGTGAAATTAAACTAAAGAAGCTGTGGTTTCTATGAAGCATTATGAAAGGAGAGTGTTCAGACTTTCCACTTGCATATTCGTTTTCTAGAGCAATTGGGCTTCTGTCATTTAAGTCTGAACTCTGCTGAAATGGGAGGTAGTCGTATGCTGTTAGAATATAAGAAAATGCCCAAACTTTTCAATCTTGCTTTCTCCTTCTTCACTTAGAAGTGATTTTCATACTAGTATCTAGTCATATTTGAGGAAAATCAATATTTCAAATTTTTTTCCCTTTTTGCTGAATGTGTATCACACGAGGAACGCAATCAGACAGCAGTGGTTCTCTGGGAAAAGATCAACCTCATTTTGCAGTCTCGAGAAGTTCAAGTAATTCCAACAGCATGCAAATGTTGGTGCTTAACCAGGAATTGTCTCTGAACCTTTATGTTCATTGCTGCTTCTTGATTGAGCAGTCACGTTGTTGTATGGTAGAAGAAAAGGTTGCAAGATAATTCCTTACCACTCTGCCAAGTTGTGATCTGGGGTGAGAGGGAATCATCTCCCTTATTTTGTCAGTGTAACTCCTTTGAACTCCTGGCTAATAAAGTATAATAAAGATCTGTCTCAAAAAGAAGGTCATCAGCCAAGTACTGAGATTTCAGGAAGTCTTAAGCAAACCTATGGAGTCTTTTTGCCATTCAATTGCTCCATCCTGAGCCAGGCTCTTCCTTACTGGTGTATTCTGTAATGAAAATGCCAGAGCTGTTCTAATTCCTGCTGCTCTAATGTGCCTCTCCCAGGCCCTTGCACTGAATGCTGATTATTCCCTCAGTGGTTGTGCCTTATGCTGTGAGGAGTCCTGGAGAAGCAATGGTCACTAAGTCTGAAGGAAAATGTGGCTCAGTCTAATCTTAGAGGCAATTAGATGCTGGATGGGAAATATTATGTTGGGGAAGATGAAAATGTAGCAGCTCAGTTTGGCCACATGCTTCAAACTCAGATGTTTGACAGCTTTGATATGGATGCTTCCCCCTTGTAAAATAGCACTTTCTGATCCTTCTGGTTTATTTACCTGGCTGTTGCTACTGGGAGCCTGTGACAAGGACCATAGGGCACAAGGGTATTGCTCTTTTGCTGAACTCCACAACAGAGAATGCATTAAAAATGGCTGCTGTAGAATGAGAGAGAGAGAACTGCATGAAAGTTTATGTGAAAGTGTTCCTAGAAGTCTTTCTCATTAATTGTCTCAAGGGCTCCAGATGCTTGAAAGATGTGTCCCAAGGGCAAACTTCTTCTCTAAGAGAATCAGATCTTGGCAGGTTAATGTGCAAACTCTTTAATATCTGCGTTAACTCTCTAGGTGCTAAGATGAATGTTTTGCTCTTAATTGTTAATGCTATCTTTGGAAGAAGCTGACATAAAAATTGAAGTTACTCAGGGAGTTTGGTTGTGAAGTTCAGGTGCACAAGGTGAAATCTTAGAACTGATTGCATAAAGCTAAAGCATAATCCTTCTGGGCGAGAGAGTTTTGGCTGTTATGTTCTCCAGCCAATGCAAACACACAAACTATAAAGAGCAACGTTTTGATCATGTGTTGTTTTTATATATTTCTCATTGGCTTAATGATTTTCCAGGAACTCTTTAGTTTTTTGTTCTTTTCATGAATTGTTGGACAGGATATGTGCTCCAGAGGCAGTGAGAGACTGGACTTTAAGTCAAAATATTCAGATTAGATTTCCACCCCTGCCCTGTATTGTTAAAGATTTGAGGAGTTATCCAGCTTTCTTGAGCTTTCAAAGCTCAGTATTCTCTGTTCCCTGATGAGTTTCTTAGAGGCCTGTGGTGTTTCTGAGTTTTTCCCTTAAAAGAAAAAAAAAAATTTTTGAGCATCTATTGTGTCACTCACAATTATTGCAAATATCAATAGGGCCCCATAACCATTATAGGTGGTTATTACCTCTTGAGGAGTGGTCCTCAAATGACCTAAGAAAAGCAATTTGGAATAGTAACTGTTTCCGTTTCACTGACAGAAATTTTAGTCTTGCAGAAGGAGAAACAAATATCTGGTTTGGCATCAGTAGGTACAGTTCTGCCCATAGAGGAAGCCGTAATGTGGCCTCAACAAGAAAAGAAACCATGCAGTTTTAAGCAGATTAGATAATTGAGATTAGCCCTCTGTGATCTTGCTGTGTTTTCATTTATTTCAAAACAGTCTAACACAGAGCATGTTGAGCAATCAGTTGAAAATCACGTGCAAACACTGCCTAAGTACCGATAAGGATCGTGGAGGTAAACAATGAATTCCTACTAATGGCTAAGTCACCAAGGTAAGATCAAGTCTAAATACACACCCTTAGTTAAATATAATTTCATTAACTCAGGTTACATGGCTTTAGTAAAGGGTTTTCTCCTCTCCCTGCTCTCCACTTTCTGGTGCTTGTCAAATGAATTGCATGCAACCAATCCATCATTTTCAACTTTGTTTGTCTGTACCAGAGATGTGTTTTGAGCTGAGCAGTAATCCAATATAGTTCTGTAAATCTCACAGCAAATCAACACTAGATGCATGTGGCAATGCTGGTTAGAAAGCACTATTTCAGTGCATTTTGTGTATGACATTTCAATATCTGAATTCTATGAAAAACTGGCTTATTCTAATTTTAAAAAATGGTATGCTGTATTATAAATACCCAGATCTCCATTATTTCCCATTTAGAAAGCATGCAGGTTTTGTTACCATGTTCTGATTGCAGGGGTTAGAGAGTTTCTAATCCCCAGTTAATATTATGCAGTGTGTGCTGTGCTCTTCATGCCATTCACACTTTTCACCATCTCCCTTTCCAGAATTCTACAGAGATGTGTTGGGATTTTTGTTTGTGAGCCTTGGTGTTTGGTTGCTCCCCCCCCCCCCCCCCCCCCCCACTTAACAAGCAAGTTCAGATATTTCAAGTAATAGTTTATCCTTGATTTAACATTTTTGTGGAAAATCCTAACTTGAGGTATTCAACTGGTATTTATATCTCAGAACTTGGATCTCTGTGTAAGACTTGCTCTTCATTTTTGTGATATCTCATATCCTTTACTTTTTTTCTTCCCACGCAGTCATTTTTTTGGCTCAGTTGTCTTTCTTTGGTTTTCTGGCCAACTTGCTTTCTTAAATATTTAGTTTCCCTTTTGCAAAATAGTCTTCATTTAAGTTTCTAATCAGCAATGCAGCAGGTGAAAAGAGGCAAACAATGTGAGGACTCTTTTCCATAGGGAGTTCTTGCTTACATGTGAAATGTTTCTATTTTAATATTCCTCTCATCCTCCCTATTAAGTTCCACAGGACCAATTTTCTCTTTTTAGCACTACAGAAGACTTTTCACCCTGATCAGCACTGCCAACTGGTACAACCCCAAGGAGGCAGTTAACACATAGCAGATGATAATAAATAATAGTAATAATTGAAGCATCCATGCCAGTGGATTCAGAATTTATTGGCTCATTTATCAGCCTACATAAAACAGATTTCCTTGCTGCCACAGTAGTAGCCTGACAAGGGCCAGTAATAGATTCTTCAGAGGGAATACAATAAAACCCATAGTGAGAACATATGGCCTCCCCTGACTCAAAAGAGAATGGGAAAAAAGAGCTGTTAATAATGATGATACATGATTTGTTTTATTTCCTGAAATTATGGAAGTTCTATATGCCAATGGTATCTTGTGATGATGAGTACTGTAAGTGCTTGTTCTTTGTCCAAAGGCTGGACCTCTTTGTGTTAAGCAAACACAGAAAACAAAAAGTGAATTGCTGCCTCAAAGAGCTTACAACCTTGGAGAAGAAGAGCAGATGGATAGAATGCTATGAGATTTTATTGACCAACACAAAAAGGAATGGTGAGGCAATGTGAGTTGTCAGAGAATCATCTGTGATTTTTGGTGAGGTGGCTGGGAAAGGACATGAAGATGTCCAAGGCCTGCAGGTGCTTGCAAGGAAGCCCCATTGAATGCAGAGATGGTGTGGTTAAAATCATGAAGGTGTGTATTTTTTTTGTTTGTTTGTTTGTTTGTCAATGTAGCAGACATTTTTCAGACTGGTATATTGGAATGATGATGAAGCAGAAGATGGGGTAAGGTGTGAAGCACCTTGCCAAGTGAGATAAGCTTCTGTTTGAAGTAATAGAAAAGATGGTGATATGGTCAAGAGGGAGGAAAGGACAAAACTGTGAAGGGAGAGAACTTAATCCATCTGCTTTGGATGTGGTGTGGCTATGTTTTAAAATTACTATCCTCTGCAGGTATCCTAGCAGTGGAAAAGGATTCAGTTTGGAACAGCAGAGAGATCGGGAGTAAAGATGTGGATTTTTAGGGCATGAGGATATGATGAATTAGTGAATAAGACTTCTGTGTAAAAGGAAGGCAAGGCAGGATAAAACCTACCCATCTCCCAATGTGTCCAAGGGGGAGTGAGGACAGACTTTTCCATAGGATGCACCAAACTATGCATTTAAACATGTATTGTTTAGGTACACTGCCTTTTAACTTCACTGATCATCTCCTTGCTCTTGTATTGCAGAAGTAGTTGTGTGAAGTACCCAGTTTAATCCTTTACAGTTCATTATGTCTTAGTTTTTATTTGCTTTTCTCTAATCTAAAGAGCAATCATCTCAAGATGGCAAAGTAAGGAAAGCAGTTGTGAGCACTGTGATACATAAGCAGTGCATAGGCAGGGGCTGAAGGCATCCATTATTGCTGGTAGTCTGATTTGTTTCTTTAATCTCTTTCATCTCTTTGCACTCAGTGCCCTTTTCTTGCTTGGGAAGCAGACAGTTTACTTTCTAGATCTATGTTATAACAGCTACCTGCTGGACGTTTTCTGCTCAGAATTCTGGCATGAGATATTAAGAAGATTTCTAGGTGTGTTGCTATTACTGTCCAGAGAACAATCTAAACCCACAGCAATTCCTGTATTTCTGTGAAGTGTGATTGGAAAGCACAGCTTAGTTTTTGCTTGTATTTCTGTTTGCAGCCTTTAGTCACTCACTGAATCTTACAGTTTGTGCTGACACTTTCTGTGATGTTATGTATTTTTTTTTTAACCTTCCTGGCTGCCCTAGGGAAATGCCCCCTTGCTAACTCGGCACTGTGGCTGTTAAAAAAAAAAAAAAAAACCCAAAACATTGGGGATGCATCTCCTTCGGGATCTGACACAGCATCTCCAGGGAGTGCAGTCTCTGACCAACTCTGCTGAACAGCAATGGTTAAATAAATGCATGGAATGTTAGCAAAGCTCTGTCTCACTGTGACAGAAAAGATGCAACCAAGTCCCCCATCCTTGTCTGGAGCTGTGTTGTTCCACCTGTAAGAGCAGAGCAATACAAATAAACCACTTGCCTCCTTTAAGGCATCTTGGTTTGCTTAGCTGCCTCTCTCTGGATTGTGATCCAAGTCTACTATTCCAGGTATTGCTGCTTCTTTCCTTTCCCAAAACCAGAGGCAGGATTAGCACAAAAAATAACATTGAGTTTGATAACAAATAGTGGGAAGTTTCCTAGGAAAGCAACAGAGGGCATTTAAAAACGCTTTATTTTCAGATGAAATTAAAATTTATTTTGTTTGCACTGAAATAAGGAGAAAAATACCTTTTTAAAAATTCTGTCCAGGGATCTAAATCTGATAATGAATGCCAGCTGTTGACTCCACAGCTCAGGCTCGAGAGGAGGCAGCATAGAACAGAAAGACTTTGAGTGACAAAAATGTGTCTGGGGAGGGAATGGAGCTGCACGTTGTCAAGTGTTGGCTCTCTAATGCCATGCAGGAAAATACCATCAGTGTGTACTAAAAGCAGTGTGAGGGTCATGTGATGTTATATGCCAAACTGCACTTCACGAAGCCATGGAGCAGGTTTGTTGTACCAACAAGCTCGTTGCAGTCCAAGCCAGGCAGGTGGCAGCTGTGTCTGCTCCAGCAGCAAGGTGAGGCTCTGACCTGCTCATGAGGTTGGGCTGGTTTGGAATTTGCATCTGAGGTGAGAGGCAGTGGTGTGATGCCTCATGAAATCTGGCCCTCAAGTTTTCTTTAGGAACTGTGGCATGATGGATTTAAAAGAAGGCTTATTTTAGTGGCATGTTTAGTATTTTTGAATGGAATTGGAAGGGATCCATTTGCAATTAAATCCAACCCACCAGGACAACCAAAAGACCTGAGGTTCTCTTTCAGTGGTTAATCTAATCTCTGATGTCAGATTGCCTAATCCTCTTTATGAATTCCACCTGCCCAAAAGCACACAGTTGTTGTACAGCTGTACAATACAGCTGTATTGCTCAGCCTAATATCTGAGGACACTGGGGAAGGGGGACAAGTTAAATAATCAGAAATTTTGGAGCCAGTTCTGGGTCTGTTCAGGATGAGATGGAAGATGAGTTGGAAAGTCATGATATTTTAGAGCAGCTCAAGGCTTGGCAATTGAGTAATGTCAAGTCACTTATTGTACTTGCCACCACTGGACTAGTCAGATTATTATTGTATCCATGAGCAACTCTGCAGATATGCCTGGGTCTTGTGAATCTGAGGCTGTGGGAGCAGGAAAGGAAAGTTAAACACCAAAGAGAAGCCAGGTGCTGTCATTAGCAAATGTGTCCTCAATAATTAGATCACCCTGTAGTGCGGACAGTGGAGCCAGATGGTGCAGGAGAGTTCACATTGTTAAAAACTGAGAGGCAATGTACTTTTACAATAAATTTCACTTTCCATGTCTCATAACTACAAGGTTTTTTCCCTCTCTTTCTGTGTTATCTTTTGGCAATGCTGACAGTTTTCTTTTATTCTTTTGGAAGTATTTTCAACATTGCATAGCTGTTTATTTAATATGTCTCTAGTGGCTCAGTAGATAATAGTAAGTCAGAGTGAATATTTACCTTCTTTCTGAAGCACTATTCCATTCAGCACTTCTAGCACTCTGGCAGTTTGAAGTGAGCAGTGTAGCATTTTAATTTTTCTTTACTTTGGACATTCAGTCACTCTAGAACAAGACTATTGCTCGTGTTCTTTCTCCCGTTATTTTTTCTTTCTCAACAAGTTATAAATATCTTTATTACTCCTTTCTATTGACAGACTTTCGGATTTTTATATGACAGATTGCAGTGACACAATGGAATGTCCCCCTCGCCCTCCCCAGAAGGCTGTGGAGTGTCACAAAAGTACCTCTAGGTTTTGTTATGACACTCCTAGTCTTGCCACCAGCAGTACCAATTAGTTGAAAAGAGGACAACAAAGTCTATTAACATGAAGAGAAAGGAACCCCAAATACTACTTCCCTGCTGTGAGAAAACTAAGCTGTGTTTATTCCACCACTCATCGAGGTGTTTGTTTAGGGGTGGATTCCCAAAACTTCTTGGCACTGCTTCCGCCAGTCATAAATCTAATAAACTTCTAGTGAGTGCTGAGCACTGAAATTCTGCTATGGAGGCAGTGGGGAAGGCTGTTCACTGCTTATTTAGTGCTTGTGCAAACTAAGTCTCTCTGAAGAGATTAAGAAAAATTTTCTGACTTTTCGGATGTAAAATTTACCCCCAGCTGAAGCTACGATGTTTATTAAATGTCAGATTTTTTCACAGCATGCCTCTTCAGACCTCAAGTATGACCATAAGAATGTCTTCTGGCCCAAACAAGATAGTTTTACTTTGTATCTAAGCATCCCTTCATTTGAACCAGATCAGGAATTCACTGTATCTTGGAGAAGAGGTAGTAAGGGAAACATTCTTCAGATGGCAAGGGTTATTTTTGTACTTAACTTGGATAGTGCACATTACATCAGCCAGAGCATTTCTGTAAAGGTCTGCCAAGTCCTAAATTTTCAATAATCCCACTTCCTTCTCTTAAAATTGAAAAGGTAGTGACTCCCCTGGGAATGCATGTGGTTTCAGCATTCCCGTTGACTGTGTATTCTGAAATGCTGCAGTCTGTTTGCTTAGTAATCCCCTTGTCTGTGTAAGTTGTTAGGGGTAACCAAAGGCAGCTGATTACTTAATTGTATAAGGCAGGAAATGGGGTTCTTTCATTAGTTCCCATAATGTTCTTGAGAGCAACCAGTATTCTGCCTGACTGAGTTTTCGATCCTTTAATTCAAAAGATATACTTTCCCTTGGCATACTCAGTGACCCTTTATCCTGATAGGCTATTTACTGAATAAATTGAATATTTTAGTTTTTTTAAAAAATGAAGCCTAAACTTTCTAAATAAAATAAAACATTATCTTTTATTCTAAGGCAAAATATGTTCCAACCAGAGTAGAAATACAGCATGTAAGATCTTTATCTCACTTTGCATTTTTGTAAGATCATTGTGGTGTTGGGGTGTTTTTTTTTTTTTTTGTTTTTTGTGTGTGCTGCTTGGACTTATGGGACACAAATAGCAAAAGAAATATTACTATCAACTTGTCACAGCTTTAAAGATCTGATTTTATTCCATGTCTCATATTAATGACTTGCTTTCTTTTGCTGAAATTACAATAGAGAGCTTGGAACCAAATTCTGCTGTTTCTGTGTCCTCTGGCAAACAGTTGTCAGAGGCTCAGGTGTGTTCCCCTCTCCTACACCGAACACTCAGTAGCGGGAGCATGGAGCTGGCACAGGGTATCTGCCCTTGCCACCCTTGTGACTCTGAGCAGCCAGGGAAGAGAGGTACAACTGCAACCTGATCTTTAGGACTATCTACATTTCTCTTGAAGAAAGAAGCAGCAGGGCTTTGTAGTTTGTTGGTGTGGGGTTTTTTTTTTCCCTTCTCTGTAACTTGAGTTTCCCACAGTCACACATGTGTCAGTTTTTTCTGTAACCTTTTAATAAAAATGTGGTAAATGTGGAAAGGAGGCTCTTATTACTTTGGATGAGAAGGAAGGTACAGTTATCTTCATTATTAGCTTTCCAAAGACTTTCAGCAATATTTTTCCAGCGCCTTGTTGCAAATTCTTTTCAGTACATTTGTATGTCCTGTGTTAGATGTTGGTGGAGAACAGAGCAGCAGTTGTCCTCTGCTGCCATTCCCCAGGTTTAAATAGTGTTCCTGTATGTCTTGCTTGTTCAAATGGAAAAGCAATGGGGAAATCTGGGAGCTATCCACATGGCTGTGGATAATTTCAATCCTAGGAGGCCTGTGGTCCAGCACTGCTCAGCACTGAGTTGCTTGGGAAAAAAACAAACTCCAAATCCCTTCTGCCCCAGATCCCTGCCCCACCACTTTGCCTTTCCCTGTTAGCCAATGCAGGGGCTTGTCCAAAACAGATTGCTGTACTGTGTGCCTGCGTTGGTGCTTGATGTGGCATGAGACATTTTGGGCATAGGTTCAGGAAGGACCAGTGTTTCCTCCTTCTGTCACACATCACTCACTATACGTGCTTCCGTCATTGAAGGGACGTGTTGTATTCATAAATTTGCAGACTTTTAAAGCATGAAAAACAAACACTCCCTAATAAAACATCCGCTGAGTCTATAGGCATAAATGTCTCTTGCAAGATATTTTCTAACCTTTTGGGCAGTTGCTACATCAAAACCATGTAGGTGGGTGAGCTTTGCAAGGTCATTTCAGGTAGACATGAATATAGTTTGCACAGAAGAGCCTTAATCACTGAGCAAAGGTATTCTCCAAGGTTGGACTGACCTGGGAACAATCGTGTCTCTGTGCTGTGTGTCTTAGTGGACGTGGAAAAGATGAAATGAACTGTGAAAGTGTTTGCAAAACATGCAGAATTTCAGTGGACTGTGGTGAGAATTCCCTCCTATTGAGTCTGTGTATTATTTTCCCTGGATTTGTAAGAGGACACTTTTGCTGTCCTTTGGCCCATATTGACAGAATGCACAAGACAGATCTGTAATGAGGTGTTTACTTTGGATCTGATTTAAGGCTCATGCCAGTTGATGAAAATCATCACGTGGCTTTAATATCCGATCTATAAATACAACAACCATTTTTTTCTTAAAGGAAATGTAGGGATGTCTGAAGGAGTAGACACTGTAGAATCATGCGAACACATTTAATTTGAGTCTAATAATTTCAAACAAATATGTGACTCCAAATTAATTGGAGGTTTCTGCTTCTAACTATAACATTTCTTATCGTGTAAAGCATTAAGGCAGCATAACATATACAAGACAAATATTAAACAAAGGTATTATAGATGGGAAATTCCTAATCTAGCTCACTATGTCGGTACAGTGAAAGTTTCTTAATCCAATATCTGATGAAGGAACAAGGAGAGAATTAATTTACTGCACACTAATTACTGAGGAGTATGCACTGTATATACAGTGAAAGGCGCTGAAATGAATACTTGATAAACAATATCTGGCAAATTAAAAATCTGAAATGTTAAATGAAATGCAAATTAAAAATCTGGACTGTTAAATTAATTGAATGCAAAAAAACCCTGACATTAACTATCATCAAGGGTCGGAGTTATATCAGCAAAAGCAAAGCTATTCAGAGTTAAATCCTGCTTCTCTCTGTGATTTACTTGTTGTGAATGGGTGGGCACTAGAGGAGCCCCAAAGACATGGATAAATTTGCATACGTGAGGAGCAGTGCTTTCTGCCTGCTGTGCAAAATACTGTCCTAGGAAATGATGGGGATGCTTTGCACCTGAAAGAAGGTCTGCTGAAAGGAATGGGTCTCTCGGGTGCAGGCGAAATGGAATTCCTGTGTTGTAGTGCTTGTACCAACTCCACTAAGCTCCTGGTGAACAAGTTTTAGTTAAGAAGAGATTTGATTTTTGTCCCTTGCATTATGTTTTAAGGCTAGCTCTTTCTCTCTCTCCCTCCCTCCCTCCCACCCCTTTTGGTGGAATGGAGACTGAAAAACTGCACTAGGAAAATGTAAGATGTTTTTAATAATTAAATTACAGGAAGTTAATAATAATAATAATAATATAGACGTAGTCAATATAGAAACACACATGCATATTAATTTATGTTTTTCTCTAAAATATGCCCATGAAGGATCTAATGTAACAATTGCCAATTCAGTTGAAACAAACTGAAATCTGTTTTAAGGTTTTACCCTGCTTAAATCAACTGGATCAACTAGAGACTGAAATAACAGGGAAAATTTAGTATTTATCTTAAAATTCTGGGACATGCCACAGGCTGCATTAACATGGGGTGCGTTTTTAAAATCAGTTTAATTTTTTATTTGTTTTCCTTCATTTTCACATATATTCTTGATTATTTGTGTAAAGTATAACCTTATATAAAGCACTGAGTGTGAGAACAGTTCTTAGCAGGAGCCGTTCTTGCAGGTCCACCTGGCTGAGTGGGGGGAGGCTGAAAGGAGGATCTGGAAACCTTGTAAAAAAGTATGTTGTAGGTCAAGCCTAGTAAAGTTAAACCCTTCCAAATACACAGACAGACTTGAACACCAGCCCATACAAAGCATAAGGGAGGTAACAACAGTCCCCACTTTAAATATGTGCATAGAGGTATAAAAGTACTGCATAGGGGGATCTGACGATTCATATATTCTTTTGGGAGAAAAACTTATCTTTAGGAGCTCTGAGACAAATTGTTTAGGGCACAGATAAAGTGTGAGGCTCACTGCAGGTGCTTGCTGGTGCGATGGGGTTGTGAAGTGAGATGTTCTATTGCTGGTGTCAGACCTGAGCATGTCTCTGGAGAAGCAAGGCAGTGTGTGTGTGTGTTCTGCATCTTTGCACTAGTTTCTTCAAGTGCTGGGTGTTCTTCCAGCTGAAGAGCCTGCCAGTGATGAGGGGGATTGATTTCACTGTTTGAAGAGAAGGCCCTCAGAATGGCAGTTTCCATTGATTAAAAGAGGGCACTTTTCAAAGGGAAAGTGATTGCAGTAAATTCCAGGTTAAACTGATATTAGCATTTGAATTATAGGCAAGTATCAGAATTGTGAAGCATTAGGAATTTATATTAAGATTGATCTGGAAGAGAGTACTGCTAGTAAAAAAAGATCTATATATTACCCTTGTAATGTAATGTCATGACCCAATTGCAGTGTACTACCACTTCAAGGCTGGAAAGAATGCACTGCAATTAGTTTAACATTTCACAAATCTGAACTATCTAGCCCTATCTTTTTACTAATCTTTGCTTGTTCAAATATGTTTTAATAGATTTAGATATATACTAGCAGATTTATTGCAATTAAAAATCAAAGTTCTTATGTACCAGTAGAGTTTCCCTGGAGGTCTAGTCAGTCTCCACAGTAATGAAGATGTAATTATACTGATGTAAATCGCTGCACCATAACTAGGAGGGATTGGCCTTTCCCCTCCCTTAATTCATTGAAAGATTTTATCTTTGACAGGTACTGTCAAACAGGGTGATGGGCTAGAAGGCAGAATGCTTTTTCTGGTAATTAATTTGCTTGGGAAGAAAATGTGGTTGTTTTATTGGGCTTGTTTGGTTGCTTTAGTGTTTTTTTTTTTTTTCTTCTTTTCTTCTTTTTTAAGATGACTTGAATACTGAGATGATTCTCAAGTTCTGCATCTCCCATTCTGGGTAGCAGCAACTCCTCTAGGCTTCCTAATAAAGCACAGACTTTCTGCCCTGACTGTGCTGTTCTCAGCCTGAGCACAGGAAAACATGTCTGAAGGCAGCTTGTGTGTGCATATAAATAAAATGTATATTAAAAAATACCCCCAAACCTAAACCAAAATCAATATCAAGACAGGCTGATCTCTTACAAAAATCTTTCCTTCAGGTGATAGTTTAACTTATCCAGTTTTTTTTCTGTTGTTGTATTGGACTGAAACAGCACTTCGTTTTTCCCGTAGTCTATTATCTAGCAAACATCTCTCATTTTCTTTCCCTCAATCTCCTTGGATATGCACATGTCTTCTGTCACATTTTGTGTGTACTGTTGAAGCCCACAACCAAAACACTAAATTAAGCCCAACCAGAAGATCCACCCCTTGTTTTATTGAATGTCTGGGACATGATGTCTGAGAAGAGAGATGTCATCACTGCAATAAGAGAGTATCCCGCATGAAGCCCTGTCTGAGTGGTTGCATGTTTCAAACACTATCTTGGTGGTCTGATAGCAAGGCAGGACATTTCCATAGAAATTAGCTAGTTCTACCAAAGATAGGAAGGCCACCATAGAGGATATTCAATATATCATCATGATCCTGCTTCAAGCCAACTGGTGGCAGTGATATATTCCTTGTCATATTGGTTACCAAAGATTTTGTAGGACTACATCAAGGCTCTACTAATCTCTGACTTCTTGGGCAATGTGGGTTTCTAAGAACAAGTGAGAATTTCTCCTAGGAAAAATGTTATGGGCTCACTTCAGACAAGTTCTTACAAGACAGAATTCCCCCTCATCAGTGTTAGCAGTCAGGTTTAGGATTAAGGCAGAAGTGAAGGAAGGTTCCTGCTGTATGACCAGGAAAAACTGCTACTTTTTTTCTCCCCCATCACTTCTCATGGGCATATATTCTGATGTTTTTCACATCTGTTTCTCATCTCTGGCAGTCAGCAGTTGACACCTTTCTCTGTAATGAAAATGGGACTTGGGGACATGGCAGAAGCCACGAAGTATCCAGGCCTGTGCATGAGTGGGGGTCTTTTTCCAGGGGAGGCACATCTGTGGTGGCTGTGGCATTGCTGTCTGAGCTGTAGGTGTTCTTGGGCTTCAGTGCAGAGAGACTGGCACCTTTCCCAATTGCTGAAATTCACCAAGGAGAAGACAGAAAAATAAAATATATTTCTCAGTTTTATTTTCCATTGAACTGATGTTTCTTTAGAATTGGCTGTTCCACATGTTACTCACCTTGCTGGCAAAAGCATTGGTGCTCAATGAGGACAAAGTGATTCTGACTGTCAGCTTGCCACGTACATCCAGAGCAAACGAACACATCAGAAGCTGATTTTGTGCAGGGCCTGCTTTTGATTTGTGCATTTTTCTGGCAGACTTGGGCTATGCCCTATTACTTTCTTACAATAAAAGGGAACGTTTCTTCTACTGGAGCTTGCAGCATGCAGCTGCAATAATCATAGGGGAGCCCCAGGTGGTCTGATTTATGGTGTTTAATGTGAACCCCTGAGGTTCTGTCAGGAGAGATTATATAAGGCATAAAACATTTTGCAGAATTGTTTTGCCACACTTCAGTTCTAACTTGCACTGGGCCTCCTTCATTTATCTCCCTGCTCCAAGACAGCTTTTTTAAATGCGTGTTTATTAAAGAGCCCCCTAAACCTTGTTAAAGTTGCTTCTGAAAATATTCTGACTAATGGTGATGTTGATGAGGGTGAGTCATCCCTGAGAACATTGTGCTCATCAGGACAGTTCCTCAGCTGATGGGATGTGGCAGATTGCCATGCAAGTTCATGGCACTTTTCTAGGGATTGATACTGGGCGAGGACTGATGTGCTGGGCAGGTGTTGACTTACAGAAACTCTGATGGAGCTCTGTGGATTTGTACTGGTCCAAAGCCTGCAGCTCATGAAAGGAAGTCCTGAAGTTAAATCAAATACTTTATTGTACAATCTTCATACAGGGAATATTATTTATTAAATGCAAGTGTGCTTCTGTGAGGATGTGCCTGCAAGCTAGGCAAGGCACAAGGAGCTATTAATTTAACTTTGCTACTGGTATCAAGGTTCTGGCTACAGGTTTCATTGTTGTCCTTCTGAAAAACAAGTTGGAACAAGCTGAGCCGGTGCTGTCCCCCACGCTGGGAGGCTGCAGTGGGAGCGGTACTGGAGCTGCACTGGCTGCACCCAACCATGCAACTGCACTGGCACCAGAGGCAGGGAGTGACTGCCTCAGCAGGCTAAAGGGTTGTGGCTGGGGCTTTGGCTGAATTTGCTCAAACAATAGCTTGTCCGGGGAAGGAGACGGATTTCCACCCCTGGTATAGCCCATGACTCAGAGTCTGTGCTGGAGCTCTTCTCCTGAGTGTGCTTTCTGTAAGCAGGGTTGCAAAACACCCTGACAGACCCAGATCTCCTCTTTCTTCACTAGCCAGGCAAACTTAGACTCCAGGTTTAAACGCAGGTTCCTTTGTAACTAGAAATTATTTAGTTGCATAGTATGACAAGCACAAGATAGTCCTGAAGGTGGAATTCATGTCCTGAAGTGTTTAGTGAAACAGAATAAGACAGTAGCTGAGGAAAGAAGATACTTGCTATAAGTTGATGCTTGCTTGATGAGGAAGTGAAGGAATGAAATCAGAGTCATCTCTGGATGGGTACAATGACTAAACTTGTACTGGATCAACTACAAGGGATTGGTTTTCCTTAATTAACCCTGTGCTACCTAAACTGAAGCATCCTGATTTTTTTTTTTTTTTTGGCAGAGGACTGATGATGTTTGTTGATATAGCACTTAGTTTCAGCTAATGACAAGTAGACACAATCTGTAATCTTGTCTATTGCCTGTCCTGTATCACACCCTTTCATTTACTACATTGAAGTACCAGTAAAAAGCATTCCAAGAGACACAATGGAGCAGCACAGCAGCCCCAACACAGTCGAATGCTGCATATTATGTTACAAAATGACTATTTTTTGGTGGGAAAGGGGGAAGATGATGTGCCAGTTTACAGGAAGGTTGGGCAAAAGGTCAGGGAAAGTGCGGCATTATTGTCGGCTCTGCTGGGGCCACACCTGTGTGAAATGTTTAATGCTGACACAAGAATGAACTTGAAGCATGTTTGGAACGTACAAGCAGAAAAGAAAATTAGAGAACTTAAACTGGAATTGTTAACTGCATAAAATTTGCTGTAGGATGGAGAGACCAAAAGCTGCCCACTGAGACCCAAAGGTGTAGTTGAGGCCATTCTAATCTCTCTAAGGACATGGAGTACATGGAGGTTACAGAGCTTGGCATGGAAGTGGTCCATTGGGAGTAGTCTTGGCCAAAAAGAGCTCTGTTTTAGTTTGAAGGGAAAATACCCTGCTTGTAAGTAGGACAGCCTGTAACCGTGGTGGAAGTGCTGAATTTGCAGCCTGTAAACTGCGATTGGCTTTCACTCTTGCACACCTATTCTAATGAGAAGCAGGAGCTGGTTTCCGCATTGCTGCAAACCTGCTTAGCTTTGCTACCATCAGTCTCTGACTGTCTATACCAGTTCAGACTTAATGCCAGTTGCAGCTTGCTCACCACTGCTGGCTGGAATAGAACCCAAACCTGGCTTCTGTATTTATGCTTAACCACAAATACCCTCCTTCGTTGTCTCCTCTGAAAGTCTTCACTGTAGATATTGAACTCTAAAGGAGAAGTGACTCTCAGCAGACATAATTTTGTATGAGTAATTGACTTTTAAAGCTTGGATATATTCCATCTTCCTTGTGACTAATGGTATCTGAAGAGAACATAATTGTATAATCATTTTCCAATTGCTTCACAACTCATTTTCCTTGTTTGTAAGATGCTGGTCTTTAGCATTTCAGAGATGCGAGGACCTGCGTGTGGTAATGAGTGACAGACAATTGTTTATTTCTCAGAAATAATGCCATTAAGGAAAAAGTTCTACACTTAGAGCCCTGACAGCTGGCCAGACCCTGACATTCTGACTCATCTAAACCCAGTGAAAGGCTTGCTGACAGGAAATTATTCCACAGTTTCAAGTTGGCTTTGGTGGCAGCCCTCACCTGGGCAGTCCCAACCCTACCACTTCTGTCTGCTCATCAATACCTAAAAACCAGCACAACACAAAGCCTTGGGGCTGCACTGTGGATGGAAGTGCTGCAGCCTGACAAATATTTCTGTTGGTGTAGCTGGTGGAAAGGCCATGAAGGAATAGCAGGGAGATGAAATGTCTCGAGCTGGGTTTTCTGCTGGAGTGGGAGGAATATCTTCCTTAGCTGGGAAAGGCTTGCTCAGTCATAGGATGTAATGTTCATTCCAGCTGCTGCACCAGTGAAGTTGAAGAAACTTATTCAGGTAGGAAAGGGCAGGTAGAGGAGGAGGAGGAGCAAAGAGGTGAACCATTACTGGTTTGGTAGGAAACATGTGAAGGGTGCATAAACCCCAGAAATTTCCTAAAGGCTTTGATCTAGATACAGGAAATGCCTTTGAAGAGAGGGAACCAGCACAGGAAAACAGACTGCATGGATGCCATAGATGTCTTATGCTCTTTTAAACAGAGCTGATGTCTAAGTAACTTCACTGTGTTGAACTCTTCAACAGATGAAGAAAAGTATTATTTTTTTTTCCTTCCCTGCCCAAAGAATGAACGCTTGAGCCTTAGAAGTTGGTGCTGATGTTTAGGGGTAGAAAGAGAAACCTTTGGTGGTGGGTAATAGGCTTCTATTTTTTCAAAGAGGTGTAACAAGCAATGTTGCCCAAGATATCTTGCTAAGGGCAGCAAGTGTCACAACCTACTGAAATAAAAATAAATTTAAAGCACACGGGTTCAGATGGAATGGGACTAAAACACAAATGCCCTTGATTGTCAAGGGCTGTGTTATTCCAGCTAGGACCAAAAAGTTAGTTAATTTTATACTTGTTACAGGCATAAATGCCCAAACCTCTGCTGCACTTGGTGGTTCAGTATCAAGTCTTGACATGGCTGATGTGAATTGATGAAGAGTTTGCTCAGTAGTGTCTCATCTTAGATTTCTAGAAATTAACAAAGAGAAATTTCTTCACAATATTTTGGATGTGGTGAACCTGAAAGCAGAGCTCAGACCAGGTGATGTTTTTGGGCATTGAGACTGAGGAGAGAAAGCTCCATGTCTATCTGAATGGTAAAAGCAACAACAAAGCAAGGCTCAGTTCTTGCAAATAAATGTCACCATCTTCAGAGTTGCCCAAAGTCTACATTTAGAAGTAGAAAAATGTGTTAAAAAGAAGAGGGACTGGAGTTTTCAAGAAAGACATGTTTGAAACTGTTTTGCATCTGTCAATGGGTTCTTAGAGGTTGCCTTAGCTGATGTAGGGGGTGGCACTGCAAAGTGAGAGGATAACAGAACTGTGTGGAAAATCAATACGCAATCCTGCATTGTACCAGAACACTGCTTCTCAGCCTCCAGATAACTGCCAAGATGAGCAAAGAACGAGTTCAGCAGATTGAATCTGTGTTCTTTTTCACAGAGTAGCTGTGCTGTTGGTTTTTGTGTGTGTGATGGTGTTTTTTTGATGGTGTAGGGTTTGGTTGTTTTCTTTTGCCCAGGTGTTAAAGTATCTTGATCTTATCTCAGAAACCTCAGTTCCTTCATGCATGGGAGCTTCTGTAGATAGTCCTAGTGCAAGATCAGTGCATTGGTTTTGTTTCCCCTTGGAAATAATTTTTTAGCTATAATTTTTTTTATTGTCAAAACATGCTATAGCAGGCTGTGTTCTCTTACAACCCATTCCATGTTGAAATGTAAACCCATTGCAACACAGCCTGTCTGGCATATGTTGTCATAGCTTTTAAAAAGTTGCCCTGCTTCTCTGTTGGCGTTGAGAATTTTATTAAATAAGAGTATTTATTTTTCCAAATTCCCCATGGGCAAAAGCAGGTAGAAAACAGATACCTATGCCTAATTATAACCTTATATTTCACATTAATCTCTCTTCATTTTCTTTCATTCTACCTCCAGCATGCATTCTCTCATTCGTAATTGCCACTGGATAATTTGAAGCCATTTGCTTACTCAGGGCTTTATGCCATACACTCATGGATTGTGGCAGATGAATCCTTCACAAAAAAAAAAAAAATCAGATGAGAAGCTCATTCTTGCTGTTCAGGTAGGTCTCTCCCTCCCTGTCCCAAAGTTACTGAGCAAATTGTTGCTATTAATTTTTAAATTAGTGTACTTGTTGTTCAGGGAAAAGCTAAGTGTTGAGGTGAATTTAGCAGTAGACTCAATGTTGACTTTGCCTCTTCAGGAGAGATGTGGTTGCCAAAATATCTGGTGTGAGGTTACTCCTTGGCTGTTGTTGTGGGAATTTTATTTTTCCCAAGCAACATAATTTTTAAGGGAGAAAGGATTGCTCAGCCAGTTCAGTCTTTGATACGTGAGGGATTTTGAACCAAAGGAGCTCTTGGCTTCCCTATGGATGCTGTAGCTGATCTAAGTGATGAGTACAAAGGTGTTGCTTTTCCATTACCTCCTCTCTCATCAGTGTTGCTTTTCTCTGCTTTGTGATGCATTACTTAATTATCTTCAGGATTTTGGGGTTATTTGCTGTATTTGGAAATATTACTGCCTCTTGAGCCACAGGAGAAAAAAATCCTTCTAAACCAGAAACTTTGGGATTGTTCAGAGTGAATGGAAAAAACCTCTCAAGTTTCCTGATATGGTATATGTGCTCCTACTCTATTTCATGAATGCATGTCTTGATCACAAGAGATAATTAGTGGCAGTTATCCTAAAAGAGACACAATTCTTTTTCTAGCTAACTGTCCTATTTCTATCTCCCTTAAATCTGTTTGTCTTTTTCTACAGAGTTAAGTCACAGAAATCCTTCAGTTCATTAGATATGGACAAACAAAGGAGAAATATACTTTCAGTTCTTAAACCAGCCATGTCTTGGGAAAGGCCTGCCCCAGTTTCCAAACAGACTGAAGTCCTTGTGTAGTTTTTTGTGTAGTTTTTCCCTTTGTCTTTCTTTGACCCCACAGCCCAGTGAATCTGGCAGAGAATTGCTCTTATTGTCAAAGTAATGTGTTTTAAAAAAGGGAAGTGCCAGCAATGCCTCTCATGCCTCAAGAGGAAATATTTCCACTGTCTTTTCTCTTGAAGTTTGGTCACCAGTAGGTCAACCTCAGTTTACCTTTCTTTGCATTATGTTCAGGGTTTTACTTCTCCTTAATCATTTAAGTCCCAGTTAGTAAAAATGTTTTGGAGACCCATTCTCCTTTTGGATTCGGAGAGAAATAAACCCCTTACTACCACAGAGGGAACAGTTCTGCACTGCATCAGGGTCTGTCTGAGATGCTATATCCTGTATTTTTCAGAAGGCAAATGTCATCCCACTGGGTTAAGCTGTTGTGGACACATTGATCTCTTAGTTTGTATTACTTTCTTAGGTCAAGAAATATGCAAAACCTTGGTCTCCTACACTGAGTAATGTTTTTGCTATCCATGCTTCTTTCAATCCATTTTATGCAGCCTTTTTTTTTTTTTTTTGGTCAAAGTCTTTCGTATTCCCAGTCATTTATCTTATAAAACAGCTACTTAGTTGCAACGTCAGTGTTAAGAATTTACAGTGTGATAGGCCTGGGGATGGGGTGGCTGAAAATCAAACATTATCAAGCAAAAGCACATGCCATTTCTTGTGTATCTTATTCTGCAATTCTTTGAAGTTTAATCTTTTCAAAAGAAAAGCCTTTCAGCTACTTTGTGGCAACAACTTGGGCTTGTAACTTTTGACTGCACAGTGCTCCTAGTTCATAAACTGATCTCATCCTTTTCTGACAATTAATACTAAAGTGAATTTAAATTGGATCTCCTCCTGCCACTGCATCAGCTGTCTGGAACAGTTTGCCTACCTTGGTCTCCCACACTAATTCTCTCTGTACCTTTTCAAAATGCTGCTAAAAATCCTGACCTCGTTAAAGGCTCTACCAGCCAGCAAGCTGTGAACCAGTTTCTTTCCATGTGTGGATTTGGCTGCACATCCTCTTTGCAGAGCTGTAGAGAGCTACAGAAGAGACAGGATGGCTGAGTGCTGAGCAGAGATCAGGATATCAGCTTAGCAGTGCCATAAGCCTTTGAAGCCACCTCTCACCTCATGCTTGAGCTGCACGAAGGTGCAGCCCAGAGCAAGGAGCAGCGCAGGCTCACACATACCTTGGGAGAAGCTTGGCATGGCCTTGTGCTTCTGCTCTCCTTCTCTCAGAGCTGTGACCCCATCACTTCATCCCTAACTGGTGCAGTAGTGTGGACTGTGTGAACATCCACACACCAGCACACAGAGATGCTCTTGTAGTTATAGACAGGGCCAGAAAAAGAAGGCTTTGCATCCTTTTCATGCAAAGAAGAAGCATTCACAGGCTGGCTCTCAAAGCCCCTGTTTATCTGAAAAGTACTATCTTGATTGCTAGGTTAAAAGTTGAAATATTTTTATAGCGTGATAAGATTTTTTTTATAAATGTGGGCTGGTAAACAGTGAGTATAATGTCACATTGTCTTGTGGTTTGCTCTGCGGTCAAAGGGATAATTATATGAGTGTGTCTTAATCTCATTTTTTTCTTCCCTTTAGCTCCAGTTGTATAGTAGTTCTTCTAGCACTGGATTATAATAGAATTATGTTTATACCAAGACCTCTGGGACAATCTGTGTACAGAAACTCAGAGTTATGACAAAGAACTTATTGAGTGTGACAGCATTTCCTGTAGCAGGTTATACATTACAGAGCATTCTGCATCCTATTTTCAAAAGCTCAGCACTCACAGTTGAACCCAAATTTTCAAAAGAAACATTTTGATATAGAACTTGAAATAAGGGACAGTGATTAAATAAGGTCACTACCTATCACTTGGGAAAACCTCTGAACTTGTTTTTGTTGTTTTAACAGTACCTTTGCTTAAAGATCTATATTCATAAAGACATCTTGACCTCTGTGAACTGACTGTAAATGTTTCCTAAGGACATTACTAAACTCATACATGCCACTGACATAATTGTTTCCATGGAAACAATTTTCATTTTTAAGGAAAATAAAAAAAACCCAACAGAGGACACATGAGAACAAAAAAAAAAGCCATAGCAGGTTGGAGCAAAGGTCTACTGAGATGTGTGTCCTGTATCCAGCTGTGGTCAGTGGAAGGTGTTTGGGGAGGTGCCTCAGAACAATACAAGCAGATGGCAACGCTGCTCCAGAAATTCTTTCTGCTTTAGCAATTTTGGACTCAAAGATTTCCTGAGCCAAAGGTACCAGCCCTACAAGCAATGTAATTTTTTTTTTTTTTTTTTTTTTGCTGCCAAGGAAAGCCTTGTACAGCATAGACATGATATGTCTTTACAATCAGGCTCTTGCAGCAATATCATTTCATAGAGAAGATAGGGGTACTTTGACTGTCTTTAGCTGTTAATTCAGTCATTCCTCAAGGAAAATGCCTTGTAGTTTACTTCCTTAAATGTTTCAAGACTGTCTAGAATTCATCATGGAAATATTTTTTGGTGGAAGAACTGGGGTCATAAGCTTTCCCTCAGAATGACAACTGGAAGATAGCAATCCCCTTTATAGCATGACACTTTTATCCTAAGAACTAATAATGTGCCCAATTATTTTAATATCCCCTGTCTAATATAAGCTTGTTCACTTTACCTGCTCTTTGTCCCTGCCCCTGTCTATCTCTAGCAGGACACCCCTTTGAAAACAGCTGGTTAAAACAATGTGCTTCCTGGCTGCTTTAAGGAGGATTGCACACCTTCATGTGAGTTTGAAGTTAGGCTTTAAAGAAGTGTGGCTTCCAGTTGTGCAAGTATGTAATATGTTTTCTATATGCATTTCTCAGTGCTGAAATTTGGGGTGCCATCTCTGTGCATGCTAAATTGCATGAATGAAAAGCCTCCATTGTAGTTGGTGACAAAGCAACAGATGTGTCTGTGTGCTCACATGCAAAGTGCTTAATCCCAGGTGATATCTGTAATCCTAATATTCCACAAATCTGATGAGCTGACTGGTTTGATCATGCTCTGTTGCAAATCCTCAAATTTCCAGAGCATGTGCTCTGTGTTTGCCTATGTGGGCTATTGAAATATTATGCTGTGAAAAGTCCCTGATTTATTCAGCTTTTTGTTTAAAGTCCATTTTGGGTGTTAATTGGAACCTAAATTCAGGTGTTAACCTCTTTGATTGAAAATACATGCTGAGCAATTACAGGAAGGAGGCCAATTTCAGGCACAGCAGTAATTACTGAATTAGTAGAAAAGTTCAAGAGGAGTTTCAACTTTCATATCATTGCTAAGGTTTCTGAAGAACAGTTAATCCTGAAGTGACTGGGCTCCTCACACCTGTATATGTTTGAGATAACTGCACTTAAATTTCAAAGAAATCTCTGCGTGAATAATTCCAGAACAAGATGTCAACATTTCTTAAAATGTTACTTTATTTTCAGATGCAGAAAATTGTCCAGCAGCCTGAAATTTGTGATGACAAAATTGGATAGAATATTTTTTTTGATAGGTAGTATTTCTTTTTCTTGTTCTCAAACATAGTGGCCTCCTGCTTGATTCATTTCAGAGGAATCCTGTAGTGTAACATCCTACTTGCAGTGGTGTGCCTCATGTCTTCTGCTCTCCAAATTTTCCTTTCTCAAAGAAAGTCTTCACAATATTTTCTTGACCACATCAGTTTTTTTGGTTTTATTTAAAAAAAAGTGTATCCAATATATAATAGAAAGCCCTGCAGGATGTTTATTTTGTTCATACTATGTATCTTGCACACACTAATAATAAAAAGAGAGTTGTAAGGCAATTAAAGGCTCTGCTCAGAATGAATGATCCAAACATTATGTTGAAGTGTTTTGAATGGATTTGGTAAAGTTTCAGGTGCATCTATCCAACTTTGTGCAGCCAGTATTGGCAACGGTGGTGGTAGGAGATGATGGCTCTGTGAAGTTTATTTATCAATTAATATACACAGTTTTAAAACTGTTGTTACATTTTCCTTATCCTACACAATATATCAGTCATTGAAATGAAATAACGAAATGGAACTATGCGGAAAAATGAAAGAGCAGATGGCAAGCTGGTGCTTGCTCCCAACATCCACAGGTGTCTTCCTGAGGAGTCGAGGAACAGAAAGAGGGTTCTAACATTTGATGTGCAGAATGGTGAAATTTGTTGGGATTAAATGTTACCATTACCTAGAAGTGGCAATACCCTTGGTCATGTTGATGTCTGTGTTGTGGGACCTGGCTGCCACTGTCACAATGATCATGGGCAGGGCCTGCTGTGGGGATGGTGCTGAGCAGTCTGCACTGCTCGGGGATGGCTGGAGCATGGCTCAGAGTGACTCACATCAGGGAGATGGTGGCAGTGTCTGTACAAGGCAGTCTGACTGAGTCAGGCTCTGAAGCTATTTCTTTTCATGGACTTTCCAGGGAGCCAGTCTGATTTGCACTGGTGAGGTCTCCAGATGCTTTTGTGGGTGGTCTCTTGGCAAGCCCCAGTTGCTCTGAGGCTTCTGTAAAGATTTTGTCCAACTGCACTCATTCTCACCATGTTCTCAGACTTGCTGATCATTCATGTTTTTCTGGTTCTGTCCTTGAAAAAAAAAAAAAAAGGCAATGGAAAAGGGGAAAATCCATAGGATAATTAAGGACAATAACTCTATGCCTGTTTATTTTATCCCATCTTAAACCTTTCTGACATGTACTGATGTCTGTAATGTAAGTGCCCTAAAGGTGTGTGGGCTGTCATATTCTTTGGTGGTGTTTGCTTTTGGAACATAGCTGTCTGAAAGTTTTGATATCTCAGAGGAGTGCCACGTTCTGGCATGATGCAGCTTGCAGGCTTCAGGGGGAAAAAGGAAAAACAAGCCCAGCAATGCAGGCACTAGTCCCCTTTTAAGCTGGTGGAGGTAAAAGCATGGAAGTTCAGGCACTTAGATGTCCATACTGAATGTAAAGAGATAAGTGATTGTATTTGTAAGACCTCAGTGTGCTGGCTGATTCATGCAACCAATTAATAACCCCCTGTCCTGAGCATAAAGCAAAACCTGTTTGGAAAGGTTAATGCCAGGCTCCCAGACAGCTCAGTTAAATTTACCTTTTTGCACTCTGCAGGAGCTCCCTGAGAATCTTGTCATAAAAT
Source organism: Onychostruthus taczanowskii (assembly GCF_017590055.1). Classification (NCBI taxonomy): domain Eukaryota; kingdom Metazoa; phylum Chordata; class Aves; order Passeriformes; family Passeridae; genus Onychostruthus; species Onychostruthus taczanowskii. Next base: position 7,498,258 of record NW_024499684.1, read on the forward strand.
CTGCTTAGTGAAGCAGGTAAAATAATGCAATAATAATGCTCTGTATCTTGTAAAATTCCATCAGAGGATCTTCAATCACTTGGGACAAATTAGTAAAGTCAGCTCAGCTCTCTTCTTTGCAGGGCAGAGAAGGGCTATGTTCTTTAGCAAGAAGGGGGTGTTTTTATTCCTGTTTAAAAAAGTCTACTTTTCTCCTTTAACAAAAACTAAATTAAAATATCCTTGAATGCATTTATCTTCTTAATGGTTGCAAAGCAAAATATTTCTCAGGCTACAGCAGAGAAAATGGCAATGAAAAAGTTTAAAGCAGAAACTTATTCTGAGGTGTGCAGGAAGTGAAGGCAAAAGTGCTAAAAAGTCTGAACAGGATCTAGTCTGTCCTTTTCATTTAGCTGAGGCTAAGGAAGTTTCTCAGGATCAAGTCCCACCCCAGTTGTCATCAATTGGTGGCAATTGGAATTTTTCCATTTATTTCAGTGGACACAATTTTGTCATCACTATAGGTTTGAGAACAGAACTTAGTTCTTGAGCATGGGGAAGACCAACGGAGGGGCTACTTTTGTCTGCCTGTTTCTCATGAAACTTTCTCTATTTACTCCTTCCTACATCCTTTCTAAAGATGATTTTCATTTTGATTTTTCCTATCAATGAAACTGTAGTCTCAGAATCTCCCACAGCTCTAAGCAGATGTTTGTGCCTTGTGAATAATGAATAATCTTGTTGTGAAAGTAATTAATTTTTTTTTTTTAAATCTAGCATGATCAAGTAAAGGTTAAAAGAACACTGAGTAGTCAAGGAAACTCACTCCCACATCTTTATGGTTATGATATTTGTTTTCAGAAGTCTTTAAATGGAATGAACCCTCTTCTTCCATATCTCATAATAACTTTAATTGGTTTAACAATTGGATAAAAAGCAAATTAATCACACAAGTACCTTCAAAGGAAGAATTGGGACATAGTAAATACTCAGCTGTGAAACAGTTATCTGTCATCACAGTTCAAGCAGCTAGTCCCCCTAAGCAGAGATGTGGCTGTATTTGAGCATCCTTAATATTTTTCAGTGTAAAGTGAAAAATGTCACTGTTTCAGCTGAATTGCTGTTAGTAGCTTGTGACACTGGTAACTGTTTGATGACTAGGTGCATCAACATATTATATATGAAAGGATGTCTTCCTTAGTAACTAACTGGCCAGAGCAAGATCCAGTTTCTGGAAGTAGTCAGAGAAAAACAAAATCTCCCTAAATTTGGGAGCTGTATAGGTATTGAACCAAAGGAAGTCTCTTACCAAGGAGCAAGAACGACTTTACTGTGTGCCTTGTCCAACTCAAAATCCATTTAAAGCCAAGGAAAACACTGCAGTGGGTGTAATGAGAAGGAACTTTTGGATTGGTGACATTTTTCTAGAAGAGTCATTATCTGCCTGAGTTTGATTTCTTGTTTGACAAGGGAAATTTTTCAAATAGTGTTTTTAATGAAATGGTTAACTATGGGCTGTAAAGGTTGAGAACTGCTTCAGCTCTTCCAGTTGCTGGTTCCAGTTGCTACACCAGTGCAGATGCAGCTGTCTGCCCTCACCCAGGGAGCAGAAAGTTTTCCACACAAGCAATGGTTTACAGTGAGTCCTAGGCCTGGCTTACTTCTGCTGTGACTCCATGTGCCTGAGGACATGTGAGAAAAGGTGAGCAATAAAAGCGTCTCCAGAATGAAAGTAAGAGGCCCGTTTTGACCGTAACAATAAATACATGAAAAAAGATCACAGAATTCTCTTTCTGCCTATAAATCTGGCCCTGAGGCTCGAGGCTTATAGGTTTCACTCATTCTCTTTATGATCTGGAACAAATCCAATGTCAATCAAGGCCAAGAAGGGGGGAACCCTCTTCTGGGGAAATGGCTGAACAAGAGCCCCTCTTCCTGGGGCTCCCCTGCTTCAGTAGAAAATTGAGGTACTCCCAGTTGGTGTCAATGCCATGAGGAGGAAGCTGAGGGGTTGGAAAGGTGCCTCAGGAGCCCTCAGCTGCCTGCTCTCTCTGACAAGAAACCTCCAGGTTTTGGGTCAGTCCTGAGTAGTTTTGCAGTATAAGGGGGTTGTTGTAAGAAAGCTTCCTTGGGACCAGGGCAGACATCCTCCCTGAGGGTGGGAAAGGCTCATCCTCAGCCAGCTGCATCTCCCTGCAGGAGGGAGGCAACAGGGCTTTGGGTCAGGTTCAGAGCCTCAGTCCCCACCTGACCCTTGGAATGAAGACATTAAATCCCCACAACTCACAACTTGCTGTGGATTTTTCTGTCTAGGGAGTAAATGGTCCTTATTCCCACAGTTCTGCCCCTGATACAGCTAACCTGCTGTGGCATGGCACGGATGTGTCTGGTCTCTTGTGAGAAGTTCATTCTCATCATGCCTGTCCTTACATGATTTATGTGAGGTATGAGTCTCATTAAATTAATAGCCTTCATCTTTTCAACATAGGATGTTTAAAAAGGTCTGGTCCTAAATGCTGGGTATCATTATCCATAAATGAAATTACAGGGTTGTGAACCTCCTTTTTCAGCCCTGAAGCAAGTAACAAAAATGTCAAACCCCATGGTCCCCTTCATTCAAAAGTGCTGCTCCTTAGGGTGCTTCAAAAATTACCTTTTCCTGGGTATGCAGCCATTTCCCAAAGCTGACCATGGGGAGTGTCAGGACAATCTGTTTCTGACCAAAACTTGATGGCATCCTCTGAACCTGAAGCCTTGAAAAGCAGCTGGACATGAGCACAGAGCTGCCCCTTCTCCAACCTGCCAGCACCTTCAAAAAGGTACAACCATGGATGAAACTCTCCACTATCCCCTGCTCCTCTCAGAGAAGGCTGTCTCTGTCAGCCCTCTCTTAGAAGCATTTGCTGTTAGCTTTGTGGCTCACACCATGCAGGAGTGGTGGTTGCACTGATTGCATTGTGTGGGAGAAAAAAAACCATATCTGAGGTATGAGGATATGCTGCTGACTGAGGTTCAAAAATGAACTACCTAATACTGATTTGAGAGCTAAGTTATGAGATTGCTTGAAAACAAGACATTTAAATAAATGTATGCTAACGAGGGCATTAAGAGTCTGGCTGGATGAGATGTTTGCCAAGAACCTTTTTCCTGATATATAAGTTAAGAAAAGGAAACGGTAGCTCCAGGAATGAAAGAAAATATACTTAAACTTATTACTGGTTTGAATTTTTTCCCACTGCAGTTACTTGAATTCTTTATTTTGTTTTCATGTGATTTGATTTAATGGTTTAGGGCAAAAAACCCCAAAACTTATACTCAAGAGCTTTGTCAAGGTTTTCTAACATTTTGGGATTTCAAGTTTCATGGAAACACTCATATTGTTTGAATCTGAAAGAATTTAAATTACAGGACCTAACAGTTAATTTTATACGCTATGCTGTTTGTGTTGTGTGCAACACTGTGTCTATATTTGAGTGTGATCTTGTAACTCTTCCTGGAAATTATAGTAAATGTTTCACTACATTAAGATTATTGAATTGAGCCAGGTATTTTATCCAAGTTGTTGGGCTGTAGCTTCAGGACATGCTGTGTGATACTGAGCTGGAATTGGAAGGAAACATTATAGTGTTCACAACACAATCCTCTGTCTTTGAAATTACTGAGACTGCACTTGATTACCTTCTTACAAAGACTTCTGTCACCTCCAAAAAAGCTTTAGTCCAGAGTTCAGATGCAGAGTTCTAGATAATTTTCTGTGGGAAAATTAGTGGAAGATATCTGGGAAGTAGACTGAAACTGTTTAAACATTCCCTTCACATTCTGTGGTGGTGTTTTCTTTAGTTTTAGCACAGTAGAGGGAGTGTGTGTAGATATATCTGAGGTCATCTATGATTCACCTGCAGCTGGAGTGATCTCTGTGGAGAATGTCTCTATTAGCTTTTGCTTTAGCTCCTAAGTAATGCACTTTTTATGTGGTTGTGTAAACTGTCCCTTGTCCTGCATGCTCCCCCAGAGTGTCAAAATTCAGCTCCTATGAAAGGTCTGCATGTGATATGAGTAGTGGAGAATGGCAGGAAGAGAGGGATTCTGGAAACTGCTTAAGTGAATTGCCTTTTTAGGGTTTTCTTTACTGTCTTAGTGACTTTAAAGAATGCATAAATCTCCCTCTGAATTTGCGCTTCATTTTTTTCTTTCTCTTCATCTCTAGTCTCTGACAGGAAAATGTCAACAAAAAATATCTGAGTGCAGGTGTGGTCAAGCGGGTTTGAAATATGCAAACAAGATCACCCAGGCTTGGACCCTAACACTGTCCAAACTCTCTTATCTGTCTGTGTTGTAGGATTTACTTTTGTGATTGAGGTCCCTGGAGCAAATGGAGCCTCTGACCCAGATAACCACTACTGTATCAAGTTCATGTAATGTAGCCCATTAAAATAACATTAAACAGTTAGATGGGATGGTCCTTTTACAGTATTCTTAACAAGAAAGAAACTGATGCCTAAGGCACTGAGCACTGCCTGCAAGTTGGAGAGAGCCCTAAATCATTGCTTTCGATGTGTATCTAAATTCTGTGCAGCTCGGTGTCTTGCAAGGATGGGCCCCTAACAGAGCTGTTAAATAGACTCAGCTACCAGGGTTGTTGCAAGTGTGCACCTGTCTGGTGACAACAAGTTAAAAGATAAGTGCTTGAATAAATCAGTCAGCAGGTTTTATGAAAGACTTCGGAGGAGAGAGAGGGCAGCAGAAAGTAGCTGTTTGTAATGCTAATCAGGAATGAAAGATGCTCTAAAATACATGTGAGAACAGGCGACTATTAGCAGGTGCTGTGAATGTCCAGGCTTAGACCAGAGTTTGAGCCATGCTGGGTAAATTACTTTCTCATGGGTTAAACTGCCCTGAAGATGTTAGTTCAGCCACCGAGCCTGGGTGAAGTAAATACTAATTTAGGGATGGATATTGTAGGCTCTGCTTGATTTCTTTAATACAGATTCTTCCCAGGTCTACCCTGGACTCCCCACACTACTTACACGACATAACATACTTGAGTGTTCCCTCTTCAGATAGTTAATTTTTGGGGCAAAATCATGATCTTTCATCACCTTTCCCAGCACCTGCACTAATCTAAGTTTCTTCAGTGGCTGTTTCTATTGTATTTCAGACCATCAGGAGTGGTTTCCAAGGAGACTACCTCCTTGTGGGTTGAATCTTCAGCAGGTGCATATTAGCTCATTTCCAGTGAAGTCTGCAGGGTGAGTTGTTCTAGTTTATTTATGGGATTAAGTTTAGTAACCAAATGTTAGCTGTACCCAAAAAAAAAGAGGAAAAAAATGTACTTATTTTAATCTTCTCTGACAATTCTTGAGGGCATCATTGGTGATCAGTCTGTGGTTTCAAAATAAAGAAGCTTATTTTGGCTACAGAATGTAAAGCCCATTTGCAAACCATCTTCCACCATGGGCTTGAGATTTTTAAGAAAGCAGCAAGTTCTGAGAAACAATATGTTCACATGTGATTTCCATAAGTCTTAATTTTCAGAGCATTAGGAGACCAGCCCGCAGCTCTTCTGGTTGCTTTGTGTAAAATAAGGAACATCAGGATTCTGATGAGATTTTGCAGCTTCTTTTTCCTCCTTTGGCTCTTCACTCTGTGATCGTGTTACAGGTGGCAACTGTGAAGTAAAGCAGACTTTCAACTTTCAGTGGAAAAATTAACATTTGCTACAGGTGATTGCTTGTCTCCCTCAGCAAGTCTCATATTGGAACCAATTGGCTTCCTGTTTGGATTGTGTGTTCTTGGGGGAGGTATATGCAGTTTTTGCTTTAATTATCAGTACACTGGGCTGGACTTGCCTGTGTATAACATTAGAAATAGAAGAAATGCTGTAGGCAGTTTATGTCACATTAATTTATGGCTTGGATAGGATCTGGATAACCATATGAATTACTTTACCAGTGGACTTGACCTTTACATATGGTAGCAAATTGTGTGAAAGAGAGAACAGCAACAATGTATTTAAAGGGAGGTGGAATTTGAATCTGAATGGTCTTAATTTTGTAATAAATCAGCTGCAGAATAAACATGTCTCTTCCCTCATCCCCCCACATATGGAACGGTGATTAGAACCAGGACATCAAAAAGGTCGCAGGAGTAAACAGATCTACTTATGACACTTTTTTGAGTGTGTTTAAAATACTGACTTTGTAATCTCTTTTAATCCACACAAATCAACTATATATTTTAATGGTAAAAATATGGATATGTTTTTCATAAATATAATGTGGGCTGTTTCTTAAATATTTGTGGCACTTTATGAAAGGTGTAACACTGCATATGCCTGTCAGATTTTATATTTCTAAGGATACTGTTTGTGCATTTCTGTCCTGGGGGGTCTCCTCTCCTCCTGGTTTTGTCCAGCAATACAGTAGTGGTACAAATTACAATAGTAATCCACTATTCCTTTATTATTATTAATGCAAGGATTCAGCACCTTTTCCCTTTCTGTTATCCTCAGTCATTTAAAGCTTCTTGGATCAGGAGGACTTTAGCATAATGTGTAGCTTCGTTGAGTTGGGCTGCTTGAAAAATTGCTTTGCAGCTAACTCAGACACATCACTGCTGTTGTTTTCATATGCAGATTATTGCAGCATCAAATTTGCCAAGAAAGCTATATAAAGAAAGGTGGTTTAAAAAAAAAAAAAGAAAGAGGAAAAAGTAAAACCCTAGATCTGAAAGTAAGTAATTGTTTCTTGTAGATTAACAGATGAATTCTTGCTTATGAGGTTTGATTTTGGGCTGAAGTGATACAAAGACATCTGTGGTATTCTGAATTGCTTGTGCAAATTTCTAGTTCAGGATAAATTCATGGGAGCAGATCTAATAACACTTCAGAACAAGTTGCTGGATGGGATAAGTGAGCTACGAGACAATGTGAATCATCTTCTAATTACTATTTAAAATGTAAGACTAGCATCTTAGAAGGATGACTGTTTCTCATTAAAAGTCTTACCATACAGTACTAGAGATTAAACTTCCTGATTTTTGTTCAAACCAGCACCAAAAATCATAAAGACTCAACTGGAGCTTCAAAATATTTTAAAGCAAATTTGGCTTTAACTCATGTGAAATGTAAATCTTTCAGGTGCCTAAGCCACTCAGTGCTCTGATTCACAGGGCTTGGTATGGAACTGTACACGTAACTAGATTCTTGTGCATTGGCAGGGCTTTTCCCTCCCCCATGCTATTAACTAACTGTTGAGCATCACTGCAAATACATATTATGATATGACAATTTCCTACTGTATTTGGGTAAATGTTGTAGAAAACATAATGCTGTAACTGTTTAGTCAGGCTCTGTACAGATGTAAGGTTAGTCATGGATCAGACCTCGTTTTCATCTCTCCTTCTGCTTCATTGCCCACATATGGGGTTTTGAGCATGAATTATTAATAATTGAATCATTTTAAATGCTGGAGGTGCACCAATTGTTGTCAGATTTTAAATTTGTTCCTTTTAATTACATAGTTACCATTTAATGCACAACATGTATCTGTGGAGTCCTAATTGTTAAAGAATATTTTTCACCTCTCTTGATTGGTGTGAGGTAGATTAAGGGTATGGAAAAAGCTCATCAAATGCACAGGATTTTCTTGTCAGTGCTAAATTGACACAATATGAAAGTAAGAAATGACCATGAATAAACATTTTGTAGTATGTATGCTTTTTAATCTGTGCATTCCTGTACAGTTAATAATGCTGGGTGACTATAGTTTCCAATTGTTTTATCCAATCTGATAAATGTAGATAGTATAGGTAAGATAATAGAACAAACACATAAACACACCCAGACATACACAAAGTAAGGATTAATTACTTCATACGGATGAAAATCTGAAGTCACCCTGGAGATATTATTGCATCTGTTATCACTTTGCTTTCAGTGGTTGGTGCCGATGGTAATGCTCCATCAAGGGCCCTGGAAAAATTTGCATGCTAAATACTTGAGGCTTGGCTTAATAAAACAGATTTTTGAATATGCTAATCATGCTTATTTTGATCTTGTTTTACCCAGCAGTTGATCTTAGATCAAGGAGAGGTTCAGTTTGGATACCATTCCCCTGAGATTTTCCACTAGAAATTCACACAAAACTCATCCAGGATTTAAGGTCACCTGCAGAAAAAGTTAGCTGCCAAGTGAAGATCAAATTCCAGCAGCTACAAGTACTCCCACAGAATTGGAAATACACGCATTTCTTTTCCTGTTTTTCCTCAATGTTTGAACATTTATTTTTCTGATCTATCTGTGGGTATTTCCATGGAATAGCTTAAGGACAGGTGAAAAAATGAGTTTTGTAAGACTCTAAAAAACTCCAAAAAAATGTAGGTGTGTGATGAGCTGTGCTATAAATAGCTAGGGAGCTTTCTTTTTTCCTAGATTCACCCACAATGAGAAGAGTCATCCCTGTACTTTCTGTGCTCTTCAGCCAGTTTCTCTTTGAGGTTACACATAAATAAGTGGAGGAAAACCAGAGTCTGGGAAATCCAATATGTTACAATCCAATTTGTAAGGGACATTTTTCTGTTGAGAATTAGGCATATAATAAAAATGGACTTGGTTTGGGTTCACTCAACAGTAAATGTGTAATCCTGGATGTGGTTTCCTACTTAGTTTGTGATAGCTCTTAGAAGCCTGTTTGAGTAAGGAGATATGGTCTGAGTAGGGCAAATGCTCACGACTCAGAGAAAAAAATATAGACACAAAAGTCTCATAGCTAGAAAACCATTATTAACAACTGGTAGAGCTTTAAAATCGACTGCTTGTATAATTGATGTGAAATATTTATTCACTGACTTCAAATGACAGTACAGGGAAATGGCCTCTTACAGCTCTGTCATTATCATGTAACTTAGAGCATGGAAGACAACGCACAATGGCACTGAGGTTCAAGGATGGCACTCTGTTCTTCGAGAATGTTAGAACACCACAATTCAGCTTTCAAAAGAGTTAGAATCAAAATATTTTTTCTTTTTAAAAGTGTGATAACAGAGGACATTACTGGTTTATTTATCTTAGGCTTATGACTAGAAACTTATCCAAACAACCCAGTTTTGAAAAGAATTATTACTGAGGTGAGAAATCCATATGTATGGACAGGCGAATTGAGAGGAACATCCTTTGGTATGAACGGTCTTGCTCCAGTGTACTGAGACAGACTCTGTAGAATCACATCAGGTTTTGCTCTCAGAACAAAGCTGATACCTCATAGGAATTTTTATCTCTTCCTCCTCCTTTTTTTTCCTATCCTTTTCTAATGATTTGTTGAAACTGGAGGAGTCATTTTAGCTTTACATAGTGTGAATTCCAAGTCTGTTCTACTGGGACCTCTTGTGGGTATAACATAATTAAACTATTTCAATACTGCAAATGATCTCACTTTTCTTTCACCTTGCCCCAATATAATATTAACTTCTCATCATTTACATAGCTAAAATAAGATTTTGAATACCAAAGAAGTCAGAGAGTGTATTATGAAATCTTAAGTTTCTCTTGCATTTTCTCCTGGAGTTAGTTCTCAAAAGTTGTACAAAATCTTCTATAATTTCAATCTTATAATGCCATTTAAATATCAAAATAATAACATCTAAAGTCACACTAGTGTGAGATAAGAACCTAGTTCCATGATTTCAGCTATGGGCTTAGCACCACTGAAGTTAAGATTCTCCAGGGTTAAAAGATGTGGTTGGGATCAGGGCCTCTGGAATTAGAACAACTGGTCACATACAAAAGGACTGCCAGTGTAGGTAAGGATTTTCAGGCCTGGTTGTAAATTCTGTTGAGTCTTCCTTATAGCCTATTTATAATTTTAGTAAGAAAACATTTTTTTTGCAACTTTTGATGCTTAACCAATTTCCACATCCAGTCTGAAATCTGGTAAACTTTGCAACCTGTTGCAGCTTTGAGATTTTCTTGCTTCTTGCTGCTTTCATTCACCATATGGTCTCTTATTCACAAACTCTGCCCTAATGAGAATTACTCTTGCAGGTAATTTTCTAATGATTATCTTGGGATAAACAAATTTTTCATACTTGTTTTGCTAATGTATTCAAGTAGGTTCACAGGGGAAAAGATTAATCATCTAAAAAGCAAGCCGGTGTTTTTCATTATGCTAAAGGATCCAAAGATGATCAGAGCAAAGCCACTGGTTGCTATGACAGCAGATACCTTTTTCTCTCTTTGTGAGGTAAATGGCAGCTCCCAAGCTGATTGGCTAAAATGAGCTTATCCTGGTGACCAACCATAGGGAGTTAATTTCATCAGAAAGAGAAAATGGTGGGAAATCCTGCCGTGATCATACAAAGGAATTTTTCATTAGAAGCCAACAGAGTCAGGGACTCTCTTTCATTATAATTAATATGTTCCATCTAATAAAATAATTTAGGAGAGGCAGACAATGGAATTAGCCTATCTATTATTTTGTATATCCACATAAGCTTTAATCTGTTTTCTGCTAAGACCTACACTCAAAGTAAAGCAACCCTTATTTTCCCCATAATACCTCTATTACTGAAGACTGTCATCATGTACCTGTTTATATAATTGGAGATAAGCTAATTGCAGGCAATACAAAAGGGCTGGCATTCTTACAGGCATTTGCTGGAAACAGTCATGCTCTACGGAAATAATAGATGCAATAAACTTTAAATAGGAACATTCTACTTCAGTTTATGGTGGTAAATCACATCATATTTCTCACTTTCTCCATGGAGGAGACATTTACTTGGGGCAGATTCAAGGACTGAGGTTCCAAGTCAGTTCACAGGTGAGAAGAGGAGATTGTAATTAGGGTTTACAGTTCAGTAACAAGTAAAGGACCTACACTTGCATGAGTCTCATGTCCCATGACTTTTCAGCTGTGTCCATCTTGTCCATTCTTTAAGGTAGGACTTCCCTTAAGGGGGTTGGTTCAGTCCCTTCTGTGCAGCTGGCAGCCCATTACAGATCACAGTAATTGAGTAATTGTCAAAACAGAGATGTTAAGAGCTGTAAATTACACACTAATGATTGTATATGTCATTGTGGAACGGGATATACATTGAGCTGTTTTACCTACTGTAGAAGTTCTGCTTTTCCTTTTTACTCTGATCTGTTTTTAACTGACATTGGGTTAAGTTTAACTGTGGGACTTTGGCTTTGCAAGGGCCAAAGAAAGCAAATCGTATCTCAGAGAAGACTTCCGCTCTCTGAACCTGGGCCTCTGTTTATGGTTGCTTTGCAGCTTATTTATCAGGTCCTAAAAGGATTTAGAGCTGTTGTGCTATTGTTATAGTTCTAAGAAAATAATGTAACCGATGAAGTAATCAATTGAATATGTAGTAGATTGCAACCTCCTTTTTGTTACTAGACGTTGGTAAAATATCTACCCCCACAGGAGATGGCAATATCTCCATTATATCAAACTAATGTAATAGGAAAACTTTGCCCTGAGAAACTAATTTGTAATATGAAATGACCTTTAAATTTCATTGTCTTAGTCACTGAAATAATTAATTTTGGTTGGTTTTATGTAGTGCCTACACTGATGGATTCATAAATCTGTCATATCCTCTGCAGCTATCATTGTATATCTGTGGGATGAGAGAAGAAATCTAGGATCAAGTAATGTAATAATTTTTCTATTATTGGTACTTTAAACTGCAAAGAGCAGGCAGTAAAGTACTAGCTCTTATCTTTATTTACCCTTCTCATACATAAAGGGAAAAATACTGGGCTGTATCTAACACAAGTAGGAAACCAAGACAGTGGAAAGTTTAATTACTTGCCTAAACCCACAGTGATTCAGTTGCACAGATGAGATTACAACTCAGGAGCTCCTGGCCCTCTGCCCAGCCTCTCTGTGTTGTGGAGCTCTTACCTTCCTTGTTTTATCAGGACATTTCCAAGTCCCAGTTTTCTGCCCTGTGTATGTGTACACATGCAAAAACATGTATGGCTAAAATCTACATGGGTCTTTCTATTTAATCCTGCTAAACAGTCTGACAGGCTGTTTCCCTTCCTCATGTGCAACTGTGGCAAGTTGGCAAATAAATTGGCCACGCACCTGTAACCCACCCTTTTGCATTTGCAAATCTGGAATCCTACTGTTTGATTTGCACCAAAGCAAAAGTTGGTGTAGTGAAGCTAATTGACCCAATTTGTAAGCAGTGATATGGTATCTGAAGTAAGACCTGCCAAACACTGTCCTGCCCTCTGTATGTTGATCTGTTAACAGGAGAACAAGATTCAGGCCCAGCATTCAATGTCTTCATCTGAGATATTGAATCTTAATTGCAAGTTCATGGAAAGCATATAAGCAACTGATTGGGTGCCCTGACGTGGCCACAATTGGCAGCCAAAAAAATAATCTTAAAAGGCAGGTGCAGTTTCTCCTAGATGATTAAATCTCTGTCCTTTGGGATGTGTTTGCCTGTCTGCAATCCTAACAGTCTGCCTTGTGTTGAGGTGGATCTCTATGGGAATGTAAAGATGTCAAAAATGTCTCACAAGGAGTTAATGCAACAGCATGTTTCCAAGGACCATTTTTAAAGCTAATGTGAGGGTATGTGCTCAATGGGATCCTGGGACAAAGATATGTTGTTATAGGGCTGTGCCATTGGCTTCTAGGACTTGACTTTTGCAGGAAGTCTCCTAATGTAAGAGCTGAGTAAGCTCCTTTGAAAGTGGTTTTGTGACTCCAACCCTGAGACTCTCCAGAGACTTCAATGCAGTTAACTTTACAAAAAGGGCTGTTACATCAAATCCAACTACTTCTTTAGCTCTGACATGTTTTCTTGTTTCCTTCTGTAAAAGGTGGTGTTCTCAGGTGTGTTAAACCCTGCTGAAACCCGCAAGTTTAACAACTGCCCTTAACTTCCATTAACAGTAAAGAGAGTTAATCACTTGTTTCCACTCTAAACAAAGGCAAATGTGCAGGAATTCCAGCCCTTTCCCGAAGAGGCCCTAGTGGGTGTTGTAGCTTGGGGAAGGATTGGTGGGCGCAGAGTGGGAGAAGTGCCTGGGAGCTGTTTCAGCCTAGGACATAGGGTTTGGTGGGGAATCCCGATTAAATTCCACCCACGAGGCTGCTGCAGGAAACGAGGTGGCAAACTGTGATGGGGGGCAGGAGTGAGAATGGGTGGGAGATGGAGGCAGGGGGTTTCCTTGATTAAACTTTCTGTGGCTGTGGCCACACAATTATGCAGTACTTCCCCTTCCTAGCAGTACAGGAAGCTAACTTGGAGCCACTTGCTTAGAAAACTTTGGAGTTTAGGTATCTGTTCAAGTCTAAACTTGTTTCTCATAAAAATTAAGTCAAAGGAAAACAAAAAAAGATGGTTGTCTCTATGTCAGTTCATAACAAACTTTTGTAAATGGTTTCAAAATTTTACAGTTCTTTGGGTCTGACGTTTTGATTCAGTCCACAAGAATAAGTACCTGACCCCAAAGCATGGATCAGAAACTTGGATGAAAATTTTTGCAAGCATAATAAAAAAAAATATACATTTGTTTAGGATCCTCCTTGAGTGAAAGTAGAAATTTATTTAGTAAAAAACATTTGTAACTTCTTATATACTTTTTCATTTTCTGAAGCTTCAGTAAAAATCAGTAAAAAAAACCCCCACAATGGTACAGTAATTATTTCAGAGTGAGGCGAGGTTTTTCCATAACAGCTCAGACCATAGTTTTTAAAGTAAGCTGCAACTTAGAAAATTCTGTAATCAATAACAAAATACTTGTTTCTACTCTATCTCATCTGTAACTTTCAGGCACGAAAGGTATTTAACCGTACACCTACAAATGAGCTGGCTTTGAATGTTTTCTCATAAAATGCACTTCTGTGATGCAAATGCTACAATGGAGCTGATGTTGTTTTGCTGTTTGTAATAGTCCTATTAGACTACTGCATGTAGGACCTGGCTTAAGAATTCCAGTGCTAGTCTCAACACTGCTTTTCAATGCTTTTGAATTAGGTCAGAATGTGAAGATAAAATGTACTATTGTGGAAACAGAATCCATTTACAGTCTGTGCTGTCAAAACCTGAGTGATGACTCCCCTCCTAAAGATGGTGCTGATGATGTATGTTCTGACACAAAACAATTTCTATTTTTGACTTTTTAATTCTATTGTTGCATATCTGTTCAGTGCCCTTCGATTTGTATTCAATCTCATTGTACTTTGCAGCTGTAATTCTGTCACTTCCAAGGTACACTTGGAGCTTTCTTGCAACTGTTCTGACATACTCATAACAGGTACAGTCTTTCTTTGACAGTGCATGCTGTTTTTATCAGAGTGTGGGCTGCTGCCAGTGATTTACAATCAAATGTTAATGAAATTTGTCTGTTCCCTGTACTGTTTGTTTAAGCAGCTACTCTGAATCTTTTCATGAGTTGCTCCAAATAAGATCAAAGGGTTCAGAAAAATGTTTGTCAACCTGAAAAGTTACAGTAATGGTGTTCTTGTAAATGCAGAAACCTAAAAATTCATAGCTAGTAAAGTGCTCTGCACACATGATTAATGACTTAATGGTAGATGACAAGATAGAATACTTTTTGGTAAAGTTTCACTTTAAAAACAAAGAGTAATCTGTTTCAAGCTGGGGGTGGGGGGTGGAGGTGGAGGAGCCAATGTCAGGCTAGATTTCCCTATAGATACCACCAGAACTTCTGTCCCTGCTATTGAACACAACAGCTGGTAAGCAGCAAGCAACTGGAGAAAAAGACCTGCCTTTAATCCAGTACAATGTTTTCTTGTGCCCATTTTACTGTAAGTCTCAGTGGCAAGGGGACAAAGGCTGTTGACTGATCTATGCAATTACCTCCTCTAATATTGCTTTCAACTGTCTGCCCAGAGTGACAAGAGTGGATGAGGTTTAGTTAAAGTCTGGGAAAAATGTCCTTTTAATAAATAAATAATTAAATAAGTGTCCCTCTCTTTTATCAAGCTGCTCTTTTAGATCTTTGAATCTATTTTGGAAGAGTACAGGTGATGTGATTGAAAATTAGAGTGAACCTGAACTCAAATAACAGCGATGCAATCAGTGTTTCTTGCCGAATACCCCTAGTGTTGTGTGCAGTTTGCACTAGGAAAGAAAAGGTTTCTTTTCTTTCCTCATTTTTCCTTTTAAATTTCCTTTCTTGTGCATGTGTATGTGGGAAGTGGTATCTCTTTTTTACATAGTGTGACTCAGAAGCACACATATTTAAAAATAATTGTCTGGTGTGCTTTTTGTTTGGAGGTTTTATCTGTCCTTGATGGCAAAAAATGTGATCCTTGAAAAATAAATAAACAAAGATAATACAAGCTGCTGTTCATTTCTAATGTGGAAGACATTGCAGCATTAAGATTGTGCTTAATGAACTGTAGATGGAAGCCTTTTCCTTTTATCTGAGGAAATAGCATGAGGTGGCACTGCACATATCTTTATTCTCTGAATCAGGGCAATGGAGCCTGATACAGAGGCCCTTTCTGTGACACAGGTGACTGTAAGAACTGGTGCATCTTGGTCCTTATTTTCTTAGAGGTTTTTGTGCAAAAGGTGCCAAGTGAACAGGGCTGTGTGCTGTATTCAAGGGTTTGATGTGTGCTGTGGTTATGCAGCCCTGGTGATGAATGCACCCTGGACTGACAAATAAGCAGCACTTCAATAGTTCCTGATGTTCATCACAATGATGAACGTGTTGTAGGCACACAGAGCTGAGTGTTGCAAGGTCCTTGGTACATGGTCCGTAGTACATGGCAGACGTTCTTATTTGATATGTGTGTATTGGTCAGTTCCTTGCAAGGATATATGGCAGTTTGGTGGGAATCAAATCAGTTTTTTGATTCCAGTTTGGAGCTGGAATCAAAGGCTTTAACCAAAATTGCAAAAGAGGAAGGTGATTGTGTTAGTCACCTTTCTGTTCTTTTCATACTTGTAGCCAGGAAGAGTCTGCAGAGGGAAAATGCTTCGCTCTTTCCCTTTTATGAGTCCAGGGAATCCAGGAAAAAAAAAAATCCGCATCTGAATAGCTTCAGAATTGAGCTGGATGGGGCTTGTTTTGCCTGGAATATGAACATGCAGCATTTGGAATACAGCAGATTTCACTCTGTGTCCCTGCAGAGCATTGATCACCTGCTTGCAAATTTCCTACCTAATGGTACTGCAAATTCTTCTCCTTTTATTGACTTATTTTTATCAGCAGACCAGAGACCATCAATTGTCTCCTAAAATGGCTAAGAGGAAATGCTAGTGGGAAATTTTAGATTTCATTGTATGGCCCTTCTGGTTATAGCAGCAGAGTAGGAATTGGAGTGAGACCTCCAAATCCTTACAGATATAGCATCAAATATCTTCATTGTTCAGTTCATACCAGCATCTATTGAATAATGCTTGTATATTATGTGATCACCTTATTTTTTCCACTAATATTTGGTCTCCTGTTCAGTATGTTCCAACCATGTCTGACTCACATTCACTTTGATATATTGCATACCACTTTCAGTCTTCATTTTTTATGCTTAAATTAAATATTCTTTATCTGGGGGGGATTTAAATTTGCTCTCCTCTTTCAGCAAAAACTCTGAGATCATTAAATGGAAATGCCTAAATTAAAACCTTCATTTTGTTATGGTGGTTTAATATGTCACTAAAAATTGGCAGTGACTATCTGTTTGAGCATGGTCTGGAAAGATGACCTTGGCATAAATGTTCTGCTGTGCTGTCACCTCTAATCCCAGGCAGGAAATATTTGTACCACTTAGTGAGTGTTGCTCAGCTAAGGAATAAGTTTCCATAAGGTAGTACTTTGCACAAGAGTTCTGCTCTTTTTTCTGCAGTGAACAGAAATCTGTGTTTGATCCATCCCAACTTCAAAGTCTCTGAATTCCAGTTTGTTAGTCCCTCTTGCTCTGGTGCCTTTTAATTCTGTGGTTTTTGGACTGGGAGCCTTGACGATGTGGCTTGCCTGGATCAACCCACACTTTGGTAATTATACCTGTTGAAATGACTGCAGAACACTGACATAACTCTGGACTGTAAGACAGCTGTGTAGAACAGTAGCAAGAGAAAGAACCTACTTGTCATGACTTTATATTCCTTTATCTCTCCAGTCTATTTGTTCTGTAAAACTAACAGAAGAAAACCCAGCACTATGCATTTCTACCTATTGTTTTAGATGTAGCTGTATCTTAATGCTAATTTTAAGGCTTGATTAAAAAACCCCTTAAGTTTTTCCTGCTTAAAAATAGGAAAGGAAGTAGAATTTATGATTTTATTTTTTTTCTGTTTCATTACCAGTGATTCAAGAGAATTAATCTATGTAGAAATAAGAAAAAGTAAATTCAGAAATACCTGTATGCTTCCTGCTGGTTTTTCTTTTTGGCCTAACTTGCTTGAGTTACTGGATTTGCCCCAGACCCTTATTTAGGTTCCATTTGCATGGACAAAATGTGCCAGTGGCTTCCTTTGTGCCCTGAGTGTGAAGAGGCTCAAGTAAATGCAGCACTGTTTATTTTAGCATTGCACTGCATCAAGTGTGTTGCTGCTGTCTCAAGCAGTATTTGGATATAAATCCCATTTTGAAGTCTAGCCCCATCCTGATTCTACCTTTCACTCAGTTTGGGTTTCTCTTCTGCTGTTCCTGTTAGAAGATGGCACCAAAGCTGCTCCAGCCCTGACCTCAGAGAGCCCAGCTGCCCCCGTTGTTTGTCCAGACTTACACAGCCCTGTGCAGGTGCCACTCCTGGTCTGTTTGTGTCCGTGTTTCTTCATCCCAGAGCTGGGCTAGAAAGGAGTTTACCAGACTTGCATGTGGATTCTCTCTCTGGATTGTGGGAGAAGTATTTTATATTGAATTTTTATCATTTATGGAGAGGGAGAAAGTATAATTACCAAAATACACCCTCCATTTCCTTCCCTGATCAATCACGTTCCAGTTGGGGTTGTCCTGGAAATTTCTAAAAATAAGATGCCTGAATGACAAGTTTGACTAGTGTATTCCACTGGGGGAAATCCTAGAGTGTGGTAAATTTTTACAAGACAGAGACTTTTAATAGAAAAGAGGCATTCCTTTGAAGTGTTAGATGAGGAGAGGAGGAGACAAATCTCAGAGAGCCAACTCAACCAATGCATTCAATTGGGTTTACAAGGTTCATTATTTGTGGAATGCTAATGAATTTTTATACTAGAAAGTTATGAAAGGGTGCCTGGAATTATCCTTTATATTCTACCCATTCCCTATTCTGTGCAAAATAAATAAATAATAAAAAAAAAGCAAACTTACATTAGTGTGCTCTAAGACTAACACACAGGTGGGCCCTACTAATGCTTCAGTACTTTCTCATATCTGATCTTTTCTGAGAAAAGGAATTTCTTTGCTGTCACTGCTTAAGCACCTCATGTTGCATAGGTGTGGTGTAATTAAGCCTCTTAATCTTTTTTGGGCTCTCTTGGGTTTTTTTCTTTTTTTTCTACATTTCTATTGGTTATTGTAAATTTCTGTTAAAATTTGACAAAGCATTCATATAAAACACACTCTCAGATTCAGAGAGATGGTGGTAAACAGCTGCACTAAAAGGGAGGATATAGGTTAAGGAAAAAGTTAAGCTTGGTGCAGTCTTTTCTTTGTGGTGTTTTTTTCCTCCCCCTCAAGGGATACAGATCCAGTTGTATATAGTGGTTTAAACCTAATATATTCAGTCCTGAATTTCCTTCACAATTTCCTTCTTATTGGCTTAAAAGAAAGTGCATGGCTTTGATTTTTATTAATAAAACTCAGGACATCCTTGATTGAAGATGATGTTGATCTTGTTTTTTATACCTCTGTGTCACTTCTGAAACTGGGGATCATGAAAGAGGACTCATTCATGATGTATTGTATTCCACTGATTTGGAAATCATCAAATGCCAATAGATTAGAAAAGAACACATTAAAATTTGGCAACACTAAATAAACTAAATTTTGGCTGGGGCTATTTACAGCTATTTGACTAGTCAAAAAGGAAAATTTAAAAAATGCCACTAGTAAGTTGAAAACCAAGCAAAATTCCTGGGTCTCCAGTGGGAGATCATCTGAAGATGCATGGAATGGTGCTTCTGAAGAAGGCTGAGATTAAATGGCTATTGTCATTTCTTCAGGCCTGGCCTTGATACCCTTTTCTGTCCTTCCAGTCATCTAATAACATTCTATGTCCATTTCCCCATTATGTGAATGGGTTTAATAAAAGCAGAAGAACATGGAGACCTACTGCTTTTGGTCCTTTCTTCCTTTCAGATATTATGTTCCTCAAATAAAAGTCAGTGATCTTTCAAAGGCAGAAGTAGGTGATTTAATTTTTTTCTGAGCCTGTAATGAAAAAAAGCCTTCATGAAGTTCACTTCTTATTCCTAGTTCTCAAACCAGAGAAATAACAGAAAGTTTCCATTCTACACTGGTTATTTGTAAGTGAATGTTGACTGTATTGGTTTGACTTTAAGAGTAAATAGGGAGTTCTTGGTGTTTTTTTTTTTTTTAATTTTTTTGTTTTGTTTTGTTTTTTTATTTTTTAAATTTTTTTTAAGGACCTGTCAGGCCTGTTTGACCTTGATCCATCAGCTCCATCCATTATTCTTCTGCAAGGTGTTGGTTCATTTCCTACATCACGGGGATAAGTAGAAAGGGACTAGATAGCAGAGGGTTACTCCTCGCTTCCTGTTAGCTGGTCAGATGTCAAGCTAGGCTTTCTGTTCTCTAGCTTGATTGATAAGCTTGAAGGAGTCCACAGCAGGTATGCAGGTCAGGGGGGATAACAGCTGGAAAATATGCACCCAGCAGAGAGACCACACAGAGAGAGACCAAATTCTTTCTCACTTATCTCTGAACAATTTCAGGATAACTTGGTGGTTAACACGACGTGATTTGACATTTGACGCAGTGTGTAATCTCTGGATGTAGCCATATAATTATGCTCTGCATTCTACTCAGCTGATAAAATACTCTCTTACAAAGTGGGATGATGCTAATTGTTTCTTACTTTGATTTTAGCTGCAAAATAATATCCAAGACTCAGCAATGACTGTCAATATGCTGCTGGATATTGAGAGATTTTACATGTAATTGTGAAACAGATACGTCCAATGATTTCTGCTCCTTAGTGGTCATAGAAAGAAGAGCTGCTAAATGCAGGAAAAGTTGGGATAAAGTTTATCCTTGCTCAGAGGTAGGGAAGTGTCAACAAATGTGTACTTGGATTGGAGTTATTCCAATCTGGCATCAAAGGTAATGGAATACTCCTGATAAGAGAGGAAAGAGCCCTTGGCATGTTAGAGAGGGCTGTGTGATGCAATCTATCCAAAGGAACCACGGTGTTGTATTATCTTTGACTTCCTCAGAGCCTTCTTTCCATGGGTGCCCTACTGGTAGGGAGGTCTTGGGTGGACACAGGATACACACAGACCTGGCCAGTTGCCTCTGTGTTTCCACTGTAACATCCTCACCTTCACACATCCTGTCTCTCTCTCTCTGATAGATAAATGTTGAGGTGCTTCTCATAAATATTTTGGGTGCTGCGGCCATGCTGATGTTGCTACAAGGGTAAATGCCATGGCTGGAGCAGAATAAATCTGTTTATTGCTGAGGTACAGAGTGTCCTGGAAAGGAGAGTGTCCATGATCTGCCCTGCAGTAGCTCAAGGTCACAGTGCTTTGTTGTCTGTCCCTTTAAAAGCAAGGAGATGATGTCTTCTCTTTTCTGTATCAACGTTATGTTTCTGCACTTTCTGCAGTAGTTGGAAACAAGAAGTAACATTAGAGAATAATTGATCCTGGGGCTCCGTGCTGCCTGAAGAGGCACAGGTTATTGCCAACCCTTCTTTAAGTGTTGCCTTTAAACTTCAGTTCATAAACTGGAGCTAAAACTGTTTCGAGGTGATATCCTTAGCTTTGATGAAAGGATGGCCCAGAAGTAAATAATATCATCTGAGGCCTGAGTTTTGTCAGTTTCCAGAACAAGATTTAAAATAATATTAATAATGAGATGGGACCCCTTCCTACAAAGAATTAATCTGAAGTGAATTTTAAGACAGGAAATAGGCAGGAGAAAACACCTGCTGCTGACATTCTCTTCTACATATGTGTTTTTTTGGTTGGTTTTTTTTTTTTTTTTTTTTTTTTTAATTTTTTTTTTTATATATATGGTTTTATTCTTCTCAAATGATGAATCTGTGCCAGGCCCTGTGTAGTCACACTTGTGACACTCTCTCAGAGTTGTGATACTCTCTCAGGAACACTGTTATGCACATTTGTACTTTGAGACAGCAGTAATCACACACAGTTTGGGGTTTATGTGCTCTTTTGTTAAAACTAATCACTGAAGCATAAACGCACCCTCCTGATCATGTTTAGTCGTGGATGGTTTAGGGTGCTTTCCATGTTCAGTAATAGGCAATTGTCCAGCACAGGCATAATCCAGCTATAGGAGAATGTCAGACATTCATGTTCTCATTTCACAGATATAATTGAAAAGAAGGAAAATCAGTTGGCTTCCCTTATTCAGGGTGCATCTGTGACAAAGCAATAGTTCAGTATTTTACTCGCCTTTTGGTAATGGAGATTCTGTGGCAAATTTAATTTAGATATCTGAAACAGTAACTATTAGGAGACCTGAACTCTTGTTTTGAAAACAGTAGATTGATTTCTATCAGTGGTACCAACTCCACTGAGTATTAAACAAGCAAACCACTTCACTGGGAGTTGCATAGGAGTGCTGGTTTCACAGTCAGGTGTTTGTTACGTGCCTGTGGGTAGCAGGTAATACTCCTCCCCTTCAAAACATCAACCTGGTCTTTTAATTGTGTAATTCCACCTCTTCCCTTCCTCCCTGTCCTTCCTGCTGCAGCCCCTTGCAGGTGTCTGGTCTGACCCATCAGGTGGGTCTCTGTTTGCCTGTCAGCCCGGAGCTGATGGCCTTACGGAGGCACGGCTGATTGCACAGAGCGGAACGGAGCCGCTCTGAGGTGCAGGTGTGAGCAATCGCCAGGGATCTCTGCTAATCCTGGGATAGGGGAGCACCCTGGGCTGCAGCAGGCGTGGGCAGAAAGGGCTAAATGAAGTGCAAAAGGGAAAACCAGAAAAAGTTAAATGCCGTGGTTTCCTTCTCCCAGATGGTTTGAGTTATTTAGCGCTTGTAAAATGAGTTGCTCTTTTTCGACAGCCCATGAGCATGGAGTATTGGAGCATGGTTGGGGGGTTGTTTATATACACACACATACACTATATAGCTGTATGTGTGTGTGTGTATATATATATATAGCTTTATTGGGAATTAATTTTCTGAGGACTTTCTGAGTCAATTCCTACCCGCTTTAAGAATTTTGGGTTTGAACACCAATTGAAGCTCGCTTACACTCTGTTTTCCTTGGCACCTGTGGAGATCAGGTAGCTGAAAGCATGATTGAGTTTTAGGGTTTGTCATACTTGGTGCACAAGAGGTCTGCTGGGTGTGAAATGCATTTGACAGGCCTGGGAACAAAGAGGAATGGATCCACTGAGAGATTGTCTGCTTTGGGCATCCGAAGTGCTGTGCAGGAGAAATGCTTGAGACAGCTGGGGTACGGCAGGCAGGGGATACGAGACACATGTAACAAAATGTAATAGGGTGAAAATGGGAGTGTTGCTGAAGAAATAAAAATGGGGTTACTGGAGCAAGGAGAGAAGAGGGCAGTACAAACATGTGGAGGTGATGTATCCCTTGTGGACTGGATGCCTTTGATCTGCTCAATAAATATTGCTTTGCATTATAAGGTTTTACATTCTATTCAGACTTCATCTTCAGTACTCTCCTGAAATCTTGTGAGTTACAAGTTCATATTTTTAATTTTTATACAGAACTTAATTCCAGATGCTGAGATTAAAAAAATTAAAAATCTATATATCTAGATTCTACTATCAAAACAGCATCTGATATATTCATAATATTAATTTGCTGTTCTTTAATACTAACAATCAATAAATCTAACAGTCACTAAAGGTTAAGCTTTCTTATAATAGGTAAAAATTTAGTGTAGAAATAATATACTGCAGTTTAACGTCCAAATTCTGCCATTTAGGGAAAGGACTGCAGGATACAACCCTTTATTTGCAAACAGGAAAGGGCAATTGCACTAAGTAAAGCATGCCTTCAAAAACCAACAAGAAATTGGAGAGGTAGAGAGAAGATTAAAGTATTCCTCAGCAGAGGAGGTTAATCCAATTTCTCAGCACCAATTTTACTGGACTTAAAAAGAAATTGTATTCTGCATTCCTGATCCATCAGGTGTAAGTTAATTTAATGCAGCAATCACCTATTGCTTGATATTTATTTATCTCTAGGCACGTATTTTGCAGAGGGTAGTGTGATACAGGGATTCAACTTCTGTTCTTCCCCTCCTTTGCCACACACAAAGTCCAACTGACTCTATAGCTTGTGTTCTCTGAGACCCAAGAGACCTTGCTTCAACTTTTATTACGCCCCTTGCTGGCCTGATATAATGTCACTTTGTCACACTTAGTGTGCTTGTAGTATCCTTTGCGTTGTGGAAACACTCCGAAAACACAGATGCATAGTCAGATCCCTACCTCTACAAGTGTAAACTGAGAGGACAAAAACAGACACAGAATAAAATAAAGGTCTGTAACATGTGAGTAAAGTGACCAGAACAATGACTGGATTGTAGCTTATTGTTTGGTTTTCAAGTTAAAATCCCCAAGAAAATCCCTCCTGTCAATTAAACTGGAAGGAGAGGGGGATGCCTCTCTCACTTTCTTCCTACTTGCAGCTCTCTCCCTCCAGTCTAGAAGCACAGTCTGCAGAGGAGGTGGGGTTGAAATCAAGGAAAACTTGTGTATTGACCCCAGGATGCCTGGGTTGGGCCTGTCACTGCCCATTTACAAAGGATCTGCTGAAGTAGCTCTTAGGGAAGGGTGAAATGCTTGAGGACAGAGCCAGCCAAAGAGCAGCATTAATGCTCAGATATTTTTAAAAGAGAATTTTCCCCCCTTCCTCTTCCCCTTTATCTAATTCCTCAATGTGAAATGGATGCAGATGTGTGGAATGAATTCATCCGGGATTTAGAAACACCGTTTTGTGTGTGTACCCACCCACATAATTGCTTTCCTTTCACATTCTGCACTCCTGTGCACACCTGTGGGATGTTGGCAAGACCTCCTGGATATTAGATCTACTGAACATATGACCCGTATAGTTTTCACAGTATGGTAAGATTACAGAATTACACCTGGGTAGCCTTGCTGGGCTATGTACTGCATCCTGCTTTCACCTTCTGTGTTCTTTTGCCTGTAACAAGGCAGTGTGATGGGAATAGGACTAGTGTAGCCCTTGTGGTTTGAAATTTTATATTTTTATTTATTCATGTTGTAAGATTCAGGAGGAGTCAGAGCATTCTGGTTGCTGGGATTCACTTATTTCTACAGAGAGTGCTAGGACTTTATTATTCTCTCTGTGAGTAAGTGCACTCATGAATAAAGTAGGGACAATCCCTACCTACTTGTTGATTTTCCTGTGAAGTTCAAGTACTATTGAGACGCCCTAGGACAGGGCAACCAGGTTTCTTGCAGGACATTGCAGAGAATTCCCTCGTGTTGGGGCAGGTGGAGGCCAGGCAGGAAACAGCACGAGGCATCTCAGGCTGTGTGCTGTGGCACCTGTGTTATACCTGCACATTTGTAGCTGTGACAGTGTTGCTCACCTTGACTCCTGTTCCTGATTCTCAGAGGAAGAGCTCTAGTCCAGAGAAAAAGGGTACTGTAAGATCTTTGGATGTTACCAAGTGTGTAGGATCCAGGACCTGTTATTTGTTTCTAGGAACATCAGCTCTGCAGAAGGGCACTGCGCTGCTTTGGGGAAGAGGTTGTCCTGTTCCTGACTTACAGGAAGAGTGTCAGTGATATACCAGCACCAGTTCCTTAAGTGCTTAACATTTTCCTTTGAAAGTCCTTCATTGAAATTCTCATAACTTCTGACCTTACTTAGCTTTCATGGGTGCTGGTGGAACCACAGTTCAAAATACATGTTGGTAGTACATTATCAAAATGCTGTATAGTTATTTTGCATAAATATCCCATTTGTGGGGTGTTTCCATCCACTCTCCTGTTGTTTTAACTTCCCCAAACATTCACTTCAAGAAAGGAAACATTCTTTAACCTGTGTATGTTTTAGAGATTTGGAATATTAGAAAAAAACAATCAAAAGAGATAGGTAATTTCTCAGAGTTCTGCAAATCACAATCTGTAAAGTACTTTCACACCAATTTTCAAAGATAGAAAATGCTGGTAACCCCACAGCATGGGGTTCCTGGGACATGGGCTAAAATGCTAACTATTTCTCTTCTGGTTCTGTCTTCATTTGGGAGCTTAGAGCTTGATTCTTCCTCCCAAAGTCAATGACCGTGTATAGAAAAAAAAAAGATAGACTTCCCCAGGGAGCATATGAAAGGAAATAAAACAATTTGCTTGCAAATGGGAGGTAATTGGTATGTTAATTAAAGTCAACTTTACCTCTCTTAATGTTAACCTCCTGATTTTCTCCAGTGTTTCAGGTAGGGGAAAAGAATTTATTCTTTAGTATTCTCAAGAATGAGATTGGATAATCGACACAAATGAAGTCCAAACCTAGTACAAAAAAACATGAGAGGATATGTCTCCCAGCTGCTTTCCTAATACAGCATAAGGAGGACGAGATAGTTATCTGAGCAGTCACTCCACAGCTCAGACTTCAAATTATAGTAATTATGACAATTTGTGCCAATAGCCATGAGGTGGGTTTTTTTGATGTGGTTAAAAATAACATCTGTAAAAATCCAATAAAAAAAAATTACATTTTGCTAATTTTCTGATAAGATAATGTTTAACAGTACTGTGTGCCTTCTACTGCCGTTTTCAATTAGAGTATTTCCTTCTGGGCTTTTACCAGCTTGTCTCATGGATCCGATTCCATCCTGAGCAGTTCATTTGTTTTAACTTTCTTAATTAATTGTTTTGTGTAGGTTTTGCCTTTCAAACTGATATCAATCTTCCAGACTTATTAACGTGCTGATTGCTAATGCGTGATACAAAGCACAACTCAGTTAAATTGTTCTTTCTGTCATATTAAACAGAGTTCCCATATTAGCCTGCTAAACAAAATAATTGTAGATAATTTAGAGGGTAACAAATGACAAGAGTCTCGTACCTGGGAGAATGAAAAAAAGTTCTGTTTGCAGTTTCTTTGTGCTGGCTTAGGGTACAATTTGGAGCACACATGCACAGGTAGACTAAGACAAAATAATTAGCTCCTAAGGAGAGCTAATGGAAAATTATTTTCCCACATAGTGATGTTTCTTACCTTGAAGAATAGGGGTGACAAGAAGTAGGATATCAGACACAGCTGATAACTTCCCTCCTGAATTTTCAGGGGATTTTCCCTTTTGTGTGAAATAGTTCAGTTTTACCATTCCGCATTAAATAATGCAGATGATGGAATTTTGAGGGAGCATGGCATTTTGTCCTTTCTACCATCCTCACATACATCTACTCCATGTGGCTTTTCTGAAAGGACACATTTGGAGTCATGGTTGCACATTCTGATGTTTAACTGGTGTATAACATGAAACACTCTTTGGGCATAAGGACTGTCCTTGAAGGTGTACAAGTGGCCTGGTACAAGTTCAGCATGTGGCAATGCAGAAGAATTGTTACTCAGAAAAGCCACTGATCCTCAAACTATTTGAATTCACCTGCTCATGCTGTATTTTGCACAAATGATTTCTGGATGTGCTCCATGATTGCAGAACACTGCTGGAGATTTTATGGCTGATGTTGGTGAGAGCAGGCAGGTGCTTGAGTCCTCTGGGCAAATTCTCATGCATAAACACTACATTAAATGATAGTGTAAAGAATGAAAGATATGCATAACCTCAGGTAGGTTCCCTAAAGACTTTAGAAGACAGGTAAGGGCTAGGAGGACTCTTTCAGAATCATTGTCTGCAAGATGCACTTTAGATAGGAGTTTCTGAAGCATGCATTTCAGTATTTAAACAAAATTAAATAAATGTGTGCATTACAAGGAAAATAAGACAGTTTACCTTATTAAGCTTAGAGTACTCAGCAAAACTGATATTTACCTGGGATTTGGAGGCATGTTTTGATTTAAATTTCTTAGGTACAGGTGTCAAAGATAAAACTTGGGAGTTGTGAATAATGCCTAGAAAGGCTGATCTGGAACAGAGACTAGACAGAGCTAAATGGACAAAATAGGTATTTATTGAAAGGCCTTAAAAGGACACACCTTGGGCAGCACAAGAGCCTGGCCAGGGCTACACCTAGGTTGAGTCCAAGAGGGATCCTAGTCACGAGTTTTTACACTTTTGGTTCATTTACATATTGAGTTCAGTCGTCCAATTACAGCTCCAGGTTGTGAAGTCTCAACCCCCTTCTCATCACAGTTGTTTATGCTTTTGAGTAAGGTTGTCTTTGATTCTCTAGCTGGGAAAGGATTGTTTTGTTGAACTACCCTCTTCACTATTGTGAACAGAACTTGCTAACATCTAATATGAAGTCTCAGAGTTACATACCAGGCAGCAGAGAATCTGAAAAATATAAAAGCTAAAACCCAAGGCATCATGAAATGGCAAATCTGTAATCAATGAAGAAGAGTGATCTGACACTTTGCAATTTGTACTTTTGTATTTTGTTGATGTTCCCTAATGCTTTTGATATGTGCTACCAACTTTTCCTTCAGGCCCTGCAGAGTTTTGCCTGCACTGGACCTTCTGCCTTTTTTTCAACTAGGAAAACTTGACCTGCTCTCCTATTTTTAGCCTCCCTTTTCCCACCTATGCTGTTTTTTCTCTAGGTATATGTGCTGTACGTATGCAGGGTATATGCTTAAGCACATTTCACTGTTCTTTAAATGGGATATCACAAGGCCAATATTGCTTTAAAGGAATTGCCTTTTAATTCACAATCCCTAGTAGGTCTGTTGCAAGTTATTCTGACATACTCGTGACAATTTGTATTTCTTCTGGAGCTTTTTTCTGCTGGAGCTTGTGCAGCCTCTGCCAGAGACTGCAGGGCAGCACTTGTATTGAGCACTGTTGCATGTGGTGGCTGTAGAGGAGTCTGCTCTCTTCTCACTTGGTGAGAACTTAGCCAAATCCAGTGCACACAACCTCTAAGCTGCCCCAGACCTCAGTTGCTGAAGGGAGCTCACAAGATGGTACATGTTGTCAATTTGACCACAGACTGATTCAGAGCAGCTGCACAGCGTGCACTGGCTGTGACTCAGGTAGCAAACTTTTCTGTTTTAGGGTAAGTTCCCTCCCATTCCTTGCAGTAAGGGTTTCCTCTGTGTTTGAAGGCATGAAGAAGCTGGAGATTAGCCTCACCAAAAAGTAGATAATTTCTAGTTTTCTCCTTTGAAAAGAATTCTTTGTGCAGTTTCTGTAGCATTGGAACCCTCTCCTTTTGGAGTGGGGTCAGATTTCCAAGGTAGGAATGAGCATCTTGGTGCATCTTTATGCACAGACAAAGCTGGGCCATTGTCAGCCCAGAGCTTCCACACTTTTTTATACAGTACTAACACAGATTTCTCATCTCTGGTGCTAAGTTGCTAACAGAATAAGAATAGAAAAATGATAAGCATTTTCCTTGATTTAAATTTTGCAGAAAACCAAAGTGGAATGAACTTTGGCTCCTGTTCAGCTGCAATCTAGACATGAATTAACAGTCACTTCAGACTTAAATTAGACGAGTCAACCATTGAATGTCATTCAGCAGCACACCAAAATAAATCCAGATGACATTTATGACATATTTCATTGTTTCTATAATCTAAGTAATACAAAAGGTGTAAGTCACAGCACAATACTTTATTGCATTTCTTTTTGAAACACTGTCCATGAATAAATTTAGACTGGAAATTGGAAGATTTTCTGCTGTCAAAGTGAGAGGTGTATGATGTAGTTGCTGTGATTGCACTGCATTGCAGCTGCCCATACTGGACTGGAGCTCATGATCCAGTTCCACTCCAGGCTGGTGACCCTTGGTACACAAGGCTGAGTTCTTTAAAAACATATGTAAGCATCAAATGTTTTTGGCTTCCTCATGTACCATTTTTATGCTGGAGTCATCAGAGTGCATAAAAAGTAGAAATTTTGCGATATTTAAAAACTAGTTTTTAAAATTTCATTTGTGGTCTAAGAAAATATGAGTATTTGTGATAGAATCGTTGACTTGAGTATCTCTTCTATGTGTCAAATATATTTAAAACCCCAGACAAACCTTTCTCAAAAAAAAAAAAAAAAAAAAGGAATTGGGATATTCCCTAGTGTAGTCCTACAGCTGAAAGATGAAATATACAACATATTTATTAATTTGACTGCACATTTTCTCTGAACTCTCAACTGAAACATTATAATATATTTATTCATGTAGTGCCCACAGCAGTAAAGTACGTATGGTGTGCTGCCATTGGGAAAACTGCTTTCTACTGCCTCCCTCAGTTTGGGGCTGTTAGGGAATTGAGGTATAAAGTGGACAGAACATGTAGTGGTGAACAGGACTGGGCCATGAGCTCAGTATCCATACTGGCTTCTGCTCCTTGTGGAAAGATTTTTCACACAGCTGATAGCCCCAAGATAACAGTAGCCCTATGCACTATCACTGACCAGCAGGACCAGGAAAGGAAGGGACAGTTCAGGGAGCCATCCACATCAAAACACATGAAAATCAAGCTAAAAACACAGGAAAGAGAAGTACATTTAAATATGATGGACTACAGGAAACATACGTGCAACAGATAAAATAAGATCTCAATGACTGATGGTTTTACAGAGTAATTTTAAGGATGAACTGTTCCTAAACAATTTTTCCAGTGTATTAAGCACTAAGAGCATCAGGCATGCATGTCTTGTTCCACTCCTTTTTTTTTCTTGAACAAACAAGTTGAATGTGACCACTACAAGAAAAGAGCCCACTCCCCACTTATGTGTGCTCGTTCCTTTGTCCTCTTTCCAATATCCCCCAGTAATGATGGAGCACAGGATCGTGTTCTGCTCTAATGTCTTTCTTGTAAGATTCGGAGGGTAGTGCCGTCGTGACCTTCGGGAGCAGTTTTTTTCCATTTGGAAGGAGGCGGGGGAGAGAGCATTGAATTTGAGATTGATTTTCCTCCTTTTAGCATGTGGAAATTCAAAGGAAGCTCCTTGATTCACCAACAATGACTGCATCTCCAGCCTTAGAGAATGCAAAGGCATCAGTGGGAGCAGACTGATGAAGTTAATACCCTCAGACTGCTTTGTGAATGTGACCAGAGTCCACTATGTTGTATGATATAGAAAAATCCTGGTGTTATTCCTTGCAGTGACTGGTCATAGTTTAAAAACAGAGAATTTTTATCCAAAGATTAAAGAAATGGTGATCTCCAGTAGTTTTAGACGTAACAGTGTGTCCACAGTTTCTTGTTAAGGCAATTATGACCTCTACATTTGTGGTGTGTGTTTCAGAGGCTTCCAAGGAATGCATCCAGCTAAGGCCAAAATGCCAATTTATATTGTCTTTTGTTCAAGTTTTGAAGAAACAACTGAGTGCGCCCCTCATCTTTTAGAGGTGACATTTCTCCTTCAAGATGGAGCTGCAGGTGCACCATCAAGGGAGGATAAGCTTATGTTCCTGCTCATGCTTCCTCTTGACAAAATGGTGCTTTCACCATGCCATTTTTTGTGATGGGAACAGTTTCTCCATGGTACAACTGCTACAAACTGGGCTGTTGGCTCTGAAGGAGCGCATACATATTGTGGTATATGTTAATTATAAAACATGCATTCCTAGCTGAACCTCCTGTATTGTGAGAGGTTTTGGTCATTGGGAACATTAAATACTGAAGTTTGTACTTAGGAATAAATATACAGCCGGATTTCCACCATATTTTCTGTCGTAAGGCTGTTGTACTGTGAATATAAAAGACTGAAATCTTCCGGTTGCTACCCCCATTACTTTTGTGCTACTGGCTGGGTGGAGCTGATTGTTGATACTGTAGGAACAGATTCAGACATTAGTGAGGGCACAAGTAGATGGTACTTTCAAAATATTAATGGACATTTCAAAATATTAATTTACTTCCAAACCTGACAGAGAAAATACATGAGGACCTGTTAAAATTTGTGTTTAAAAGGCTTTAATTTAAATGTTCTTGAGAGTAAATGAAGTTGTCCCTGTTCCAGTCAATGGTTTGACTACAGTCCTGAGAACTTATGGATGTTTGTGTATTAGAACTGATTGTATCCAGAGAACACCTACAGCTAGGTGGGCATGAGTTAACTGTGGAACTCAGGTTGCTGGTAGAAGGAATTATTTTATCAATAAGATCCATCTTCATTACAGTTGCCACTGATGAAACTCTAAATGCAATTTAGCACCTCATGTTGCTGTATCCATTCTACTACAAAATTACTTTCTCTTGCTTTCAGTAAATTACAACTATTTGAGTTTAGCCCCAGAAAGGCTCCTTTATTGTGCTTCTTATTGCTTATGAAATCTCTTTCAGCTGTGTTGTTTACTTGTTGGACAGAGGATCTGAACCTATGCCATGTTATTTTAACTTAAAGAACAGATTTGTTACTTGCATTCCTCCCTTATACCTATCTAGGTGCAGAGGGAAAGGAATGCATGTTGCTGTGTGTCTGCATAAAAATAGATGAATTCTTCTCAAGAATATATTAGCTCATACCCATTTATAGGTCAACTTTGATACCTGAAGTTTAAGCTGAACAGGGAGCATGTTGCAATATTTCCAAGTATGTTCTTGCAGTCATCTTCTGTTGGCTGGTTAATATTGCATACAAGAGACAAAAAAAAAACATTTGCAGAGGACTCTCCAGATGCTTTGTGCTGTCATCATAAAAAGCAGATCTTGAGTTTCTTGATGAGTTCAAGTTATTTGTAACATAAATTGAAATATTTCCTTTGCTTAGCAAATAATTTTAGGTGAGTCTTTACCAGGACTCAGGTGATATTACTTAGACCTATAATCAGCACAAAGCTTCTGGGTTATCTGGTTTTATTTCCATTGAATTTTAGGCCATGTAAATGTTAATTCTCTCAATCAAGAACATGGTGTGTATGTATTATACATGAATGTGCTGGGGTTCAGAATTATCCTTCATATGGATAATCTTCTGAAATGATGATAATTTAATAAGTAGTTCGCATATAAAATAACTAGCCTTACTTCAAAGCATTGTGCAAAATCAGTGAAACTGGAAAGAATTCAAACAATGCAGTGAAGGAGTGTTTTTCATGTTTGTGAGTCTGCATTTGAGAATTTGGAGACTTGTGTGCCTAGAAATAACGGGCAAGGTGACTACCTTATGAGGTTTTGGATGAGTTAGGATTCACAAACTGTCTGTGTGATCTTCATCTTTAATCTGTGCTGAAAAACTTGTATTGCTCTCTGCATGTTTAAAGAGAACGTGGGTTTAGAATATTTTAGAACATTGGAAAAGTATTAGTGTGCTTTTCAAATTCTTCCACCTGCAGAATCATGTGCCTGGCTTGCTGTAGCCTAAGTGAGGAAGTCTCAGGATTCATTTGTTTAAGCTGTCTGTAAGCAGCTTAGAATAGCTATTGTAGAGGTGAAAATATTGCTGCTTTAAATCTCAGCTTCCCACAACCTGCCAGGACTAGGAGCCAAGTCTGTGGTCCCACTGAAAGAGCGAATTTCCCATTTCTGGTAGCATATTGTTCCAATTTCTCACCCTTTAGTAATATTCCATCTAAATGAAGAAATTGTTTTTGAAATGAGGATTGAGGTTGCCAGAAAAGCTGCTGAAGCTGGGTCTAATTCTCATAGAAAATGTGATGTTTGGAAGGAACCCCTCTCTCGCACTACTGCCACCATTTCTGAAACAATATTTTTGCTTTTTTAGCATCATGTTAGGGAAGGTGTTCAGGACATTGACATGCTAATAGTAGTCTTAAGGGACATAAATTAGTGAACACAGGACCCAAAAGCAAAGATGTATCATCATGGTTCCACAAAGTGTAGTATAAATCTGCAGCTTAACTGAGATGTATTGTCTTATTTGCACCAGGTATTTACAGTATCAATGTACTAATTCTGTGCTGCTATATAGTTAGTTCCTGCTGTTAAAGTTGTTCTTTAGTCTTCTTGTCATGCTTATTGCACTTAATGCCACATGTCAAGCTGTGTACATCTTAAAATCAAGTGTCAAGTCCCTGCATACAAATCACCCGGGAAGGTGTCTGCATTTTGGGCAGCAGAAGCACAAACTCCCTCCAAGCTCAGACTGTTATCCCAAAACACACATGATCCTTGTTCTCCCTTTAGCATATTGAGGTTTGACCGACTTCTATGTCAACCTTTTGCTTTGAGAATTTTTGAAAATTAGATTTTGCTTTTTAGGTCCAGATGTCAGGTTCTAGGACTTAAGTGTCATGAATCTTTTGACTCATGGAAATATTTAGATCATAACTATGGTGATCTTATTTTCTTTATTTATAAATCTATTTCTTTACTAGATGAAGCCTTTTTGAGTGTGAATTTTTTTTAAAACACCAGATAAGGTTAAGCTACTAATTTTGTTTTCAAATGTGAAATTTAATAAAGTAAAGTGATATGATTGTTATTAAAAAAAATAAGTAATTTGGATTATTTGGTCTTTTAGTCATTTGTAGCCATGCTGTGATATCCTAGTGTGGTCAGCATTAGCCAAATTCTGCTCTGACTGAAGTCAGTGATTGCCTTCTTTGGGTGAAATACTAGGTGTTTTTAAAAATGTTATCCTTTAATCTTCTTTTTTTCCTTAGCTTTTAATATACGCTTTTGTTTCTCATAGAGGCTTGTTTCTGAGGGCAAATGTCAGGTAGCATGAGGATTACCTTGTTTTGCTTTGCTGGAATGTACTCAGAAAGCTCAAGTTATCAGATTAGTGATTGCTGTTGCAATTAATATTGTGTAGTGCATCTATCATCAGCCTAGAAAACCCGGTGCTGTGGACAGAGATCCTTTTCCACGTCTGGGAAGAAAAGAGCTTTTCACCTGCAACTGCTCCTCCCTCTGGCAGGAGCTGTGGGCTGATTCTGTACATCATCCTTAAGGTATTTCCTCCAGACTGAGCAGGGTTGGTGGGGACAGGTCCAGCAGATCCCTGCTTGTCTGAAGATTGCCCCGAGT
Source organism: Onychostruthus taczanowskii (assembly GCF_017590055.1). Lineage (NCBI taxonomy): Eukaryota > Metazoa > Chordata > Aves > Passeriformes > Passeridae > Onychostruthus > Onychostruthus taczanowskii. Next base: position 7,532,453 of record NW_024499684.1, read on the forward strand.
GGGGAGTGCTCCTCGAGTGCTCCTGGGTGCTGCAGCGCTGCTTGGGCTGCAGGGATGGCAGCTCTACCACGAGTGATGGCAGGCACTTGGAGGCAAGCAGGTCACTGAAAATCTCCACAGTTACTGCTTTTGGCAGAGCCCTCAGCTGTCTATTCCCAGAGATGTTTTCTTTCCATGAAGTCTGATGAAAGATTAACACCAGCATTTCTGAATTTTGCTGAAAACGCTCACTGGAGAGATGGAAATGTGTTCATTTATCCCCAAAACTGAATTTGCCTTCTTAGTGCTAACTATAATCAAGGTAGCCTCTTTCACCTTTAAGAAAAACAAAGTGTTTCTCTTTGGAAGTATTTCCTCCTTCTCTTTCATCCCCAGCCTTTTCCATATGGCACAAAAAGCAGCCATCAGGCCCCCACGGCAGCTGGTACTGCATAGCTGGTGTGGCTGTGTCACGCAAAGACTGAAGAGGTATGGAACTAAGTCAACAAAATCTGATTTGTTGGTTCAACTGAGTACAAACTAAGGAAAAACCAAGTTGGGAATGGAGAGCAAATATATGTGAGAGGCAAGCCACAACTTGCAGTAAAGAAAATGTTTGCAGAAAACACCAGCATTACAGGTTTATCTAAGGTGTGGTCTAGCTTAAGCTGCAGTAATTACCCAAGGTACCATAGCTGTGGCTGGAAAATGAAGTGCTTTATAAACTTAACCCATTCATGCCTCCTGAGACCAACCACAGTGTTATACCTAGGCCAAGCCAGGGCATTTCCAGTGCAATTGAAAATTCCTAAGATCTCATTCTCATTCACTTACCAGCCAAGACGCCTTTGGGGTTCTGCATTCTCACAAAATGTCTGTGTTGCAAAATAGCAAACAACACAACAAACCTTTTATTTTACTTTTTAAAGATGTTTATTATTCTATCAACTGCAATCAAAGCAAAAAAAATGAGAGGAAACCCTTAAAAATACAGAGGAATTAGGGAAAAAATATTTGCTGGGCAGTTATACATGGGACATGGGATTTGAAATACCTATGTAGAAATAATGCTGTGTGAATAAGGAACAAAAAATTAAACTGGCTGTATGTTGGATGGAAGTGTCTATGTTGAACTATCAGTGGTAGAAATACTTCTGTCTTGAAGAGAACTGCAGAGAGTTTGGCTGCTTTATTCTGTTCTGAGGAAAGAGAAAATTATTCAGGAGGATTGCAAAATATTTGAGAAAATTTGAAGCAGTGCCTCAAAACATGGCAAAGATCTGAAGGGCTTTGTTTATGAGGAAAGAACTCAAAACCCCTGAGTAGGTGAAGTTTGGCCGAAAAGAACTTTCATGCATTTGAACATTTAAACTGTGAGTATAATAGATTGTTATGGATGAATTCCCAGGAACTGGCTGAAAAGGAGGACACTAAAATTTATGTTCCGAAGTCTTTCTTTCACAGATATGCAGAGAAATGGCTCTCAAAGAAGAGATCAAGAGTTCACCTAATTTAATATCTTCTATAAATGCTTCCAAAGGATCTGATTTGGGACGAATAGCTTCTCTTTTAGTCAAAACATTGTGTGTGATGTTTTGACCTGTAAAATCAGAGATGAGTCTTCTGCTTCCCTTGCTGACATGTTCCAACATTTAATCTTCTTGAATAGCTCCTGTGGGTGGCTACTCTGACCATGGTTAATCTTCCCTGGCCAGAACTGGTATCTTTAGACAAATTCAGATTTTTCTGGTTTCACATGCAGGGAATTAATCTGGATCTATGGGTTGGGGAGGGGAGAACATTTTTTTTTTCTTGGCTTACCAAACACTATAATTTTTAGTGAATTTTTTGGTTGGCCAGAATGAAGCCCAACTACCCGCTAGCCCTTACATCTTCTGTTCTTGGAGAATCTTTGTTGTGAAGGAGGCTGTTCTGGCATGTTTTCATATGTGTGCTAAGTTTATTTTAGAAATATTTTCCAAAGAGCCTTGGCAACATGAGTTGAGACTGTCATTACTGTGAGGAATGGGAAAATAGAAGAACAGCTGGCGTGTTTGGTGTCATGGGGTCTGTCACTCTCTGGATTCCCCCTCCAAAAGTAAAATCAAATGATGTATTTGTTCATCTTTCATCATGTATAATAAATTACAAGAAGCTGAGAAAAAAGCCAAGCCATATCCTGCAAAAAATCAGTTTCAAGTTGACAAGTGCCCACTGGCTAAGTACATTCCTAGTAATATGGGAAAGGAAAGAAAGTGGTAGGGCAATTTTCATTAAGTTTATTACCCAAAATTACTTAGGTCCTTGTTCTTAGTTTGCATAGGCTGTTGTTATTGCCCTCACTGAGAGGTGCAAAACAACCAGTCAGGAGCACTGCATCAGCCTCAGGGCAAGCTGATGGCAGGCAGCAGTATCAAAAATAAGTGTTAAAGCTATAGGCAGTGGAAGCTGGCCTGGCATTCCAGCTGGGCTAACTGGTGCTGAGGAGGAAAAGAGTGTAAGGATCTGGACTAAGCTTCATGTGTTGCCTTGTGTAACATGGATTTACCTTCCCTCCCTGCCAGTGGGAGGGCTCTGTTTCTTTGCTGGCTTTCCTGATTCCCTCCCTCAGGCTGTGTCACTTGTTCCCCATGGCCTTTCTCTGAATGGTCTTCATTTGTCTATTTATTTACTTCAGGAATTTGCTCTGTTATGTTCTCATTTCATTTTTTTAGTCTTGATAAAACATCTTTCTAGGTTTATTCTTCACATCCCTGTGTTTTCCTATGTGGAGAGCTATAGGGGGAGAGGTTTGTATAGGAAAGGGCTGCAGAACCACAGTGTTCACACTAAGCCCAGTCAGTATAAATCTCTGACATTGATGGACATACATGTAATCATACTTGTGTGTCTTATTTTTTATAAATAAAAACCAGAACTGTGAATTCTGTGAACTGTGAACCCCTCTACAGAGCTGTGAATTCTGCTTCCTTTGAGCCCACTTTCTAGCTGATAAAATCCCTGTCATCTCTAGTGGTGTTTCATAGAGAAAACGTTTATTGTGGTGCTTGTAAAAGTTACTTGGAAGTACTTCCTTGTGCTAATTGATTTGTTGTGACTTATTATGAAGAGTTATGTGAAAGCAATTTGAAAATCCTGTGTTTAAGAAAAATATATCACTTGAGGGAATGACCAGTTTTTACTTTGCCGACCAAAATATTGGTGTGGCTATTCTTGGCAGAGTTTTCCATGCAGAAAAAAAATCCACCTGAACTCATTTGTCTTGTCTCTCTGCTTCCATATCTATCTTGAACTTGCTTTTCTAACATTTTTATTTGTTGTTCAAATATTTGCCATCCTTAGAAGAGCAGAGGAACTTCAAGCATTTTGAAAACATAGAAGGGCTCCTTAAACTCAAAGAAAATTACTGAGATGTTGCTTTAAAGTGCCCTGCTTAAATAAATTAGAGAGTTCTACAACTCTTAAATGCCCAATAGAGATGCAAGAGGCACCTAAAATAATAGACTTGGTCACACTTAAATGAATCTCTCTTGAAGAACGTAAGATAAACTGGCTGCACTAAACCACAAAAGCACAGATAACAATAATAATAATAATAATGATACAGTACAGCTCCCCTAAATGAATCTCTGTTAAAGGAAGTGACCAGGTGACAAGACTAGAAGAAGAAAAGGGAAAAAAAATTAAATTATTTAAGTTGTTGAAAGAATCTATTTTTCTGAGTATCAGAGCAAAATATTGCCAGCTTCACAGATAGTTCTTCAGAAGCAGAAAGGCTTTTTAAAGCATTTCCTTTCATATAGAAGCATTTTGTAGACTAAATATAAAGTGTAATATGAATTTGCATGCTGCAGGTAGGAAGTAATAAAGTGCTGGTTTAGAATGCTGTTTTTTTTTTCTTTTCCTGTAACCTCTAAATCCAGGGTTTAACCCCAGACAATGTCAGAATATTGTTGCAATCAGATTTTTGTCAACAGGCCCTGCACAAATTGAGTTTGGTGGGTTCGTCAAGGTTATGTAACAGCAAACATTCGGAAAAATTGGGCACAATTGTCAGCCTTTGCTCTGAAAGGGCACAGGATTAAATGAGCATAAAAATTTAATTGTCCTCCCACACTGAATAAGGCTGAGGCTTTCCATATTAGGGTCGGGCTGGCTAGTTGAGCAGCAATTTTTATCTGGCCCCTGGATAAATAGATGCATTCAGCCTTCTCGGTCCTTCAACCTTCATTAACACAGAAATTAATCACATAAATTAAACATATATATTTTGCTGGAAAAAGTCTTAACAAGCTGCATCCTCTACTGGACAAGAGAAAAGAATCAGGCATGTGTACATATTTAGCCTGACAATGCCAAGATTTCCAGAATATGTTTATGTTTCTGTCCTTAATTTTCAAGGAGCAGATTGGCAGCTGGTGTAAATTGTCTACACTAATCACAGTGGAGTTAGGCCAATATATACCATGAGGGGGTGGGTTTTCAGTTGGCTTGAGGCTCTCAAATTCCCATTCTCAACATGTTTTCTGTTTTAAACTTCGTTGGTGCTTTGCTGTAATTCTCTTGCTTTCAGTGAAGGTTCGTTGGTGTGTAGCTGGAATAACTGAGGAAAGGATTGGTCCTTTAGATCTTAGGAGGACAAGTGTATTCCTGAATACACTTATCTTCAGGAGTAAACCAGAATGCACTTAAAGATGCCAAATTTGAGATACATACTACATTTATATGGTCTCTTTCATTCTTTATAATCCCATGGACTTTTACAATATCGTAATGGCAGCAAAATGTGTCTGATTTTCTTCCACTGGAGCAGTTGATCAGTAAAATAATTATGTTAAATTTAGCAGAATAATGACTGATAACCTGGGTGCTTACCAGAGTTGCAGGGGGAGTTGTTCTCCTCAGCCTCCCACTGTAAATAGCAGTGTGTTATGTGATAATGCTGACCATAAGCCATTAAAATAAGGCAGGATTTGCTTAAAAGCAAATGCTTTGTAGTTAAGGTTTATTTTTCTCATGTTTAAAATATGAAATTTCAGAGTAAAAGGAAGTGGTAAAACCTCCATCCTTCAAAGCCACGGGAATGTATCCGCTTGTTCACACATGCTCCATAGTTATTGAAAGTGTGATTCTCATTTTACCAGCTAATCCAACACTTGGATGTGTTTGGAGGACAGCTTAGTCCCACCCCAGTGTTTTGTTTTTCAGGTAATTATAAAGAAGAATGTACTGCATCATTCCTACCTTTTATTTGTGTGTCAGTGTTGAATAAAATATTAGAAGTGCAATTACAGATAGTCCAAGCTGTGTGTGGGACACAGAGTTCCTTTAGATAACTTGAGTGCCTCTTGTGAAAGATGTGTGTGGAATTTGGTGGGTCTGTCTTGTGCACCTGGGTCTGTGGGATGTGCTGATGCACAAGCTGACTTCAGTGAGAGTTAATTGTTTCATGTCATGGCTACCAGATCCTTCCAGCTCTTCCTTGGCTTGCTCCTGTCTCCTACCCCACTTGTTTGCTCTGGGATGTGCAGTCTGATGAAATGGGGAGCAGAGGGATTCAGGGAGCTCTGGGCCTCCACTGTTTTACAGAGCAGGAGATGCTGCACAGCCCTCTGAAATGCCTCTGGCACTGCTGAATTTCACATACTGTCTGCATTTCCTAAATCTGGCACTCAACTGCAGAAGAGCTGGCAGCTTTCTACCTTCAACTGGCTGGAAATTAGACATCTTTTCCTATGGAAAAATAGGCAAGGTTTTAAAATAGCTTAAATGATGAATCAGAATGAAACATTAGGGGGGAAAAAGCCTCTAACATGTGTACTTGTGTATGTGAGTGGGTGGCCAGGAGCTTCTTAAAGAGTCCAGGTTTTAGGAGAGCAAACAATAGAGCTTGCTTATGGGATCTTAGCTGGATGTCTGGAGGCCCCTGTCCCATTTTGAATTTCACAAAGCTGGAGAGGGGAGACAGGCAAGGAAGCAGAAAGATAAGGGGCACTGGAAACATGGGGAACTTGGTTCTGGCACACTGCTGTTCCTCCTGCTTTTTTCTGTTTCTCCTCTCCTCTTCAAGGCTTCTGTCATTTTAATATGGAGAGAGACTAACAGAAGCATTGTATCTAGGGAAATTTCTTTCTTTTCTATGAAGTATGTTTCCTACACAGTTTTTCATTTATGCAAGCATAGAACTTCTGATTAGAAAATTATCACAGAAAAAGAATTCTTAGCTCTGTTTTGACCAGTGAATTCAATGTAGTTCATACTGACACATGCAGCCACTCTGGTCACTTTTAATAAAATTGAGTCTTTTTCTCTGAGGTGCTTTGGTTGAAATGCAAGGGCTTTGAGCAGTAAAAATGTATGTGCTTAGATACCTAGAATTATTGTACCAAATATGCCTTCATTTTCACTGAAAAGCCTGGTTTTCTACAACTAGTGTTCCAAAACCCAGCCCCCAAGTTCTCAAAACTTTCCTATTTCTTGTTTCACGAGCTTCGTTGTTATATGGTCAGTCTTTGACATCCCAGGTCTCAACTTTAGTGACAACTGTAGTGCATTGTGATTCAAATGAAAGGATCTCAAATAAAGCACTACAGATTTGAGATGCAAAAATGGCACAGTTTCTGATTTAAAGTTAGAATTAAAAAATGCTATAGGATGAAAAGATAGACTCTCAGAAGTACTAGTGCTGATTTACAAGTACACAGGGGCATTTCATTGCTCCTGTGTTGGACAGGGAGACATGGGGAAAAATTCAAACCTCTATGAGACTTGGAGGAAGTACTCTCAGAATTCATATACTGCTGTTTGATATTATTATTATCAGGCCTATTTATTGCATCTAAAATATTAGGTATTTTCACAGGGGATTATATTGCATTATAATATAACCTCAGAATACTAACATTAGTATTTCACACTTGTTAGTATGAGTTTTGTTACTGGAATATTAAATACGAGCAGGGAATATAAACTGTGAAAATTGGTATCGGAAAATATTTGATAAAAGATTTAATTAGCAGAATGAGACTTTTTAAAGAAAATAGCTCATGTGTTCCTACTGTACTTGTACCTCCATTTACCCTTTCTGTTTAAGCTTTGTTAGAATTTAGCTTCAAGAATCTTAAACAGTAACTACTTTGATTAAAGCTATTAAGTTTGTTATTAAGTTTTAATTTTGCTTCTTGGTACATTATGCTTGCCAAAATCCAGTTGCCAAATGAGTTGGTTTAGGAGGTTTTCTCTCCCTTGAAAATGGCAGGAAGAAGAGCGTTATCCATAAAGTAATATATTGTATCTCAGAAGTGAAAGTTGGGAAAGGGAAAAGAAGGTTGCCATCTCTCAGACCTAAAGGATTTCAAACGCTGCAAACTTAACAGAAATTCTTTTAATTTCCTGCCACCCATCTTGTTTTCATGGTGACCCATGAAAATTGACACGAGACAGTAGTATGCCAGCATTTCTTAAAGGAAAATCAGCTTATTACTAGAGCTTTGAGAACTCTGAGAAAAGCCATGGGAGCAAGTTTTATTTCTTTCTTTCAGCCAGCTGAAAGTTCCCCAGGTTTGAGCTTAAAGTGGAGAAAGATCTGTGTGGTGCAGAAAGCACAGAGAGATGGCTGGACCCAAGGCATTCACTGCCCTGTTTTGGGTAGTTCATGACCAGGCCAGGCTCAGTACCAGCAGAAATCCATTGCATTTATATTGGCTGGGCTTTTTCCTTGCCTGCTCTCTTCCCTCCCTTGATTTACTTAGAGTGAAACAAGTAACATGTGATGATAGGTAGTGCTGTGCCTGTTCAATGTCAGACTGTCTTTATTTCACTTGAGGGTGTGTGTGTGTATATATATATATATACACACCCCGAAGTGAAAATAAAAAAAAAAATTATTATACAAAAAAATATATATATTTAAGATATAAAAATACACATATGATATATAAAATATATAAATATATTAAAATATATATTAAAATTATATCTAACATTTATTTTTATATATAGATATAAGTATTTTTTTTAAAGGAAAGCCACTAACTTCCTGGCTAATGGGAAGAAGGGATAGATGGAAGAAATAGTGACAGTTTTCCACCACATTTTTATAGCATCCCACCCTGCTCTGGGCCCTCATCTTGTCTGTCCAGGTTGTTTCTTATATGTGTCATTGCAAAGACTTTAGGGCAGAACCTCAAACCAGATGTGCATTTGAGACTTAATGCTGCCTAGGGTGCAGCTTGTCTTGGATGGAAAGCAACAAGTTTTTATCAGTTTGTTCCTGCACAAATCCACCTGAAACTTTTGCTAGACTGGCATTGCTGACCAAGTACAGAAATCTCCAGTGGAAGAAACTCACAGGTCTCTATTCTCAGGTTACGGGCACTCTGAACTGAGGGACTGGTTTTGCTATGTGTGGAATGCAAGAATTTTCTAGCAGCTTACAGCAGTGCAAGGTGATGAGCAATGCTTAATGCTGAATGCCTCCACTTTTCCATCCCATCCGCAGTAATAGAGGGTGCTCAGGAGCACTCTGCACTGCAAAGGATCAAGTCTGTCATCTCTTCTGGTGTTTTCAGAGGGAAAAAAAATCACCATTGAGAGCCTCTGAAAGCCTCTAGTTTTTAATGATCTATCTGTACCTTTCTATTGTGTTCTGCTAGAAAAGACATTTAATTTATTTTAAAGGATCTGGGGGGTTCAGTGAGCCCGGTTTGCACTTTTTTTTGTGACATATCCAGCATTCCCAGCAAGGACAACTTCTTAGCGTGGCAGGCTACAGAACAATGAAGCTTTTTCACTTTGCCCCTCTTTCTCCCAAGGAACACAAGTCTTCCAGGGAAGAGAACATCTCTCATTATATAAAAAAATAAGTGTGCTGGGATGTGTGTATAATATAGGTGGGAAATACAAACTTTTGTAGAAATGAGCTATTCTAGACCTGGGTGCTGTAAGTCTGATGACAAAATTGATTGTCCTAGTAGCTGAAAATGCGTGAAGGAAACAAGTGTTTCAAGGTGAAAATGAGAGTGTTCAATTTAAACTGTAGTGAAATTGCAGCTTTTACACTTTAGGGGCAGGAGATGGCTTGTTGTGAGGTGTGTGAACAATGCTTTTATGCATTGGTGCCTTACTCCCTGGCACAAGCTTGTTAGTGCTGCTGCAATAGAAGAAATAACAAAATCCTCTTTGTCTCAAGTTGGTATCTACAAATTCTCACAGGGAGAAACAAAACACAACAACACAAAACCCCCAACAGTCCAACATGTCAAACCCTCCACTGCTTTCGCATGTGAAAATCCCCTGAGAGAAATATTGTGTATCGCTACTGTAGATAGAGTACATGTACTCAAGAACAAAGAGGGCTTAAGAAGAAGACATGGTGAATATATAATAACTCTGAATAAATACGGTAAGTCCTCTCTTGTTTCCTTGCAAGTGCTTTTCAAGAAGTGAATAATAGTAAAGCTCTCCAAGTCACTTAGGGTCTGAGCCTGCAAATATCTACTCATATGAGTACTTCTTACTCATGTAAGTAGTCCCATTGAAGTCTGTAAACCTGCTCATGTGAGTAACGCTAAACAAGTTCAGGGTCTAAAACACTATGGGGGAGACAAAAGCATATACAAGTACAGCCCTAAGACTCTTCAGACATGGAGCAGCAAAAGATTTATCTGAGGCTTCCAATGTAAAGCCTTGTAAATTAGTACGAAGATCTAAAAAATCAGGCCGCCGCTGCATTGGGAAGCAATGGAGCTCTCTTAATATGGGGATATAGGGGTAATGTGATGGAAAGACTTAGATGCAGCATGTAGTCTAGCAGTTGTATTCTGTACTCCTCACAACCAGAGCAGTAGCTGGAAGTCTAGCAAATAATTATAGTAATCAAGTCACGATGAAACAAAGGAGAGGCTATTATTCCAGCAACTGGCCAAGGGAACAAAAGGTTGCCTGGCTGGATTCCTGAAGGAGAGTGGGATTTGCTACGTAACGTGAGATATAAACTTTGATGTATTTAAATTGTTTTACAGTCTTGTTTGCTTTTACTTTTTAAATATCTGTTGATCAAAATTAGACTAATGGTTGGCTACCAATTTAGATGAATAAGTCCTGGACAGCAATAAATGGAAATCTGCTAGAAGTCAGGGCTTGATTGTTTTCTATACTTGCCAATATAAAAGCAATCTGTGATGAAATCCTTTTGCCCTGTACTTAGACTGATGAAGCAAGGAATACAATTCTTCACAATTTTAAGGCTAGAACTGTAGAAGTAGCAAAGTTTTCTCTCATGGACTTTTATGGGGGCACAACTCTGGCTCTGTGTTTGTGATCTGCAGCTGAGAGCAGGGTAAAGTGTGAAGAATGCCCATTGCAGCCACGTGGACCACAGTCTGTGTGTGTGTTGCAGTCCCTTGCAGTTAGTGAGGCTTTATCCATCACAAAAAAAAGCTTGGCCAGTCCTGCCTAATTTATGCTGAATACGTGATTCAGCCTCAGTGTATTTTGAAATAAATAATTCAGAAGTCTGCCTGGCATCAGCCTTGTCTGTTTTGCACATAGGATGAGTTTGGACATGTGAATATAAGATGGGCATGAGGATGGTCCAAGGGTCAGTTCTCTTCCGATTGGTAAACCTGTGTCTCAGTCTCCGTTTTGCAGGAAGGGAAGGTGAAGCTTAGAGAAATGAAGGCCCAATGTAATGAAAATCAATGGTGAATAAATGGAAGATGGTATCTGGGGGAGGGGGGTAACAACCCCCAGCAATTTCCTCAGGCTAAAAAATGAAGTTTCTCTGAAAGAAGGAAGCCCATGACAGCTCCTGATGGAGATCTAAGTCTTGTTTTTCTTTACTTAGGGTTTTGCTTAGCTTTGAGTGGACTTGCCTCCTGCTTAGTGGGCTGCTCTTGAACAAAGGTCTGTTAATGTTTGAACATGGTGGAAGTGTTGGGAAGTATTAGTGGCCCTTTGACTTTACTACTGTATTATTTTTAATTTGCATAAGTTAAAAAATCTTTAAGTAAGGCTGAGGGAGTCTTAGCCTTTAGCTGAAAGTGCCAAATTACTTATTGCCTTATTGCTTCCATCACTATTCTGCTGAATGTGTTCGAGGCTGCTTTTTCCTGGTCAAGCAAATTGTCCTGAATTTTCTCTTTCAAAAGGAAAGTTCTTATGAAATAACCTGGATTCTTCTGTGAACTGTGAACAGGCTTGAAATTCTGTGATATATTTAGATCCAATCCCATACCTTAAGTACTGAGGAAGCAGCTAGCAGAGACACTTCTTGCAAAAAATTAGGGGTAATAAAATTACTGTATCCATACTATTCCTAGGAATCTAAATAAGTTTGATTGCCTGATCTCTAATGCTGTAGATTGGACCATTGAGACTTTAATTTGGCTGTTTAAGAACCAATAAGATTCATATGTAGCTAATGGAGTTTCTACCAGTGCAAAATCTGTCCTCTACTTTTCAACTTTACAGAGAGATTTCATCTTTGTGCCTTTTTTTTTCCTCCGGGAAAAAAAAAACCAAACCCATTTGAGGGGGGAAAATAGAGATAAGAAAGCCCATGAAGAAATACTATTTCTAAGTAATGTACTTTTTTCAATGACAGCTTAGTATTTTTGTTAAACGGCACCACTTTCAGCTTTCAAAAAGGTTTAGCCAACAGTGCTCGCACTGCTTTCGACAAGGCAAACCTTGCCCACCTGTTATAACCTTTAGGTCATTCCAATCATGTTATTTCTCCCATAATGCCAGAAGTAATGGAGTAGGCAGGAAGTGAAAGTAGAAGTTATACAGCACTGCTCTCCTGCCTTTTGTTTGCTTGTCTATAACTACCTTAAACTACTTCCTTCTCATCATTATAACAATGGGATGAAATGGTTCTTTATAAATGGCCATGAAGTAAAGGCAGGCTGCAAAGGCTTCTGTAACCTATTATTATGACCTTTCTCTCATCAGTAATTGTTTAGCAATTTGTACCTGAAAAATCCAAGCTGTCTGTAATGTGCCACACAAGGTGTGGTGAAAGGGCTTTGGAGACAGCTGGAATAATTATTAAATACCGATGTGGTACAAGGCAGCAAGTGTAAGCAGCATGAAAAGGCATCAGAAGGTTGAATAATGAACTAACCTTAAAATGCATTAGGCCCTGGATTGTTTTGGTGAAATAAACGTGTGTGATTTAACACATAGGGTGTTGATGCTGTGCTTAGATTCACTTCATTAAGAAAAAAAAAACAGAACAAAACAAAACCTGAAAGAAACCTGGTGTAATTCTGCCATAAGTATCTGTAACAGATACCAGACTCCATAAAATCTTGGTGTCGCACAGAACTGACAGGAGGATAAAGTCCTGAAATACCCTCATACTTTACTCATGAGCTAGAGGGTCTCTTGTAAGCACCATTTTAGTATCACAGCCCACCTATTTGTTTAGATTAAAGCAGCCTGACCTTCTCCAAACTCCTTCAATTGATCTCTGAGGCAGAAGCTTTATTGGTATTTTTTCACTAACTTTTGAACATGGCAAGTAATAGAGTTGTCCTTGTGACTAGGGATGACTCAGAGCCAGACACGGTAGGGATGGGTGAGTGTAATGCAAGATGAATATCAGCAAGTGCTGCGGGCTACGAGGGCTGCTGGGACTGTGGGAGTGCAGTGATTGCAATGAGATCTTTTGCTTATGCTTTGGAATTGAAAAATAAAACTTTTGAAGTGTCCAGTGTTTGCCTTGATCTGGATTGTTTGTGGTATTTTGCCCAACTATTCCTTGTCCTAAGTCTGGCCACCCACTATTTTGTGTAGTTTGTCTTTTGCTGGCCCTTTTCCCAAACCCGTTAGTGTTTGCCCAGCGAGTGCCAAAGCTTTCATTCTTCCTCCCCTGAATGGCTCCAAATTTGCATCTCCTGCAAACAGCCCAGCTGTTAGAGTCACACTCACAGTAAATGGCTGACACACTATTTATACACACTTCTTCTTGGGTAGCAACTTGCTCTGTGGTTAGGTGGAGAATATAATATTGCTTGACTTTATTTTTCACACTCCTGTTTTTAAAATTCTTCCATCTTACAATATTTTGACAGCTTTTCCTAGTTTTGTGGCTTTGGCAACAGCAGATATTGGCTTATCTTTTAGTCTTTTCTTTTTCAATTATAATTTTGAGCACAGCCTGGATGGTTCACAAGGGACATCAGCGCACAGAAACAGCCATGAAGATGGGAAGAATAAGTGGCTGCCAAGCAAGCAGTGTCGCAGGGAACTGCCTTGTGTGCCCTCTTCTGGCTGGAAGCAGCCGGCTCAGGCCGGCACGCCATGCTCCTGGTGCTGCTGGCTGCTCCAGCAGGTCAAGCAGCAAGAGATAATATAGGGATTTATGCCACAAACAAGACTAGGCTCTTCCTCTGTAACCTCAGCTATTGTCCATGTTCCTCAGGAATGCTCGAGACTTCCTGCCCCCCGGGCACGTCTTTTCTAACCTGCTTCCTTCAGCTCTGTCCCTCTAAGTTTGGCAAGAAGCTGCTAAGGCAGCTGATGGGGGTGTACGAGGTCTCCTCAGGGCTGGGCTCTGGTTCATGACATCCTGCTGTCATCCTCCCTACCAGGACAGGGGGTTCTGGGCTCCGCCCTGTCCCTCCTACACTGGGATTGCTGTAGTTGGATGCATTGTGGACTTGCTGCCTCCAGCCTTATTCCCAGGGCCTTTGCAGAACTTCATCCTGGGCTCCTATAAGCCTTTTCCAGCTTACTCCTCCTCTTGCTTCTCTGGAAGGATGAGTCCTTAAGACCTTGTTGTTCAATGGCTACAATGTGGTCCTGTGCATCAATAAATGGACTGTCCCTCTGTTTTATTCATTTTATGGTGACTGTCAGATCTCAGGGTTCTGGGTACAGCTCTGGGCTTTGAGGCGAGATGCCAGACCTGCTGTTGCAGGTCCCCATGTAAGGACTTTTACTACTCATTTTACTACCATGGTTGCTGTGATGTTTGTATATTTGTTTAATTGTTTGGAGAAAAATGTTGTATTTTTGTACACTAGCATATTATGTAGTTATGTAACCTTGTCTGCCCAATGTTGCATTGCATTTGGCAAGGGAGGAGCCAGATAAATGTGCAAGCTGAGCATATATAGATGTGAGTAGAGCAAACCTCTACTTTCTCTTTTTCCCTAGTACCTTGTTTATAAACCTTTTACACTGATTTTTTTTTCTGCTTTTAAGTCTTAAAGGAGTGATGATGGTAAAGGATTTTCTGATAAAGAGAAACTGAGGCCCTAATCCTGCAAATATTTTTTCCTTGGGCTTTAATTTAAAATGAAGAATGTTTACCCATCTTGGCAAGATCAGAGGGCAATTTATCATTGAATGAGTCCACCAAACCACTTAAGATAGCACTTTTCTTTCCTGCACAGATGCAGTAAGAGCTGTCCATTTGGCTAGGTTGTTGTTTGACCTGTTTTAGTTTGTTTCCAGTTAATGAGAAAGTGGTGGAGACGGTCCCCTTATTTAATTTTAAATTTGTGTAGGAATTTTGATGAATTCCTTGAAATTCAGCAGAAGCTTAGTTTTTAAGTTAGGCATTATGAGCATCAAATTAAGCTGTCAGCATATGAAGTGATACAGAAGAAGATGTGTACAAGTACAAGCACAAGAACATGAACACACACAAGCATCTCTTTCCTCTCTGTGCTGACTGGGAAGTCTGAACAGCAGAACTAGAGGCTGGGAATTACATTTTAGTAATTCTTTTCTAGTTATGTCAGATTTCTAGCATGCTATTAGAGACATATGTGTCATCCTCACCATCACCCAACATATCATTGCTGTTTCAAACTGTTACCAGAGCTGTTGACACAGAATATTGTGTCTGTCGACAGCTCCAATTAGTTGGCGTGTCTGACTACTGACAGCACAGTCTACTTTTGTTTATGAAGACGGTGTGAGCTGTATCTCACTCTCACAACCTCCAGTGGCAGACAGATGGATAGAACTATATAATCATCAACGGAAGCGGGTGATATTCTGTCTTCACAAATCATCATGTGGAGCAGAACCAACGGCCTTTTGTCTGCTTTCAGAAATGACTGCAAGATTCCTCCCATCTGTCAAGTTATGAGGATGAATATGTATAAAATACATCAGATATATATGCAGGGTTTTGTATTGTGGTTTTTTTTTTTTTTTTTTTTTGTTTGATTGGGGGGTGAGGGGGGAAGGGGGGAAAACTGCTTCTTAATTTTCACCAGATGTTAGTTATGAGACATAGAACAGTAGAGGGAGAAGCACAATCATTTTCTCTCAAATTGAACTTTCTTGAGAGATTTTTTTTTCTTTTTTAAAGGAATGGACCCAGTCCCTCATCATTTGCAAGTGTGGAACCCCATTGATTTCCTAAGGTCGTACAATTGCAACTGAGCACAGAATTTAGTCTAATGCACTCTTTACAAGTATTTAATCCTCTCTATTGTGTGATTATAAAATCTTAGCAGCTGCCCAACCAGCGATGTACTGATTTTCATTTAATAGCAGTTACAGATACAAACTATTTTCAAATACACAGCTCCCAGTTGCTGAGTGGTTCCTCAAGCACAGTGTGCACGAGTTCAGGGAGTTTGTTCTGAGAATAGACACCCACCCCAAGCAGGTAAGTTGTAGAGATTAGACTCATTCATTCAAGCAAAATAATTTAGTATTTGTAAAAGTTTAGTATTTCTTAAAAGACCTAAAAATTAAGTGTGACATTTGTTTTCTTAAGAATGTTAAAATTAATTGCTATACGCAGATTTTTGTCTTTAAAGAAACAAGGCTTTCTTTTCCTTAGCACATCAGAGCATCAAGATTTTCAATAGAACTTTTGTTGTAGCTAGCAAATTCTCATAAAGCAAACAAATGTGCACTTGAAAGTGAGGGGGAAATCAGAATATGAATTGAATTTGTGCATTTATTTCTCTGCTTAGTTTTCTGCTCTAAGGTGTATAATATTTTTCAGCTTTCTTCTGTGGTAACCCATGCTTTAATATTTTAGTGCTGATCCTGACTGCTAAAAGTTACTGTTTATTGCTGACTGAAGTGGAAGCAGAATTTGAGTTTTTTGCAGGAATTAAAGAATAGAGATTCACTTATTTGCTGTATTTCATATAGTAAAAGAATAAATGCCATTTCCTTACCCTTGTAAGAAATTAATTATAATCTTGAAAAAATGTTCAAACTTTCCTTGCAAAATTAGCAGGAGCTACTGTACAAATGTAGCATGTACTTAAAGAACTAGACAAGAAAACTGGCTGAAAAACTTTTTAAGTTTGTATTTTACCTCAGGATCAGATTCCCAGCAAGACAGTTGGAACAAAACTTGTGATAGCCAGGTTAGTTTTGATTATTCCCCACTTCTTTTTCTTTTCCCCTGTTCTGTATACTTTGCAAAAATAGTTACCCAATGAGTAAAATTTAGCTGGAAGCATGAAACTGCCTGTTAGATTCTATGGATCTTCAGAGTCATCTGCTGGAGCTGGAAGGAAAACATAGAAGTCTCATTCTGACTGATTTCACATCCCTATTAATTCCATCGGCCTTTTCTCCATTAGCAAAAAGAACTTAAAACTGTGAAGGAATGTTACTGCTTAGGATACAGGCCAGTTCCCAGTGTGTTCAATGCAATAATTATAATAGGTAAATCAATAATATATAACATTGTATTTTGTTTAGAATTTAAAATTTTTCCAAAGATGTGTGGTTTTGATTTTTGCAAACACTCAAGCAATAGGACTGTATGGGTTAAAATACCTTTGGCCTGGAACTTTTTAGCAATTGAATTTAACATTTACATGAACTCATAGTAGCACTCTAGTATCTTTCAGTTGTAGATGAATAATGATATAATGAGATTAAACTGCACACTGAAATTCAGCTGAAATTTTGAAAATTCCTGAGCAGGCCACAGAATAGACATATTGAGACATTTGCTGAACTGCTTGAGTTCCAAGGAAATTCATCATGAGCTCCTGGCTAATCTAAGAACAAAGGAACCACCTATCTTAGGTAAATAAATAATTAATTTTTGATTCTGCACTCAACTGTTCTAATTCCTGTGACCCAGTTCTGAAAATCAGGGATCCCAGTGAGAGACACTGTAATTTCAATCATTTGTTCAAATGAAAACTCAATATTTAGATCACAGGAAACATGTGGGTTACAGTAAGAGAAATAACCTGTTTGCTGAGTCTTGAGTCCCTGACCTTTCTGTTTCAAGGCTGTAAGGACAGAACTGTTCAGAGTAAAGATGGGCTGGAGTAGCATCAAGTGTGCAGCCCCTGGCTCTGTGACTTCATGGACACAGTGCTGCTGCAGAGCAGAAGTGATTTAGTGCGAAAGTTCATTACTCCTGCCAGGACCTGCAGGCTCTTCCCTCCTTCCCTGGCTTGCTCAGCAGCAATAAAGTTCATCTGGCTCAGAGTGAGCCCCTTCTGGGATTCAGATGCTGGAGAGGTTCATGGGTGACCTTACCCAGCTACAAATAGTTGACTTTTATCTCAAATATCACATTCACAAGAATATCACTAGGAGAGCAGCTCAGACTTCTCGGACATTCTTCTTCTTCTTTCCAAACACAATTCCTTTTTTCATAATTTTTCCATCTTGTTGTCCCTAGTACCATATTTTGCAGATTGTTAGATTGCCATCCCCAAGGTTAGTTTTGTTATTTTATTTATTATGCTATGTTATTCTTAATTTATTTTAACTTAAAAAAAAAAATAGTACCAGTACTTTGAAGAACAAGTGATGCCTCTGTCTACTGAAACAGGAGCAGTTACTTAAGTAGTGATTGTTATTTATGCCCTTGAACTGAGCTGGAATTTGACTGGTAGCTGAGGACCTCAGCAACATTTGGGTAGCCATTGCCCAGAGGAGGCATGGCCAGATACAGCCCCTGTTGCCAAACAGAATAGGCAAACCAAACAAAAGAATGGGGTTTAACCCTTTTTTACATATAAGAATTGAGGCACTTGGATATTGGGTTACTTATTCAGGTCTATGGTATGAAATAAGTTTTTACCTCCTGTATTTCTGTATGTGCCTTAACCACAAATTATCCCTCAGGCAAACTTACCTGTCATTTTGGTAGTTAAATTAGATTTTCTCCGGTGGTAGCTTCTACAAGTTTAAACTTGTTCTGAGAACATTTCAGAAAGGACAAGTTGTTGCAGATCCATTCTTAAAGGAGGGGGGTACATTGGACCACCAGCTCCTGGGGTTTTTTTACTTCAAGAAAGCATGAGTGTTTCTTCTATTTAGACCAGTGTGATTGCATTGGAAATATTTCTTCTAGAAGCAAATTCTGTATTCCACAAATTGTTTATGTTAAGAAAATTCCTTGGTTTGAATAGAGTTTAAATTCAAAATAGAATTTTACTTCAGTTCCTTTCAAATGTGGAACCAAATCCTGGCTGCTGCTGTAGTTGGCTTGTAAACAGTGCAATTTCAGCGAGAAAGAATTATTGCTCATGTCTAATGAAAAACACCCCTTGTAGTTAGGTAAATGAAAAGGAATATCCCCATTTTGTAGGAGGAAACATATTTTTACAGTGCTGCACCCAAGGTTCTGCATGTTCAGAGGGCCAAGCTCCTTTAAAGTGAGTTAAAAGACAGTTCTGTGCTACTGTTTATATGGCAGAAAACCCCAACAATGTACAACAAGTGGGTTTTTTGTCTTATTTTGCCTGGCGTGCTGTTTTGCCAGGTGCTAATCCTACAACCTACCTTAAGTCTCATAGTCCTCCTCCTATTTTTCATTGCAGGATAACAAGTATCTTGACTGTAATCTATTAATTGAATTGAATAAACTTGTTTCCCTAGCAGTGAGAGCATATTGTTTGCACACAGTGTCATCCCAGGCCCTCCAGCTATCGAAAGATTGCCAGATATGTTTATTAAACCCCCTGAGCTTGGAAAGAACACAGAAAACTGTCATCTAGAGCAATACGAAAGTGCCTATCTCAGCTGGGGATCTGGCTGTTATGAATAAAGGAAGAGTTTGTGACAGAGTTTTGAGATGTAAAGAGAAAAGGCTTCCCTATGGTGCAAATGTGTTGGAACCCTCAGGCGAGAAAAAAAAAATAGAATTGTTGCTGGCAGTACAATGTAATTATTGAGTTAGTCTGCAGCAAGACCTGCGAGCTTCTGAGGTAAAGAACTGGTGCTTTTGTTTTTTCTTTTCTCTTCCTCCTCCCCCAAATCAGGACAATTAAAATTTTGCAATTCCAAATTTTTTTCTTTTTTCCTTATTACTAGTAGTTGGACCAAAAATATCTACCAAATTTCCAATGATTTTGTGGGATGATAGGTTTCAAAGTTCTCATTTTGAATCTACTTCCTTTCCTATTTTGTTTTGAGTGCAATGCAAACTAGTCAATAATGAAAAGATGTAGGGAACAGTAAAACCTCTAAACTATGCATTACTGGTGCTGGACTCTCAGCTGTGCTCTACCTGGGCTTTACTGAGCTTTTCCCTGCTGACATCAGAATTTAACCTACATACAGCAGAACCAGGGCTAAATCTAGATAAAATTGTCTCTGAAGAATGTTTATTTCTATTAACATGAAATCTCATATACCTGAGGCGCATTAGATTAAAATATTTCTACATCAGCAGCTGCTAAATTTTTTCATCCTACTTAGAGGTTGATAATTTACTGCAAACTAAAAATAGAAACTCAAATGATATTATAAAAAGGGAGATAATTTCTGTTGGTCTGATGACTCCACTTGAAATTGTGATGTGTCTTTGGGAGCTGTTGATGCTTCAACGTATTGTTGATGCCTTATACTTCTTTTCCCCAATCCTCTTTCTTAATCTTTAGAAAGCCCTTGCTGGCCATCTTGGAAAAGAAACTTGTGTTTCATATTAATTACACTTACAATTTTTGTTGTTCACATGTACTATTGTCTTATTTTAGTGCTAAGATAATAATAGTATATTAGTATTAGTAATAGTAATATTATTGTTATTGTGTATTTAATATTATCGTTATTGATTTTTTAAAAAGGAAACAAAAGTCTTATAGTTGCTGATTTTGCAGGCCTGAGGTGCATACAGTATACCCTTTTAATATTTTATGGTGAGAACACATGGAAACTGTGTTGTGGTAAATAAGTTGTGAGGTACAACTCAAACAAGGGCTGATGCTTACCTCTGGTTCCTATCAATTGCCCAAGGCAATCGGGATCTTTCCATTGACTTTGGTAAGCTGTGGATGGGGTTTCACATGTCTATATCCAAAATATGTTGTCATTGATTATTTATATTGTTGTCATACCCCAAGGCTCCAGTCTAGATGTTTGGATCCTGTTGTGCTGCATCATTATGGGAGCACCCAACTAATGCTGCTCCTGAAGCTCTTTCAACCTAAAGAGAATGGCTGTTTGTGGAACAGTCCTGTTCTAGAAAGAGTAATTTGATTCACATGACACATGAGAGTGACCTGCCTGTGTTTTTGGCTACCCTGACTCTACATTACAATCCATGCTGCTGTTGTCAGTAAGCCAAAACTAGATACAGTTGGGTTTTTTCATTCCTGAAACTTAAGGAAGGAGTTTATGTTTACAGGCATGTACCCCCTTACTTTCTGTTGTAGTGGACTTAGATTTTCCTGGCTTTTCAAAGGGGAATGCAATTTGTGTGAAATTGCTGTTGCTTGCCCTTATGCATGAGGTTTTCATAAAATATTTTTATTTGTTGTTATCCAAGGAGAAGTATTATAATGTACCTGTGGTCTGTTCTCTTGTATCTTTTAGGAGAGACGGACTTATTTCTTCACATCACTAACTGAGAACTCAGACTCTTGAGATTTTAAGATGCAGGTTTTCACTGCTAGCCTTGTAGATAGGAGAGAAGAGAGTCTAAGTGTTTGATTTGATTATGGACTGCAGACCATAGCTTTAGTCATGTTTGGTCATGCAGAACTCAGAGCTTACACTGACTTGGGCAGAGTAAGAAGTTACAGCTGCAAGATCTCTCATGAACACAATATACCCATCACATCTCTCACTATGAACTCCGTAGGTAGGAGGAAAACTACTAAGCTTTTGTATGCAGTGTTCCTCACCTTTGCTCTGTCTGTGATGTTTTCTGGACATGGGTTCTGGGGCAGCCACATGTCTGGCTACCAGGAGGCATAAAACAGGAATAGGTCTCACTAGAGCAGGGAGTTAACTCTGTGATGGCATTTTTTGGTAGATAGGAGCTGTGAGGATGTGTTGTTACTCGGAAGTGATGAAGTCCACCTACTTGCAACCTGACCTGTGCCTCAGATCAGGTTGCAAGTACAAGAACAACATTCATTGTTGCCAAATTTATGTGTTTATCGACTTCGTCTCATGAGATTCTTTGCTGATATTGAAGCCTAATGGAAAGGATTAAGTGGATGATTTTCTTTAGTGTTGACTCACAAGGGAGATAGTAGCTGTTTGGTTTCATCAGAACCTCAGACAAGTCCCTGTTAGCCAACCAGTCCTCAACACTCAGGTTTAGCCTCACCTCCCTCAAAGCCCTCATAGTGCCTTTTGTAAATTAATTCTGGATTCTGCAGGTTTTCTGTAAACCACACAGACTTTCTCCTGAGCCCACAAACAGATGGGAACATGCAGGCCCTTATTATGCTTTTCAAGTGATACCACTAGGAATGTGTTACCTTGGAGCTAAAGCTGTTTTGTTCCATTTGTGATCTGTTTGCTGGAGTTTCCCCAGTTTGGAAAATCCCACCAGTTTCCTTTTCTGCTAGTAACTACCTGCTTTGTTGCAATTAACATGACACAGTCTGTAACTATTTCTCTGTACTCTCCACCAATAAAGGGGATACTCAGCTAGGAGATCCAGATGTTGTTCTCAGCTGGATTGCTGGCCTGATATTGAAGGCTAACTTTGTACCTCCTTTGAAGGCACAACTTTGTGCCTCATTGGTTTGTTTTCCCCCATGCCCTCTGTGACCTGTGCTTACCTTGGGGACCTGTCTCTTCTGAAGCATCAGCTCTGCAGTACATGATGCATTTTCTCTGAGTGCTTGCTCACTCACCTCCTTTCATAGTTGACTTCAGATATGTGATTCAGGCTTTGTCATTTAATAAACATTGTGCTCTAAAATAAGTAGTGGTTAAAATCAAGCAGTAGATTACTAAAGGTGCTTTAATTATGTTTTTACAGTAGTATGAGCTCTGAAAATACTAGGAGACAGCTTTTGCTAGGAAAGATAGTAGTCCTTGTGACTCTTGAATGTCTGGGAAGCATTTTTTTTCCCTGCCAGGGAATTGAGGAGAAATTCTGTAGCACCATCTGTAGCTCAGGTTTTTGCTTGCAAATATAGATGCATTTACAGCATAAAGCAATTTTCAGTTTACATAGATGTCATCTTGAACATTTCAAATTATCTTTATATAAATAGAAGCTTCAACAAGGGTTTGAACAATGCTCTTGGGCACATGGTGTGACTCTTGAGGTGGTCCTGTGCGTGGCCAGGAGTTGGACTCGATGATCCTGAAGGGTCATTTCCAACTCGGCATATTCCATCATTCTGTGATATGTATATGTATGAATTTTGCTCACCTGAATTTGGTAGCACAACTCCCAGAGGTTTCAGTGGGTCCGAGCCTTTTCTGGTGTCCCTCTTTCACTGGGGATTTTGAGATTTCAGTCTGGATTTTGATGATGAATTGCCCAGTTTAAAACTCCTGATGAAGGGGCATTGTAGGAAAAACATTTTTCAATTAAAGCTTTTTTCTTTGATGTTTTAAAGTAAACAAAACAGATAAAAAGCTTTATTCTGAAAATAAAAATAAAGGAAGTTTTCACACTGTCGAAAAAAAGGAAAAAAAAATCTGTAACAGTAATGAAATTGCTGTGAAAATGATCCAATTTTTTTAGGTCTCCTTGTAGTATGAAGATGTAGGACTGTCAAAATATTTGTTACCAGCTCTAGATTTCATTCCAGAAATTACATTAGTTTTGCTTCACAGGGTTTTTCAATTTCAGTTTCAGATCTTGGAAAATGAAAAATACCACAATAAGTCTTTGTTAATGCAAAGATCCCTGCATAATACCTGAAAAATATTGAAATATTTTAGGTCACAGAAAGCCAAATGATTGCTTCCTGTTTTTAAAATTCTTAACTTTCCTTACAGAAAATCTTACACTATTTTAGGTGTTTTGCTCCTTCTGTTATGACTTGTTTATCTTGCTGGGGGAGGAAGGATAAACCAAATGAGTTGGATGACTTTATAGTAAAGTAATTTTTTCACAGGTCTTTTACCCAGAATGACAGACTGTGTTCCCTATTACCCCTTTACACAGCTTTCAGTTGTTATGATATTGTATATATGCATTAACAAATAAAGGAATGCATCCACAACAATTATGTTCCTCTTCTGCTTGATTTAGTTGTCAGCAGGCATTCATGACTCTGTAAAGTATCTCCTTCACAGCCTTGTCAGACATACCTTTTTCTCCCCATAATGTCAACTTAGTACAGCAGGCAGGCCAGGTGAGCTTGGCTCACTTTCAGGTTTTGTCTGTCTCTTTATCTGAAATTTTTAAAGGGGGATGTCAGAAGAGGTAATTGCCATAAATTACACACTGTCTGTTGTAAATTGTGATGAGAACATAATTGAAAATTGAGCTGAGAGGCACTTCCTGGATTCGAGCCGTGTGAGAGCCAGAGGACAGCCCCAGCAATTTGCGGGGGGCCTGCAAAGTCATTTTTTCCACCCCTCTCTCCAAAACTGTAATTGATTCCGGTGCTGTACGATTACACTCCTGTGTCAAGGGTTGGCCTGAGGGTCCTGGAGAGGGTTATGGAGATGATTCTGTGGGGCTACACAAATAATTGACTTGTTTCATTTGAGTACTGAGTGAGGGGAATACCAGCTTTTTCCAACAGGAGAAGTGGAGCTTGACTGCCTGCGTAGAGATGTCACTGCTCAGGAAGGGACATTGTTCAAGGTTCCCAGGCATTGTGTATGTCTCTGGTGTATTTCTGCCTCTCTCAGGCACTGCTCAGGTGGAGATAAGTAGTAGAGTTGGGGGAGGGGGAATGGTTAATTTTACTCTCTTTTCCACCCACTTTTCCCTCCTCTTTTAATCTCAGCTAAATAAAAGCATGAAACACTAAAGAACAAATCGACTTAAGTAGGTATTATTGCTCACAGCAGAGACCCACTGCTAGAAGAGTTGTGACGGAAATGATAGCTACAGAAATCCCTACCAGGAGAGGAACGAGTTGAAATTTTCTGTGGCCACTAAACCTTGGTGATGCTGTACCAGTTCAGCATCTTTTCCTTGCTGTCCAGGGTCACCCCAGCTGGCAAGAGAAGAGCTCATGGATCTGAATTCCTCTGTGTCAGGAGGAATTCAGTGTAGCAACCTTGGCAGGGAACTGACCCACCCAGAGTTCACTAGAAAACACAACTACTTTGTTCACAACAAACCCCAGCCCAGTTCCAAGCTATGAATTTGAAAGTTTGGCCCCATTTTATAGAAGCACTTCCGTCTTGCACTAATTTAGTTTTAGGTGCATTTACGTTCTTTTAGATCTGTTTATATATGTTGTCAACCCAGAACAACTAAATCTCTGAAAAAGAAATCACCCTCCTGTGAGGGAATGTTAAGTGTCATATTGCATAAAAGAACTATGATAAAATGGATTTACTAGAGTCTCTCAGCAGATGGAATTATGAAAAGCTGAGGGTACTGCTTACATACTTATGGCTCATGTGAAAATAAATGTGTGTATGTGTGTGCACTTAAACAGAAATATTTGCCTTGTAGTGTTTTTCAGCCTCTGCCTCTGATGAGATTTAAATAAAAATTTTCATTGCTTGGGGGAGAAAACCCTCAAGCTCTGAATCCAACTTATATTTTGAGTACTTCTCACCCCATTGAAACATCAATACTGCTACACTAGCCTTTTGTAGGTGTAATTGTTGATGGTATTTCCCAAGAGGGACAACCTTTTTTGTAAAAGCCTCAGGAACTCCTGGATAGTGAATAAGCAGTAGCAAAGAGAACAACCCTCTGTGGCTGGAATCCTTGGTCCCACAGCCCCGGGATAATCTTTACTTAACTTAGTTTCTTAGAGAATTCCCCTGGAAGCTGATTTGGGAGAAGAGTGAGGCAGAGAGGCAAGGCTCAGCTTGAAGACATACAGTTTTGGACCCATACATTCCTAGTCCTTTCTTTCACTTCCTGCAGAACAGACAAGATATCTCATGAGCAGTCAGGAAATATATGTATTAGACATTTCTATAAATTGTAATGGGTTGGTTTGCATGTTTAGAAACCGTGTATTTAAAATATTCATTCCACAGCAAAGTTTAATTTATGATGGAAAAGGGACAGCTTTACCAGGCTTCTTCCTCAAAAAAAACAGGCAGCAGGACTCTGCTGGACTAAGTTGAGTGGGTACTCTGAGATAGCAAAGATGAAGGGATTTTAGGTAGCTGTAGTTTCTGGTGATTCTCCAAGTTCTTTGTTGGCTACTGCACAGATGCAAGAAGTGCTGCTGGTAGGTTACATTACAGACCTGATAAAATTATTGCCTTGGCTGAAAAATGCTTTTTGTAGGAGAGCTGGGGAACAGACTGTGTAGAAAAACAAAAACAAAAGCAATTTTAATGCCATTAAAATTGCACTTTTTTTTAAAGTTAGGATTTTTTTTTTCTATTTTTGACCTTTGCATCTAATTCCAAAATGAACAAAAAGTACCTGGCACATACTTGGATGGCTTTATGTGGGCTGTTGCAAAGGGGGCCTGGTCTTGGCCAGCAGTGGTGTGAGCAGCATTCTGTGCTTGTTAGACCTGATGACATCAGGATTTGTTCATCCTGCATATTCAATGGAGTTTTTGTGCAGCTGTTGGGTTTTGTCATGAATTAAAATACAGCCCTTCAGGAAGAACACCAAGGCACAGGTTTCAGTCTTTGGAAAATGGTTGAGATGACAGTGAGATGAGTCTTTGGTTCTCCAAGGACACAATTTTCTTTTTGTTGTGGTTTTCAGACATGTCCCATTAGTACTACAGAATTATTTAAGTTTTGTACAAATAACTGTCACATGTCTGGCGCACCTTCAGTTCCCAACTGGACACTGGAAACAGCAGGTGAATAATTGTGATCCTGAGGTACAAACAGGAAAACTGCACTGTCTTATCCTCAGAAGGTTGAATTCTGGGGAAGGATTGCACTGATGGGTAATTGATGAACTAATTTTGGATCAAAGACTTAACAATGGAGATTCTATGGTTTAAATAGTGGTCAGCATGGTATCTTTTCTGCAAAGTTTCTCTGGATTTAAGCACTGGTGACATAAGTGACTTGGTCTATATTTTATGTCACTGCAGGTCTGACTATTTGTTTCATTTAATTCGATTGGACTCATTTATTAAATGGACAAGGGGGGAGTTAACTGCCGTACTGAAAATGTGGAAATTACAGTCTTTTGTTTCAGTAAGCCAATTGGTTTTCTGGACAGAAAAACCCAGACATCATGTCTTGAAAGCAATACAAAGCAGATTAGATTGTGAAGAAACCTTCATGTCAAATAACCTGCAAAGAAAAAAAAAAATCTTCCAAGGGCAATGAGAAAATACTTGAGTTGTCTTTTACTTTAAATGAGAGTCAACAAAAATGCACAAAGGAAAAATATTAAACATGTTTTATTTGAATGCATGTTCATGGATTGCAGTCACATTTGGACAAAAAAGTCTTCTAAGAAGCTGAGGTTGATGGCAGAGGATACAGGAGTTTTCTCTTTATCCACAATGAAAACTGCTTTTACTGATGCTGAAATGCTGAGTAAATTAATTTTTTTCAATACAGGGGTTTCAACAAGTAGATACAAACAGAATAAATATTAAAAAAAAAAAAAAGTTCAAGTAAAAGAGGGCATGCAGTTCCCCCCTAATCAATCTGCTATGAATAAAGTGATAAAACTCTTTTGCAAAGACAGGAAAAAAATGCTACCAAAAATTCCCTGGTCTCAGGATGCCGTCTATTTAGCTTGTTACGAAGAAGACTGAGATGCAGTTGGATCTGTAGTCATCTTCCTGGAGGGAGAAGTGCCTTTTAGAAGTTGGCTGAAAGGATTTCTCTGCCAAACCCCAGAGTAAATATCTGAGACTTTATAATGTGCAGGTCATACAAAAAGTGTGTCAGACAGGTAATAGCAGCAGACCTTTGTTTGTAGTCCAGGTAATGGTTAATGTTCTGGGAGCATTTCAGATTTGGACTATTTAGCAAGGAGCGTTGCAAGAGTCAACAGAAAAAAAGTTGTAGTGGGACAGATGCACATGTCAGGAACAAGGTTTGTGTTTTTTAGTATCGTGGACAGTTAACTGTTGGCATAAACTCCCAAGAGAAAGCTTGGATTTTCCATCTGGGGAAGATGTGCAATCCAGAGATTTGTTGGCTCAGTAGGGGATTAATTGGATACAATTCCATAGTCTGTGCTGTACTTTATCCCACAACATGGTATCTTTTTGTCTTCAAAAGATTTGATTCTTCTAGAAACTGGACTTAAAAACTCAGGTAGCATGATACATGCTCTATACTGCTATTGATTATCCCAGCTGTAAGAATAAAATCTGGTTATTAACCCAGCTGTAGGAAGAGCTGCTCTGTCTGGCCCTTCTCTCAGGTTAGTTTAACTGATGGCTTAGGTTCCATTTTGCCTTTCAGACCACATAAATAATGGGGAGTGATAGTTTCAACTCCAACAAAGTATAACCATATAAGACATGTGTTTTGGTTTGTTTTTGACACAGGATTTTAGAGCAACTTTTAAATCCTTCAGCTCCAAAAGCAGGAGGCTTCCCTTGCCTTTTTGAACAGCACTATTAACAGCCCTGAGTGAAGTGGTCCTGACTTTTGATAGAGGACAGTGGCTACATGTCACATGGATCAATCTGTGTGGCCATTCTCTGATCAATACTTCATGGTGCCTTTTCCCATAATGCTCTAAAAGCCTTTTTAGTATTTGGCTAAGCTTGTGGCACATAGTGTTCATTGTCTAACTCCAGGCATGACAATTGTTCTCATTTATTCAGGGAGTTTTCCACTTTAATGATGGTAAGAGTAGTAATGGGTTACAGGTGAAAATAAACACACAATTAGCACAGTCAGGGTGTGTTGGTGCTGACTACTCCTTAATCAGTTGCAACTAACGCTGAATGAGTGTTCACTCTAAATTCCCTCAGTACTCATGTATTTGACCACAATAACAAATTTATGTCTATATGGATGCTGAGGGGTTTTTTGCTGCCCAAAAGATCACTGAGATTTATAGAACATTTTGTGTCTTGCACAGATATCTCAAGTGATAAAGCATGAAATAAAATGTAATAGCTTCAGTACAGGCAGAAAGCAGGTATTTAAAAATCAATGCATTTAGTGTGTAAACAGCTTGACAGTTAAATACCTAAGGCCTGTGGCAGAAATTAGGCCTGAAAACTACAATTTACACAGAACAGAATGGTGGCTAATTGCAGATATTTGGACTGAATTCCTGATTTGTCACCAAGTGTTGTATGAACTTTGGTCATATGAATTTGTCTTTGTGTCTTTTCTGTTAAAAAAAAAAAAAACCTAAAAAAAAAAGTAGTGGGGGAATAGTGCACTATCCTTTTTCACATAAAAAGAGGTGTATGCTAAACACAGAAGCAAGCTGAGACCCTGTGGACACAGTAGCACTGAAGGTGGGTAGCACAAGAAGAAAAGGTGGATTAAAGGTACAGACACGGCATTCAAACTCCCCTCTACCCCAGTTTAATTGTTGTGGTTTATTTGCAATTTTCCTATTTGAGCTAATTGCTTAAAAAGCTTGTAGGTGTGTTTGTAAAGTGAGAATTCATAAAGAAGATTAAAAATAAGGTAGAAGTTCTTGGTTTCCTTCATAACAATGAGCAAGTTTTCAGCACGTTTGCCTTCTTTCCTGTCTCCATGCTGAGGGGCATGCTCACTTGTAGCTCACTTGTTCTAAGGGGATTCTCAAGTGCTTGGGTGGCACTTTTGGGACTGTGAAATCCAGGTGTTAAAAGTTGTATCTACAAAAGCAATATGAGAGTGTCTGGTGCTGGGGACCTCACATTCACACTGTGTGTTTTGGGATAGACTTTGTTCAAAACTCCCTCTAGCCTGGCCATGTTTATCTGAATGTCCATGAACAGTGTGATAAACCTGGATAAAGAATTAAAAATTGAATTGGGAATAATCATGAACTACCTCTTCCAGTTCAGTCTCACGTGAAAAAAAGTTTGTGTGCACTAAGATCAGTGTGTTGGGAACTAAAGCACAGCAAATGGGGATGTCAGGAGTTTTGATTCCTAAACACACTCTTGACCTGAAATGCTGATGTAGATATTGCCACATAACTAGTTAGGCTGGAAAGAAGTGATAATACACTCACAGTTAAGGTACTCCTCTCAAGGTTATTATTTTTTTCAATATAAACATTGAAACCGGTATATTTAAATATACTGAAGGACCAAGAAGGACAAAGAAATATCAGACCACTTTGTGCTGGACACTACAATAGCATTTAGAGAGGACCTGCCCCAAAGGCTTTTCAGTTTGAGAGCCTGAAGTGGCTGGTTCAGTGGGAGGAAGTAAGGATTTACAATTCCTAACCTTGAAAATTACCTTCCCTGCAGCTTTGGTACTTTTAGTTCAGATCAGTGTTGATGGGTTTAAATGAAACATGAATAAAAGTTCAGCAGCAGAGCTCTACCCTCAGGTCTCTTAGCTTCTAGTCTTGTGAACTATCTACAAAACCACAGTGAACAAATTTACTTGTTCTATATCTAC
Organism: Onychostruthus taczanowskii; assembly: GCF_017590055.1. Lineage (NCBI taxonomy): Eukaryota > Metazoa > Chordata > Aves > Passeriformes > Passeridae > Onychostruthus > Onychostruthus taczanowskii. The sequence continues at coordinate 7,562,264 of NW_024499684.1, forward strand.
TTGTATTTACTTGTTCTATATTTACGTGATCTATATATTTTTTTTTTTTTTAGTCCTTGGCTTTTTATTTTATACCTGTAAATAAATACATAAAAATGGTGTGCATCAATGCTTTTAATATCTGTCATGACCATTAGCAAGTAATGGGTATCTGAATCTTGTCACTGTGTCTATAAATGCCTACATTACTGTCTGCATGCACTACAACATTAAAAAAAAAGGTTTCAGCAAGGCAAATACAGTAATCCAGAGGGGAAGTAGCAAACAAACACTACCCCTAAGAATTGCCAAGTATAATGCTGTTTATGCTGCATGGAAGCCCTAGGGGACAGAAGCCAACTCCTTTTTGTTCATAGCATTCACAGAGGTGATCAGCAACTGCCAGGGTTCAGGTGGAAATTGCAAATGTTGTCATCTGAAGAAGCAGCTATAACATTTTGTTGATCTTCCAGTGCAAAAATTCTGCTTGATAATTTAGAAAGGGACCTTTTCTCAATTCTGCCAAGATGGCCTGTGTTCATAAAACACAGGGGAGAGCCTGGAAGTTCAGTTCAGCAGAAAATCAGACCTTGTGTCCTCCAGACACAGCTGCTTTAAAAGGACTGGGGAGAAAGGGAATGACCACAGTGTACCTGGAGTAGGAAGGGATAATTATAAATGGTGATAATTACATGGCAGATTTTTAAATAGATTTTTCTTCTACGTGCACACTGAAGACTTGGAACCTAAATAATCCAGCTTTCATTCCTCAAAAGCTGCCACTATCCTAGTTGGGTTATTCGATATTTTGGCTCTTCACTAGTACCCAACAAGTTTCTTGTTGGGTGGTAGCAAACAGCCAAAATATCCAGCATTGCTTTTGGGTGGGGATTGATAGACACAGTCCTCCAGAACCACTGTAGTACAGGGCTGCTCTTCTGGCTCTACATAGAGTACCAGGTTTTCCCATCTACTTCTTTTATTATTTCAAATTTATTTGTAACCAAATGCACAAGCAGATTCATTACATTAGCTAATTATCCCTCTCTTTCAATTCAACAGTTTAATGAAAACAGCAGAAACTGTTTTACCTTCCACACCAAAACAAAAATCAAATATAGATCTATTTTTCAAATTAGTTAAATATTCAATTTTAATAGGCCCTTTGATATGTCTTCATGAAAGTCATTTGGGTCATGCAGCCTGGAGTGCATTCTGTGGCCCTCTATAATTTCTGGAAGTGTACATTAGTGGAAAATAATAGTAAAAGGCTGCCAGAAGACCTTTTGTTTGTACATATTGTCTTGTTTCTCTTAAGAAGGGTTTCCACACACTTATTTTTTGAATGCATGCTTTGCCTTTATAATAGGAATGTATTCTTGTTTTGTTTGGTTTAAGAAATTAAATAGAATAAATTGCTTCTGCTTACATGTTTTCTTGACTTGAAAAGCGCTTCAGGACTAACTGCAAACTGTCAGAAAAACACTGCAGTTAAAATGAGGGTGGAAAAGAGGGTGTTTGGGTTTCATGTAATTTGCATGATTGACTTTTTAGTTTACCTGTTCTTTGTTATCCCTTTAAACATTCAGTGCTGATGCCTTCAGTGTGTGCGCCCAGCTTTGCCCTTAGAATCGCAGAATATGCAGAGTTGGAAGGGACCCATCAGGATCATTGAGTCCAACTCCTGGCCCTGTGCAGGAGCTCTGGGACTATAGGAAATCAAGATATTTCTTTCAGCATGTGTCTTAGGGGACAATTATGGTCTGCTGTGTGCATCTACCCCACAACCAGAAATCACCTCAGTTCCCCCTCCTGGTTGTGGGTCACAGCTGCCTACAGGACTGCCAAGTCCAAGTGTTAAAGTATCCTTCAGTGGGATTCTGTCTCTCTCTGATGGCTAAAATAGTATATACTTTTAGTTTATGGTTTTTTTCTCTCTACTTGGATTATAGTCTGTGGGCTCAACTGGGTATTCAAGCTTTTCCTGGAAAACTTGACCCCATTCTAAAGTGGAGGGTGAAATTTTTGTTTTTCACAGTCATGGCTGTAGAAGAATCTCAGCCATTCAGAAACTGTGGTAAAATTGAATGGTTTACTGATACTCAGAAGCCTAGGCAGGGTTTCTTGTAAGCAAATTTTTGTTTGGGGTTGAGATGTTATGGGAATATGCAACAGCAAATGACATAAAAAGTCCCATGGTGTAGCTGCATGGGTTTCTTCCCTCTTATGCTCAGTCGTTTATGTTCACCCAATAATCATGGCATTCCCAGGCAATTAAATATTGTAAGATACTCTCAGTGAACAGCAGTCAGGTCATGGGTGTGTCAGAATAACCACACCATGTAAAACCACAGATCCCTCTAAGTCAGTACAAATTATCTGTCAATTCATAATGCTGAGAGACCAGATATGAGAAGTTAGATCATATAGTGGATCTTGTCCTGGTGCAGTGTCTCACGTGCGTCAATCAGCAGTTGAGGGATTTCCTCAGACATGGAAGACATCCTAGAATTATGAAATACAGATTATGTTCCTGTAGCACCCAGAAACCCTGGGTTGTGAATCAGAAAGCTATTGTGTTCAGTATTCTGTAATTGTGAAACAGAGATCCTGTCCTGGTAGCAATTTTGAATCTGTTGGGCTCACCAAAAAATATCACTTGTATAGTCTGATAGAAGGAGATACAGAGCTAGATTGTGATTTTGCAAGCCATGACCTGTACATTGAACTGTATTTAAGGGATTAGCCCTGCAGCTTTCACAGGTGCTCGTGGGCAGCTGCAGTCAGAGGGATGTCCCTGGGTTCATCCGGTGCTCTGAGCCTGCAGGAGGGCCCTGAGGACATGGGCACTGTGTCATCTCAGCTGTGCTCACTCTAAATCTATACCCCTTACTCAATGTGAGCACACCTTTGTAGCAGGGGAAACAAATTAATGTGAAAACTTTTGGGAATACTTTAAAAAGCAGGGAAGGATAAGGCATTCTCCAGTATATTTCTGTACAAGGGCCGGGGCTTAAATTTCAATATGCACTTAAATTATTTATGAAAATTAATAAAAGTAATTTCAGAAATATGTCTCTTTCAAGTATTATAAAAATAATATGTGAGATAACAAAGAAATAATTGTTCCCATATTCCTATCAGGATGCATTAAAAATCAGTAAATAAAAATGGTTGTATTTCCACAGTAGAAATACTTTCTTCTTTGGATCATTCTTTGCACTTGAACTGTGTTGATTGAACTAGAGCTTTCCTATTTTTGCTTCTTTTTTTTTTTTTTTTTCTATTTTTTTACCTCCCCTTCAGGAGAAAGACAACTTTTCTCTTATGAGACCTCTCTTGCCACTTGCTTCCTGATTTATTATTTCTTGGATGCTACTTTCACTGCAGGAAGAAGGTAGGAAATATTTCTTTAAGCAGCAGGTTGCCATTATAAAATGTCGCAAAAATAAACTAGAAACTTGATGTGATTTTTAAATTATTAGTACCAGAGCTAAGCAGCTAAAAGGTTGGTCTTTTTACTTTTTCCATTTTTTAATTTTTATTTTTCTTTAAATTTTGCCTTTAAATGGCAGGAAGGTACCTTTTAAAATCTTACCCTTTAAAAGAAAATATATTTGTTGCAAAGACACTATACTATATAAGACTTATTTTTATATTGAAAAAAAATACATAGTCAAATAAGATAATTCTTGGTATTACCTTGCAATCGTTTAAATAGAAGTTATGTTATTCTTACAATACTTACTGGCTGTAGCAGCAATGTTGAGAATTATTAAAATGCATCAATATATGTAAAAAAATCACCTGTGTGACTTTCAGTGAAGGTGACCTTTTGTACAGGATGAGGACAGGAGCTTTTGCACTGCGATGTAATTATTCAAACTACCATGACCATAACGCTGTGCAGATGACAGCGACCTTTTAGCCATGACAACATCAGTAGCAGTCTTTCTTTTTTAGCTTCAAATCTTCTGTTGTTGTTCGGCTTACAGAATAAAATGTGCAGAATCAGTCTACAAAAATTCTGTGGGGTTTTTATCAAAATGCATTTTGAGTGTTGATGATCATTGTATGTTTGCACACTAAGAATGTAGGATATTGTACCAGAAACATGTAGGCCTGTGCTTTGCAATGAGTTTCTTCTTTCAAATCTAAAAACAACTCCCTTTCGTGGAGGTGTTTGAATTCCTACAAAAGGTTCAGAATTCTGTGATTCATTTAATTGTCTCCCATTTCCTTTATCTTTTGTTGTCATAAGGGTAGAGGCTTTGCAAATAAAACTAAAATCAGTATATGGAGTCAAAACTAGCTTGTCCCTAGAAAATACTTATTTTACTTTAAAAAAATATACTTTTAATCATTTAAATAATAACTGCTTTTTGTGAAACCTTGCAAAGACTTACTTAAGTGTGTGAGTGCTTAATTTCATTCACACGTTAAGCCCAGGGGAGTCCTTGCAACAACTGCTATGCAGAGACTGGGACCTAGCAGTCCCAGGCTAACAGGAGAGAGGTTATATGATTTAAGGTTAAGGTGTGGATGCTGGGGTTTGATATCAGAGATGGTTTTGTCTGTCATGTTGTCAGTTGTGTCTGTGCAGCACTAGTGTGGTTTAGCAGTGAGGAAAGTCTGTGGAATGAATAGGAAACAGCTGAGATTTAATTTATATATTGGGACTTCTGAACATTTATCCCTTGCTCACTTTTATAATTTGAGTTCAGAGCTGAACAGAATGACATAATAGGGGAAATTCAGATATTTTTTTAGAGGGGAAAAAAAAGAAAGGAAAAACAGCAATAAAGCAGGAGGAGAGAAAATACCTCTACAAATGCAACAGACATAAAAGTAAGTAAAGGAAAGTTAAAAATTACCATAGGGCAGGCAGGACACCTGCTAAAGGACCTTCTGCTGCCTCTCACAGCTGGAAAGAAAAATGAAAGAGATGCAAACAACTGTTCTGGAAGCATGAAATCTGCCTTTTGTCTTTTCACCCCTCCCTTTCTGAACAGTTACAGTATGCAAAATTTAGGGGAATCTCAAAGTCTGCAGAGGAAAAAAATTCAGCAGGCTCTGCATATAAAAAGCTGAGCCATGGAAGTGTGCCTCTTTGAAAACAGGAGCATGTTTGGGAGCTTCCCGGTGCATTGAAGAAAGTGGTAATTAATGCATAGTGAATGACTTCGAATGGAGGTTGAATAGGGGCATAACAATGGGAAGTTTTTTTTAGGTTAAAGTGTTGGAAAAAGGAAAGCTGTTAAAAGATAGCTACTGTGAAGCTACAACTTCAATCCTTGTCTTCTCTGACTTTCCTTTATAGACTGTGGTGGGTTTTGTTTTGTATGGGTCTCCAAATACAATGAAGTTAATTTGCACCAATTTCATTTTGTGTATGCTTTGGGAATTTTTTTTAAGGTTTTTTTTCCCCTTTTTTTGGCAGGGCTTGGTTCTTTGATGGTGCTTTTGAGCAAATGGTTTGCCCAAAGTTCAGATGATGTTAGCTCCATCCTCTTTTTCATTTACAACATCAAGGGGATTACAGAGAATAACTTTGTTGCCCAACATCAAGGCTATATCTTCAGGCTACTAGAAAGGTAGTTCTCAGAAAGTGTGTCTTCTAATATTTTAGAACCTCCACAGGCTTCAGATAAAACAAGTATTAAATACAAAAAGCTCACAAGGATCCCAAGGAAGGTTAAACTCACACAACCTCCTTCATGTTGAACACCTGAAATGTATTTTTTAGACTGTTGGAGTGTTATCATAGTGAAGACAGCAGTGAAGTCTTATATAACTGAAGACAGAAAGAATAAAAACCAGCACCTTGTTTAAAGACAGGCAATTTTTAATGGAGCCTAGGCTAAATATAATCTACTTTTGCTATCGAAAAGGGAATTTGGAGAGTGAGCAAGTCATTTTGGAGGTGTCTTGGGGGTTGATTTTTTTTATTGGATCATAAGGTAGTAGATCTGCAATTCTGCTGTGCTTGATCCAAAGCCAGAATTTATAAAGCTTGAGGACAGAAGGACTGAAATGTTTTGGAGAAATAAAATAGGGAAGCTAGTGGGCTCAAAATAGTTTAAACTATTTTCTCTTGTTGGTAGTTCTTAACAGGACTTCTGGCCTGGGGTATTTTAAACTCAGCATCTCAATTCCTATCATGTAAGTGTTTATTTTTTCCTAAGGAAGATATGAAACTAAAAATACCCTACAAAACTTCCCAAATAAGTTTTGCTTTCCAATTCTCTAGGGGCAGGCTGAGAAAATTTAGTACTGGTTGCATACAGCCTAGTAAAGCCCTTTCTCTCCCATAAGTTCATTTTTGACAGGAAGGTGGCTCATGCTGGTTAGAATACAAGAGTATGCAAATTTGATTGCAAAGTTATCTCCTTTTGCTGCTTCTACAGAGATGTTGTCTGTCCTGGTCAGGTGCATATCCTTTCCCACTACTTAACTCCAGCAGGTGTCTTATTACTCTCCACTCCTTAATGATTGTAAATGGTGTGTGAATTCTCAGGTCCTGGAACAGTGCTCTAAAATGACAATTGTCAATAATTACAGTGATAATAATGATGTTGTTTTAGCTGCATTTTTATTCTCTTTTCCTTGTACACACATGTAAACCAGAGTTTCTGACACTGAAGAAATACTTCATCATTCTTCTACCTTTGCTAAATTGAAAAGGCTAATATTGTGTTAATTTTCTGGAGGCAACTGGATGAATCTTCTGAACTGAATGAAAATCAATGTCTGCATTTCAACGTATCTTTTACCTTGTTAAAACATATATGTATGATATCAATAACTTTATTGGGCAGGAACAAAAAGAAATCCTCGACTTAAATCTGTCCTTTTATTTTTGCAACAGATTTTTCAGATTCCCCAGGGATAAAGTTGCCAAGCCTAACTAGAGTCTCTTACTTGACCTGTGAGATTCTGTTTAATTTAGGCCAAGTTCCTGACTTTTGTAAATCCCTACTTGCCTTTTCTGTCTCTCACTCTCTTGGGAAGCCTTAGCAACTTGACAGAGCAATGCCTAAATGCAAGTGGTCCAAAAAAGTCATGACCATCAGCCCCAGAGCAGGGCAAGGTGTACAGGGGTCTGTGCAAGCTGCAGGGGAAGGCTGGAACTTGACTCACATTTCCCATCATATCTGACACTTGGAACATTGTCCATCTGAGAGAACAGTAGCACCACGTGAGATGAAAAATGGGTTGGACTCCTCATCTCTCCTGTTTCTTTTTGGTAGATAGTTCAGTAAATTGGGAGTAAAACAAGGCAGACTTACTGGTGGAGCAGCAGAGGTTGATGCTCTGTATTAATGTGGTGAAGGGATGGTTGTGCATGGATTGTTCCTCCCAGTGTCACTACAGCTTTGAGTCCTGGTAATCAGCTGTGAGATTTGAGCAATGTTGAAAGATTTGGGTATGCTATACACAAAATATGGGCTGTTTGGTAATTTTACATGTCTTTAATTTACAAAGCTGTGAGCTGATGCCATCCTAAGCGAGATAATAAGATGAAGTTATTTAGGTTAAGTCCAAGAGTCAGAAGATGAGGGGTACATGATACTTGGCTGCTGAGCACATTCAGTTGCTCCCCTTGTGAATCTAAAGCAGATTTTAGTGATGTGATTCTGTACTAAATATGTTGCTCCTCTCCCTCACTGGGCACTCATGATGGATGTAAGAGCAACGCAGTCATGAACATGCACCTGCAAAGCTGGCACTTTCTGAGCTGAAAAGTCAATAAAGTTATCCTGCTTTGCTAGGCTTGTGTGTGTATGCTACACATCTTCTATAGGGGAAAGAAAATCTGTGTCAGAAAATGTCAGGAAAAGATGTAATGTAAGAACTCCCTCTGCTGTAAAAACTCCCAGCATATAAAATGTGCTGTAGCACTAACCATTGTGACCCAGAAATAAAATGTTTCCTGTGAATTAGAAAGATACAGAATTGAATTAACTGGATGACATTTCCCCATCTGTTTTTTATTTAATGTTGCCCTTTCCCATTCTCTGTAATTAGTGCATAGAAGTGACAATAGTCATATACCACCACACTCTTAGCTACAAGGATGTACCAACATTTTGAGCATTTTCCATTATTTTTTTTTCAGTGACACTTTGAAAACTCGTAGCATCTTAACTCTGCTGAAGCCTATTATTTCTGTGAACTGAAGAGGCAATTTAAGGCACCCTTTTTGTTTGCAAACAATTTTCAAATATAACCTCACACTTTCTGAACTTTTCCCAAGGGCCTCATAAAATCAATAATTGTCCATTTTCCTCTAAGTGACTTTAAAATTGAAGGTCTCAGGATTTTAAATTCAGATCTGTATTTCAGGGTGCTCTCCATCAACACTGCTGCTCACAGGTGCTCCCAAGCAGAATCTGTTTTCTTGCAGTGAGAGGAGATGTTTGGAAACGTAACACATCCCATGCTGAAGAGAGCACAATTTTCCTTTGGACTTTTCTTTAACTTGAATTTAGAGATTATGTTGCTGGATATTCTGTGCCCATGACACAGGGTTGGAACTAGATGGTCCTCAAGACCCCTGCCTCCCCAGCCATTCTCTGACACTGTGATGATTCCATGTCTCTTCCAACCCAGACCATTCTGTGATTCTGTGGTGTCTCATAAATATCTACGGTGCAGAAAGATTCTGCTCTTGATCAGTGCTTCAAGTTTGACAGGAGCATGATTTATTTTATTTTAAAGATGGGACATTAACACCATCTTGCCACATGTGCTTACAGAGAGTCCTATGTTACCCTGATCTTAGGCAGGGATTTTTTCAGCAGGATTTTGTGACAGCTTGGCTGTAAATCAGTTCTACTGCAGAGGGTGATGAGACACTGAGCTGGTGACCCTGCTAGCACTGGAGGTGGGTGACAGGAACTAGAGGTACCAGACAGGTTATTCTGAGAGTATGAAAATAATATCTGCAGAGCAACCACTCCAAGCCTGAAGCTATTTATCCATAAGAAATGACTCTGTAAGGAAATCTGTTAAAACCTGTAGCAAACTTTGTATACAGCAAAAAGGGGAAGAATGTGATATCATTTCCACAAAGACATAAGAGCATGAGAAGTGTGGCTGAAAATTGAAGGTTCTTATAAAGTAGAGGTACAGTAGATAGTCCAAAAATCCATGACTCTACAGCCAAGAAAAAAGCCTAAAAGCCTTTTCTAGCTCAGTGTTGAAGTGAAAGCAGAGATTAGAAATAAAAAAGCAATTTATAATGAATAGGAAAAGGGACACTAACAACAATTGATATAGTTCAGAAGTTATGAAGTGTAGAAAGTTGATAACAGCCACTAAAGCATCCAGGATAAAGCCATGTGAAAGGACAATAATAAAGTTAGAAATGTATTTTTTTTTTTAATGAAGAGCAACACTGTAGCATAGTTGTGTTACTGGACAGAGATGAGGAAAAAACATTGGTTGGTGGTACACACAAAAGCAGTGGTATTTTTCTTTGTTCAGCATAAAGGAGATCCCCAAAATAGGATATGCTTATATATAGTAATATTGACAGAGTTTTGGATGTCAGGAAGATGGTTAATGTTCTGTCAGTGCTCAGGATTATAGTGGTAAAAACAAGCTGATATATCCTGGGCAAAATAATGGAAGATTGGTGTTAGTTTGTTGGTTTGTTTCTCTCTGAAGACAGAGCAAAAATTATTAGGTTATTAGGTATAAATTCTGATGCTTCATCATTAAGCTCTGCTATTCTCTCCTAGCTGTGAATCGTATGCAGTGGTCAGAGAGTGGGAACAATTAAATATACATTCCAATACAGTGTGGTAGAAAGGGGAATATACTTTTTAAAATGGCATATTGTGAGTGGAAGTTGATTTTTTTTTGCTCTAGGTACTGAGTATTGGTTGGACTGATGACAAGTTGGTACTTTCAGGGTTCTGCATCCTGAAAGATATTGAGCATTGAGTAGGGAGCCTATGGTATTTAATGCTGAATAAAATGCTGTGCTGTAACTACCTTAAAGACCTCAATCAGCAAAGTGAAAGGAAAAACTATTAGATTTTTAAATTTAGGTATTTGTGTTTTGTTTCTGGTTGATATATCCAGTTTTGTGGTAACTATGTGAAATATGATGGCACATAGTAATTGGGAAGATTCTTGGAGGCTGTTCCCATGCTGTTGTTTGGGTACTGGTACATGACTTTCTCTCCTGTGTTAAAATGCCTTTGGCTCATGATTCATCCACAAGGTCTGGAAGTGGCACAGGAGCCATTACCAGCAAGCACTTTGGCCATGGCCCTCCTGTTTCAGAGGGCAGGACAGTCAATAGTGTGTAGAGGGGCTGCTCTTCTTTGGTTGGCCTCAGTGTTAAAGAATTTACTCACTCAGACATAGCCAATGGTCTAAGGTTCCCTTTAAACCTCAAGCTTTAGGAAATAGAAGTGATCAAATGGCACGTCCCAGTTGGTGTGCTCTGATCCTACCAGCTGTGCTCCTCCGAAAAAAGGGATGAAATGATTAAGATCTGATTTATGCTCTGTCGTGGTACTGCTCTAGCTGTCAGACTAACTGTGCCAAGGCAGTAGGATTTGTCTGCAAGTGAACTGGAGTTCATTCTTCTTTTACATATATTGGTGCCAAGTGTTCTGCAACTCAGAGTGTATTTGTCTGATTTCTTTACTGTTTCTTCAGGGTGGGACTCCTCTATATTTAGATTTTTACTTTTTCTGGAGGCATAACCCGTTGAAATGCACAGCCACAAGGCCAGTGCAGTGGGCAATCAGCTGTATGCAGTTAAACCTAGAATATGCACAGTAGAAAAAATTGCACAAGGAAATACAGAGGAAAGTTGTGATGTAGTCAGACACATAAATGTCTATACAAGTTCCACCCTCACTTGCCATTTTACAGGAGTCTTACAGTGCTTTACAGTGATGAAGGCACTACAGGTATGAAGACCCCACAAGAGTCTTGCGAACAGCTTTCAAGCACTTTTGCAGTTTACATAATCTAGAGCTGAAGAGTAGTACTGTGCCTTTTAGACCTCATTTTCCAGTAGAAGGAAGAGGATGACTAGAAAAAGATTGAGGATCTCTGGATAGTTTAAGATGAGTATTGCTCTTTGCAACTAGGTTTCAAAGTGAGGGATATTGCATTAGCAGGGATCTGTAAGAATAGTCTGGATAAATCAACCTAATCTTGACTAGTATTTATGTCCAAGTAATCCAAGAATAACAATTCTTCTCTATATTTGTTTTTCATGATATTCTTGTAAGTGTTGAAAAGCTTATAAGGAAGCTTGAAGTTTAGCAGGACAAAAGTTTTCACAACCAGTCTGAGGCTTCCCTTTAGCTCTACCAACAGGACATTCAGTTAGAGGTTTGTTTTATTTGGGTTTTGGTGGGGAGTTGTGGTGCTTTTCTCAGCTGGGCTGGCACTTATGTTCACGGGTGCTTTTTCAAGTTTTGTTAGTATGAAACTACTGAACTGCAAGTCTCAGAAAAGTGTTTTTCTTCCTTTGTGAGGTTTCAAGCAGTGTCACTTCTGATCCCACTCACAACTGTTCATGAGACCAAGCTGGGGTTTGGCATTTCCAGGCCTGAATGGAAATTCATTGGAATAAAAGGAAATAGTCAAGTCCAAATATTTAATGTTAAAAAGTACAGATATGCTATTTGTTCTAGGAACGTGTGAAAGTGAGAGAACATCTCTCTGGTAAATAAACCTTACTTTGCCCATCCCTTTTGGCAGTGGGATGAAATGCAGGCTGATTGTCAGCAGGAATGCCTTTCAGGACATACAATAGGTCATTGGAGACCTACTGAGTACTTTAACAAGTGTGTCAACTGGCATCAAGTGGTCAAGCGTAAGCCCATATCCTGGGATGCAGTAATTTGTTTTGTGTGCTGCTGATACGATAGAGGTTGGGATTTGTGGTAGAAATAAGCTGTCCCCCAAAGTATCTTTAATATAAATTAAATTATATAAGTTAACCATCCAAACACACTGCATGCCATCTGGGACAAATGGAAAGTAACACATCTAGAAGTGATTATCTAGGGCAGAAGTGAGTGGAGCCACAGTTAGGGCAGTCACCTGGTTTAATGATTCCTTTTGTTTAGCTCGTTTTCTTGAGAGTTTATCCTTCAGCCTCTGCTCAAACACACAGTTCTGTTGAGCCACTACCTTCCTATACTCCTTGTTTCTCACCATATAGGTAAAATTGGCATTTTGACTAACTAAACAACAATTTTTGAATGTTTGAAGGAAAAACAAAAAGCAAGTTTTCAACAGTTATTTTCATTCCATCATAGTGACCTTGTGTTGTCCTTGTTTTTCATTCTCTTTTGCCACCTTTTAAAGTTTCAGCCAAAGATGTGGAGCTAAATTCAGCCCTGATGTAAAACAGCACAGTTTTTCTAAAGCTTTTAGTGTGTTCTGCTTTGATCCTGGAAGACTCATTTTTAAAAGGTGGGTATGACACAGTTTCTCCTCTGTAAGGAGCTGAATTTTTTTTTCTCCCCTGATGCTTGTCATAGCAGCAAGGAAAGCACAAAATTGCCCTGGGAAGACATTTCAATAATCAAAAATCTTTCTTTTGTAAAATTATCACAACTAATATTTTACTTGACTTTGGCTTCCAGAAAAGTCAGTGGGAGGAAACTTGCTTTGTTGTTTGGACCATTCTTTCAGAATATAGAGGAATTCTTATATTAAACACACTGGACTGATAATGAACTCAGGCAAGAGGTCTGCATAATATCCTCTACTCTTCTCAAGAGATGAAGTGTAATATTTCAAAACGTGGTAGAAGTTGTGCAACTGGTATTTCACAACTGATCACCAGCAGAAAAAAATAAGATAAAAATTCAGGTCCATTGTCTTAAGCTGGTCCTTCCTTGTTTCTGTGATTTGTTAAACCAATGCTTCATTTTAAGGCAGATGAGGGTAGTATCTCTGTCTTCCATACAAATAAGATTTGAGCTGAGTGTAGATTCAAAAATCCTGTTGAGTTTCCAGGGGGATTCCAAGAGAAACAAAGATTGGCAACAACTCACAGTTTTTGATGATGCTGAGAAAGGTGTGGTGGAAGAGGCTGTATAAATGTAAGAAGTGTTAATATGTTGTTTAGATCTCATGTCACTGGAAAATGCTTAACCCTTTATCTCAAAGTTAGCATGAAGATAGTTTGTGATATTAATTGCTTCACTTGTTAATTGGATTACCTCCAAATCTGCATGTCATTCAACAAAGACAGCCAGAAGTGGAATGACAAACCAATTTATGAGTAGAAAGGTATTTGGCAAGACTGCTTTCAGTCAAAATGTCCCTTTAATGAAATGCCATGGGGAGTAGTTGGTTAAGAGAACAAAGTCAGGTTTGTGGCAGGGCTGTCAGTAATTTGAGAGGCTGCACATCTCTGGAGCAGAATCTTGCAGAAAGGGTAATTGCAGTAAGTGTCAATCTTACATATCAAAAAAAGACATTGTGACCAAATGCCAGTATCATGTTCTGTGAGGTATCACAGTTCAAGAAGTAGCCCTGAAGCATTATGGTGTGTCAGATATCTGGACCCTTTGATTGGGAAGTGCTAAAATTTCCAAGAGTTCCAAAAGGTGTTGCCAAGAGTTCAACTTGTTTTAATCCCATTTATTAAAGATCTAGGAAAGATGAGGACCTTGCCAAAGGAAGGGCTGCTGGCATTTATGAATTATGACTTATATTGCCAATAGTAAAATAGTGACATGTAAAGGAGTACAGCAAAAATCTTGGATCTTAAATTAGTGGGTTTTTTCCTTGCTAATGTCATGAGATGCCACATTCATGAACAAAGTGGAGTACAGCATAAATTAATAGTCTGTTATGGGAATTGGCTTCTGTTGCTGACAGTGATTAATGAAACTTTTAACTCAGCTCATGTGAAATATTTTCAGGCTTATAGAGAGAGTGATACAACCACCAATCACACTAATGGGCTTCAGTATTCTTTGCACCCTACAACAGAATTCTGCGTCAGAGTTATCTTCAGCATATTTGTGATTACCTGGCTTTGCAGTACCACATTTTGTGTCCTTTAAGGATTGGAAAAATCATTTGGAAAGAGTTTGGAAAATCTTTCCAAGAGTAATGGTTGGAAAATATTTTTACTGCCCATTCACTTATTGATAGAAAATTTTATTTTCAATTTAAATGTAAGAAGTGTACCATGTATAATTTAGTTAGCATATACTGATGGTATGTTTATGAAATAAGTATAAGTTCTTAACCTCTGAATAATGAAAAATATGCCTAAAGATGAAACTGCATTACATATTCAAGTACTAAGTGTGCTTTTTTGCCTCTTGACATATCTTCAGACTGGGAAAAGAGTAAAGTGCTGAAAATGGAAAGCATTAATATTGTTGACAAGTAAACAAAAAGGAAGATTATAGCCCCACAGCTCAGAAAATTGTAGCAAATGCAGCCCTCAAGTTACAATGCAGATATAGTAGAAATGTATGTTTTCTACAGGAAAAGCTTAGAAAATGAGCATGACCTTTTAATGCACAATCACAATGTTGTTAATAATGGCACAGTATTAAGGTCCACTACTAAACTTCTTATAAAGGAGGAAGGTTCACCATATGTAGGGATTTCTCTTGTCTGATACAGTAAGTGTTGAAATAAGCATTTCTGTCAAAGGAACTTAAGCAGTCACAGAGAGCATTTTAAAAAAGAAGTGTAGAAGAAATAACATGACTTTGAATATGTCTCTAAACATTATTTTCCTATTCATTCTGAGAGAAAATGTTTTAGTAATATGTTTAATTTCTATTCTTGGCCCTTTTTTCATGGATTTTAGGGGAGGTGGGGATTATTTTTGGTTTCTTGTTTCTTACATTCCCAGGGGTTTTATGCATCACAACATCTGTGAACTGGGTGGACAAATGATATAGAAATTTGTGCAAACTGGTATTTCAGAACCAATCACCAGCATGAAATGTCCATTGGCTTAAGCTTGTCCTTTCCTCTTTCTGTAACTTGTCAAACTGGTATGCTCAAGTGATAGCCCTTATTCAATGGATTTTCACAGTAAAAGTATAACTTCTACACTTAGATAATATTAATTCTCATTCTAGGCAACAGGCACTGTCTGCATGGAGATCAAAGGAAGTGTTTACTTAAATTGGAAATTCACTTGCATTTTTATTCTAAAAGGTGAGGGGTTAATAATAGACATATATTACAATAAATACTTAATTTTTCAGACTTCTGTTGACCTGTGACTTACTCTAGCTACAGGGACTGAAGTAAAGGAAAGATAGTGCTCTTCTAAGTCTTTGACATTTCCAAGAAAGACAGTTCTGGAATCTGTGGAGCTTGAGAAACTGGTTGTTCTGTAGCCAAAATATCATCAGTTCTGCCACATTAAAAGGCTTTTAAGTATCTTCCATTTCATGGGGGATAAATATTTACATACAATTTTATTTTATCACCAACTCAATTTTCATCTACAAATTAGATAATCCAAACCATGTCTCCAGTAGATTGAATTCCCTGCACTCACATGTGCTGTCATCTCCCACTCATGGGTGGTGGAGAAAAACTCCTTGGAACTTAGCTGGCAATAAAGCAGTCATGGTTTATTGTTACTTATGGGAGGAGCCAAATTGGCCAAGAGAAACCCTGTTGTCTGACCACAAATGGCATTTTTTCTGCTGGAAAAAAGCCAAAGCAAAAGGCTCCTAGCCAAATCCTTCTATTAACCAAAATCAGTTCCCCACCCAGTCCCTCTCTGCCAAAATAAAACCCCACAGTCTGTTCTTACTATGATGCCACTGAAGTAGCAGCATGATTACTAAATTTTGTAACCAACAAGCAAACTTGAAAAAAAATCTTTTTGGATTGATGAGAGACCTGATAGAACTGAAGTATGTGTCAAAGGTTTGAATAGGCCTCAGAAGAGCTTTTTAGATCCAGCTCTCATGACATTAGGGTTTTCCTGGTGAGAATGTTTTGCTTTATCAGGCCAATGTTAAACAATAGCGTTGGAAAGAAAGAAGCCAACACAGACCTGGAAAAGGAGGATATGGGTATTTGGGCCATGGAGATTATGGGAAATAGGCAGTTTCCAGGTTTTCCTACATGGCATTGATCATTCTTACCCAATTTTTTCCTCTTTCTCTTTCCATTGCATTTTCTTCCTGTGGGTGGCCCCATTTGGGTCATGATGCCTAATTTCAGAATTACTGTACTAAATGTTTGAATTTTGGTTTAGTTTTTTTTTATATATTTAGTGTCAGCACACCTGAGTAAACTGCAAATGTTTGAAAAGCAGATTGAGTAATTAAAAGCCAACTTACTGTATGTTTAGAAAATTTTTGTCACTAGTAGATGGTAGCAAGCGGGGGGGGGGCGAGAAAATTATTGAGCAAGAAAGGGCTTGTCAAGGAGAGTAATGAGTTAGGAGATAGATAAACACAAGGTAAGTGATGAAAACAGTGACTGGTAAGAGTGTTGGCAAGAAATGAGCAATACATCACAGAAAATGTTTCACACAGAGGGATGGACTGATTGCTCAAGTTTCTGACTGTGTGACCTGTCACCCCAGGTATCTTCCAAACCACAGAAGATAGAATAAAGAGTTCTATTTTGTGTTTCATATGCTTTCTAAAAGCAAACAATTTTTTTAGTTATTATTTAAATATTAGGGAAATGTATTTGATAATCATCTGTCACTTCATCTGAATAATTAAAAATGCTTCATGCTTGAGCTGTTGGTGTGTCATCACTTTTTCAAATGATATCAAGTATAAATAAATTATATTAGTTACAATAAGATGCAGTTTTTGTTTTGATGCAAAGGACTGAAATGAAAATTAAAGGGGTGTTGCTTGACTAAAAGAGTGAGGTGCATGTTAGTCTAGAGCAGGCACTAGACTTTAACAGAGAAAGCGATAGTGAAGCAGATTAATGGATATTAATGCTTCCTTTGAGACAGTCCTAATAGAAAAGCACATCCCTTTTTTTTCTATTTCAAAAGTTTGTCATTTCAATATCATGTAATGAGCACCAACTTTTCAATATGTCACATCCTACTTAACTAACTCACAGTGGTTTTGGAAATCTGTCTGTAAGAGTCATAGTAAAAGATCTGGAAATCTGAGCCTTACTGTGGAGGTAGAATGGTAAAGAAATGCAGTATTTACCTGGTATAAAAGTATATACCACAAACTTTGTTTTCTTTTGAGGGCTTCTTTTCTTAACTTGGGGTAATATTTTCATAGTAGTGATATACTTCAGCTCATCATTTTGCTGTATTGTAGCTGGAGCAGTGATTGTGTTGTAACTTTTTGTGTAGATAAATTTTTTTTCTATTTTTTTTTCGCATTTATTGTTCTCTGCCTCAACCTTCTGAACTCAGAGTATTTGCACTGTCAGTTTTGTGCCTTTCAAACATTATCAATCAAGTTGCTGCTGACTTTGAATCTCAACATCTTATTGTTGGTATAAGAGGAATTACATCATCTATTGTCGGGTAAATGCTTGAGCTGCAACTTCTTCTCAAGGAGGCAAAATAATCCAAGGGATTTGTTTTTTTGTTTTTTGTTTGTTTGTTTGTTTGTTTGTTTGTTTTTTACAAAAATCATAGTCACAGGATATTGGCAAATATCTTTCTCCTGGAAAGAGTTATTTTAAAACATACCTTGCTAACATCAAAACATTTAAAGCAATTAAAAGCTTTGTATCTTGCTTCTCCTGAGACCCAGCTGGCTGCAGCAGGTTGAATTACCAGGTTAGCAGCGTGTCTTTGTGAGCCTGGGGAGTCTCAGATGTGGTACCTGACAGAAAGCAATAGTGTGAATCCAAGGTGTGATGACTTGGAGTAGCAGCATTATTATGCTGAAGACATCTGGTTTGTCCATCAGCCTCAAAGGACACAAAGGTATTCACGTTGTTCCTGGCTGCTGCTTATCCATGCCCTCTGGAAGCCATGTGATGGTGGAGGCTCGGCAGCAATCAGGTTTAGTACTTTTCTGGTCTCACTCCATCAGGTTTTGTTCCCAAAGGTTTAAGGTGTCTCCCTTTCCTCACTGCAGCTGCTATTGTTTTCTGGTAGGGTTGCCTGGTCATGGAGAGCAACCCATCCTTTCCTGGTCTGCAGTAACTTTAAAAGTGTTTTAAGGTGAACTTCTGTATCTGTTTCCTCTCTTGAAAAGCAACCTTGATTCTACCTTCACACATTTTTCTCAGGTATGTGATAATACTATATGACTCTGAAATCCATAATCATCACCTTCTTGTGTATATACATTGAATTTTATGGCTAAGGAAAACCATGCATTCATTTTTGCTTTCTAGTCCAGGATGATGTAGTCTTCTGGAATGTTGTTTTTGGAAACCCCAGCTACAGCAGACTTGTGCAATAGAGCTGAGTGACAAATGATGTGTGGGGAAAAGTAGTGGAAGGATGTCCTGTTGGTGTATCCCTGAGAAAATCCCCTTTTACGCACGGGCAGCTGCAGTGTCTTCCCTCCTGCATGTCAGTTTGTAATCAGCAGAACAATAGAAGTCTGTCAGTGGCTCTAAGCACAGTAGGTCAGATACTTTGATAAGCATATATCTGCCTTGGCTAAGTAACAGCTACAACCTAAGCATTTAAATCCTGGTAGCATCCACGGGAGGTGCCTTCTGGCAGCAGGGTAGCGGGATGAGGCCCTAACGCTGCCTCTGCTATTCCAGAGCTGTTGTGGCTGCAATGGGGCACCCAGCTGAGCCCTCCTCAGGCTCTGGGGTGGTGAACAGGCTGCCTGATCAACTCAGGGTGTATCTACGGGACAATGAAAAAAGGAAGATTAGAAGATTGCAGCTGAAGTCGTGTGCTTTGTCCTGGTTGTTGAGGAAGCAGACAAGAAAGTTGCAGCTCTGTGCAACCTCTTGGTTGCCTGTGTATTATTCTTCTCAGATCACCAGCCTCTCTATGCATGCAGTTGCTCCCAGGTCCACTTATCCCCATATAAAACTAGTGAACAAAAATGTTTGGGCTAATATCTTCCTCTAACCCAGACTTTTGAGGCACAGAGGCACTGCAGGAGATGAGCAGAGTGGTGGTTTCCAGGGCTGCAGCCTGGCCACAGCACCTAAACCACTCTGCTGACCCACCAAAGCGGAGAGCAAAGCCCAGCTTGCCTGTCCCAGTGCTCCTTTACTGATGGCTATTATGTTAACGTGAGGGCAGAACTCTTTCCTCTACATTAAAAAAACCCCTTCCCCCTGCATGCCTCTCTCCTATTTAATTTCTTTCTATAAAAACCTCTGCAGTAAAATGAATGTGGCAGATGTCTACTCTTCTGAAAAAAGATTATGCTTTGAAGCCACACAGTAGCCTCACTTTTCACAGCATTAATGATGTGGACTAAGCTTCAGGAATTGTATTTAAAAAATACTCCAAATAGAAGAGGTCTATTCAGCTGCTAAGCACACCCATATTTTTAATAGCTAACGTGAGTGTGTACACACATACAGAGAGTTCTTTTCAATCCTTCTTTTTCCTAGATGTGAGTACAGATTTAAGCACAGGCCGATTTTTTTTCCTTTTTTTTTTTTTTTTTTTTTTCATTTTACGGCTCGAAATAATCAGAAATTTTTTTTGTTTGATATATGCAAGCAGTTGCAGTGGTGGGACTTGCTGGGTGCTCCCTGGAGGATGCCCCTGTGGCAGGAAGTGCACTGCTTTTGCTGGGAGCTGCCTGGTGCAGTCTCTCCTCAGGGACAAGATGTTTAGCAGCAGCACCACAGTGCCACCAGCATCGTCTTCACTAAACCTGCACACTTGTGACCTTTTTCCTAAGCAATTGTTTTCACGGGATTTCAGCCTTTGATAATAAAAACTTGATATTTGCAGACATCATTTGGAAAACAAACACTTCCCAAACAAATTATGCTGATGTGTCAATGACTTGACTTGGAAACTCTTCCCAATGCTTGGACTCAGCTTGCAGGGTTTCTTTAACTTCTCTGTGTTGACAAGTGTCTTTCCTTACTGGGACCTGAGGCTCCTGTCTTGTGCTTTATTTTGCTGTCTTGGAAGTTTGTGCTTTTGCACTGTTGAGATTATGTGCTTCAGAGGGGGATGAAATCATCTCTGAAATCAGCCACTGTATCTTTGTGAGGGTGCTCTGGGGTCCCCTGAGGCTCAAGGCAGCCCAGGGACCTCAGGGTCTTCTAAAGTGAACTGCAACAACTTTTTGACTTAGGTTTGGAAAAAGAAAAAAACAAAAACAACAACAAAAAGCAACAATCCCAAACTGAAAAAATAACTTTGAAAAGTTGAACCAAAAAGTTTTCCAGGGGGATAAAAGCCCAGTTACAAATATCTGTGCTTCAGCAGTGGCAGCTTCACTGTGTCTCAGTGTCCTCGCTAAGAGCCAGAGGAGACAAATTTGGTTTGTTCATTATTGCCCTAGGTAAGAGAAAAATAAATGTAAAAAACTCACAGAAAATGCAATTTATCTTCATAGGAGTCCATTTATATTAAATAGAGGAAAGCCAATCTTTTTCGTGCTCTAGTGTTTCTGTAATTCTGTAGCAACTGACCTAATTTTCATGCACAGTAGATGAAGTTAAAATTAAATACAAATAATTTTCTTTTGTATTGGTTTTGTTTCTCTTTAGGAGGCAATGTTTTAATACCCTAAAAATCAGTTCTGTCTAAATGCTAATTTAGTATTTACAGGTTCTCTGGTCTTTTGGATTTGTGTCTTTCTTCGTTGCTTTTATTTTCTTTTTTGTTTTTTCTTGTTGATAGTGCCTCTATAGATAAACCCCTCCCTCTTATTATTTAAATTTTTTTCTTTAAATCTGACTCAGGCACGAGTGTAGGTGGCCCTAAAATATTAATGCAAAACTGTGACACTTTAATATATTAGATACAGACTGCATAATCTCATTCCAAACAAACAAAAAATAGAAAAAAAATCTAAAGTTTATTCTTTCTACTATACAAAAAAATCAGCCAGGCTGTGGACTTTTGAAAGCTTTGGGTACATGATCTTTATGTATTCATATTTTCTGCATTTGATGATACATTTTGCTGCTCTGTTCTCAGAAGTCAACAGAATCACATAGGTTATTACGTTTTAATTTTAGTGGCAAAAAATTCATTGTTTAATGTGAACTGAAAGTAATACAGGAGAAAACTAATGAATAGTATTAATGAATAATAGTTTCAATGAGTGTTTTTAACCACTTATGATATTTTTGTATGTTGTAGAATCCAGTGCTCTGCAAATATTCAGTTATGTAGACATTAGACTGGAGAATTTTGTCCCATATATTAATGTAGCTAAAACATTGATACAGCAGTGATACACAGCACAAGTGGAAGGTAGCATTAGTGGGTCCATCGATTTATTTTTTTTTAAATTCTATAACTTCTCATCAAATGTATGTTGCATAAACTTTCAGTACCATTTTTCACAGTTGTGAACATTTTGAATAGACCAAAGAAATTTGAAAAGTAAATGAAGCTCTAACATTTCACTAATTACTTCTAATCGATTTATTCTCTGGTGCATGCAAGATTTAGTGGCAAAGTTTTCTGGTTAATCAGAAATTTTACAAACTGGATTGTTTATCTGTAGAAAGCTGGCTGTGTAACTGCAAGTTCTCCTGGTAAAACCATTTTAGACCTCCTGCAAGGGACTTAAGGGTGACCTGAGAGCTTTTTAGGGGAGTATTTATGCAGGTCATCATTTTACTTATTCAAAATCAAATAATCTGAAGTGCTTTTGCGATGCAGAGTTTGGAACAGAAATTGTTAAAGGCAGTCAGAAACTCCACTTGGAGAAATTGTTTTGAGCAGTCTCTGAAATGCTGGGAAGCAGGATTTGCATGTACCCTGTTATTGCCTCCATTTGAAAGGGATGCACTTGTTTGTAAGAGCTGCTGGGCTCGGTTCTGCCAAGCTGAGTTCTAGGTAACCCACGGAGACTTCCCAGAAAGTTGAGAGTGTGTTTCTTTGTTCCAGGGTATTGTGAAAGGGAATCAGCAAGGGCCTCTGGCTAAAAAATGTAAGCTGACCTGCAGTATGCAAGTGCAGGAGGTCAGCCATTTGATGTGGGATATATCTTCGGGCCATTCGAATAACTTCATAGCTGGGTCTCAAAATGTGACTTCCTGCGGCTGTGACCCATGGACCTTTCAAGTACAGTGGAAGTCTTGATAGATCAGTCGTGCAGTTTCCAGGACTCTCAAAAATCATTTGCTTCTCAGCTGGTTTTCTGGTGTTTGAAACATTAAGACAATCATCTAGCACTTTTCCTTCTCTTGTGAAGTGCATTTTATTAAAATACATATTTTGTAAAATTTTAATAAAGCAGCTCATACTTTTTCAAAGCTAGACAATACTTTGAAAACTGGTTCCAAATCTCTGGCCTCAATATATGAATACTAATTGTATCTTATCTACTGTCGGTTATTGAAATCCCAACCAGTAGGAAAGCTAATCTGACATCTCCATTCACATACACCTTCTTTTGAGCCTCTTTACAATTCAGTCAGTGCTATCAATGATTAAATATCCCAGTCCCTACAGTTTCAACCTTTTTTTTATCCCTTAACTTTTCTTTTTGGTTGTTACCTTCAGTTAGTGAACAGCTCATTTCTGAGAAAAGACATTGTGAAATTCACTTAAAATGACTGTTTGAAGATTTTATTAAAAATATATCTCTGTGGACAGACTCTGTCCTTCATTACAACAATAGAAATCCCCATTGTCTTCAGTACTATCACTCCAAATTTGCAGGAAGTTTAGAATCCAAACTAAAAGATGTAAAATACTTTTGAATATGTGAGCCATCAATTGAGAACAGCACAGGTGTTTGTTTTCACTGTGACTGATTTTGCTCACAGCTAACATATAATTATGGAGTCCATTCTTAGGCAGATGTGTACAATCCTTTAAGAGATCAAAGCAGATGGACCCAGGTCACTGAGATTAGAATTTGACCCTATTAGTACAATAATGGTTAAAATTATATGTAGTTTGTTTGCATTTTCCAGAGCTTGCATTTCAATGGGTTTATACAAGTTATTTCTAAACTGAATAATTCTTGCCTAATTTCACTTTCTGTGTTCAGCTTTAAGTACATTTTACAGTGTAAGTGCAAAGCCAAATTGTCCACAGTCCTCATCATTTTACAGTCAAATCACAGATTCAGGCCTAGGACAATCTCAAAGTGTATGCTGGAAAGTTTCAAAAAATTACTATAGTCCTTGAACCTTTGACCCACCGGTGTGGACTTTGCAATGAAAAATGCAACCAGCTATACCGTTTCTGTTTAAGTGACTTTTGTTGACTGTTTGTCCACCCTGTATTTATATACTCATTTTCAAGCACCCCTATTTTTATATCATGGCAGTAAAGAGAGGAATTAAGTTGAACAGAGACCTTTTTGCTGAAACCTTACAAAGGAGCAGGTACTTGAGTCCTGCATAGGGAAGCAAGGTTTTCTGTTTCTTTGTGATGACTCACTGTGTGTCAGATAATGGAATCCTATTAGTGCCACCACGGGAGCATTAAGAAGGTTTGAGCGGGGAGAGGAAAAAATGAGGACAAAGAGATTTTTTTTTAAAGAAAAATCAACTTTTGAGAAATACTATAGGAAGCCTTTGTTTTAAGTTAAAGTTAACAGTGAAGATGAAGGCTGGCAAATGGGTAAATTTGGACTCTGTCCACTCTGTGTATACAGTTTGCTTGGAACATGGAAGAACCCCATTGCTTACAAGCAATTTGAAATGTGTTAACTTACAGCAGTCCTGCTGATCTATAGGGGGTTCCTTTGTTTGTTTGTTTAGCATTTTCACTTCTTAACCATGAAGCATCAAAGTCTGGGCTCCAACCCAGTGTTTTGGGAGCCAAGCTGAAGGAGTTTGCTTTGTCTTTCATGACATATAACCCTGCTCTGTTTCTGCAGGACTTATCTCATATGTCTGCATGAGACTTGAGATGCATTTTTCCTGTACAAGTGCACCAGTGGGTGCACAGTCAGTGTCATCAGCTGTGGGTGTTTTTCTCTCTGAGTTTACAGAAATACTTAATGTTTCTCTTCAAGTCATAACTTCTGGAGTCACGTGTTGACATGACAGTCTGAGCTTTTATTTAATGAAAGTGGTGAATTTTTCACCATTTTAGTTTCCAAGCAAACATTAACCAAAGAGAATCTGTAATTGTAGGTCTTAGGAGTTGTAGTAAAATTTTGTGACTTTTGGTAGACCTAGGTCACGATATTTAAATTTCAAGACAAGTGGTTCAATGTAGAACAAACTGGTCACTCATAGTCAGAAGCCTTCGCTGGTATAAAGAAAGTATTGTAAATCCATGCAAACTGTGCCAGTTGGGTGAAGAAGATCTAAATTTAGGATACTGAGAAGAGGATCCTGATTTGCATTTTGGTTTTTGATACATGTGTATACTATTAAACTGCAGTAAACTACAAATATTTGCATTTTACTTGCATAAGAAGCACACCTAAAGACAGGTTTCAGCAGTCAGATTTGAACTCAGACTTTCTCCAGTTGCACAGGGAACACGTGCATACTGCTTTTTAAAATCTTTTTATTTGGCTGTGACTGCATGTTCTGCTCCTTGTTTAAGTGTAATGATCACTGCCACAGATTACAGGGCCAGGTCTCAGGAAAATGTTTTTAAATATCCCAAGACAATAAGGGAAAAAATATGTTTATTTGAGAACAAGTACCCATTTACAACGTTTTGTGAAAACTGGTGATTTGAAAATGGCTGATCATTACAAAATAAGAAAATTAAGATGATCTCACTCCCCCCAAATGTATAGGAATTTTGCATTTAGTTGTGACTTGACACATGTTCCAAAGTGTGTAATTCAGACTGTGGCTGGAAACATCACTGGAAGCAGACCTGGGTTGTCATGTTTCATTACAGCTATTGAACTGTCACAGGCATGCTATTATGCGGTAATGAAAGGGGTCTTCTCATTCTCTTTTCAACTGGCAAATCTAGGAAAGATACCATATGTCATTAGTCCTGGCACAGAATCTGCCAAAAGAAATTTCCAAAGCACTAAAATATATGCAAGGCCTTTTCCCTTGAAAAGACAAAGAGATTGCATTTTTGTCCTGCTGAATCTCTATGTTTCACTGGGGTGTATAATTGTTACAGGTCAGGTAAAATATGATTTCAATCACATCTCATATTTTGGAGGATGATCCAGGTTAAGGTTGTATTGATCCATAAGGGCAGGATTTGGCCCCACATGCAGAACCAGTAATTTAAATGCTGCCCAGCACCCTGTGAGTGTGCTGCTCCTTGCTGAGCACCTCTGGGCCACGGGTGCCTAACTGTGGGAAACACCTGGCGGGGATCTTAGGCAGAAAGTAAATTCTCTGGAATTTGAGTTTTGCTGATGTTTTATTCATTGTTGTATGTGGGGAAAAAAATAAACCTGTGCTTGTGAAAGTAACAAGTGAATCACAGTCACAGTGGTGGCATTATTGGGCCTCTGAGAGTGAGGTCTAAACCAGCCTCCTTCCTTCAGCCTGACTGGCAATTCTACACTTGCTTCAACTTGCCAGGGTAATGCCTTCAGTAACAAATGTGAATCAGGCATTAAAATCTCTAATCTTCTTCTTGAGAAATCATTCAAACAGATGGATATTGCAAGGTTGTTTAGAAAAGATTAATATGGCCTTCATTTAATTGCTGAAATATGTATGAAGTAGATCAAAAGTCCTGGCATTCAGTATGAAGTACTTTCAAAAATGTAGATGTCTTATCAAGGATGTTGATGCATTCATTCCTCCTCTTCTGCAAAGCTGACTTCTGCAGGAAGTACACTCCTTGACTAACTTTTCCTTATGACAGCAATATCTTCCTGATGGTAAAGATTTAATGATATATTAAGCTCTGTTTAAGTTTTTCTGTGAAGGTGGTAGTGCCTTCAAGTCTTTTGATGCCTTCTCTTCCTTTCCAAATCCTGCAATATACCAACCTACCTACCTAGAGAATGAGTAACATCTGTAAGTGCATTGGGTTGATTCAGTTAAATGGGACTGCATCCTGAAGAAACATCAGTTTGTTTCAACCATTTGAAACTGAGCCAATCCAGATGGAATTTGGAATTTGGAAATGTACCATAAAAAACTCACTTTGGAATCTTAACTGATAATGCGGTAATGAGAGATGATTTTGTGACCATGGCCAACGCGACTTTATGCTGAGCTTGTTAGAAATACTGCTTTTATTGCTGATGGGCTGCAATTTCAGAAATGGGCAAATGCTGTGTTCTTCATGCAGGCTCTCTATTAAAGGCAAAAGAAAAAAAATCTTTTGCAGGGTTACAGCCATTTTGTTTCTTGCTTTTTTATTTTGGTTGGGTTTTTTGTTGTTTCATTTGTTTTTTTTTAAACTGGAATTAAAGCCCCTATAGGCAGCAGCAGGATGTTGAGTCTGTATGACTCTATGGGTCTGCTTTGACAAAATGCTCACTTTCCTACATAATTGCCTTCAGTGAGGGTGACTAGTAGTAGATTTTTAGGGAAGCCACCTTCTGGAAGCCAAGGATTTAAAGAACTCCTCAGATGCATGTTGCCACTGATCCAGTGCATCAGTCATACTTGACAGGTATGTCTTCTGATTAATTTGTTTAATCAATGCTGGAGCCAACCTCTGTTTTGGCTTCAAGAGCATTACATTGCCTTGCACAACTGAGCTCTGCATATCTATGCACTGGCCGTATGGACCTGCCTTATTTGGCTTCCAAATTCATAGGAAAAGATAAGGACAATTGATGGACGGGAAGCAGAAATGTAGATGAAACAAATTTAGTGGAAAAAACACTGAAAAAATGGTGAATTTCTTACGCCCTAGATCACCAATCATCATCCAAAAGAATACTAAGTAGCAAGTGAAAGTTCTTGCAAGGCCAGGACAGAATTAATTATTTGGCAATGATAGCCCAAAATGGGTACAGGACCACGGTGCATCCTCATATTTCTTTAGGAGCTGGCTACTTTCAATATTAATTAAAAAAAAAATAGAACAAAAAGACAGAAGGGGAAAGGAAGAGAGGCAATTTATCCTTGCTAGTAACACTGGTTAACAATGTCATGTTGTCTGATATTCATTTTCAGAAACATTGGAGAATTCACATCTATAGTACTGTATCATGAGGATAGGTTTGACTCATGTGTTAGGATAAGAGGGAGTGCCTCTATTTGTATTAGCTGGAGGAGGATTGTGAACTATTATCTTACTTTGTTATCTGAGCTAGGAGTGTACAAGGAAGTTTCTTCTACTAATGGTTGAGCCGCTCTTCAGATAAAGCTCTCCACAGGATCCCTGTAGCCCTAATTAATCAGCTGTTAAAACAGTAGGTGATAGACAGGCTTGCTTTAAGTTTGAATTGCCTGCAATCAGAGATAACAGGTGAGTCCCATTTGGCAGTGAGATATGGAAGTAGAAGAGTGATCTGTTATCAAAATGAGTATGGCATTCAAATCAAAACTGAAGTTTGCAGAAGGAACTAGAGAAGTAAAATAAGAGGGAATCTTTTTTACTTTGAAGGGTCAAAATACCTTCACTTTGGTGACGGCTTTAGACAGGTCTGAATCCGTTTTGTAAACCTTTATACTAAGTGCATGCATCATCAAAATAAATTCAGGCTGCTGGAGAACACTTGTCATTCCAGTAATTGTTGGAATCATTGGCAGGTGGCACTAACAAGGGCCTGCAGCAGTGGCTGCTGCCACAGGACAGGCTCTGGCCAGCACAGCCAGCCAGCCCAGGAGCTGCAGGTTAAATGAGTCAGGAATTTAAGGTGTTTCTTTCTGTGTCACTGCCCTAACCATCAGGCTGTAGAGCAACTTCTTTCCTTATTCAGTTAATATTTAAGAAATTATGCAGAATAGGAGAGCACCAGCGGTGAAGTGGGAATATTTTATCCCAGAAGGTGGGTCACTTACACAGGTGTTATGGCAGATCTGGGCTTGAGTCCTGCTCTGCTGGATTTACAGCCACAATGAATAACCCTTTCTCACTTTCAGCATTATAAAACAGACAAATTGGTGGGGAAAATGGCAAAATTTTAGGGCAGTAGGTAACTGTTTTAAAATAAAACATTTTCTTTTTTACTTGTTTGTACTACATGAACGATCAGAAGCATCTCTCAGGACTTGTGCCACAGCTAGTTGCTCCACAAATACTGAGAAAAACCTTCTGAGTCTAGATTCAATTTACATTTTAAATTCTGTGTGAGTAACAAGAAGGTACCTGCTTCAGGAGGTGTTCAGAGTGCCTGAGAGATGGATCTCTCTAAAAATGACCAAATGTCTTTCAGCCTGGTCATTGCTTGATAGTCCCATGTTCACAGCAGGACAGAAGTCACCCTAAAGCAGAAATACTGTTTATTTTCTTTGACTCCTCTGTATGTAGGTGAATATTCTTCCATGACCCCATTGTTTAGTCTTAAGAAAGATGCCTATCAGTCCTCCAGGAGTTGAGTTACCACTTGTCTCATACAGATGAAAGCAAGTCACTGATCATGTAATAGTCACAAATAGGCCAGCAGCATGGGCAATAGCCTTTTCTTCAGCTCACATATCCTTTTGGGTTTTTTTAACTGGGCTCCAGAGCTCAGTAGATGTCTTAATTATCACTGGAAATCTCTGTAACCATAATCAGTTCATGCTCATTTGCATATGAGCATTCTTTCTTGGATGTCTCTGTCACTGGGATAGAGTTCTGTTTTCCACCTTCACTATGGGCGTATATTGTCTTTCTTTTGCCTTCCATGTTCTATGGTATGAAACCTTTGTTTATTGGCTCTTACCTCTTCTAGAAACTGTGTCCTTTTCATGTCCTTTTCCTGCTCATTGCTTTCCAAATCTGGGGGCTTGTTCAGCTGTCCTTTTTGTGTGGAGGCATGTTTCCATTGGATAACAGTTCTTTTTCCTGTGAATCTTTACATGTGCATGCCACTGTTTTCAGCTATGACTATAAAATTTCTGCTCTTTTTTTTCCCACCCATAAGCCCTATTCCATCTGCAAAGTTTCATTCTGTTTTGGATGATGCTTCTCATCAAATACCTCTATCTGATGTTCCAGCGTTTTAGATGTTATTTTTGACACCTGAGTTTGACTTGCTCCTAATTCTTTTTCACTGATTAAATGGTAAGGAAAAAAAAAGTTTTAACTTTCTGCTTTGCTTTTCATCCCTCAATGTTCAGCTCTCTGTACTGATTCAAGTCCCAGCTCTGCTGTGCCCTCAGGTGTACTTCTGAAAATCCAGCATCCTGGTGGCCACTCCTTTTGATGCAATGTGTTTGCTCTGTTTCAAGGTGCTGCTTGGCCCCTCAGATAATCGTGCTTCTTTTCTTGTGGAGGCTCTTTTAGGTTGACTGCTTCCTGCATGTATCGCCTACCACCTGGTGGGTAATAATATGAGCATACTTCATGTTTCTAAAATTAAATTCTCTTTTATTCAGAAAACTTTTTAGAGAGCTATTGCAATTGATTTGCTGCTGCTGTAGTAGCCATGTGCAGGTAAACCAGCTCTGCAGGGTACAGGCCCAGCTTTCTCCCAGGGGCAATCCAGGTTCCACATTGGTCGCTACCCAAGGAGCCCACAGCTGCTCAGGGGCAGATGAGCAGAACACTCATTTCACAGATTTCCTCTCCAGTTCAATGCATAGTGCTCCCAGGTGTCACTGACTAGATTTTCAATAGCCTTCCTCTGCCTGGGATCCAGTTGGAAGAAGAGTGACTGTACAAAAATCACCCTGCCTTAATACACAGTAAAGTGCAGGAGGGATGCAGACCTCACTCCTGTGAGCCCACAGGTGTGTGACTGATGTGATGTCCCTGTTCCTGCCAGGCATTCAGAGCAGGTTTACCCACTGCTGTCAAAAAACCACACTTTCAGGGCTTGTATTTTGCTTCCACTTTAGTTATACACCATGGAATGAAACAGTAACACTTGGAAGTCTAATATTCCTATTTATACATTTAACCATTAACTAGACACGTACATACATGTGTGTGCACACACACAGAGGCTATATTAAAGACATATTACAAGAAACATTTCCAGCACAGGGATTTAGCTGTGTGAATCCCATTAACAATAATGGGAGTTGTTCCCCTAAATCCCCATGTATCTCGTTAAAATATACCTATTAGTGACAGGCTGAAGCCTACAAAACCCAGCAGCTTCCAAGTTAAAACTGAAACTTCATCATTAACTTACCCTATTGTGCCTAGGTAATGCAACACCCTTTAACTTCTCAAATTCAAAGGTGTCTTTTCTCCATTGAACTTAAAACAAATCTTGTCTTGTTAATACAATAGGTTCTGCTATAGATAGCCCGGTCTGTAACTCTTGATCATGTTGGAAATGTTTTCTCTCTCAAGCAATACCATCTATGAAGGGACAGTGTTACCAAAATATCTTTAAAACATTTAGGAGAAGTAGAATATAAAATATAAATGGACTAATGCATTTGCTAAATGCAGATCTTAACATTGAAGTATGACAGTGATGAAATGTCAGATACTGAATCATTGTTCTTGGCATTTTTTAAAATAAAGAATTCTCAATGTATAAAACACAAGTCACTCCAGATGAATGAATATCTAAGGAAACCAGATACTTGAAGGAAACTTTATTTACAGTAAACCATTTATCAATGTCATTATGACAGAAGGAAACCTTAAGCTGTGTTCTCCAAGCATTCCCCAGTGCATTCTAGAGAAGAAGAGGTTGTATCTGTGTGTGATGAAGGTCTGCACTGTCCATGGTGTAGAGCATTCTCGAGATGATGAAGCTAAGGGTGAATGAGCTGGCTTGACTGTCCGCTGTAGAATTGCCTTTCCTGAGAGCTATTCCTGAGTTACTGAAGAGGGTGATTTAAAGTGAAGTAGCGTGTGTGGAAGTCTGTACTAATGCTGTAGTGTTGTTTCTGATATGTGAAACGAGCTCACTTGCTGTTGGCTCAGGTAACTGCACTGCAGATGTAATAGAAGACCATGCTTTTATACCTTTGATAATGGTATAACTTTCTCAGCTTTGATAGGAAGCTGAAATAAGGAGTGCCAGCAAAAACAGGATCGGCAGTGGTGTATAGTGGTGAAATATTTGGAACAAACCTGCATTAAATATAATTTTCTCTGGGTTTAGCAGCAAAGATAAAGGGGTTACAGTGAATGTGAGTATCAGATGCAGTAAGTCCTCCTCATTTTGAGTTGGGCATGGCACAAAAATAGACACCTATGCAGCCCCACTTCTGTTGCTTTCAATTTTCACTGCAACGGAAACTGTCCTTTACATCTGGGCTGGAAGCAGTGGGTGAAAATACTGTCCCATGCAAGAAGAAGATATGGTAATTACACTGTATGTGTGTTTATTTCCTCCTTGCATTCTCCAGTATAGATCTCTGTTTTGATATATTGCAAATAATTTTTCTGGCTCTGGGGCCCTCTATGGTCCTTGTTAACCTGTGACCAGAACTCCAGCTCTCAACAAAATGCACTCCCTGCTAGAGCAGCACATGAGTCTGTTGGGTCTGGAGGAGCTCCGGTAGGGCTTCTTCCAGTAGCTTAACCATTAACAATGAGCAGTGAAATGAGTCATCCATACTTTGTTTTTAATTAGAGCTGCAGCTTGAGCTCAAGCTTGAGATTGTTCTTGCCTGCAGAGCTCAGGAGCTGAAACCAGCAGCACTCCCCTGGTCTTGGCTGTGCAGGGATTTCTGTAGGGCAATATCCTCACATTGTTGTGGATACAAACAGTGGGGCAAAACCAACACAACATACAGATTAGCAGGAGCAAGTTAGCATAATTCCTGTTGACTTAGTCTGGCTGGAAATGTTTTACTTGTTCTATTTCTGATTTCCCTCTTGCGCACACATACCATCCCCCTTGCATCCAGCACCCTGGCTCTCTCCTCCAAACAGAAATCCAAATAATGAACACTGGATAAAGGGAAAAAATGATTCTTTATATTTGAGGGTTGCTTGTTTTAAATATATTTATTATAATTTACACAAGCTTAACAAACTTGATATGAAGTTTTCAAGCCACAAGGTGGATGGAGAAATATCTCTACTGACTCCTGTAGTCAAATGATTCATTTACATTTTAACCATCTTTTGTATTTATTTCATGTGCAACCAACGAAGCCTAAAGCTTCCTGCTGAAAGGATGAACAACCACTGATAGGCCCCAAGACCAATTAAAAAATCATGAATGCATTTAAAAAGAGGAGTGAATTCAGTGCTCACCTGAACTGCAGTGCCAGCCCTTGCCAAAGCAACACATCCCTTGCCGTCAACATGCTGTGCTCATACAGATAGTGGCTTTAAAGGAAGCTATTTCTTGGAATGTGTTGGAATGCAGAGTTGAAAACATGGTCTTTGGCATTTTGTTACATCTTGGTGAATAAAAATCCTCAATAGAGAGTTAGTTCCATTTTTTATCTGGGTTGCTGTTATCTGTAGAGGGAAATCCAACTTGTTAAGCCTGTGTGCTTTGTGATGTTGGTGCCAAGCAGTTGGGTGCTGGCCGTCAGAGCCCTGGACCCAGCTCTGGTGGCCTCTATCAGCTTGGCCACAGCAGCTATTTGCTCTCTTTCTTCCTCTCCCCACATTTTATTTTGTCTCTTATTTTGGAAGTTTGTTGGGGCAGAAGATGTGAGATTTCTGAGATGGTATCCGTAATTTCAGCAAGCAGGACCATAGTGAAGGTCATGCTGCTCGTTACGTATACGTACTACATCATGTCCTACAATTGTTCTTTCCTACAAGTGCATTAGGCAGGTAACAATTTAAGCTTCTTATGATGGGCACGTTCATTTTTAGCCTGGGTTGCACTGGGATTTCTTTTGCATCCCTGGTTAATAGGTGGGAGGACAGATTGTAATGGAACAACCAGTGCTGTAATGTTGAAAGGGTAGGAAGCAAGCTGTGCTGGGCCAAGGACCCGGGCTCTGCAGAGTGCTTCAAAGCAGCACACAAAATACTAATCAAACAGTCAGGTGCTTCTTTCTGCACAGCCTAAAGGCAGAATCCCTTGTTCTGGGTGCAGGCAGAGTCACGCTCCTCATGAGGCTTCTGTGGCTCAGGTTTGGATGTCTCTGGCAGTACTTTTGCTTAGAGGGCAGAGACAGACCGTGGTGGGAGGGGGAGTAGGGAAGAGCCCTGAACCCCAGCTGGTGCCCTGCTCCTTCTCATCCCTGCAGCTACTCCAGGTGTCCTGGAAGAGAAGCTGGGCTGGTACACAGGTTGTGTGTGGCCAGTGATGGTTTTCCATTCAGGCAGAAGTGGTATGCAGACCCACAGCAGGGAAGGGCACCTGGATATAAGCAAGAAGAAGCAGCTTACTCAAATGGGGTGGTATTTGGCAGCAAAACTGTTGTCTGGACCCCTCATGGAAATGGTGCCCCAGGGTGCCAGTGGAGCACATCAACTGGGGACATGCATCTTTTTGCTGGACTGTGCTAGTTTAGGCCACAGAAAATTTGATATTTCCCTCATGAAGCATAGCCTTGCAAAAAGACCTCAGTTTGTAGCATTTTTAATGAAAAGAGACACACTGTATAACACAATTACAGTGGTAATTGCCAATAAGACCAGATCAGGGTGAGGGGACATTAACTAACACAGAAACTGGAGAAGAACACCAGGATGGTTAAGACAAGGAGTTAGAGATGGAGATATCACACTTGATGGACAATACCTGAAAATGAGCACCCTTATCATGTTGTGTAATGAGACCATGAGGACAGTAAAGTTTGGGGAAAGAAGTGCAGGAGAAAAG
Source organism: Onychostruthus taczanowskii (assembly GCF_017590055.1). NCBI lineage: Eukaryota > Metazoa > Chordata > Aves > Passeriformes > Passeridae > Onychostruthus > Onychostruthus taczanowskii. The sequence goes on from NW_024499684.1 coordinate 7,596,058, forward strand.
TGAGGTGGACTGGTTACAAGTCCAACAGTAATGTAGAGTTTTAAAGCTAAGTGGCACAAAAGCTGCTGCATGAAGAGGACTGTCTTTGTTCAGGAACCAGACAATATCTGGTTCTGATATGGGATTACATCTTTCCCCATCTCTCTCTCTTTTACCTCCCACCTCTCTACGCACCTTATTATGAATATTGCAAGTTTTGATAGTACAATCCAAATTAGTGAATAGCTCAAAAATTGTATTTTAGACTATTTATATACTTGTCGTTAGTGCCTTGTCATTACTGTAAATTTTTACGTCTTCATGTAGTTAATTTGAACTTTCTGGGAGAGAGTTGGTTGGCAGCATTCAAAAAATCAGTTCATTTTCTTCCTTCACCACTGGTTTGAATTGCTCTAATTGAAACCAGCATTATTTTGTTTGATCTTGTAACTAAACAATGTAATTTATATTAATCCATTAAATAATTTGGCTAATTGCTTTTACGCTGATTGTATCTTAGCCTTTTTTCTTTTAAATTAATATTGGAACCAAGTGGTTATCTGCTGAAAACCAATAAGCCACAAGTGAAGAAAAGATCTCTTTTTCTTGTGGGGATTTTATTTTTAGTTTCTTTGATAAAAGCTGTGTTGCAATATAGACACAGAAGCCCTGATTTAGCCAAATGTTTAAGGATGCCACTCCAGTGTTGCTCTGTAAACTTTGGGGCTTTCTTGACTCAGAGTCTAAATGATGAAAAAACAGACTCTTGGAAATTAAACCTTTACATCTCAGGGAGGAAAAAGATGGTCTCATGCCAGCAAAAGAAGTCTGTTTTATTCTTGTTTCTATATCCTTGGCCTTCAGAGAACAACCTTGCTTAGTTGCTCATCCTAAGCCCTATCTGCTCATTGTGCATGGCTGGGAATGCTCAGCACTTTCCAAAGAATGGCATGAGGCAGTAGCAGCTGTAAACCATGCTCAGATGCATGGGGTTCAGGTGACTAATGAAGTACAACAAATAATGCAGAGCAAACAGTCAGCTTTGCAATCTCTCTTTAAGTTGAAATCTATTTATATGCATTGAGATAACATTCATTCATAGGAACACATTTGCAGAGATCAGGTTGTGAACTATTTGAGAACCTGAAAGGTTGGTTCTCTCGTGCTTTGAAAAATCTGTTCCCAGTTCACATGCTTGGGTATAATTGGGCTTGCTGAGGTTAAGATCACTGTGTAGGAATACCCAGGATGTACATGCCCTAGTGAGAAGTTCGAAAAGGACTCACCTGTTGAAGTGAATTCTTTCTTTTGTACTTGTGGTTCCTCATTATTGCCTTGCCATATATAATTCAAACTGAGAACCTGCCTGGCCATACAGGAATGCACATATCAAAATAAGCAATGGTGAGCAATAAAATGGTTGAGAATGCATAAACTAATTCTTGAGGATAAATGAATTTTCTTCTAGATATGACAGAGTTCAGATTTTTTTAGGAAGCTCACCTCTACCACTTGTCAGCAGCAGGCCTGTCAGGTTAAAAATAGTGAAAAAGTGACAAGCAGAATGTTTGACAAAGGTAGGAGCAAAGAGCACATGACAGTGCCTACGATGATTGATTTTTGATGGTTATTTTCCTATCTCTGTTTTGTTTACTTTTATTGTCATTTTGAGCAACCAAAACCATGAGTTGGTTTTGTGCATGCAGTTCTCTCCCAGGTGTTTGCTTGTTGTGGTACAGTTGGGCACACCATGTGACATTTTGCAGCATATTCATTGTTTCTATGCTGAGTGGAGGAGACACCTTGGTGTTGGTGGAAGAGGCAACAGATTTGCATCTGAGGGAGATCCTTCAAAATGGTGTTGTTCTCCAGGTGTTCAAACTTTCCCTTCTGAGGACAAACTTGATTGTTTTACGTCCATCTCACTCATTAGCAGTCCCAGGTCCCTGTGAGCCTGTTCAGTGCTTTGCTCTGTTGCTGACCTTGTAATTTCTAAGGCCCATAACAGAAGGACTGCATGAGTTAAAATTTGCCATGTATTTAATGGGTGTTATTGGTGCTTTATACACTGCCCTCTGTACCTCTGTGTTGGTGTTATAACATAGTTGAATCACACATATTGCAGTTTTCCCATTTGTCATTGCTGTTTTTCTCCAGCACTCTTATTCTGTTGATCTGGCTGAGAAGAGATGGGCTTTCCCTATCCATCCTTCTATCCATAAAAAAAAGTGTAGTTTTAGTCTTACTTCTTACAGTATTTCTGGTAAATTTTAGTTGGATTAGACAAATTTCTTATGGCCTCATTTTGTATTTTTATTTCTGTGTTCTAGCACTAATTACTAGTGATGTGATTAATGTTCTACATACCTGGTAACTTTGTTCTTTCTGGTTTTGAGATGATGTTAATTAATCCAATTTTGAAAAAAAACACTTGCAGTCCTGATCATGTGTCACTTATTTCTTATTCTTTCTGGAAACCAGAGGCTATATAAAAGCTGAGTCATTAGATATATATTTATGCAACTATGCTTGCAGAAACTTTCAGTCTAGATATCACTTTCAGAAGTACCAACTGCACTTAAGAGGATGACTGTAAGTCTTTTAAACATTTATTTTATAAAGGATAAAAGCAAAGGCTATATTATAATTCCATTGTCTTTTCATAGGACTGCATTGAGGGGTTGTTCAGTTCAAAGGAACCAACCCCTCACCATAAACCACAAAAAACTCCAGTCTAGAAAAATATCAGGTTTGTATTAGATGTTTTTTTATATGTCTAATAAATACATTAAGTTGTTTTGGGATTTACTATATTGATAGCCCTCTGTGTACAAGTATTAAGTTACATTAAATTGCGGTGGTTTTGTTGACTTTAGACAGGGCAAGGTCATCACATAATAGCAATTTAGAAGAAAATAGAGAAACAAGTACACTGGATGCAATACATGTAGCCACAACCCTTACTATGCTGCTGGAAGGTTGTTGGATATGACAAGGATAGAGCTCAGGAACACAGAGAAGAAAGAATAGCTGTTACTTTCAGAACACTCTGGTTTATCTTGCAATGTCTGTTTTCTTTGCAGAATCACTAATGCTCACTATTACTGGACTTGTTAAAGTGACCTTCAAATTGCTTTACAGATATTGACTTGTGGATGCAATCTACCTTTGCACAATAGTCAATTGTCCATCCCAACTTAAGCAAAGCAAAAAACCAGAGTTCATTTCAAAGTATTTAAAGCAAACTCCTTCAAGGATTTTTAAGCATGTCCCTAGCTTTGCAATAGTGTCACCCTTTAGACAAGATTAGGAGTGATTTTTGCATTGGAGAATGTCTAAAACCTTGGAAGACGAAAAGCTCTCCCACTTTCCCCTCTAGATTATGGTAATACATGAGATAGCACACAATTTTTATTGGACTTCATGTGTGTATATATCTCTACACACTTATGTAAATAAATGTATATCTATAAATACACACCAGTTGAAACAGGATCTAACAAGAATTTATGGAGTTGAGGGCAAATCTTTTTCTCTCTCATGATACTAATGCAGCAGCCATCTCTCCACAGCTGGACGGGTATCTGCCCTCTCTCTCCTCAGCTGTTGGTATGGCCTCCCCCAAACCCATCCAGTCAGGTTAGAAAAGTGGCAGATGGCAGGGTTTTTGTTCCCAGGTCACACGGGGACAACCTTGGAGTGCCCAGCCAGCAGTGCAGCCAGCACATCTGTGGGACGGTTTTCACTAACCTGTGTACCAAAAGTCATTGCAAGGAAACAGGGTGGACTTCTAGAGGATTATTGTCCCATTAACCATATTTCAGATTTACACACTTCATTCCCAGATTAAAATCTAACTAAAACTTCAGTGCTAGATATTCTGTAAATTAAGGTGGGCAAAGGCTTTCCCTACACTGGTGTGACACTTAAAAAATTTTGGCATGGAATATCATTTCAAGATAAGAGATCTGGGTGTATATGACCTCATACATTTCTTACTGCCTATGCATTATTACAGCTCTGTGTTTTTTGGCAGCAATATCCCAAGTGCTGTGGCTGATATTTCAATGATGTTCTGACCCCCAGCCTAAAGATATTAACCCAGATCAATGATTCTGATCAGTCTTTCCGTAGCCTGAAGTTTGATTGTCTGTATCAATAGAGCTGATGTTAAGATCCTGCAGTGGACTCTCAACACCACTTATGGTGTGAGTTGTTAAAGCTGTTATAGGATGACTGTTGCTGCTATTTATTATTTATACAGTGCTACTGTTTTTTGTGAGGCTTCAAAATACAGATCCCTGACCTTGAGGGGCCTCAATGTTGCTGGTGGGAGAGCATAGGAGAGGTGTCAACAGAGAGCCTGAAGTGAGGGGAGGGTGATGTTTGTGGGAAGGATGAGTGTGAGTGTGGGCAAAGCACTGAGGAACATTTGGCTGTACAGAGCTCGTAGGCCAGATTCTCAACCTTGCCCATTGAGATGAGTGTTGGCCTGAGGGCTCTGTGAGATATCCTCTGCACAGAGAAAACCTCCTGATGGGAAGCAGTGTGATCCCTCCTTTGGAGGCCACACAGGAGTGCTGATGGAGTGTGCTGCCACCAGCACTGCTGCTGACATGGTCTTCTAGAAGTCTCGGGGGACACACAAAGGTTATTGAGCTGCTGGCTGGCTCAACCACCCTCTCAAGATGTTTGGGACTACCTCAGCTTTCCTCAGTCTTGTCCTGAAGCAAGTCTAATGGGACAAAAAGCAACCCCTAGGAGTTGCCGCATTCTAGAGATAGATAGTGACATTCCAGCATCCACTGAAGGCAAAGAATAGAAACTCTTTTAATGAGAGGAAAAAATATACTGAACCAGACTTATGAACTGTAAGGCAGGCTGTTATCTAACTACTTGAAAAATAATTTTTCTCTATGCAGAAACTGAGAGAAAAATAGACTTTTGCTATGAATATCCAAATATCATAGGTAGAGAATAATTTTCCTCATATTCCATGGCAGAGGCAAAATGCCTGATGCAGGGAGGATTAGACCTTGTTTATTGTGTTGGATGTTCAGTATTGGACACAGCAAATGATTCAGGTATCCATCAGGACCCTGGATGTTAATGTAACAGCAGGAATGTCCCTTGATCCACGGAAAATGCAAGATAATTTAACATCCTTTGGTCAAGACATAAGGGTAGAATTAGCTACAGTCTTGCTTATATTTAGTGAATGCAAAATAGTTAATAATTAAAATGTCCTTGTACACTGAAAATGGAAATTTCTCTTAAGGCAAAAGGACAGAATTAAGAGCTGGCATAAGTATATTGAATTCCACTTTTATAGTTGTGTTCACTGAGACCTGCTTTTGACCCTAAATTAATCATAAGGGACTAAATTTAACTGAACATAAATGTACTTGTATATGCATGTATACATAAAAAGGCATAAAAAGGTGCAGTTAGCATAGAAAATAAAATGCAGCTAATTATTGCAGATCTTTTTAAAGTATGTTTGCAAGTGATGTGTTTTCAAAACAAGCTAAACAATAATTCATCAACTTGTGTACCACATGCTGGCTGATGAATAAAGTCAGGATTCAGGAAGCAAATGTAAATATGGGGTCTAATTCCCAACTGCCAAATTAGAAGTATTTTGTGCCCACTTTGCACAGGTGCAAGTGAAAACATAAGTTAAAAAACAGCTGGGAATCTGGTCTCACAGTCTGTTGTACTGTTCAAATAATTGAATTCAAAGTGTGGTTACTGACTAACTAAAGCCTCTCCAACTGTATTGGTCCTCGTTTCCCAACTCCAGGCCCGAGACAAGACCAGGCCATTTGAGAAGATTGTCGTTCGAGCTTATCCTTTCAATCAGAATCCTCAGGAATAAAAAAAAAAAAAAAAAAGCCAGTTTCTTTCACGGTGGCAGTTAATCTGTCAGGAGCAGATTCAAGTTTTGGCAAAGATCTGTGGTGAGATAAAATGAAAAAGCTGCCAAACAGCATTGTTTGCATGGGGAGGAGGAAGGGAGGGAAGCTGACCTGACTTCCCCAAGTTAAGTGCCAAGCGCACCTACATAATTTTCAATCAGGCCATGTGAAAACCAGGATATTTATAGCTGTAGTAAGTTTTAGTGCTCCTTTACCCTGGGGGCAGTGTGTTCATGGCAGAAATGGATTCATAATAGCTAATGCTAGTTCTGAGAACATTTTTATAGTTTACTTAAGTAAGTATAGCATAACATGCTAATAGCTTTTAAATAAAGCACATCTAAGCATTGGTGTGCAGTGCCATGTGATTTACAGCTTACCACCATATTTTTATAATTTCAGCCTCATACTTTATTTTGAAATGCATTCCTTTCCTCTCTTGCCATTGTCCTCTGAATTTAAAATCTGGAAAGAATTTGGTGCCAATTTTAGGATGGTAACTTGATTAAGACACTATCTCTTTCTAATGAGACTTAAAAATATGTCTGCAACCCTGTTTAGATGGCTGCTGCTGAGTGAAAATGGGTATTTATCATTGCCTTGGTGGGATGCTAGGTCAGGGTTTATCTGCTAAGTCAGAAACAGCATGGATTTAAGGGGAGCCTGTGAGCCTGCATCATATTCAGTACCTACCTCACCTGACCGTAATTTTTTTTTGTGGGGTCTGGAACATAAACTACTAAAATAATACAAAAATTAAACACCTGATAGATGTATAATTTCTGTACAGTGTCCTCACCCCACTACTCCACTCTGTAAAGCAGGATCCCTGGAGCCACTCTCTCCCTGCCCTTTCCCTGTGTCTGGGGCAGAGCTGCTCCCAGACACCTGGATTAGCTGTGACAGAACAGGAGGCTTTCCTTTCCCAGGTTCCCCCTTAGTAACCTGAGCACTGCTCCTGCATTTGAGTCCAGGAAACTTTGTGCTGCCCAGAGCACAATCTGGCTGGTGCTGCAGAACCTGGTGAGGGGTGCTGAGCCTCCTGCTGTGTGATCCTGCCTCCTCCAGCCTCCATCTGTCTGTGCCAACTGTCAGCTCTGCTCTTTGCTGCCCACCTGGGGCTTTAGGGCATAGTCTGTTCTTTGGGAGTGCACTATTGGAAGGGACAATCAGGGTTACCAAGACTGCTGTGTTGTAACTGCAAGTGTTTGTGGAGGTTTTTCCTGTGTAGATGACACCTGGTAGGACCCTTGGCCAGAATAACCCAGCTGGATTTGTTAGTAAACACTACATGGCAAATTTTGTATTGCCACACTCTGACTCCACAGAGATTCCCTGGATTTCATTTGCAATTTCAGTGTGAACATGCAGAGCAGCATAGTGGGTTACAGGGGTGTGCTTTGAACATGTGTTTTAAGGGTCTCTCTTCCCACAAGCTTGCATAGTTATTCTCCATTATTTTCAAAAGATCATAGTTTAGGTAGAGAAGTGTTTCAGAGGTTAAAAGTGCTTCCTTAAGGGAGTGTGTCATTGGTGTAGTCATTCACTGAGTGCATAGCTGACATAGCACTCTGCTCTCTGGCTGGGTACCTGCTATTGAGATTTTTTGAAGATGTCAGCTGTTTGCATAAAATGTGAAGGATATCTGAGATAAACAGAATGTTCATCTTCTGTGTGTCTCAGCTCCATTTTCTCTTCATAGTCTTCGATTTTTAGCCAGCATTTTTCTCCTCTAGAACTGGTCAAGTTTGTTTAAGGGAAAATTAAGTTTTACTGTCTATTTGTAGTGGGTCTCAGAGAGCTTGATCAAATTTAATTACAGGAATGAACAGACTTGGTTGTAACCTTTTACTGCGTTTGTACCAGAGAGAAAATCCCACCAAGATGTCCAAAATCTTTTGGGTGTGGTAACTATGCAAAACATAGTCTAAAAGGTAAAATAAGGAAAAGGTTAGGGAAGACTTTTCCTTGACCATGGGAAAACAGTTTCTATAATCTTAGAACAAATAGTTTGTGTCAGTGGAAACATTTGGGAGTTCATGCCCAGAAGAGGTCACTTATAGTAGGGTACAGGTCAATGATCAGTCCTGAGAGAATTTAGACAGTAAGAACCTCAAAGTAGCATAACATTTGCCAATGACACAATCTTGTGGGAAGCAGGTTACCATGAAGACAAAAGATGGTAAAATTCCAAATAACTGAAATAGACTAATAAAATGGGTAGATAAGTGACTTATGAAATCTAGTTTAGAGAAATTGAAGATTCACACAGCTACCTGGTGGCCTGCACACAGGATTTTTCTCCTGCCTATGGCAGCTGGATCCTTTGTAAACCTGAAGCGTGAGGAGCAGAAGAGGCTGCACGAGTTTAATCTGCAGCCACACCAGGAGCAGTGAGTGGCAAATGCTGTCAGTGTAAATCCCAAGTGACTACTCTCATGCATGCAAAGGCTTGTTGGGAAACATCTGGAAGCTTGGAAGAAGCTATTGAATTAGTTTTTAAGTAGAGACATCACTGTGAGTTTCTTGTGGCAAATGCATTTTCAGTGGATAGAGATCACTATCCCTTGTGCAGAGTGTACTGTTATGAAGAAGGATATAGTAAATATTCTTTACTGGATATTTTAGTAAATATCCTTTACTGGATCCTGTTTTTATGGTGAAGAGCACAATAGATCTAACATTAATACACTTAGAAATATTTCATAATGTCTGTTTAACAGTAGCTACACATAAATCCATTCAGCTTCAATCATTGCTCAGATTTTCTAATTACAAACTGACTGTTGATCTTGTGTTTTTAATTTCAAAGCTGCTATCTGCTATCTTTTTTTTTACTTAACTGCCATACAGTAAGATTGAGAAATTGAGTTGGCTAGGACTGCTGAGTAACCCCATGAACTAATGAAGTAAACATTTGCAACCACTGTGACATGGAAATCATCCAGCTCTCCCTGGTGTACACCTGCAGAAACCTGTGATTCACCTCTGAGTCACTCTGCAAATGTTAGAAGGGCAGAGCTGACAGCCGTGTAGAGGGCTCACTCTGCTGCCAGTTCTCTTCTTCTCCCCTGGAATAATGATATTAATGATGCTTCCAAATGGCTCACAGGGTTGCAAAATGAGACATCTCAAAATCCATGGAGCAGCTTGATTTTCTAATAGGATGCATTAAGTAGAACATTGCATGTTTTACAGGCTGAAGTTGATTAGAAAATAAGACTTAAAATATGTCACTAAAGTGCTTAGAAAAATGGGGTTTGGAAGCTCAGATCAAAGCTTTACAGGAGGGTGATTAAATAAATAAAAAGTTTAAGCCTAACTGAGCAAATAATTGCACATCCTCTGAAAATAACTGTTCACAGGGATTGATCAAATGTGAGTCACCCCAGGCACAGATGTCTTTCTAAGAATATTCCATTTAATTTTCTTAATGTACACCAAAGCAAAGAGATACTGGTGCTGATCAGTGAATGCTCTTGTTTGCATAAGGAAAGGCTCTTGAAAACTAGTGGAGAATGTAAAAAATCACAAATCAAGTAACCACCAAAAAAGTGATTCTGTTCCTGTTGTCTAACAGGGATAATTTCCTTTTAAGCAGTGATTTACCCCACTTATTACAAGATGTGGGATTTCTTTTCCTTGGTGTATACTAGAAACCCACAGCATGTGCTCAAAATTTAAAAAAAATGTAATTCTCATTGCAGACTTTGTTCTTAAGAGTCAATTTGTCCTTTCCTTTGGAAACATCAGCCTTGGGAGACTGGTAAGAATCTTAAAAGCCAAAAGTAAATACTGAAAGTTCATGAGATTCTTACTGTGCATGACTGTCTGCTCAGGTAAGGATGGGGTTTGAGTAAAAAGTGTAACAGACTGGAGGTGAAGAGGATGTCTCTAGAGGGGAATTACATTCCCTGGGGACAGTGGTTTTGGAAAGCCTTTTCCTTCCTGCCTTTGGCATTGGTTTTTGTAAATCCACCTGCAAACCCCTGTCCTCTGCAGAGTGTGTATAGAGGGAGGCTGTGTTAATGTTACAGGTGACAGCCTGGCAGGGAAATTCTGCCCTTCAAGGTTTTGGCGTGTGTTCTACTTATTGCAACAAAGCCAGAATTTCACCTGTGCTGTTTCTGAAGGACAAACAGTAATAGCAGGGAGCTTGGCTTCTTCATTTCTCAGACCTCCTTCTTACACAGGCAGTGCTGGTGGAGTGAAGGTGGGTTACAAGTAGGAAACAAGTAGGACTTAACAAAACTGAGGTTATGAAAAAAAAATAAAATCCTAAGATCCTTAGAAATGAGCTCTGTGCACAATCCTGAGAGACACAGCACTGTCCTGTTAAAAGTGCCATACAGATGTTGGGTATCTCATTGACTGGATTATATTCCTTATTCAAACACTTATGTTTTGCTTTACTTTGCTCTTTGAGGACCAAGGTGTTAAACAAGGCAAACACAAAGGAAATGCAGGCTGCTCCTGTGCTCCCCTCTATCATATCCTTAATGTCTCTGCAGATTGCATTAGGCATCTTCTCATTGCTCCCAGCAAACTGACAGTGGTGGGACTGGAGCATCCATTGGATGGTTAGGGCAGGTAATAAAATAATGACTATTGAGTTTCACTTTAATGAGTGCCTGGGAACCATGACTAAATCTCCGTGTTCTTAATAACAGAGGATACCTGACCCTCTGTCTTGAGCTCTTTAATTTAGTGTAATACCTAATTTCTGAAGGCAGCTGATATTTTCTCACTGTACCCTCCCTTCTTGCTTCCTCCTTCACCTTCATGTCAGGCATTCATATACTTGTATTTGGCATTAGCTGAAATCTAATCTGAGTGGGACAGTTCAGAAATTGTCTTGCTGAAGTGCTGTGTAGGTTTTGGTACATCTCTGGCATCCCTAGCATGATTGCCAGCTCTAGGATAACTGGCTAGGCCATGTGAACTGTGATTTGTGAGCACCTTTAATATCTATTTCACAGCTAATGTAGAAATATTCCTGATATAATAAAGGAGTCATTTTGTTATTTGGGCTTTGGGAGCCATTTGTGATATTCAGTAGTGTGGAGAGGAGTTACATAATGACAAAAATGGAAGTGAATTTCCCACTTAGTGGATTTCCAACCTTTGCATTCAGTTTGAATTACTTACCTTTTCATTTGGTCCCTATGCTCATATTTAATGCCTGTCTATTTCCTCCTGTAACTTATATTATCTATTTACGTTCTGCTACAATCTTGGGCTGGAGAACCAAGGGCTCAGCAGAAAGTGTGACTCTATGTGGCAAAACCAATTTGCTCTGTGATTCAGACTGAGGGGTAGATTCTCTTCTGTCAGTGGAGAAACTTTCCTTTATTCAACAGCAATTTGCTTTTATTGGTGATTAACACTGTCATTTGTGATGTGTCCTTAAAATTGTTACTTTCCCATTCTCACCTCTGAAATTCTCTTTCACTTGGGTGATGTAAACCTTTGATGTGTGCTCATATAGAAAAGGCTTCAGCTGATGTACAGAGAGGGTGAAGGGCTTGCAGCAGCTCAAGGTAGCTGCCTGTTACTTTGGAAAATCAGACATATTATATATCAGCAATTTCTCCTTGCAGCTGGGAAATAAATTTATAGCTTGATATTTCTAAAAGAAAAAATTACTAGTTCTGATTGAAGTGCTTAGCAGCATAGAGAGTTAAAGTAAACATTTTTTATAGCCACACACTTCCTTAATTTTCTTCTTGTATATTTTGAACTTCAGGAAAATGATATTTCCAAAAATGTGGAAGGATACAATTTTTTCTTTTATCTATTCAAGTCAGCACCTAGAAAATGCATGAAAATAATAAACTGACATTCAGAAAATAGAAAATAACTAAATTCAGGTCATGTAGTAAGTGCTTACATGCCTTGAGACAAGGCAGCTACTGGAAAGGTATCAGAAGAAGATTATTGAGTTGTCACTCTACCTGTGGGGAAGAATCTCCCAACATCCCCTTTTTGGTGTAAACTTGCTTCTGTGAAAGGGAATGGTAGTTTTGACTGCCTTGAAACTGGTGTAAACCATACATTTATGCAGAACATGCAAATTGAAATGAAAATATATTTGTTTTCTCTGCCGTACCTTCACTGTGTCTGTACCTCATGTCCAGCTTGCCCTAGATTTATACCTACGCTACTGAGCTGAGGCAACAGATAGCCTACAGGTTTCAAACTTAATTTATGAAGAATGAAGTGGGAGATGCTTTATTGAAGATCAGCTTGGGTTTTTGTTGTTGTAATTTCATATTTTTGGTTCATATTTAGAAGGGATGAATTGAGCATGGCAATTAACTCAGTTTCAGGAGGATGCAATGTCAACATGCTGTTGTCACATGTTGATATAACAACTTTTGTTCAGAAGAGGTTTGTTTCATTACTACCCTGGACTGCAATTTTTTCTACTAGATGAGAACTAGTAGAACTTTTTTGTGGGGAAGGTGTGTAAAATGCAAGGGAAACAGGGATTTAGCAGTGTCCAATCAGCAGTTAATTAGCTTCTATGTGACAGACAGCCTCAGCATAGCCCTTCTAATCCCTTCTTTGTGACTTCAGTCTAGAGTAAGGCTCAGACCTGGGTAAAAGTCAGTAACGCTGGCAGAGTTCTGTGAAATGTACACAAAGCTGCACTTGCTAAGTATCTCTTCATGGGAATGTTCCACAAAGCTCCAAAAAGCCACATGTGTTCTTAACATCCACTGTAATTAGATTGCAGTTTGATGAAATTCTTTTTTATTTCAGAATTTAGCAATGGCACTTTCTGTTAAAATAGGAATTGGTCTTAAAAAATAAAACCACATCCATTCAGCATACTGTGAGGAAAAGAGCTGCTTGGGATTTTCTGCAAAACCACTAAAAGAGTGATCCTTGAGAGGAAATTCACCATGTCCTCAGGATGCTTACCTGGAATCAAGAAAGGCACAGCCTTATCGATGGAACTTTGGGCAGCTCTCTTGGTCTCTCTATATTTTGGGTTTTCTTCTATAAGCTGGTAATTACATTTCCTTTCTCCACAGGGATTTTGGGATGTGCTCAGATATTTGTCACAGTGAAGTTCCTAGAATTTGATATGAAAATGCCCTCTTGTGCAATATCTCCTGAGCCCTCTGTTTTACTGATAGCAATCAGACATCTAATTTGGGGATGTCAAGGCAGGTGAAAGTAATGCTGGAGCTGAGCATGCTGGTTAGGATCTGGTTTAGAAATTTACTTCTGTTCCTTTTCTGCATCTTCATGCTCCTCTTGGCCAGGAAATTCTTAAAGTATTCTTCCTTCTCAGCCATTTGTCCCAGGATGTGTGAGCAGGGCTTGGGGTCTTGTAAAGGACTGTCCCAGGATATGACAGCTGTGGTGTGAAACATTTTCATCCAGCTGCAAGAGCAGCTCTATGTTCCAGTCAGCCAAACTCAAACCTGTAATGTTTGGACTTGGTCCAGTGAGCTGAGGTAAGTTGGTTTCAAGCAGCTTTCCCAAAGAGTTTTCCCAAGCGTATTATCTCCTGGTGCATTGTGTTTAGTGGTTATCCTCAAAGAAATGGGCTGTCAATGGATTCTGGCCATTCTTTTCTTTACAATAAGACCTGTGCCATTAAGTAGTTTCATGTGACCTACAAATGAGACAATAAACATCTGAACCCAGTACCTGCCATAACTTCAAACACAATTTTCATGCAGCAGTTCTGGCTTCTCTGGTGTCTGAGCAAGGTGGTTAAGTCTTCCAGCTCCTGACTGGACCTCAGGCTATTTTTGGGTAGACAGGTTCACACTGCTAAATCATCACTTGGCCAAGCAGGTTATAGTTTATAAAGAGTTTGGGAAAAGCATCAAGACCTGGAGCCAACCTAATTTTCTCCTCAGACCCAGAACTGGCCTGGGGTGCGCCTTGTATGGGGTTTCTTTGGGCAGCACTGGGGTTATTTTTCCAGTAGTAGCTGGAAGGTTGAGTTGGAGAATCAGGGAAGTCAGGTCCTGTAAAAGTTTAGGTCACTTTGGTTTTTGGTATTTTGTGCCTGATCAGTTGACTTCTGCAACAGAAATATTAAGGACTGATCTGTGTAAAAAGCAGAAGACACCATTTTTTCCTGAAATAACCAAGAACTGAAACTTCTTGCAGATAAAATTCCGTCAGCCTAATTATTCTTAAATGCTGCCCGTGCAGGAATAAAGAGAAAAAAAAGGGTGTGAGCTTTTACAATCTTATTCATTCCATCAATGTAAAAAGCTTTTTATTTGGCTTCAAAGTGAGTCTACTACTTCACAACAAAATTTCATTGTGTCCCAGATGAGTTCTGTTTAATGGAATCAAATTTCACCTTTTCTAATTATCTTTTGGAACAGACAATCTTTACAGAATAATTAGTAATAGAAGTACACAATGGATCATTGTCTTTATTACTTGCAAAGAAATTCTAGATGCTGCACTAAATCTTGAGATATGATCTCACAAAATGTAAAATATCTCACCCCCTTCCTGCTAAATTATATGAAATTCAACGTAATTTCACCACAATGGGTGCTAATTTTACTTCTTTGAGAAGACCAGCTTTAAATTGCTTCTACAGAATAACTTTCCCGATACCAGTCTAATTAAACAAGCCTAGACACAGATGAACTTTTTGTCTTCAATTAATTTTCAAGATTTCTAAATGAAAGACTTAACATTCTTTTCTTAAGGAGATGAAAACAGCTGTATGTTTCCTTATCTAGCCTCCAGTTTTCCTTCAGGGGTCATTTACATTGTGGCATTGTTTTAAAATGCTGCCTTCCTATTCTGCTAAATTGAAGTTAGTAACCAGCCAAGCCCTGGATTTAAAAAGGCAGCTCCCCCTGCACTGAATGAACACATACAATCATAAAGGAAAACACACAATCCTGGCACAAGGGAGAGTCATTTGGAATCTATCACCTCTTCCCCTCTGGCTTTGCCAAATGTTCTGAAAATTATTATTCACCTGGTCAAAACAAGGGAGAAATTACTTCATGAAAATAAAATTAATTTTTTATCAAAACAGGCTGTTTCTCTAAGAATCAAGGTTGAAACTAACCTCCCATTGATTTAAAATTTGCCACAAAACTGGGAGAAAAAAGAAAATGTACAAGAAAAATGGGCTGGGTCCTCCTTGGACTGTTAGTCTTTATAATTTAATTTGTTGAGAATTTAAAATTACATTAATTGTGCTTAAATAACTGACATTATTTGACACTGCAACAACAGAGCAACGGAAATGAGTGACAAACACACAAAAGACTTTTGTTATCTTTGTTTGTCTGCCTGAATAAATCTCAACAAGTAGTTCAAAGATTTAAATTTATAGCATACTTAATCGTCATTAGACGGCCAATCCTATTGACTCTAAACTGCATTTCACTGATATTGAATAGTTTTGGCATCCACTTCAGTTTGACTCATCGAGAATCTTAATTTTCAAATCACTGAAATTGTGTAAAGAGAGGTCATAACAAAGGACTGTACGCAGTGTTATGCTATATATGTGTTTTTAAAATGTTGTTTGTTTTCACTTCTCTTTCAAAAGCTGTTTATTTATATTATTTGAATACCACAGTGCTCTTCAGAAATGCAACCTGTGACGAGGAAAACTAATAAAGGCTCTCAGTTTGGAAAGTAATTAATTCTTTTGAGACTTACCTTACTTGCATGAATTGGCACATTTTTAATTTATAATACCACTCACCAGAAACAAGCAAGGTTGAGCTTCCCCATTTTCCAAAATGCCAGTGCATCCTGACCCAAAGATTCCATAGACTGCATTGTGAGGAGACTCTAAAACAAAATAAGTTGGCTGAACCCAGCCAGTCATAACTGTGTGTGTGACTCTGCAGTGAGATATGCAGACACTCTCTTGGACTTTGCTGTCAGATGGCCATATTAATGCCTTCTGTACATGGAGTACCTGTAATTGTACAGGAAATATGTTTAGCTAGAAACTGTCCGGCAGGAAAAACCTCTTACAACCAATGTCCAAGATGAAGGGAAAATCCAAACACCAAACCCGTTTCAAGATGTCTCATTAACTGCTTCCTTTTATGAAAATCTCACAAGATAGGCTTAAGCATTGCAAACTCTGGAATGAACCAAAATATGTTTTATTTACTAAACCCAGCCAATTTAATTGAAATTATTTAGAAATTTATAATGAATTTTCACAGCTTTTTGTATGGAAAAGAATTAATAAAATTGGATTGCTGTCAACATTTATTTTCACAGTTTTTAAACAGTTTGAAGGTGTTTGGCTTAGTTTTGGATTTTGTATCTGAAGTTATAAAACATTTTGTCTAACATTGACCTAAATTTCATATAAAATACCTTATGGCTTTGTGGAAAAATGGGAAAATTTAATTTTGAAGTGATGTGATTCTTCTCTTCAGCACCCTTTCAGTCTGTCAGTTTATCAGTCATTTATTGAAATAGCACTATGTACCAAAGACCAATGAGTACAACAAATAGCCAGTGATACCAAACAAAGTATTTACTAGACAACATTATATCTCTCTAGCAAACGTCACCGTCCACAGAATCAGTGGCTCCTCACTTTTCAGTGCAGTTTTACTGCACTGTGGGCTTGAAACTACACAAGCCTTTCCAAGTTCTGAGGGAAGGATATGAAATTATCAGTCAGCCACACAAGACCTCAGTCTGGAATTTATTCAGTCTTGTCCTCCTTTCCATCCCTACTGGTGTGGAAATGCTGGAGCCAGTGCAGCATTGTAACAGAAATGAGAAGAACAAGGTCAGAATCTACCAGACAAAGAGATTTACCTCAACTAAAATATTCTGTTCTTTTCTGTATAAAATTCATAGCCAAATTCCTTAATTTTCTTTATTCCAGAGCAGAAAGGGGTTGAAATCAAAACCAGCCTAAGAAGTTGAGGGACATCTGTGTATTCAAATGCCTAAGGCATTGATGTTCTTAATTTCTTTAGTGATATTTACTTTAATTATTGCATCTGTATGGTCTGATTCTGAGCCATTTAGAACAGCAGCTATGTAAAACTCAATGAAAATATTTAATTTAGTGGAGCTTTCAAATAGAAAAGAAATAATTTCACCCATCTGGACTGAACACTGATATTTGGTGGGGGTATAGCTTTCCTTTACTGTTGACAGTTTAAAAAATCAGCTGGACAATGTTATTTCACACCAGTGTCTGTTTATGATTGTTTGTGAGATAAAAAAATGAAGACATTCTCCTTCAGGCTTAGCAATACCATCCGTCACTGGTGCAGGTGAAAACTCACTTGTCTTGTTTGAAAACAAGCTGCTCCACAAAGACTTGCTGTGAACTTGTGGCAAATGAACACTTTAACCTTAGTGTAAGAGAAGACAGAACTGTCAAACCACACACACTGAAAATATATTTGCAATTTTGCTATGCAGATAGAAAGGACTGCATATGGCATCTGTCTTCCTGCAGCTCCCATGCAGTTTTCCACAGTGACAGCCTATCTTATATTTATGGGAGGATTTAGGCAGAAAAACACAATGCAAGGCCAGGAGTATCCAGCCTAAAATTTTGGACAGAAAGTGGAATATTGCTGTGCTTTTGCTATTTTGCACCATACACCAGTAATCCCAAACAAACAATTTATTGCCATTTGTGGGAATAATCCAAATTTCATTATTCCTAGCAAATCCAAAATGCTATGGCCTTTCTGTTCCTAGGAGAATGACGGATTTGGCTATGATATTCTGGTTTTTGATGGGCCAAAATCTCCTGAGATAAGCAACTTCCAGCATCTGCAAAAGGAGCAGAACTGGGACCTTAACCCTTGATCTTTGCATTGGCATTTGAAAGGATTTCCCTTTGAACAGCACAACTGAAGGCCCAGCTGGATGCTGAGCAATCATTTCCTTCTGATGATGTAAATAAATAAGTAAAATGTAACACTGGGGTGGAAAAAAAAAATACTTGCTAGTCCTGGTAATTCATGTCTATCTCATTATTTAATTTTTCATATAGTACTAAGGATGTGCTAGAGTGGCTGATGTCTTTGCCATGCTTTAAAAAGGACATAATAGTGGAGAGCACTACTGCCTTCTTTCGAGTGTAGCAGTGTTCTATTACGCCGATAGGATCAGTAAACTTCCTAAAGCCTGCAGGATGAATTGATATTTTTCAAAGACTTGTTTAGGAAAACAAGGGAAGCAGATGTTCATAGTCCTTTAAGCAGAGGGGAAAAGAGAGGAGAAAGAGAGAAAACTCTCAACAAGGGATTATTCCTTTGTCAATACCATTCTGACAAGAAAAGAGAATGTGCACTGATGATGTTTTTGCTTTTGTTTAAATTTGTGCTGCGTTGATTGAGTGGGGGAAAGATTATTTGTCACATCAGTAGGATGCAACAACCACTGAACAATTTATAAACCAATCAATTGCAGGTGGAGACTCGCTTACAGCCTCAGTTTATACGTTTCAGCCTTCAAATACAGAAAGGTGGAAACATGCAGAGACAGATGATTACTGATGAGTATAGTGAGGAAAAAAGGGTCGTCACTGATAGAATGAGATTTTTTCTTTGCTTAATATAAAAATAATCCTTGGAACGATGTATGTATCTGACTCCTAAGAGGCATTTAATCCATGGTGTTTTGATTTGAGAAGCCTTGTTTTTGTTCCTTTTAGCTAAAAAGAAAAAGAGACCCTGTGGACACTTGTTTCCCTGGAGAGCAGATAAAATTTACAGGAAAGTCAAATCAGATCCTCTACATTTAATAAACACCCAAAAACTGATGGAAATTTGAATGAGATAGGATTAAATCCTTCACATAGGGGCTTATATTAATTTTCAAAAGATTTTCTATAAGCATAAATTCAAAAAAGTTCTAGTAGGAGTCCAAAATTGATCTATAGTGGTTTATAATTTCTCTTTTAATTAATTATTTTTTCTCTTGAGAAGAGACATTTTCTGTCTTATGAGAAAGATAAGCAAAATGGAGGTGTAATGAAGAACTAGAGCAGCCATGAAAAGAAATGAGCAGAGGTTGGCCATGATTGGTCAGGTTTAATTCAATAAGCCTTTCACCATCAGAACAAGTTTTCCCCATGGGGAAAGTGGGCTAACACATGTTTTTAAATGCATCTTGACTGGTTATGTTAGAGATTTTTGTGATAATATCAGGAAACTGGATTTGAAGGCCTAGGGTGGCATTTCCGGGTCAGTTTTTAAAATTTTTTTGCTCCCACTTTATTTTCAGGTCTCTATTTGCACATTTGCAGATGAACTCTATCAACATAAATGTTCACAGAGTAAACACTGGACTCCAGCATTTGCATTTTTCTGAAAGTAACTGTGGGCTGCTTACTTAAGTATCAGACAAAACGCTTGGCATTGCATAAGATTGTGTTAGAAGAAGACAAGATACAAAGTTGGCTGGACTTTGGATTTCATACACTATAAGAGTTTCTGTGTAATCAAAGATAGTTGTGCAAATAAGGTCTTTTTCACAGGAGCTGGCTGCTCACAAAACTGTTGGGCACCTATTCCTGATGCAGGCCTGCCTCTCCATAATGGCACAGCAGTTTGTGGAGTGTGTTGTGGGTGAGAGGGGCAGCATGCTCAGACACAGAGCTTGCCAGACTAAAAATAATGTCAATAATGGATAGTGAGAGGTGTTTTAATTGGAGATCCACTCCCATTTGTTGTGGTGTCCCTGCAGTGGGACTCCCAGCACAGGGCTGGGAGGAGATGCTGGTGCAGGGTCTATGGGACACTGGCAACCAGTGCAGAGACATTTTGTGATTTATTTTCCTTAATCACTTGGATTCATCACAAAAGTGACTCAAAGTCTCAGTCCATACTGTGCCACTTTTGAAGTCCTGTTAATCTCCAATGAGACCTCTTAGGACTCTGCCCTTGTATGTGTCATGTGGACATATTTGTCATTAATGTGATTTAGCTCTCTGAGAGGTGTATGAGGCGACTCCCTGGTTAAAAAGGAAATTTGTAGCATCATTTATGCTCTAGAGACTCTTTCTTATGGGGCTGTAGTGTTCAGTGCCTTTTCGCTTCTACCTTTTATCTTGTGTTGATATTAGTTTATGCTGGTGCTGGTACATAGAATTGTACTTTTCTGATTTGAAAGCATTTTATATTCTCACTACACAGGTGCAAGAATCTGCAACAAGTGCAGAGCAAGGAAGCAAGCTTAACTTAAGGCAAGGACATTTGTACAAGCTGGGATGCTTAGAAGCAGAGAGGAATCCTGCAAATCTCAAATGAAAGGATATTAACTTATATCAAGATATTTACAGATATAAATATCTTTACAGCTCTTTAGTCTTCCTTTTGAATGAAAGCTTTTCTAATTTGCATGAGTATAAAAAAGAAATAATTCTGTCTATGTTGTTGGGGTTTTTTTAACCTTGCCCAATCTATACTGCCAAGAGGGAATTGACCTAAACACATAATTGAATTAAAATTGAGACTGTGCAGCAGAAGAATTAACATGTATAAGATTCAAGGCCAGATTCTGACACATTTTCTCTAGTAGATAAATGATTTTTTTTTTTGCTCTGTGAGTAACTGAAAAAGCAGGATCAACAAAAAAAGTACAGCTTTCAGAAATCTCCAGCAATTCCTAATGTTTAAACTTCTGTAGTCATGTCTGTGTATAACTCAAATTCCATCCAAAAATTCCCTTCTTTTTAGTTTTATTCAGGAAGGAGGATTTCACAGAATTGTATTTGTAAGTGGTTTTGAATCCAGGAGAGTTTTTTGCTGTAAAACTCTGAAGAGCCTATTATGCTACTGCCCTGTCTAAAGCAATGTAGAGTGAAGCTGTTCCAGTATGAGTAATGATGTGTCAGACTAATTGTTTTGACTAGCTGGGCATCCTCTGAGCTCGCTGGATCTTGAATGCCGCAGCTACTTTAGGTTTCATGGCCCTGCACTCTGAATGCAGCGGTTGCTTCTGACTGTTGCTTTTATATCATCTTGCTTTGCACCTTTTGTGTTACATTTTTGCTCCTCAGTGTTTGTCAACAGTATATTTAAAAATATCATGGAAGTGCCCAGTGTTATACAATCAATATCTAACACTTAAATAACACTATTTTGTATGGGACAACCTGCTGTTAGTTTGCATATCAAGTATGCCATTTACATTTTGGTGGGTAGTTCAGAAATTTGATGTTTGCCAAATATGAAGAGTTGAAGAACACTCCATGTGCTGGATTAGTTCATTGTTGTGATCTCCTTCACAATGAGCAGCCATCTAATAAAATTTTGTATGCACAGATTTACATGACTGCATTACCCTGTCTTGTAGGTGACAGTTCAAAAGTGCAGTAAAAGGGTCTTAAATTCCTTTATTGTTTTTTATCAGATGGGCAGAAGATCTTTCAGAAAAGAAAACCAAAAGACAATATTTGCCTCCAGCTCTTAAAAAAGACTTATAAATCCACTGTAACATATAGATTTAAAAATAGTTGGCACAATCATATGTGTGTTAACCTATTTTATGGAAGTTTATAGTAAATTATTTTTAAAAAATCACTTGGCGTATGCCACAAGTAAAACTTTACAATGTTATAGGCAACAGTAAAAAGTAATGGAATAAATCTCCACAAGAAGATCTTGCCAGAAAGTTTGCCTTGTCTTGGAGTGGGACATGTGGATTCCACCAGAGGAGTCCAGTAAACTGTGTAAAAGCTGTGATTTGTGGTAACACCACTAACATCCTGTTTGTCCTGCAAATATCTCCTCATCTCTGAGTTTTGGTAGCCTAGCCCAGAGCACCTTACAGACTGGTATCCTCTACCCTGCATAAAAAATAATAAACAGAGTTGGTAGCGGTGAGATTTGGTACAAAATAAGGAACTTTAATTAATTTTAAATGGTGCTTTTCAGAGTGTCAAAAGCTCAGCCCACTGAAGTGGAAAAGGGAGTTAGAGGGGCGAGAGCCTGGCAACACAGCTAATCTAGGCACTCCCAGCAAGCTCATTTCAAAAGCTGACATCAGTGCATTGGCATCTCGAGGTAGAGCTGCCTGGGGACAGCAGCCACTCTGCAGACAGACCTGCCAGGGCCAAGTTAGGGCTCTGTGGCAGCTCCTGTGACAAGAGCGCATTGTCACAGCGAGGGGCCTGCCCCTGCGTGTTTGCGCTCTGGGCGCTGGAAGTAACCCAGACACACGGGGGGACTGGTGCTTGGGGCACACAGAACCAAGCATGGACTAGATACAAAACTGGGGATCATGCCTTCTGTCATCAGATATCAGGGGAGTCCCACTGCAGCAAACTGTTGCTCTGTTTCCCCAAGGTATTTAGGTAGTGATTTTGAAATCAGTGTTTACATGGTTTCTTAAAGAGAGGGGCTGTGCAATGGAATATTCTAATGCATAAAGAAAAATGTGTTTTGAGTAGCTACTATGATTGCTTAAAAGATAAGCTAAATTGTTTTTTTGAATTTCCTTTATAGAGAGTTTGTTCTTCTGGAGGTCATTCTGGGATCTCTTTTCTAAAGGCTAATAGTTATAAACACAAATACCATTAAATAAGCTATCAAATATTGGTGGAGTTTTTTCTCTCATCATATTAACAGCAGCTAAAGTATGTTTGTCTATCCAGCCTTGTTTCTCTTTAAATCAGTGTCAGAACTCATATTGATTTCTACCATAGCACACAAGGTGAATCTGTACTTAATATATGTTAGACTTAGGAAAAAAACCATCTAGAATATGAACCTGGTGCTCAAATGGCTATGCAAGTCTTCAGCTAAAAAATCCTCTCAGACTCTGGTTTTTACTAGGCCTCAGATAATGCTCCTTAAAATTAAGCTGGCACTTCATAGCAAGTTCTTATTCATTCATTATTTACAAAGTAGGAAAAAGAAAACCTCAGCACTATTTGCTGAGTACCAGTCAGATGACCCACAGACAACAGAAGCTTGCAAAGTTTTAATAAGGTACATAATTCCTTTTCATAAACGTAATCTCTCATCTCAGCCACTGGAGCAGAGCAGCTTCAAATTTGTCTTCTGAACTTCTGCACAAAGTGATTTTCTACAATTTTCAGTTGTACCCTCAGCTACATTCATATCCAATTTTGTATTTCAAGTTTGATTCACTGAAGAGGCCTAATGTGGTGTTGTTATTAAAAAGCACACAAGCCTAGAATGGGACTACTCATATTCTTAAAAAGTCTGTATTTCAGTACTGCCTTGAGTGGATCCCCCATCTGTGCTCTGCCCTTTTTGGAATGAGGTGAGGGTATGTATTTTCAAATCTAATTACCGTCCTTATGAGCTGTAGGAAGCTCTCCAGAGCTGCTGTTCATATTTCATTTATTTGCTGACACCCACCCCTACCACCTCCTCAAAAGATGATCTCCCCTCAAAAAAAAAAACAAACCCTCCAAACAAACAAAAAACAACAGCAACCAAAAATTACCAACACCCCACTCCCCCAAACCTCAGCATTTCCACAGGAAGGCAAGCCATCATTTCACTGACAAGGATGCTTCTGAGTGTCTGTCTCCTGCATGAAGCTGATGGCAGATTGGGAAGTGATGCTGCCCTTGGGCATGAGTGGCATGTGCCACCAGGGTACTTTGTGCTAATGGATAACACTGAGTCCCAAAGGAACATCTGCTGAGACCCGAGTAATCCCCCCCAGCATCTGTGTTGGAGCCATGCTTGCGTGCTCATCTGGCAATATGTTTTCTATAGGATGTAGAAGTTGAATCCAGGCAGTCCTTCTAAAGCTGAAGTAGCTCCTGAGGTCCTGCCATGGAATGTATTTAGGATCCATGAAGTAGCCTCTCACTGACCCTGTGACCTGACTTGACCAAATCCTGCATTTCACACTCTGGGTGGATCTCTCTGCTGCACAGTGCCTTAGGGCCACCTCCCTCCTGCACAGCACTGTACTCCTGTTTTCCCTCTGTGTTTTCCCACAGAAACACGTCTCCTCCCAGTCACTCAGAAAAGAAGGAGGAACTCTCTTTTCTGCCTGTAGCAATGTCTGCTCATTTAGAGATTTTGTCTGGCTGACGCGTTGTCAGCTTCCCTGTGACCACATATATATTGTGTAAGAGATGACAGCAAATTTGGTTCTGTGTAGTAATGAAACAGTTTTATCCTAACATACATTGTTTCCTATCAATTTCTTCCAGATATAATAGTTAACTGAATAATAGACAAAAAGTTTAGTTTAGAGATTGGTTTTAACCAAAAACTTTAAACGGGACAACATCTGATTTTGGCATAAATTATAAACATCCCCTGAGAAATATGTTGGCTTGAGTTTATGTTTGCTCATGGTCTATCTTGAAAGTGCAAGTTTTGCTTCCGTGGTGAGATACCTTTAGTGGGAAAGCTTATCTTCTTATGGCTGTGTTCTGGCACTGTACCATGGCTTGTCTTCCCTCTGTAATGAAATGTTTTGATCTGAGTTGTGTCAGATGAAATTTCATTGTCTTAGGGTGAATCTTTGACTGTCTTACAGAGTCTTGCACTGTGTATAGATTTAATCTGCATTCTAGATCCACACTACACAAAAATAGACCATTGTTGCAGTTTCTCTGCATATCAGTGCTGTGAAGGCGGAACAGGAATTATACACAAACCCAGGCTGAATGAAATCTGTACTGGGCAGCCACAATATAGAATTTGTGTTATTTTTAGCATTCATTCACATCACACAGTGACAGAGCAGTCACTGGCAATTATAGTAGGCTCTGGAAACCCATTACTTACTTGAAAATATGTTAAATCAGAAAATGTCCACATTGGATCAATTCAGCTTTTGCCGTTAGCATCAATTGCCTCCCACCTTCATTTTCAAATCCATCCTTGGTTTCTCTAACATACCTAATATAATGATATTTTTTAAAAAACCATTGTTAATGTATCTTGCTTTTTCTTATTTTTTTTTCTTTCATGTGTTTGCTTTTGACTGGGAAAATCATGACTATAAGCACATTCCAGTCTTCTAATGAGTGCCAGGAAAGGAACAGTCTCGTGGTTAAAACACAGGACTGGAGAATGAACAGAGAGAGGTCTGGTACTAGCTGGGCTCTGGCACAAATTTAAGGCAAATAACTTTCTCTCTCCATGACTCAATGCTTGCCAGGAAAAAAAAAAAAAAAAAAAAAAAAAAAAAAAGGTGTGTGTGGGAGTCTTTTGTCAGTGACAAACATATTTTGAGATTGTCTGTTAAGTATAGAGATTATTTTCTTTTGGAAACATTTCAGAAAGAGCAGAGGCAGTGAGGAGGTTTTCTGTATGTCTGGAGCTTCATTCAAAATTTTGCCAGACCCTCCACACTCTTGGAAGTGGCTGGCAGTTAGGAATGGATGCTTTTCCCAAGTAATTTCTTTTACAATAAAGTTGCTCTTTAAATATTCATGTATTATTTAGGACAGAACTTAAGGTTTTTGCCAAGATAAGATATTTTTCTATCTTACTCTATGGACGCAAGCGAAAAGGGAGGAGTGGAGGACAGGAAATTAAAGTATTTTTAATCCCTGGAATTAGTTTATTTTTAAATTTTATGCAGTGATTTGACTTGCTATTTATTTTATTGAGTGTAGTTTGTTCATCAGGGGTGGTTCTGCATTGTAGAAACACTGTGCCACTCAGATAATTGGGATAATTAAATCACAGTGAGATAATTCCATCTTCATTTTAATTCTGTGCACCGCTCACAGATCTTAATTTAACAACACATTCAGATGAAAGATTTCTGACTTGAGATATCTGTGGTGGTGTAAGGAATAGGAACCATTTCAGGATTATTTCTTCATTTGTTTGCATAAGGCAGATGCTTTGCTGAAGTTTGGCAGTAGCAAAGCTGATACCAAGGAGCACTGTGCTCTAGATATGCAAGTCCCCCAGTGCTCTGAACCAAAATACAAAGCTCTGTTAGCTCAGGAGTGTAGCTGACCCTATCACAGCTGGTTCTGCCATGGGAGGGTGACAACGTTCTACTGGGTTCATATGGAGCAACAGTTTTTTTTCATTTTGAAGTAATATAAAATGCATTTCTCTGTGTGGTGTGATTTTCTGTAGTATTTAGGTATTCTGTCGTGTTCTAAAAGTGTGAAAGAAAAGTGGAGAAGAGAAATGGGGGTGTTCAGTGACACATCAGCAACTCTAGATGTCTTATAATATCAATCTATACATTAATTATGGCAAGAGAGGCAATTTTATGCACGAGTGCAAATCTTATGCAACAGAATGTATTTTGTCATTAACTGGATGGAAAATTTTGTCACTATGAGCAATTTTTGCTAAAAATAAATAAATTCATTTTGTAACCAAATGCATTTATTTAGAAACAAGGGACGTCTGTCTGATTGGGAGGGAGTGGGTGTTTTGAGAAAGAGGTGGCTTGTGATTCAGAACTCCTTAGATCTATTCTTGGTTCTGCTTCTGATTCATTATTGGTTGGATCTCAAATCAGTGGAAAATGGGCCAAACTTTCTGTGACCTATAACGAATCACATCAATATAAAAGTCATGTTTTAGGCAAAGACTTTCTTAACCTGTCTTGCTTAGTAAAACACAAGAATTCTGATGCAAGAAAGATGATGCGCTACTTCTCCAGTCCCTTCCCTCTGACCATCTGGTTCTGGGCATGCTGTGCATCTTCCATATTTGGTCAGTTTTATTTCTATTGCTCAATCAACACAAAAGTATTTTTCTAAAATCTGGGACTCTAAATATACCACGAATAGCAACACATACATATATATATAGATAGTATGCCCAGAACTTTTTTTTTTCTTTTTGAGGGAGAAAATCTGGAGCTGAGGATGTCCATTATTGTATTAAAATTCTGACTAAAATTTTGTCAAAAGCCTTAATTATGTTTCTTTTTTTTTTTTTTAATGATTATGAGTCTGTTTAAACAATGAAAAGATTCTGCAGGTAGCCAATGTAAATAATTGTGTACTCATGCAGTCTCTTACCCACTTTAACTCTAGAACTCTAGCCCTATTCACTGCATTTCATTAAGGATCACAGAAAGTAGAAGAGCTTTTCCAGGCTATCAAATCCAGTCCCTAGTGTTCACTGGAAGCCATACAATTAAATAACAGATAGGAAAATTCCAGAGGCCATTATCACAGTCCCCAGTAAGCTTTCCATACCAAACTTCTGACATGCAGTGAAAACCCAGAGCCAGAACCATAACGTGTTGCTGAAAAAGAACAACAAGAAAAAAATTAAGTTAATGCTGATGCCTTAGTTTCTTGCAATATGAGAAAAGAAAGCTTTCAGATAAAGTACTAGTTTGGCAAATCTATCTTTTTTGGGTGTTCTGTCCACAGCTAGGAGGTTGTGAGATAACTAGAGGGCAGTCCTATTTTCAGACTGTACCACGAGGCTGCCTTCCAGCAGCAAAGCAATACTGAACATTTACTTTTCATTCTGGGAAATACTTCCAGTGCTTGAGGGAGGATAATTTAATGTGGTGTGTACATCCCATTATTGCAGATTGGATTTTTTGTGTGTGTACTTCAATTTAGATTAAACAGTATAGAAGCAATTCTCAAAGGGCACCATGTTCTTGTTGCATGTATAGCATAATGCTACTAAAATTTGGAAGAACTGAATCAATAGAATGTATAAATAGGTGTCTCCTTTACCCATCTGCACAGCTACAATGTGTTTAATGTATTAATTAAACTTTCAGCAAAAAGAAAAATGAAGCTTGAACACTAATCTAAAAACATTCTTTTTTAACGTGTCAGGAGTGTAATGTACAAAACAACATCCTTAACAACTTAATAAGTAAGTGAGAAACATTGCGGTGGGTAATGTATCTTCAATGCTAACAGTTACTGCAAATGACTGATAAGAAAAAAAGAGTTTAAATCTCTTAACTTGTGAGCACTTGGTTGTTGCTGAGTAAAGGACACAGATCTGAAACCTGCTCTAGATTAGGGAGAGAGGGGGAAAGGTTAGAAGTCCTACTTTTAGCTCTAACACAAAATCAAACGTCTGTTCTTTCGACAAAGAAATTTGCAGATAGTAACAGGGACTACACATCTAAATCCTTTCTATGTTCATGTGAGCATACATTTCACAAGGTGCATTTGAGGTACATTTAATTAGAGCTACAGTAGTATAAATGTATTTTAAAGTGTTCCATAAGGCTGACTTTAGTTTCACTTCCCATTAAATGTTATGCAGTGGCAGAATTCTCCTTCCCACTTGTGGGAAAATGAGGACACTTCCCTGATATTGTTGTTATTGATGTAACTGAGAACAATTTGTCTCAGTATAAATAAGCAAAACAATTTACTCATGCACTAGAACTTTCTGTCCTGCAGGTGTTAACATTTAGTGATGATAACTCTGATGAGCAGCACCGTCTGTCATGAAATTATCTCCTTGTATCATACACCTACAACTCCTTGGAAAATTAAATTGACACATGGAATGAAAATGCATTACTAGCCTTTAAAACTTTTCTGTGTGGCTTTGGAGGTCCAAAATGTATATCCCACATTTGGTAGCTGGTGACCTTTGTTCTCAAGAGATTTTCTGAGATGTGACTACTTCCAATTGCAAGTCTCATTTCCAGAACTCCACTTCTCCTCAGCTGAATGTCAAATGAGGATGTAATCAGCAATAAATGGTGCATAGAAAACTAATGTAAAGGGAGTGTAAGACACATGAAGTGCTGGGTAACCCTAATGTTATTAGGGCACAGGCTGGACTCTAGAAGACAGCTCTGTTCCATGAGGATTGAGAAGCCCAGGATAAAAGGTGAAGGAACCTTTGAAATGTCTTCCCACATTGTTGTGTTATCATATGACTGAAAAGTGGGGGACCAGTTGTGGGCATGCTCTGAAATCCCACTGCATCATTCTTGTTTTGAAAACTGACATGGTTCCATATTATCATCATGCAAGATTCAAACGGGACTGCAGACCACCACTGAGATCTCCAGTCTGAGCTGGTCATTGTCTGGGCAGTCTCTGTGCCCAACAAACTCTTATCCTGGGATGTGATCATCACAAATTAAACCTGGTGGATGTCTCCACAGCCTGATGAATATCTCCCATCGTGGATAGTCAGGACTGCCAGATATATGGAGAAACTTTGTGTCCCTCCCTGCAATGTGGAAGCTTCATGAAAAATCAGGATATCTCGAAATGAAAACTTCTAAGCATAAGGGACTCTCACTTGTCTTGGTTGGTTTTGTGGGGTTTTTTGGTGTTTTTTTTTAGATTTGTTTATTTGTTTTGATTTGGGGTTTTGTTTGTTTATTTTTATTTGTTTGGGTTTTCTCAAACATAAGGGCTATGAACTTCTTTAAAAAATAATGAGCTAAGGTTCTCCTGTAACCAAATAACTTGAGGAGTTAGGGATTTTTGAAGATGTCTAAACAACACAAGATTGCAGTCAGTACAAAAGATTAGGCAGTTCAGGTCTGTTTAGGCTAGCAAGGTTTCAACTACTCCTGCTGTTGATGCATTGCCATTAATTTGGGTGTGACTGTGCTCATCACTAATTGACACTTGAGTAGTGGTTTATGGCAAATAACGAAGGATTTTTATATCCATCAGCAGGTTGTGCAGGGAATGATCTGAAAGCTGTGCAAACAAAAAGCAGAACATGTATTTAAGCTACTTCTGCAGTGCTCATATTGAACCTTTAGTAAACTATCCAGTCAACTGCATTTTCCTCAACAGTAACATTTGAAAATTATTTATGTTGTTATTATATACATGGTGATTCCCCATCTGGTATAATTTATATTATTGATATTTTTTTAAATACTGAAATAATCCTGTGTTTTGTTTGTAAAACTGTTTAGCAAATATTCATTATACCTAACATGGATTTTTTTTTTTTGCCCCAGCACATTAAAGATTCAGGACTAAGCCTTCAGCTGGTGTAAGCTGATCTGGCTTCCAGTGTAGTCAATTCTTTAACTTTGTGAAGACTCAGTCGTAGCCAAGAGAAGAATAAGAAAATCAGTGCAGCCTTTGTATCTGTCTTATTGATCAGACCTTAATTGCACCAAGAAACAAAATGTTTTAAAAATTCTTTTTTTTGAGCCAGAGCAGTTTATGAAAAATGGCTATACTATACTGCGTAGAGGGAATTTGTGCATATGCTAGGGGGAAGGGCGCAGAGCTAAACAAAACCATTAATTAAAAAAGGATACTTTAATTGAAACTGAGCAAAAAGTAGAAAATTATTTATCCAAACAAACTTTGTATCCCATAAAGGTGTGGGTACATAAAGCACGCAAGCCCGTTGCTTATTAGATTATTTCAGGCCTTCAGAAGCTGTTTGCTTACTCCAATAGCAACTTGTTGATAATAGGAAGCCTTTTGTGAGAAACGGGCCAAAAAACAATGGAAAGCGTCAGATTTAGTAAAGTGTCTAAAGAAAGTCTTAAAATGACACCCACGCTACGAAGGGAAGACCAAATTTGCTTTTTCTGAAGGGAATTTGTGTTTGTCAGGAAGGGCTCCTGGCGGCTTTGTTTCCAGGCCTTGATGTGTGACCAGGAGCCTCCAGGCCTCCCGTCACCCCTGGCCTTGTTCTGCCACCGCGCTGCCCACCCATACCGACACCGCAGGGGGAAGGGTTTCAGAGGAGCCGGAATCAAAAGCGGAGGGAGGAAAAAAAGTGCTTTTCAGGGTCTGATGTGTGGGAATCAAATGAGAGGCCTAGCTGAAATCCGGTCGCCAGGCAACCATAGTGATATGCTGAGGGAATATCATTAAAGTTGGAAACTAAGCAGTCGCTCTGAATTAGCAAACCTGACCGCCGTGTGGATGATGCGCCAGAGCCACCTCAGCCCCCAAGCGCCGTTTCTGCACGTAGAGGGGGGAAAATAGCAGCTGATTTGTGGAGTTTTTCATAAAAAATAGACAATGGCTGTCCAGACACGGAGTTGGTGGTGAAATATGGTAACTGCCAGGCTTGCAGCTGGCCCTCTGACACAAGATTAATAAGTTGCCGTTTCCTAGCCGACCACAACCTAGTGGGAACTATCCGGCATTTTTCCATGAATTGTGGGTAACAGCCTTCCCGCAAGCTGGCCTACTTTACTGCTCTGCTTTCTGTAGATCGCCCAAAGTGCAGTAAACATCTGTGCCTGCAATGAGGTCAGCGGACATGGTGTCCGGCAGCCGCCACCTGAGCGGCCCAGCCCCGTGCACGGAGCCCAGCGCTGGCTTTACCCGTGCCACATCCACCACACGGGGAAGGCGCCCATGGCTGTGGGCTAAGCACTTCACAAAGTTTTGCTGCAGCTGGAGCGGGGAGGGGGCGGCGGGGGACTGGGTTCGGAAATGACAATGTGACAAGAGAGCGGGAGCGAACCTATTGAATTAGATTTAGGCTGTGCTGAATATTATCATTGACACGAACAAGCAAAGCTTATCTGCTCTTGCCTTCTTGAAAGGTTTAATGAAATTGAATTGCCAACCTCTGTATTTTACCACCATTTGGCTGAAGTGGCTCAGAGGCATACATGATCGCTTAAAAGGAAGCCAGGTTGAGTCAAACTGCAAAGCGTATGTATGCATTTTTGACAGCAACATCTCAAACACAGTGTGACATGGCATAACATTTAGAGGTAATTTGATTACAGGCACTGTGTAATGCAAATCAGACTTCCCCAAACATGTTAATTTTTTATCACAATAGCTCACCAACACAGTCAAGTTCAGTTTAAGTTATTGTCAAGCTACATTTTATATTATATTTAGGCTTTGTAATATAATTGTGTGCAGTTGCCCACAAATTATAAAGAGCTCGAAGTTCAGTGAATCCCCTGGGTTCTCTCTTTCTAGGTTTAATTTTCAATGATGATATGATGAAAATATGTCTTTATATTAAATAGGTGTTTGAAGAGAATAATTTGAATGTTTCTTCAGGCATAAAAATTTGGAAGGAACAAATTGCAACTTAAATTCATAGGAAAAAGAGTGAATGCATGTGTCTTTAAGCTTCATTATGATCAATTTATTCACTTAGGGCCACATGCAGCTGAGTTGCAAATAATTTTAGATAATAACTTTGTTGGTACGTAGGCAGAACCTGTCAGAGTAACGCTGAATGTAAAAGTGCAAGTTTTGAGCTTTCTGTTTCTGGATTTTCTTCTGTCCTTCTGTGCAATGCTGGTGAAACAGGTTCCTTCTTTTTTGTCTCAGTTTCCCTTGCTTTATATAGTACATTTAAGTTCTCAAATGAAAAATATCAAAAGGAATGATATTTGAATGATATTGTCAGCCTAGGGAGCATATTCTTAAATTCTGAGCTTCTATTTTTAGAAATTTCTTCATGGAGCAATATTATTCTGATGATTCAGAGCTAATGAAACTTTCAGTGGTTACAGGGTCCTGCAGGTGAGATCTATCTCTCAAGCTGGAGCACAACATAATTCCTTGCATGCAATGTCTGTCAGATACCAACCAAAAGACAGCACTGGCACGTGGTTGCCAGCAATGTCCTATGTAAATGGCACTGGAAATCAGTCTGATTTGAGGCAGCATTGAAGTGTCTTACTTGGAGGAGCAGGAGAAACTGATGAGAGGTGAAGAGATGGTCTAGCACAGTTAGGTGAAGTCTGATCAACCCAGTGAATTCAGAATTCAAATTCCAGAAGTGAAGCAGAGCTGACCACAATCAGGGAGAAGCCCAGATGATGAGCATGCAGGTGACAGTAGAAGCTGAGTATGTAGTCATTCACCTTTGCTTAAAAGGCAAGGTATCTTGCTTAGTGTGTGTACTATGGCTATAAAAAAGAGTTCTAGCATCTACCAGCCATGATTATTCCTTTCCAGTACGTGTGTCAAGGACGCCTTTTGAACATGTGTAAAGATGCAGATAAAAGAAGTATTCCCCAGTCAGTAATAAAGAGGAACCCAAAAATAAACACAAGTGAAGGCTTATATGTGGTAATAATTTCCTGCACATCAACTGATCTACCGCAATCTTCCATGCATGCTTTTAGCTCTTGAAAAATGTGAACGAATTCATGCTGGCTTAGCCCTCTGCTTGTAGTGAAAGAGAGGAATTAGCTAATTCCAGTTACCTGAGCCACCAGCTTAGAGCACATGCACAGGCAGTTACCATGAATCAGAGGTCGTGCAATAACCTCTTTGTACATGAACATCCAGAGTTTATATGAACCGATCCCACTCAGTTATAATGAGAGAGGACAAGTTGCCTTGGGCTTTGCATCCACAGAAACATTAGTGCTGTTTGCTGTCTCTGTGTCTTTTTGGGTCAGTGTAGCTTTTGCATTTTCTCTGGTTCTTTTATATAATCTCCAGCACTTTCAGAACACACATTTCTCTTGTGAGATTTACCTGGCCTGGAGTGAGAAGAGAAGCTTAACAACATGGGTCCTTTTTATTTATAAGAGCATTCCTCTCACAATCTCCACCTGTCACAGATGTGAGGATTAAATGCAGCTCTGTTTCTTGTACATATTAATCTCTTACGTCCCAGTGATTCTGGACCCTGTGGATACTTAGAAAATGGGTTTTCCAAGAGCCTGAATATTGTTGCCTTTAATTCACTAATATCTGTCACATCTTTGCATCCATGAAAACATTCTTAATCTGTCAATTAAGATTTACTTATACTCTATTCTCTGAATTATTTGGGACTACAAGATTTTAGGCATTTAATAGTGAAATAAAGTAACAGGATAGTATTTTTCAGTTGTAGTAATAGTGCTTCATATTTAGTGTGGGTGTACTTTTGAACAAAAAATGAATGTTTCTAACAAATGAATTCTTTTAGCAGTCCCATGTGTGTTTTTTCAACCAATGTCAACTCTCAAGCCTCTCTGGTCCTACAGAATCTCTTGATGCTTTACCACTCCTTGACATAGCTGGCTGTTACTACAGCAAAGTCACTGTGCTGTTTTTAATGCCCCCTCTTCAGCTTTTCTGGTTTCACTGGTTCCTGGAGTCATTTGGACTCTCTTTCTCCTTCTGCATGAAAGGTGTCACCTCAATGACTGTCGTTTGCTAGAAGAAATAGAACTCCTCAGGCAAGGCCAGGAAGAAAACAGCCTCTCTTCCATCCCATGACCAGCTCTTCAGTTGTGAGGGCGGAGCTGGCTGTGCAGAGAAAGAAGTCACTTGCCTCATTTATGGGATTTTCAATTACTGCAGCGTTAACTCAGACCCATTTCTTGGCCACAGAGCAGACACTTGCAGCTCAGCTCTAAAAATCAACCATCAGTTTGCATCCGTGCCTGTCTGCCTCGCTGTGTGCCAGAGGGAGAGGAAAGAGTGAGGCTCAGAGAACTCTCCGGTTCTTGGTGTTAACAAGAAGCTGATGTGATCTGTGAGTGTTCTTAAATAAGTGATGAACAGGACATGTAAGCACAAGAACACATCTTCTTGTTACCCATGTGTACCTTCCTTGATATCAGATGTCTGTATTACTACTCCTCCTATTGTAACCCGGGACTGTGATTGTAAACTGAATGTTCTTTATCTATTTAATAGTCTTATATAATCAAGTATCTGGAAAAGTAGAGGAGCCTGATCAAGAAACATTTTCCTCTAGTCCTAAATTGAACAGTACTGTAGTTTTGCTTCACATCTTTATGCGACATAGTGGAAAAAATCATAGCAGTGCTGTTCTGAATCTGCAGGAGGGGTAGCGGAGAGTGCCAGTTCAGGTGCTGTATGAAACAGTGTGCACAGGGTAAGATCTTTGATTTTTCTGATCAGATGGTTTCTGATAGAAAATAACACCCCTTCTTATCAATTCTGAGGGTTTTCTGTGTACAGCATAGGCTATCAGCCACTAGAGGCAAGAGACTTCAGCCACATAGGAGAGTGGCTGAAGTCTCTTGCCTCTAGTAATGTTGCCAGAGAGCTTTCTGTGACAGCAAAGCCCACAGTCATCTAGTCTGGAGCTGGAAATTTCTCCAGGTGATCTTTGTTCATTGAAATATTTTGTTCAGATTTTCAAGTGACACATTTAAAAAAATAGCTAAACAAATAATTAAGTTAACCCAACGCCCTATGCAGGAGGTAATAGATATATATATATAAGTGTGCTATCACTAGCCCAGTTTTTATTGTCAAAAGTGTGCTCACTTGGCAAAAGCCAGCTTTTGAGACATAGAGAGTAGGTTTTCGCCAAGGGAGAGCTGTTGGATTGACTGACTGAATTTATCTCTGCAACATATTTTTAATAAAAGTTAAACCCCTCCATAGATCAAATATATGACAAGAATGTGACACCACAAAAGAAGTAGTCTGGGCTTCATGAGAAATGTACTGGACACAGTTAAGGGAATTACCTCGTGATTGGCTTGGCCTCTTCCTGCTGCAAGTGTTATGGTAAAGGCTAATTCCCCATGCTCCCCCTTTTCTTGGCCACCATTGCAGCATGCCTTGGGCCAGCAAATTTGGTCTATAAGTAGATGTGATTTAACCCTTATGGTTTATTTTCTGCTTGGCTGTCAGCTGATGGCAAAAGGCCAAATGCTAACAACCACGATGGCTGAGCAGCTGGACCTGCATGCATGACATCTCAAAAATTGCTTACATACTGTCCCCTTCATGGCAGTGTGATCTCTTCCTGTTTGACTGGTGTGGTGGCAGAAGCAAGATTAACAACCTCAGGAAGAGCACAGGGCTAAGGATTTTTATTTTATTTCAGTGTTGCTGAAATAAACTATTTCTAAGTGATAAATAGTTGAACACGTTTTCTCTTTAATTAGAACTATAAACTTTTGTAAGGATTTCTTCTGGTTATTTCCCTCATCTGCTTGTTGAATTTCTGCAGATTGTTACTAAGGGGAAAGAAAAGAAATTTTCCTTTGAGGCAGAATTTATCCATCATAACATCAGTAATGAACAGGAGAGAGAACTTTCTGCTATTGCATGAAAATTAAAAACATTTTATGCAATAATTCTGAAAGCTTGATGTTTAGTTGGTAGAAATTTATTGAAATTTGAGGTAGTGAGATTACTTCTGTAAAAGTAACAAATGCAGTAAAGTAGCCGGCACAACTTTCCATATGCAAGAAAAGAAATCCTTTATGTTTCATTTTATTTTAGGCAAGCAAGTGGTTTTGCTGTCAGCACCACTTGTAGCAGTATAATGAAAGTGAATAATTTTAAACAAACCCTCAAATACTCTCTACTTTGTGTTAGGATTATGCAACTGAGAGAGAATAGTAACTTCTTAACAAAAAAGTAGCAATATGTGACATTTTGTCTGTCAGCACTGGTGAAGTGGAATACACAAGCTTATTTAAAATTGAGTTGTACTTCACATAATGATAAAATAATAAAGGAAAAAGAAGTGGCTTAGAGTATAATGAACTCAAAGCACCCAAGCAAGGAATATTGTAGAATCAGGGAGGAAGATTATATGCAAGCATCCTGTGAAAAATAACACATCTTGATAAGGGTTTTCTATAAATTATTCTTGATATTGTGGAAGTGGGCACTGAGGAATCCCACCAAGACTGGTGAGCATATGACGTTACTCCCGTGTAAATTGGAAAGGATCAGGCCCTGTATGAGATGCATAGTCTTCTTTTGGTACTAGATTTGGTGTCTAAATTTAAGCAGGATAGAGGAATTTTTAAAAACACTTAATGTTAGCACTTCTGCTGACCTAAATGGGAGAAGAGCTTGGACAGCACCGAAGACTTTAGAAAATCCTAGGTTTTGTGTGCAGGTTCTCAAATCCTTAACTGCATGTTAAATCAGCCTTCCAATTTGAAAATTGATTGTTAATGGCTTTTATAACAGACTGAAAACCCTTTGAAATTTATGGAAAAAAATTCTGATTATTTCAGAAAGCTTTGGATCAATTTTGGAATCAGTTTTGTTTTAGATGGACTTGGTTGGTTTGTGCAAAATAGTCAGGCAAAGGGGATTAGAACTGAATGTGTTGATTGGTACTGGTTACACATTTTAAACTTGTGGCATTCAGAGTGGAATTCTTTTTGCTCTGAAATTTAAAATAAAGGTAGAGGTTTTTCTGAGACACAGATACAAATTAGAACTAGCTATTTTTTTAATGTACACAGTCTTTATAATTTTTCCACTACTTCCATTGTTATTGAAGGATGTGCAATCTCAGAGAAACATTCCTCCAAGTAGATGGATATTATTGAGGCTGAAACAGAAGTTAACTCCAGGAAATGTGGTTTGTGGTTCACCATGTTTAATTCAGTGCAACACATCTGGCTATAACTTGATTTCTTTTCCTGCATATTTTTGTGCTCAGTTGTGATGCAAGCAGAGGGAGGAGAGACTAGGCAAAATGTGTTTCCTTGAAGTGCAGCATTGCTGTGTGCAGCAATCCCCTGTTCTGCCTGATCAGTCCCAGGCTGGCCTCAGCTTCATGGTATACTTCCAAATTAATACCAAGGAACCTGTTGTTATTCTTGGTTTTGCTACCTGTGAAATTCAGTATTGGGCTGGTAAGAATCCAATTTCGCCTAATCCAGCAGGCAAACCATGATGCCACTTAGGTGGACTTTGCAAAACACTCTGGGTAGAACAAGGATCTGCCAAAGCCTCCTCTTGCTTCAATCTCTCCAAGTAAAGAACCAAATTCTGTAGGAGCGCTGTGTAAAAAGCTCAGTGCTTCCTTGGCTCACACACTAAGAACAGATGCTTAATATTGACTAGATACATTTGCTGTTATTGGAATTACATTACTGTGTATTCAAGCAACTTCCCCAAAAGAGACATTTTCCCCCTTTTGTTGTGTTTAAATATTTTCCAGTTAGTAATCTCATAATACTCTTCACAAAAGAAAATAATTTCATAGCAGAATAGACACATCCTGAAGGTACCATGTCTTACATGAGGACTGGTCCTTCATTAGTGCCGCAGTGGAATTCAGGTTTGCTAACAAAGCAGAATGTGCCCACGATATTAATGTAGTGTGATCGGCCACTTGATGAGGGAATAATTCATAGGCATGCACTAACAAGGCTTTGACTGAGCTTTGCTCACCCTTTTAAAGGAAGACAGGGCTGTTGTTTTGGGGTTCAGTCCTGGCCCTTCTGAAGGCATGAGGATTATATTGTCTCTTTGAGGTGTATAACAATGAGAGCACTGCCTCTTCCTGACAGGCCCTGTGCTATGCCTCTGTTAGAAAACAGAGCTCAGAGGTCTACCAAAAAGCCCACTGTGCCTGGAAATATCAGACAATGAAAAACGGAATTAATAGAATCTGACACAGTTTTACTGTAGCAGCATGTTTTTCCTTACTTAAATATATTTTTCCTTCTCTTGTCAACAGATTACTTGGTGCTCTTTTCAGAAACAGAAAAGTTGCAAAACCAAAACAAAAGCTCTAAAGATATTAGGTTAAGGATTTAATTCTGTGTTTAAAAAAAAAAAAAAAAAAAAAAAAAGATACCACACAAAATGTCAGACAGTCTGAAGCACTGCTGGCAGAGTTAAGAAAGTGGTTCTCTGACAAAAGAAGCCTGGTTGTCTTTGACTATCCATTTGAACATGCAGACCTGCTTGCAAGCCTGAACTAGAATTCTTGTCCAAATTTTGGGAGTGCTTGGATTCTGCTTTTTGGGGTTGATCTTGTATTGAATTGCTACCTACATCTGTCTTTCTCTGCAAAATACTTGGGTTGCTTGAAGCTAGAGTTTTGCTTTGGATTGCAGAGTTTCTCACTTCAACATAATATTGCTGGGTTTCTTATTCCAGAAATATATTGGCCCCAGCTGAATGCTCAGTCACTGTGGTTGAGGCCTCTGTTTGGAGATGCAGGCTCAGGCAAAGGGAATTTACTCAATTTTTTAGTGCTCAGCTGGTATTGTCTGGGGTGAAACTCCAAATCTTCTGGCATGTTTTGCTGCTGACTTCAGCCTGGCTAGGTTTTTCCCTGTCTCATATTTTTGTGCTGCCCAAACAGCTGCTCACCTGGAAAGGGAGTAGGCAAAGGTTCCCTTTCATGTTTTGGATTCTGTGTGTTTCTAAGGCGTGTTCTCAGCCTGGATTAAGTGAGTTATGAGCTGTTGAACAGTACAGAATGTCTGTGGCAGCAGCTATGGAGGTCTGCCCTCAGATCTCTTTTTCCTTCTTCAGAAACCCCTGCAAACAGAGTCTGGAAACCAAGCAACATTCACCAGTCAGACAAGACAGAGAATCCTGTAGCAATAGCAGTAGGAAAGCAATTATGGTAAGCCTTTAACTAGCTAGAGAGTGAACATTTTACATTCCTAAATCTGCCATAATGCAAAATAATCTGTTTATATTAGGAAAGACATTGCATTCTGCTCACTCATCCCTTCCCAGGCTTGTCTGCACAGAACTAGGTTTCCATAGCTCATAATAGGAAAACACACAATTGTCAAAACCTTAGGACTTGGCTTCTTTTTTTAATATTACCCCAGCTGCACTTTCTTCATAGCCAAAGGGTCTCTTCTTGCTCCTTCAGTGAAGAGACATATTGAGATAATTTGGAGTTTGTTGCTCATCCCATGAGCCACAGGATCCACTCTCAGCTGCTGAACTCTTTTCCCAATTACCACATGTGGCCTTGAAGCTCAGCAGCACTTGATAGATAGAGTTCAGACATTCTGGCCTCACAGGCACCCACTCACCCTGCTTTGGTGCCATTCTGTCTGCAGCTCACAAGTAACTTCTGTTGGTGCCCGTTGGGATCTGACATAGGAGGCCTCCAAGTCAGAAACATCTCTGCTTTCTTCCCAGCCCCATTTAAACAAGACCATTTTAGTAGGTGACCATTTCACCTGATGGATGTCATAAAGCAGGTCACATTTAAAACTTCCAATAAACTGATTTTAAAATTAAATTTAGCAATAGCATTTCACTAGTGAAGTGCTCACTTGCAGAGCTCCAAGCACAGTGAAGGAATTTAGTGGGTCTTTTTATAACCATGGGCTTGCCTCTAACTACAATTATAAATGGCTGAATTCTTATCTGGTTAAAGGGAGTTGGATTGTGCCCTGAACTTGATGCCAAGTTTCAAGAGCTTTCAGAAATCGGATTTAGATCAGATGAAACCTTAAGAAGCTAGATGTTTGGATGAACTACATGTTTTCAGAAAAACCCCAAACCTTCTCACTGTGTTTTTTTTCTTATAATCTTCTAATATAGTGAATGCATTGCTGGCTGTCTTCTATATGAAGCAGGGTAATACATGCATGAATAGCTTTAAGCTTGTGACTGGTTCCATTGAAGGGTTAAATTTTTGTGCATTGTTAAGTTCTCTGTATGCGACTGCCATTCCAGAGCCCAATCCCACATTCCTGAGCAGCCAAATTTCCCCTGGAAGTCAGTGGGAAGTTTTCAGGTGCATAGCAATGGACTACAAAGCAGAGTTTCTTGAGAAACAGGGGACTCACCATTTTCAAACAAAAATCTAGTCACCTTGAAAGCGACCTCTGTGCTCCCTCTCAGCCAGAACCATTGAAAGAAAACCTTCATTTGTATTTATCCTCCAACACTGAGTGAAACAAGCATTGCATACCCATCAAAGAAAACACTTTAAAAATGCATTTTAGAAATGCCTAAACTTGGAATGTTGAAATGTTTTTGACCCTTCCCTTCAGTGAGGCACGTTTATTTTAATAAATGCAGTTAGGCGATTATTACAAGTTGTTGGAAATAGTATTTATTTGAGAGAAAAGCAGAGTTCCCTTCTATTTCTCTCCCTATTTCCCCCCTGTGATTCCCAGTTTCAGCTCTTCCCCCAGACTCATTTGGGCAGGGTGCCTGTGAGCAGCACTGAATGTAAAGAAAGGAAGCGGCCCAAGTGTAAGTTTCCTTTGCCTTATGCCCCATATTATTCCTTATTTGTTGTGCTAATTCAGCAGCGTAATTCCCAAATACAGCCTCCTTGAATTGTTTTGATGAGAACTGCTAACTCAGTGCAGACTATTTTTAACGAGCTCTGCAGCCCAAAGAGTCAGAACTTTATGGTGTGAAGGCTCCACGCACTAACCGTTTAATAATATGGCCGGGTATTGAAGTCCCACTACTATTAAAAAAAAATGAATAATTTCTGCGATGTGATTAAAATTTGTTTCTCAAGCCCCGAAGCGCAGCGTGCGAGTTAAGCAGCCGGGCAGCCGCGTCCTTTGTCCTGGTGCCTTTGGGGACGATGTGGCAGTGCCCTCTAGTGACACAGCCCGACAAGTGTGCCGCGGAGCACAATGCAGGACTTTGTTCCACTTCCTGGCCGCTCTTTCTTTTGCACTCTATTTTGGGACGAAACTGATTTCTGTCTAAATATTTCCAAAGCTAACATCTAGAGAAGGCGTCGCAGTCCCAAAAATAATACGGTTTTCCATACTTTTTAGAATCACTGGGTGTTTTTTCACCTTTCAACTACTGTATTAACAAATGAGCTGTGGTTAAACATTTCAAAGAAGCAGAATTTTTATTTTTGCTCTTCTGCGTTACTTGTGCCAGCAGGGTTTTGCATGGCTGAAGCCTTACAAAGTCAGTAGTTGGAGGCTTCATCCAGTTCCCAGGGAATTTAGTACCGAAGTTCTCATTAGACTTCCACAGGAGCAGGATTGGGTTCACTGAATAGTCATACACAATTAAAAGATAAACAGTCAGCCTGAAATGTTACTGAAACTTTTAGCTTCCTTTGCTCAGAAAACAAGGGCATTCAGAAATGTTCAGGAAAAGAAAAAAAAATAAAAGAAAAAAAAGAAGAGAAATCTATGCTAATTGTAGAGAATTTCAGAAAGTGCACAAAACATCTATACCTTTGTTGCTGTCAAACACTAGTTTCTCTCTGTGTCCTCCTACACACATTTTATAATCTCTTTGTGACCATAACAATAACATATTGGAATATGACCAAATCAGTGACCTGCTTCATTCAGGGATTGGCTGGTTTTTGGCATTTTTCTGTAGCAATGAAATCAGTGAACTATAGTTTGCCTACAATGTACAGGGGATTTAGTGCATGCTATAGTACACACTATTAAAATACCATATTTTTTTCATATATTCTGTAATGAGACTAGATCCAGCATTGTTAATGCTGTAGTTTGTGGTTTGAGTACTCCTGCTGTTACTGTTAGTCATATTGAAATAGCACTAAGGAACCTCATTCAGATGTGCCTGCTGCTGTACAAATATGAAAAGAAAAAAAAAAAAAAGCAGAATCTATAAAGTTAGTTTCTCTCTTGAATATTTAGTTTTATTTAAATATCAAACTTTCTGTGCCATAAACAAACAAAAATCATCCTGTTAACTGATGCATTAAAGAGGTTAGATCCTGTATTTCTTCTATGATGGGGAGGGGGGCGAAAGGGGAAGTGATGCTATTGACCTATATAAGTGCTATTCAAAGTGAGCAAAAGTTAGCCTAAGAAAAGCTGAAATGTTCTGCGTGATCCTCTTCACATGGAAAGGTCAGGAGGTGGAGAGTGAAAATCAGGAGAAAAAGATGTGATTAAAATGAGGTTTTATTTTTGTTTCAGGTTAGGGGAGTGGGAGCTGACTGAACATATTAGACATGAGAGCAGAGTAAGAGACATATCCCTCAGTGCCAGGGTTATCCATGTAACCCAAAGACCCTTTTTATTTAAAAAGATATTGCTTGTGATCTTTTCCAAAGAGGGAATCAATAAATGCCCACCAAAGTTACTCTTTTGGTCAAAATGATAAATGAACATCGAAGTGCTATAAATTGGTAGCAACCAGCACAGTGATCCTGGAATTCAACAAGAAAACCAATAAGAGCAAAGCAACACTGAGACCCTCCTGGCTCTGCCATTGCTGCTGAAATTCTTAGAAATGATCCAAGTATTTGACATGAAATGATAAAAATAAAGAAAAAATGTTTTGCATTTTTTCCCTCATTGGAATTAAACCTTAACATAACAAGTCCTGTCTCCTTCCAATGTCTGTAGTTTGTATGTCCAG
Organism: Onychostruthus taczanowskii; assembly: GCF_017590055.1. NCBI lineage: Eukaryota > Metazoa > Chordata > Aves > Passeriformes > Passeridae > Onychostruthus > Onychostruthus taczanowskii. The sequence goes on from NW_024499684.1 coordinate 7,638,847, forward strand.
TGAACCTTCAACACAGTCATCAATGTCTGAGTGCACAGCATCTGGAGTCAGCCCTGGTACCTGCCTGCACAGAGGCTTTTGGCAACACAGGAGGTGGGAGCAGGCACCAGTATCCTCCAGTACCCTCCTGTACTCAGGGAATGCTGCTCGGGCTTGAATTCTGCTCCTGAGTTACAAACAGTCCCAGTGCTCCACAGACTCTGTGCTACCAGCAAACCCAGCAAACACAAGGCAAAGCACATAATTTTCCTATGTAGTGCCACGCTAAGAAATAACTGCTTGTGTTTCTTGGATATTGCAACACCTTAGCTAAGGACATGCTGATTTGCATGCAAAAAATGTACCCCCCCCCACCCCCCAATTCTAAAAGTTGCTCTTTATTTCTTTACTTTTTTGACTTTTTTTAAAAGCCAATCTGTATTTCCAGCCAGGCTTTCGTTTAAAATAACCCTCTCATTCAAAACCTCACCTGTAACTTTATCCCAGTGGTAACTCTTACCTGCCATACTAGCCCTAGGCCCTTGTAGCACTTGACATCATCTCTTGGACAGGTTACAGAGCCTATTGAGACAGTTGTTAGAAGCAGATTTACTCTGCAATGTGGAGCCAACCACAGAAGAAAATTAGTGCATTTATCTGTCAGCATTAGGCTAGATTATCAATCCAGTACACTAGTCACAGGATCTGGTTTTTCTTTCTCTGGGGAAGTGAAATTGATATAGTGGTAGGTAGTAAAGGTGTCAGTTATAAACAGGACATTAGCATGAGAAAGTAGGAAAATGGCTACTTTTAGGCAACAGTCCTTTTTTACGTTTAAGTATAGATTTGAAAAGTAGAGCTTTCTTCCTCACAAGTAGACTTCCTAAAAAGTATGTCAAAATTCCTTTCTTCAAGCCTTTTAGCTTTGTTTTTTCCTACAAATAAAGTTTTGAATTCTGTTCTGATTCTGAAAAAAAAAATGGACAAAATCCCTCTTTTTCTCTCTCTCTCTTTTTTAAAAAAAGTTGTGGTAATCAATGTCAAGATTCTGAAAAGACCAAAAGTTTTCCCAATTAGGCAAGCCTCTGCATAACAATGAGAAAATTATCTAATTTTCTTGGTCATACATCATCCATGACCAAATTGCAACTTTGTTGATGAATAGGACTGCAGTAACATACAGGTGTCCCCATCCCAAATCACTGCCCTGTTTGCTGGATGCTGGATAAATATCCTCCTGAATAGCTAATAAAGGTTTTGTTCTGAGGAACAGCAAAGTCAGCTTGGTCCTTGCTGTGTTTTAGGTTTTTTGCCATACTTACAAAGCTTTCTATTGCCAAGCCCGGCCAATCCATTGCTATTGCCATTATCCACCCACAAATGAACATGCTGCATGAGAAAATAAGACAGTTGCTCCCTACAATTACATTCCACTGTATATGGATGAGTATGAACTGCATGAGATTAGATTTTGTATAAACAAGCAGTGAATAGTAATCCTTTGTCCTTAAACCTCCCTTTTTTTTTTTTTTTTTTTTTTTTTTTTTTTTTTTTTTTGTCCCTAAAAAGGGTTCCCAAACTCTTTTACAGTTTTGGACCATCATATTTAGGATATATTTTGTTTTATTCTTGGTGAGTCCTGGTGGTGGCTGCTGAGAAAAGCAGTGCTGCCATAAGCAGCAGGAAGCCTGGAGCTGACAGGGGTGTCAGAGTCTAGGGTCAGTCCCCTGGACATTCTGGTGTGCCCTGATGCCTCCTGTGCTCTACAGGAGCGTCTCCTGGGTGCAGAGGTCTTGAGCAGAACTAGATTTTGTCTCAGACAGGTAGAATGGTGCTGAAGGTTTTGTTGCACTCCTAATATGAAGCAAACACCATCTCTGTTAGGATTTGTAAACAAGGCTGTTGTTTCTGAGAACATATTAAAAAAAAATCCCAAGAAACTGAAAAAAAAATGAAGACATTTCAGAGTATGATGTTGGGTGCATAATACCCATGGAATTTCAAAGATACTGAGGCCTTTGCTTCCTTTGTCCTTCTTCCTTATCTAACTTCATATGAAAGCTGAGACTTGTCCTTATATTTCTAGGTCTGTTCAATTTATAACGGATTGTTCTGATTACTGGTGCTATAGTCCTGACTAAAATGTGAACCTCAAGGAACACGACTTAATCCCAAAAGTGAAATATTTTTTGGAAAGCTTTTTCTGCTTCTGGCTTAAGTACTTAAAGACTTTCCTGTAGAAAATATATCAGCCCATTTCCATGCTGGTTTAACATTTGCCACACAGAAGTGCCTGAGTGTGAGGATTAAAATCAATTTCCAAGAACGACCGGGTCACCTAAACCTGTTGGTTGCTGTTAAGAGAAAGTAAGAGCAAATTAATATTTAATTTTCTGACATAATTTTGTGTGAAAAATCATTGATTTCTGTTTTGCATATTTCACTAGCAGTATAAGTGAGGTTGTTTGCACCAGTTAACATTAGTCATGGGTAACAGTGCATCAAGGTCAGGCCTCAGCTTCTGTAGGCCTCTAGAGAGATGTTTTTTACTTTAGAAAAAAAAATTATTCACTTTTTCTTCAAATAGTGTAGAAAGAATAACTATCTCCCTGTATGTGGTTGGAACTAGATGATCTTTGAGGTCCCTTCCAACCTAAACCATTCTACAATTCTGTGAATGTATTTTCCTGGCCTATTTTCCTACCATACCCTCAGTGGTGAAGGGGACAGAACATGGGTGCTTGTTCCTGTGCGGGGAGCATTTGATTTGCACAGGGTAGCAGTGGTGTGGCACATGCTGCCCATGTTCCTCTGTGTGTGCTGCTCACCACCTGCTCTCTGCCTTTGAGTTTGAACTGCTGCTAAATTGACTCTGGGGGAAATTCAGACCTTTTTACTCTATTGCTGTATGTTGCATGCAGGTGTTGTTTCACAGACTAATACCACACCCTTCCCTCTCCCCCAGCAAGGAAAATGTGTTGTGTGGACAAGCACAGGCCAACGTTGCTCTGTTTGTAGCTCTTATTTTTTGTTTGTGGGTCTGCTCCAAGGTACTTGTGCCCTAAAACTGCTGCTGCCAAAGAATTAGTGGGAAAATTGAATTGCTTCACTATCTGAGGCTGATTCCTTGGCCTGCAACAACCAGTGAGAGCAAAAAACTGCTCACAGAGGAGAAAGGGAAGGAGCACATGTGGCATGAGAACAGGGATGCTGTCTATAGCAGAAGAGGGGCAGGAGGTCTGAAGGACTGGAAATAATAAATTTCATTTCCTTCCTGCTGTGTTCTTGGGTTAAATGGCAGAGAATCAATATGAGTTACGTTTCTCTGTGTTGAGAGTCCCAGTGGGCATCTGTGTGTGTGCAAGCAGTCAGTGCCCAGCAGGTCTACATTCCTGGCAGGGAGCTTAGACAGGCTGTGGAGGATGGGCAGGTTGATGGGACCTGGATGGGTTCATGGTGGGATGGCTCAGGCCTCTGTGAATGTCCCATTTCAGAGGAGGTTTCCTGTGGCTGGTTACATTCTTGCTGTGAAGGCCCACCCGATTTAGATACGTGCCCCTACAGATGCAGTCTGTTGGAAAATAGTGCTGGAAAATAGCCTGAGGCAAACTGTGGATCTTTACCTGCCTCTGCTATAACTTTTACTTTGGGAAATTCCCTGCTAGACCACTCCTGAGCTCAGAAACCATGTACATGTTTGGGCAGAGGTAGAGATTCCAACTTTTACTTTCGGGGCCTTAGGAGCTCTCCTGGACATCAGCAGACTCTGACTTATGGAAGAGCTCTTCATTTCTGTGCAAGAGGAATAACATTCGGTACTGCCAGGATTTTTGTCTTTCTTCAGCTGGGAAGGGCAGTCGTTTGAAGGAAGGGGTTGTCTTTGCTTTTAGTATTACCATAGAAAAATGAATTTATTTTTCAAGACTTTGACAGGTAAAAGACTGCAGAGCAGGTAAAAGCTGACAAAGTCCCTGTCTATTGCCTAACACTGCTGCAGTAAAACTTAACGGGAAAACTTCTTGGTAAGGCACAAGGGACCCTCTCCCTGTGGTGTTGTTTGACATGGGAAATGCTTCCAAATTGTTGCACAAGTTTTTTCAAATGGTTTGCTTTTGTTTTGCATGTAAGAAGGAAAATGCTAGAAGCAACTTAAGAAGAATCAGTGCACAAAACTTAGTTTCTCTCCCTCACCAGGTGATCCTTCCCAGTGTCTTTCACTGCCCCAGCAACAAAATGGTGTCTTTCAGCAAAGTGAAAGACAGCTTTTCTTTCATTAACAAGCTACCACAGATTTGATCCAAATTCTTCATATATAATTCCTGTATTTTCATTGTCCTACACTGTACTTTTCATAGGCAACGTTTATGTATGTGTAGATATATATATATATATATATATAGATATATATATATATATATAGATATATATAGATATATATATATACATGGCAGTATTGTTAGGTAGGAAGCCAAGCTAGAGTGGCTTTGCTCCATCTTTTCCCCAGCAGGAAGTTCAGGATCACTTTCCTGAAATCAAGAGCCTGGGGACTTCTTGCTGTTCTACAGAACTGCAATGCAATGAGTCACTGCTGTCTGTCAATTTGTGTTCCTCATTCTCTTAAAATTCTAGAAGTGTTTCTTAATTTGTTTTTACTTGTTTTTCTTCATCAGGCAGTGAAAAGAAAGTTAGATCTGCACCAGGAATAGATTCAGGGAATTCTCATCCAATTCGGCAAATTCTTTGCTCACTCCCCCTTAAATGAAGATATTTCCATTAGAAAAGACTACTCGTGTGAATAAGCTTTGCCCAAATGCAATACCAGCATGCATCATCTCAATCTATAAATCCAAGAAGCAAAGATTTCACATATTCCACTCCACAACTGGAGTTTCTGGATAGTTGGAAAATCAAGCTGAAAAACATCATCAGAAATTCTCTGTTGAATGCAAAGCATAAATTTAAGAGATTGTGATATGATTGCAAAGGGCAGATCTGATGACCTAGAATTTTAAGAGGAGAATTTTAAGATGTGAACACATTTCTGAGAACAGTGATTGGCACAGGAAATCATCAGAGCTCTGAGATACTGAAGCATTTTACTGAAGATGCTGCTGGGTTTTGCTCTGCCCACTGTGCTTTCAGTTCTCTCTCAGCCCTCTCTGCGACTTGGACTTTGCAGACCTGATTGCTAAAGTTAATTGAAACGCTGTTTATGGAGTCAATGATGATGTTTTCATTCACTAGGTACAAAAGAGGAGAAAACTATGAAAAATTTTAAATTCTCTCCTTTTTCAACTTTCAAGTTGGGAAAAAAACCCCATAAAATAATGCAACTTCATTGACATTTTCCTTTCTCCCTGTCTCTGAACTTGAATTTTGCACTCTGACATAGCAGGACAGATATTTTTGTCTGCAGGTGCAATGGAGAAAGGGGAGAAATGTAACATTGTGGAAGAGCCCTGAGGGATGAGAGCAGTAGGAGATATCATCTGTTCCTCAATCCCCAAAGGAAGGAATCCTCCACTCTGACTTGACATACAGGTGGTTGTGTTAATTGCAGAGATATGGGTTGGGATAGTTTTACTGTATAATATTACGTACCACATGCCTATAGATCTATAAATAGGATAATGTTTATTTTTAAAAGTGCATGGTTACAGTTTCCCAAGTTTTTGCAAAGCTGGTAGCCTCAATCTGGTGATGGGTTTTGATTTATTTTACTAAGAGAACCATGAACATTATATCAGAGGTAATATGTTGTGAAAGGGCTGATTACAGTAAATATAAGAGCAAATTCAAGGAGGAAGGAAAGAAACCACTATTCCTCCTTGCTGGTTTGTGGGTTTTTTTTGCTATTTTACTTTAATATAAAAGACAGGCAATCATTTACATGAATCTCTCCATTATAGACCAAAATAACAGTGCAGTTTTCATTAACAAAAAGACTACCTTTCTTCTTCGTTTGTGTTGTCAAGATACTTTAGCTGAAACATACAGTGATTTCCAACACTTACCCTAGTTGTCACACTGAGAGTGAAATAATGGCTGACATTAGGAAGATTATTTTTCAGCAATAAAATTACCTTTCACAACATATTTCTATCTAAGTGGAAATGATGGAAAATCATAGATTCTATTTTCAAATTGAGAGAGAGAGAGAGAGAAAGATGAAAATGAAATCAACAGGATTTCCTACCAGAGAATGTAGAGAATGCAAGCAAGCCAAAGATGCTGCCCCAAATCCAGTGGGAGCATGTTCCCAGACCTGTTTTTATGAAGTGAGCCAGTTGATTGAGACAAGTGGAATTGTGTGAAATGTTTTCTGTGCACAGTGTAAAATGTGGAGGTTAATTAACTGGGATCCCAATCCTGCTGCCTCTGCTGTCAGCAACACAACTCATGTGGATATCATTAAGAGCCGAGACTGAGCTGTTACTTAGGTTTTGTTAAGGACTTTGTGAAATTTTTTGATGAATCTCTAGCCAGATTTGACAGAAATGGGGTCAGTTTAAGGTTTTCTGTTGAAACTGTGATGTTCCCAGAAATGTATGATTTCAGTCATAGTGCTGGTGAAACTTGGCTTCACTGTGCATGGAGTTGAATTTGAATGGAGTGCAGGGCATCTGAAACTATGTGAATCAAAAGAAAAAATGTGCATGTGATCCCTGCTGAAGTGTAACTGCCAAATTAAGTCTGCCTATAAAAATGAGCTTCTAAAGAAAAAATGAAAGGAGTGTAGGCTGGTTTTATAAATACAATTGCGTCTTGTGTCATCAGGCAGGCAGCCAGCAAAACAGTGGATTGTGACTTGGGCTGTAAGTTGCACAACTATAAAGGTAAATAAGTAAAAGGAATGGATTGGTGACTTTCCATTTGCCTCTAAGTGAGGGTCGAATTGGGCCTTCAGGAGCACTCGAACAGTCCAAGGCAATAAACACAGTGACTTTGCACTCTGCACAAAATATACCTGCAAGTAAACCCAGTAAAATAATGCTTTTTCAAAATGTTGCCCCTCTGATTTTAGCCCTCCAAAGATCTATTTTTAGATCTGCCTTTTCTGCCAGCGTTGCTCCTGAGTCATTGTTCTCCTGAGTCGGGGCTGGTGAAGCAGCTGGCAGCGAATTGCGGGTGGGTTGGAAATGCACACGAACACGCTCAGCTACAAAGAGATTTTAGTTCTCATAGTGTTAACTGCCCCTTCCCTGCACTCCTCTCCCCCTGAGCCACCCCCGCCTGCCACAAGCGCGACCCAGATCACATTAGAGTCCCAGAGCACAGGGAACGGGTCTCATCTATCCGTCACCAAGGAGGCAGACAGGACGGGGAAACAACAAGTCATTTGTACCTGATGAGGAGGACACTCCTGGGAAACAAACAGATGAGCCACCACATGAATCTGAGCTATTCTCTGAGGTAAACAGAACTGCATGAGAAACACACAAATTATCAGGGGCATCGTGCTTAACTCCCTCGCTTCAAGCTGCTGGACGGGCTGTGGGCCTGAAACTCTAGATTGTCCCAATATCTGATTGTGAGAAAGTTAACCCCCTAAAAGCATCAGGGGAGGGGGAGGGAATCCCAGACCCCAGGTTTGTGGAGCAGCATTGTTCACCCTTGCTCATATTTAGTTGTCCATGCCACCCCACAGTGTCCTGGGACACCAGACCTGTGCCAGTCACACAGGACATGGGCAGCAGGGCTTGCAGCGTGCTTTGTGCAGGTTACAGATTTTCCCTTTGGGGCCATTTCTGGTTAGATTTATTTCAAGCTTGAGCTAACTTGTGATGCTGTAACACTCTAATGATAGGTCGTATCAATAGTGGGGTCCATTGCTACAAGCAAAACATTTGTAGTAGGGTGCTGTCGCTAGGAGTGGTGACAGCATTGACACCACTGCAGAGCAGGGCTGAGTGGGAATGGTCATGTGTTCATGGCACATCTTGCTCTGCCTGCTCCAGTAGGCTTGAGGGCCTTCCTTCACCTCACATTTTGTAAATGTGCTCTCATTCTGGTCGAAGAGGCTCGTATTAACTGATTTTGTAGCAGGCCTAAGCTTTCTAGCAAGTTATGTGGGACAATTTCCATGAAGAGAATTTAAGTCATAGTTGCAGTCTGCTGCTGTCTTTGACACACGATTGCACTGGGCAGCTAGAGGCTGTGCAAATCTTCATGGCATGGCCACAGGGATAATATAGTCGTTTATCCCTATTTTATGACAAGAAATTGAAGTGGAAAGAGATTTACTAAGTGATTTTTATTAAGTCATACAAGGATGCTCTGCTGAAGTGAGAAATTAAACCAGAGTTTTGAATCCTAGTCCAGCCCTTTTAATCACAAGGTCAATCTTCCATTCTGCTAGGTAGCAAAACAAGAGGTTTAATTTGGTGCTTAATATTTAAAAAGAGTTGTCTGTGAATCTCAGTCCAAGAGGCACAAAAGTATAGTGGTTAAAACAAATTGGAGAAAGAAAAAATATCCTGCTGGAGCTGAGTTCAGAAGTCTGGCAAGAAGAGGGGTCTTGTGATTAAGCATGACTTGAATGTAGGTCACTTTGGAGAGCCAGGTGATTTCTGAATGCAACACTTAGAAAAGTCTCTCTGCTCTTGGTAGATTTTCGGTAATGTAACTCAGAGGAGATCAAGGTTCTAATTTTGACATTTTTCTTGACAAGTATTGTTCTACTTCTTTTCTTTCACTCTTTTCCCTTTTTCCTTGTTCTTCCATTGTGAAAGTGATTATACTGTGTTGTGAAGTGATTAGTGATAACAAGTGATGCTCTTTGAGAAATATGTTAGGAATACCTTTTCACATTCATGAGTTATAATATGGGAGGGTTATAGTATGTTTGTATTGTACCTTAACAGTTTCACTTCTGAAGTGCCAGTGAATGCTCTATAGTATATCTAAATTTTCTCTGAAGATTGGTACAATACAGAAACATATAGTATCATTTAGAAATACAAAAACATGTGTTAAAGAATTTAAAAAATGCTGATTCAAGAACTAGAAAACTCATTGAAGAAAGATTGGTAATTTTGCACCTGTCCATGACATCTCTGAGAACATTAACTGAATAGGGACAGTTTACCAGGCAGGCAGAGAGCTCTGTACAGCCAGTTCTCTCTTGGAATCTGCAGATGTGATTCCACTGCCTTCATGAAAGTTGATTCATGAAGGCCAGGGAAAAATTTAGCTTTTATTACATAAAGTTTTGTATTCATGAGTTAGTATTCTCTGTGAAGTATGTTGAGCTTCTCTTTTTTTACATACTGTGTTACTGAGTCATTCATACCTATCTCCCTGATAGATGATCACATTTTATAATTAATTTTATGAAAGTATTTTCGATTAATTCTTTACTTATTCTGAGTAGTAAACCCTTGAATATAACCCCATGAATATCATCTTTTTATCATCAATTTAAATTTACTCCAGGCCAGTAGATTACATTTTGTGTACAGGGCAGCAACTGTAAATTAGCCAGTATTCATAGTGGAAGTATTAGTTTTTTGGTAATCAGAAACATGTATTGGTTTGTTATCAGATTAGGAGGTAATTGAATGAAAGAGGATTATTTATATGTGCTTTATTTCTAGATTTTAGAAAATGGGTCTAGAAGATGGAAAAGCAGTTTCTCTGATTGCAATTTGAGGATGTTACCTCAACTGTAGGGAATAAGTAATAAGTCAAAATTATAGTGGAATAGTTATTTTAGACAGAAGACTTAACCCCTTATAAAAAAACTCCATTTGTACAAATTCTCCATTCTTGCATCATAAAGAACAAATGCTCCAGGACTGGCTTCTGTTTAATCCTATGCTTATATGTTTTTAAACCTGTTTCTGCTAGTATTTTCTGGATATTCAGTGTACCTCCTTGTCGTGCTGTTCTGCTCCTGGTGCACTTAATGTTATGATTCCCATGGATTTTTCTGCACAAACAATGTTTTACTAAACGTGTTCTCAACAAATTGGAGGTGTGTTTCTAACAGGATGGAGCATTAGTCAGTATGCACATGATGGAAGCTCGTCACAATAGGAGAAAAGGCCAGTTTGTTTAGTCCTCTTTCAGAGTTGTGCACCCCTCTAATGCCACCTTTCCTGTCTGAGTCAGGGTATTGTCTCTCTTGCCTGTAAACTGTAGGGTCAAGCTGAGGTAAATCTCTGATGGGATGTGAAAGAGGGCAGTTCAGCTATCTGATGGGAACTTCTGTGTACAGTATCATTTAGAGGTCATGTTTTTCACCCCATCAGATTTTCATAGGTCGCTTCATTAAAAATTGAGCTTCAACCACACAACAAAACAGAGTGGCAGGCTGCTTGAAACTTCTATCAATAATGTATCAGCTCATCTATTCTGATTTCTTCCAAATACTGCCTTTGTTATTTTTAGCACAAAAGAGAATGCATCTAAATACCAAGCTCTGTAAAGGGGCAGGAGACTTCACTCATTGCCACGCTTTGCTAAACAGTGTCAAACACGAAGCAACCTTTTGCTTACATAGAGCTTTTCAGTTAAAGGGGGAAGGTTTCCATTCCATGAATGCTTGTTTTTGTGCTGGCCAAGATGAGCAATTTTTCAAAGCCCTCATTAACCAACAAGAGACATAGCTGTATTCAAGGATCCCTCCAAAGCACCAGTCATGTCAGAAACACGACCAACTCATTCTTGGTGTGGGTTTATGCACAAAGCTCTGAGTAGTGGTCATGCTCACTGTGCTTGAGAAATTGCCAGGGGTGTTGATTAGAAGGCCCAGTAATCCCCTGGGCTCCTTAAACTACATGTAGGAATGCTTCCCTGCCTTGCCATTCCATTTCATCCAGGGGAGAAGCAGGCCTGACACATTTATTTTTTTGCTGTTTTTTGGGTCATTTTCTCTGCAGAGAAAGCAAAGGCTGTAAGGCCTGCCTTGTACAGGTCGTTTTAGTGTGTGCTGTTTATTGAGTGTGACTGTGCAAGGGCATATGGAGGTCCAGGAGAATCCAGAGGAGAGTGATTCAATAATTAGAGCCAAGAGCTTCTGTCTCCAAGATGTAGTGCTGCCTGTAATGTGAATTTTTGACGTGGCTTTGTGTCTGTAATGTGGAATAACAGCATTTCCTCCCTTCCACATCCTGCTCCCCACAATCTCATGACTTGAATGGAAACAGGCAGAGGAAAAAGCACTCTTTTCTTATGGATTTTCTCTGACACGTCCCTGCTGCAGTGCATGTCAGTGAACCTGTGCATTACACAGGAGTGTCTCTGTTCTAGTCTGCATCATTCAAGATTTGTTTCTCTCTGAGAAGGTTTTCTTCAATGCTGGCTGGTGTAAGGAGATGTAAATTTTTTTCTTTGCAAAATGTACAAGGTCCTTTGAATTTCTTCTACCCAATATATCTTTCTGCAGCTCAATAGCTCTTCATCTTAATTTGTAGAAAAGTTTGGGGCAGACTTAGGAAGAAGAAAATTCTTACCTGTAAGAAAACAAAGGAACCTTCAGTAAAACCTGAGGGTAAAAGCAGGAGTATCTTATATAATATATAGCAAGTAGCAATATATACTATCATATATATATTTATATATATAAATTATCTTATATACTATATAGCAAGAACTGTAAAGCTGTATTTTTTTGTTTTAGAATTAATAGTTCTAGCAACCCATTTCTAAAAATACCCATCATAGGGGAGGTATTTATACCTCAGCTTTAGGCACCTCTCTCAGCTGGCTAAGTTAGTCACTTTATATCTCCTTTACAGTCAGAGCAGAGAAGTTTCTGGCTGACCCTATGCAGCAGGACTTCAGTGCTTTGCTTTATTCTGCAGAGAAGCCTGTGATTTTAAAGGGATAACTGAGATTATCTGAGTGAATTATGGACTTCAAGTTAGGTAATGTGATTCTACCACTAATGTCTCCACAGGTTCATTGAGTAACTCAAGGTGCTAGAATTTCATAGCTATTTGCAAATACTCTAATAATGACACAGAGAACAAACAGGCAGGAAAAGCTTTATTGCTGTTGTGTGTGATGTTCATGACCTCGATTATTTTGTTTTATGTATAAGGTCAGCTCTTTCTACAAGGAGAGTGTGAACAACAAAATCAGCTGATAAATCTCTATGGTGTTTTGTGTTCTTCAGCATTGATTTCTGCATGTCTGATATTAGTTGCATGTACTTTTTCAGGAAAAGATGCCATTTTGCTGTCAGGGGAGTTGTTCAGAAATTGAGTAAGCTCAGTAGTGGCACCAGTGCAACTTTGCACCTGTGGACAGAATATGTCCATGTACTGTGTGATGGGACTATGACAAGAGATGGTGGACCATGGAGTTTGTTAATTTGCTGGTAGTTCTCACGTGTATCTCATCTCACCAGTGAGAAATAAGGAATGTATTTTTGCAAATGTTTTTTAAGATGTTCTTCAAATAATATTCTTCTATGGGGAGATGTCTGTGAGTTGGTCTATTACACCATTAAGAGCCTAAGTATTTGAGTACCTTTTGAAAGTGAAATTATCTGTAGGGCTACATTTATGTTGTACTCTTAGTCTAAGGGTATCAGAGAAACAAGGAGTTTAGGGATGGATGACACCTTTGATCAGACCAAGTAAAGCAGTTGGGAAAATGGGAGCTGATTCCAGGTGCACAGGATATGTACACAGTGACTTTCCAAAGACACTATCCAGCCTCAAGTATGCTATCAGTAGAATAACAATATCAGTGATGATAAATAACAGTATCTTAATTTCTGAAGAGTTGAACAAACTGAAAGGAAGCTGACAGGGAGTTCCTTAGCACTGTGTAGCTCTGTACATGTGGACAAATAAGCAAATAAAAGAATATGAACTGATCTAATAAATTTTAGGCCTTTCATTACAGGATCAAGTTAGACACTTGGGTTTAATATGTTATGGCAATCTCTAGTCAAGTGTGGGGACATTATTTGAACTGTCATGCACAATTTAAACAGCAATAAATTGCATCTTGATGTTCTGAAGAATTTAAGGACGAAACTACAACCTTGTGAGTACAGTGAGACAGAAAGTGTCAACATATACAGGGCCCTTGTAAATGGTGTGATCATAATGAGCTTCTTCTTGCTATTTTAGAGAAATATTTACTTATTTTTCTCAGAGTAGAGGAAGAAGTTTCAACATTCACTAGAGAATAATATTGTGCACTTGAATTTGATCTTCAAAACTTCTAACATCTAACAAGTTCACTTTTCTTAGAAAATAAATGCTTCTTCCCTTCAGAGATGGACTAACAATGTAATTTGCAAATCTCTTCCCACAAAACCAATATCAAACACAATGCTTATCTGTATTGAGCCTGACAACTTCACAAATGAGCTTCAAAACCCATTCAGTAGCACCATGAATACATATCCTGCAGACATATCAACAGGTTGTTGCAGTTTGTACTTAACGAAACAAATGCTTACCAGCACATTAATCAATCTAATCATGGGGAGAGATCATTCACTACAGAAGTTCTGTAACTTCATTTGGCTACCTTGGTCTGCCTGGTGCATGCCTTTATTAGAGCTTCAAGGCTACCCATGCCTTGAGTTTATATTTGAGTTTCTTAATCAATGAAATCAGTGCGTAAATTTATTAATGATTCGTTCCTCAAGGAGGAGGAACAGAGGAAGCTGCAGGGTTCTGGAATGCTGATTTTTAGCCTCCCTTCAGGGAAGGTTGCAGACCTGAGGAGAGACGAGTCCTCTGATATTTGCAGAGGTTTGCTTCCCCCTCTCATATTGACAAGAAAGTGTCCTCAGCGTGTCCTTCACACATCAGCTTTTGGCCGCACAGGGAAGGCTGTGGGCAGTTTGTGGTGTTTGCTGGGAGAGCTCAGTAAGGCCACGGTGTATCTGACTCTGGAGCTGCAGGCTCAGACAGGCTTGACATGTAGCACCTAAGTTTGACATCTCGACACGTGTTCTTTCATCAGCACAGGAGAGGTTTAGTCCCCCTTTTGGATCATTATCTGCTTAGTAATGACTCACTGCAACACTGCCAGCTGGGATATGAAGCTGCCCAGATCTTCACAGGGAGCTCAGTGTGATCTCAAAGATGAACCGTTGGTGATGTTCAAAAACTTCAGTTAACTTTTTAAAAAATTATGTTGCTCTTCCCTGTGTGGAAAGTCAGCTGTGCTTCAGTTCATGTGAAGTGCTATTCTCCTTTAGTTCTAGTGCCTGGGGGCCTTTTTTGAAGTAGTGGGGTCTGAGCTCACCAGCTCATGTCTCCAAAATCCTGGGTAGTCTCAGTGTGCAGTACAGTGAGAGCTGTGAAGTGCTGGGAGGCTGTGGGTCTGTTAGAGCCTGTCTAACACCTTTGCCACAGCAAGCAAGAGAGAGGGGGCTGTTCTCTGAAAAAGAGACGAGGATGACATCTGTAAAGTCAGTCCTTGAAAGTCAGTGACACCCAGTTAGGCCACAGCTGTTTTCCACCCCAAGAATCCAGGTGACTATGTGGCTGAACACTTCACTAGAACAGCCAGAAATCTCACTATTTTCTATATTTCTGCACCTGTATAAAAAAAATATGCAGCACAATAGTCAAACACAAACAGTAGTGAAGAAAGTGTCCTGTAAAAGGAATGGTCTGTGAAGTCAGTGGCCCATTTTCCCTTCTCCTTAAACATCCCTTCTATCCATCAGAGCAATCAACACTTGAAAATTACATCAGTTTACTTCAAATCAGTTCAGGTAAATTAAAACATCTTTTGTGGATACACAGTCTGACACCAGTGTAATGTTAGCTACATGATTTCTGCCAGTTTTCTGGGTGATAGGGATGTACTATACTAAATTTGCCAGAATTAATGTAGATTCTGTGTTGTCCCCAGAAGCTGCTTTTAAACAAATTTGACACAACAAAAGGATTTGCACTGAGTGATCATGGAATTTCGGATCTGTTTATAAAAGAAACTTTGCTACCTGTAAGGAAAGAAATTGAATTTTACAAGGCAGTATGAAATGGATAATGTTTTGAGTATGTGCTTGCACTAGCAGCTTTGGGAGATTGCTGTGCTTCTAGCAGTCAAAATGGACTTTCAGAAATTGTTTGAGTATGTCATTAGCTCAGATGTATGTTTTGCAGATTTTGGTGGAAGGAAGCACATATCTGTACAGGCAGCCATAGGTACAGAGTACATCTATGCCCCAGGACTTGTAAACATCCTTCTGAGCACATGCACATTGTACAGCCACAACTCAGTGATAGCCTCAGCCATCACACAGGTGCATCATTTAGCACCAGCAGTAGATGCAAATGCAGGCAGAATATTTCAGACACCATATCAGTTCCTGATTTAGCAAGACAGGCAGCAAACTAGATGGCTATGGGCACATGGTAGCTCTGCTGACCTCTGAGAGTTTCCCTTCTCCAGGACAGCAGGACTATTACATGGCACATGCTTGGAGCCTGTCTGAATTAAGACCTAAGAAAAGTTGGGGATTTTATCTGGGACATTGAAAATGATGCTAGAAAAGATGAGAATTTTATCTCTAAATTGTACTTGGCTTTCCCTGCTCCAGAGCATAATTTCATTTATTATTCTAATTTATTAATTTTAATTCAGGAAAAAAAAATTTTAACCATTTCTCAAACATAGCAATAAGTACGAGTAATTATTTAATAACAAGGCAGAAGCTTAAGAAATGTGATGAATATCTAAAGTAATGATAGCAATGCTGCTCCTTCCTTTTGAAAATAGGAAAATCTTGCCATCAAAACCAGTGTTTTCACAGTTTCTCATTTTGGCTGAAAGCTGAAAATTTAATTGCAGCCAGTAGTATTATTTGCTACAGTAAAAAACCTTTAGGAGTCTGTTACACTATTTGTAAAATGGTAGCAATAAATGTGTACTTTCATTACACTATTGGATCGATAGAGTAATCTGCCCAGGTGACCCTACAGAGAAAATAAAAATCTGACTTTTCAGATTTTCACAAATCTATTGGAGATGAGGCAGTGTGGGCCATAGCCAGCTCCCCTGGTGCTAGATGTGGACATGGTTACAAAGAGTGAGAATATTTCCCCAATAGAGAGAAAACTGTTACTGAGGTACTGCTGATGCACTGTAGGGCTGTTGATGTGTCACATGAAACAAGTGTTTTTCTCTCATCAGCATAAATTTACAGTTATGAAAAGTGAGTCAATAAATACAGTAAATAACTGCAGAAGTTTTGACTTTATATACTACTCCCCAGCTGCTACCACCAAGCAGTCACTTGGAAAAAGTGACTTTTACTTTATTCTGCAGTGGGTGACCGCCCAGCCTGATCAAAGCTTTACCTGCTGTGTGGGGACTGCCTCCTGAATAAATAAGGCGAGTCACTAAATAGTTGAACATTTAATCTATCTGCAAATGAAATTAACTGGACAAACCCAGAAGGGTTCAGTCTAAATAATTCTCCTGCATGGAGTGTAAATCCTAGGGTGTTAGATTTTAGAAAAAATACATACCATAATGAAGGTGGAGAGAAGAAAAGTTCTTTTCCATGCCTGCTCACAAACGTCATGAGAGTCAAGCACATTAGTAAAACTGTACTGGACTGCTTTGGAAGAACCTTTGTGCTGTCTTTGCCAATACACACAGTTGACCCCTGCACAGTTTGCAGCCTACCAAGAGAAGTAACTCTTAACTATTAGTTTCCACCCTCTGTTCAAATACAGCTGACACCAAGTTCCATGTCCATGGTGAAGTAGTAAAATGGCCCTTCTCCATCAGCTTGCTGGAACTGAGGATTTACAGTTTCTGATAAAAGGAAATAGTGGGGTAATCCACAGTGGAAAAGCAGATCTGTAGGCAAGTTTTATTCTTAAGCTTCTATCTTTGAGGAGAAACCTTAGGCAATCCTGAGCAGGTCCAGAAAGGGACTATAATAGAAGTTTGATTTTGTCTCTCCTTTTTGGGTTGCCGTCTGCTTTATCATTTACAGAATGTTAACATTCTTTAAAAATAGGCAGATGGACCTTATTCAAGTTCTGACAGTAACTCTTTGTTATTGGTACAAATAGCTGCAGAGGTATTTAATTACCATTAGTAGTCATCAGTTTGCTGTGAGCTGGTGACATTCAGAATAGTGAGCAGGCTGCATTCTTTGTGTCCAGTGAGTTCATAGAAAGTTAAACCTACTTTTGACAACAGCCTCAAGTTAGCTACCATTAACCCCTCTTCAGTTACTGGATGATGTGTTTGAACAGTATGAATGATTAATGAAGGTTAAATAGTCCAGTTTCTATCTTAAAACCTTTTGTTATTGGCAAAGGGCATGGCGACTGGCAAGGTGAGCAGAAATGCAAGTGTTTGGTTTTCACCAAATAGTTCTTGGCAAATTTAAATTATCATGAGATGGTACATTCAGAAGGAAATGAAGGGCTGGGCCAAAGAATGTAATCCTTGCCAGTTTGGCAAAATTAAACCAATCATGCTTATGAAATTAAACTTCTCTACTAGTATTTTTCTCAGCAAACACTGCACTCTATTGCAGTATGTAAAAATAACCAGTCTAGCAAAAGACCAGCATTTGCTTTTATTCTTTGTCCCTTTCTTAGATGATACAAACAGAAGGAAAGAAAATTCTTGGCAGTTGCATTCACCTTCTCTACCCTAATTCCTGCTCCAAATTTGGCTTTCTGCAGTTTTGCAGAGGTGAGATTCACTTTTGACACCAGAAGATTTGCTGGTGAATCCATGGTACAAAAATTGCCAGTTCTGCATTAGGAGACAATCCTGGAAAGCTCAGAAGTTACAGGGCAGAGGGTGGGTCCAGACATTCAGGTCTCTGACCTCAGACCATCCAGGGTTGCTTTTATACCTGTGAATAAGTGAAAGACAGACTAAGATCAGGAGCTCTGGTGTGCTTGTGAAACAGTTTTGTGAAAACTGTCATGCATGTATGCCCTCCAGGTACTGTGGGTAACATCAGGACTTGCTTGAGTAATGCTTCTTGCATTGTTTCCTGTTTTCCAAGGCAATCCTGTGCCTGTCCAAGATAGAGCACTAATTATTAGTTAGGAGAGGATTAGAAATGCAGAGCTGTGCCTGATGTGACTCCTCTACCCTGGCTGTAGCACTGCATGGAGGTCTAAGGCAGATTTTCTGCCTGATGAAATGTCCAACCCTGGGGTATGAATCTCAAACAGGACCTGAATTAACTTTTGCTGAAGTGAGCCCTGACATGCAGTCACTCCACTTGACTTCTGGAGACTTCTGGAGACTTCTGCAGGCTGCTCTGCTTCATCTTGTAACTCTTGTTCTCGTTTCCTAAGATACATCTGCGTGGGAGCAGACACCATGAGTCAGCTCTGCCCTGAGTTAGACACCAAGGCTAACTAACAGTTTGAGAAGTCAGAGTGTTCAGATGCAAATTGGTATCTGAGTTTCCCGATTTGTTTCCTGATTTAATGCCACTTTAACTGTGGAAGAAATGCTTGCAAAAACACTGAAGTGAAAAATGTGTTGAGAAATATATACAGAAATTAATTTTGAAACTGAAAACAAAAGTATTACCCTCCAAGCCTGAAAAATGTGTTGCTAGGACATTACAGCTCTTAACCATCGTGTTATGATTTACCCCTTCACTGTGTGTGTATGAGGTACAGATAGGGGATGGAAGAATAGAGTGTACCATCCTTCTACGCTCACTAAGGATGTTTTGGACAGAGTCCACCATGCAAGGAGGTACTTTCACCTCTGGATTTTTTCACCTGTCTGGGAAAGTTTTCAGAGCTACATGATGTGACCTGTATGTCCAGGTTTAATAGCCATCAAACCTTTTAAAGAGAAAATGATGGCAAAAGTCTGCCCAATAAATCGTTGGCTTACATTTAGTTGCCCAGTCACGAGCCCAGTTAATATAGCTGCATTGACATATGTAAGAAGAATAAATGATTAGTAAATATTCAGTAATAGGTATTTAGATTCCTGTTAAGTGTCCATTCTGCCAAATTATGTCTGGCCTTTAGAAACAGGGTAAAACACCCATAAGTTTCTAAAGACTAAAATTTATCCCATTATATAAAGTAGGTAATGAGCTGCCTAAGGATTTATTTACACGAACAGTAATAATATTTTAAAGAATGATTAGGAGCACTGAATCACACTTTAGCAGCCATTTTTTGGTGAGTAGTAGAATTTTAATTAGCTTCATATTCATTACTCATCCAATACCTAGTCTCTAATTGTACCCTCAGTGTATTTTGCTGTCACCGGAGCTCACTTTTATTAACTATAATCATTGAAGGTTTATGAAGCCTATCTATAGTAAATGAATACCACAGTGCAAATGAATCACTCAGCCTTACTAAACTGGCATGAGCATTTGCCAGTAGATAAGTACATTTTGTACTTGCATTGACATGACAGTTATGAGAGGCTGAAGAAAAAACTGATTTATTTGACCATCAAGGAAAAGCCTGGTAATTGAATATGTAAATTTTCTGAACTTAGTAGTTTGTTCCATTTTAAAAAAATGTAATTGTTTAGAAAAAACAGGTGTGCAACTTTTTTTTAAAAATAAAATCAAAATAATCCCTTTTCTACTTTTTATCATTAACAATACACATTTAATCAGCACAGAATAGTAATGTCCATGACAGTTGAACTTCCCTGTCCATACAGTCACCCAAAACCAGTACATGCAAAAGTAAAATACATGAGTCTATTTTGGTTTTCATTAAAATCTTACAAAAAGATGCTACAAAAAGGTGTTTATCACCTATGCTTTTAGAATTAACTTCACCAGCATCATTGAAGCCCACAGTCTCAGTCCCTTTGGAGTGCAAATTCACAACCATGAGAATTGATTCCTGCTACTGATGGGTTTCTGGTTTTTCTGTAAGTTTGTGTGACCTCCTCTTTCCCTGTATTCTGAACTTCTCTGTTTGGATTGTAAATTTGTCCATCAGCACAACAGTGTGTTGATAAGAACAGTAAATAAAATTACCCCTGACAAACAGCAGTATCGTAACCACAGAGTTCTGTAAAACTGTTCTTCATAAACTTTTTAGTCTTTTAATAGTGTAGGTAGTTCATACACAAACGTAAAATAATAAGTGAAAAATGAATTGTCTGGTGACTATGTTCAAAGTGCTGACCTGGCCTTTATTCAATCAAATTCTCAATAATAAGAATGTAAGATCTGCCTAGAGCAGGTCTGAACTGGGATTAAGGATGGCAGTTGTCATTGATTTTTGCCTGTGAAGTAATGTCACTTGATGCTTCTGTCATACAGAAATGATAATAAGAAAGTCATTAGTGTTTGCAGTATTAATCTTATTGGAGCAGAAATTCTTTCAGAGATCATGATTTTTCTCTAATTTCTCAATTGGCCATTAAAGAATTGAGAACTGGTACTGTATGTCATTCTCCCACTCAGAAAATGTCAGTCAAATAGAAAGATTAAAACAAGTAAGTTCTGCTTAAATGCCTACCAAAGACAGAAGCAGATGGAAGAGTGATTTGGTCTGAAATTTTTTTTCTATGCTGGTATGCCACCTGCAAAAATGAAGTAGAAAGTAATATCAGACAGCAAGCTGTTCTCCAATGCTTCCAACCCAGTTGCCTTGAAATTATTAAAAAAAAAAATTCCAAAGGGAGTTGGTTTAGATATGAAGTTACCAAACTGAGTTTCAGGAGTTTGTAATAAATACACACCTGATTAAGAAAAGTATTTGATTGTTTTACTGTTGGCTAAAAACTCCTTCAAATTTTTAAGACCTTGTTGACTTTCCATCAAAGATGTCACTTAGATGAAATTATATGAATGAATGAAGAGGTGCTTGCAATTCCCAAATGTGTTGAGAGAAATTTTAGTTTAAGCCTCAATCTGTCTCTGTGTGCCAAGGTGTCATCCCAGAAGTCATGACTCCATCACAATATAACCCACCAATGAGAGCAGAGAATCCATCAGTTCTCTTCTCTTTGATTTCTCCTGGAAGACCCTGTCATTGAAAGCTCTTCCCTCTTTCAGCATTACTGGATTAGAAAACTATCCCTGTTGAAATTAGTGGTGCAAACACCAGCAAGCAACGCTGGGATGGTGCAAGGATGTGAGGAAATGTGAATGGCAAAGTTGCTATTATGGAATTGCAAATGCTGCTAATATTGTTGGATAGACTCAGATTCAGATGCTTCCACCAGGACTTCCACTTGCTTGGAATCACTTTGCTGATCACTGCTGCTCTCACCTCTCCATGAATGTGTCTGCCTGATCTTTTGTATAAATGCAACATCAAGATATATTTCTGGAAAAAATATACCTCGTCTCATAGTAAGTAAATGACAGTTAATCATTCTTGCAATGTTCCCAGATAATTAGCCACTGGGCCTGTCTAATTACTTCCATGAAACATGAGTTGTCTTTCTTAAATTTCTGAAATATGGTCTGGGAAGTCTCAAGTAACACAGTGGTTAGCCACTGGCTGGTCAACAGTGATGATTAATAAAGTTTATTAGTGGTAGTTGAATGAGGGATGGTAAAATATGGATATGCTCCTTACTTTCAAATTATTTATTAATTATTTTATATTATCTTTTTCCACTGTAGTGATTAGCTTGTTTTAATAATATATCAATGTAGTCATGTATACATGATAAAAATACACTGGTTCAACTTGCATGGGGGTAGGAATAAAAAACAAGAACAAGTCTTTAGCAAAAGACACTAAACAGGGTTCAGAGAATTTTCCAACCACACATTCTTTTAACTTTTTATTTCACGACTGAAACAATTTTTCCTGGTATAATGAGTTTCTATTTAAGAAAGGTGTCCAAGACATACGTTTTTATGCATTTTCTCTATTTGTTTTATCCAATTCTTAGCTGTGCCTTTCTCTTCCTTTTAACCCATTTGCCCTTTGTCCTATAGAACCTACTGATATTCAGAATTTCCATTCTCTGGGAAATTTCAAATTGCATAAAAAAGTTTACAATTCAAAACAATCAATATCTGTTCTAATCTGAGAAGACTGCATTGGGATGACAATCTTTACAACAGTTAAAACAGCAGCAAAGTCTGTTATGAGGTCTGTGGAAGAGGAACAGCCCGTGCAAGCAACTCCTGCAGCTCTCTGTGTGTAAGACCCAGATGGAGTGAGTTGTCAGAACCCAATGCCAGGGTGCTGTGCAGTGCTGTGCCAGCTTGGTTGGTTGTCTCCAGCTCCCAAGGTGTGGCACAGCTAATCCTCTTTGCTTTTAATGAAATTGTTCTGATTCCTTTGTTGAGGAAGATCTTCCTTGCGCTTGCTCCTGGGACCTTAGAATAGGAGGTGCCTTCCTTGCCTGGCTTTTGCTCTCCCATATCAGCTGTACAGCCAGTCTGGTCTGAGTTTGGGCTTTGTTTTCCCTCTGCAGATTTCCATGTCTGAACACAGGCTTATGGCTCTGTGCTCACCAGGAGTTTGCTCCGCCTTTGGAAGCTTTTACAGAGACATAGATCAATGATCATTTTGGGGAAGTTATGACATATGGCCAGTTTTGTCATGTTGTTCTGTTGGCTTTTACATTTAGGTGCTGATCTGAGAATGACAAATGTTTCAGCCACAAGTTTGGCTGCAGGGCCAACAGTGGTATTGCAAGAGAAATTAAGGGAAAATGCAGCTCTGACATCAGCTGACAGAGAGCTTTCAAAAGGCTGTGTCCCTTCACAGCTTTCAAATGCACAGCTCTATTGAAAATCATGGAAAATCAGTGGAAAATTACAAGCAGTTATCCATTACTCTACAAATACTCTTTACATACTTGAACTGCATTAAATGTCCGATTCCAAGACACCATTCTCTTGCTGTTGCTTAAATTCTGGCAATTCATCGTCAGCCTCTATTGCAGGATAAATCTTTCCTTGAGGATATTCTCAATTCTTCTTGAAAAACAGGGAGGAATCCTGGCACTAGTGGTATTTTTTAAATTTATTTCAGTGAAACAAATATTTTGGCCCTTTTTTCTTGCTCTGTTTTATCTGGAGAGGTTTGCATGAAAAGAACGAAGAGCTATAGAAGAAATGGCAGATCTCTGCAACCTTTATCTCTTGATTCCCTGTAGAATCACTTGTGGATAAGTGTTGCAAGAATTGTACTTTTTTTGTGAACAAACTGGCTTACCATCCCTGAAATCAAGGAAATGGATTAGCCAAAATCCATTTGTGTTTGTATACAATGAATATGTTTAAAACCAGCATGGAATTCAGCTCCAACTGTGCACTGGGATCAGGCCCAAAAATACACCTTTCCCAAGGTGGCTCCCAGAGACAAAGAATGAACCAGGGCTGGGTTCCTGTGCAGGTGTAATATAGGTCGCTGGCTACATTAGAGGGAAATTGAGGACAACAGAAACATATTTCATATGAAGTAATTGTTATTTACAACTGAAAATTACTTGCATTAAAATTGCTAACAGTTGTAAGTCAGATTTTCTCGCTGTCTGGTGGGGCTGAGATGTTTACAGGTAAATGCATGATTTTTAAAGAAAATAAGACAGCTTTTTGTACTTGGATACAATGTAAAGTTATTAGGTTTTAGTATGGACCTCTTCTTTCCAAATCTAGAAGGTTTGAACTTATAGACCCTGACAGTCCTTATTTTTAATCTGTTAAAGTCTTGTAATATAGAAAATGCAAATTTTATGTGCCATTTGTGTCTGTGTATGCCCAAGGTGTGCACACATCTGTCTCTGTGACTGACATTGCTTCGTTTGAACTTTGAATGCAGTGACATGGCAGTGAAATACAAAAGGAAAACCTGCAATGATCTTTGGAGAGGGATCATCACCATCTCAGCCACAAAGTTCTCTTTAACCATAAATTAATTTTGGATATAATTGAAGGGACTGGAGGGTGATGTCCCTCCAGTACCTCTTTAACCCATCATCCCTCACTCCCATCCCAGCTCAGTGCTGTATGTAAGCAGAAATGTGGCATTGGGTTTAATCCTTCAGCACAGGCAGGTCAGGCACTCCCACTAAGCATTAAAGCACTCAGCATTAGTGCTCAGTAGCAGGAAACCCCCCAGTTTCCAGAGCCATGGGTAAGATGTTTACATGTCCAAGCATATTTATACACTACTGGAAAATAAGCATTTATACAGGAAGCATTTCAGATTGCACTTTCTATACTTTTTTATTCATTTTTAGAATGTTAAACACAGAAGCGCTTTGATTTTGCACTGTAATGGCTCTGTGGGTCTTGGTAACCCTGGGATGAAATAACACAAGATCACCTGTTATTAGGGAAAGTGTAAGAAAAAGCCTCATAAATATAACACACAGAATAGCAGTGATGTTCATCTGATACAACTGAAAGGGTGACCTGGTGCTTTTAGCTGAGAAATTCAAATACTACTTATTTTATAGTGTGAAATCCCTTTGTGTAAACTGTGTAGCATTTGTGCAGAGTACAGACTGCAGAAAACACTGTTGGTTCTTGAAAAGTGAGATCTCTGCATGCTCAGGGGATAGCTGACTCAAGCAAGTGGGAAAGGGCTGGACAGGCTGGTGTCACTGCCACTTCTGGTCTTCAAACTGCTGGGTTTGAACATTTCTCCTTCTGCACTCACCCATCCTTCTGCTGATCCCTCCAACTGGCCACCCTCACCATTGGGAGATTTGGGCTTCCCAACCCTCTGGACAGGTGAACTTCTCTTTATTCTCTCTTCTTCCACATTTCTGCTCCTGCAGTCAGCTGCTTTAGCCATTCCCACCTCTCCTCACTCAGGGATTTATAGGCTCATTTCTCTGATTTAGATACTTGAAGAAGAACCCTAAGGTAATCCTGAGCATATTGGAAGGTAAAAATGATGATGTTTCTTATGGATTGTTGTCTTTGGGGCTTGGTGCAAGGATATTGGTTAGGGAGTCAAGACTGATAATGATCTCATCTCTGCTTCTGCCTCTTGCACTACTGCGGTCAATTCACTTAATTTCTCCCCTGTTTTCATTTGCCAACAGAGGTAATTCTAGAGATCTGCTTTTGTATTAAAAGCTCTGATATGTATGGATGCAAATTACAAAACCCACCCAGTATTATTTTGTCAATGCAATCATGAACTTTACACTTCTGGAGAACCTCATATCCAGAGAACCAGATCTGAAAAAGAAAATAAGGAATGTTTTTATCTATTATTGAAATAGCATAAATATTACTGCCACCCTTGAAATTAAGAAGAATAATTTGAAATGCTTCCTAGCACTGGGCAGGAATTGGGCAACTGCACAGATGCCACTGGAAATCAAATCCAGGCAGAAGGGAAAATACTCCCTTGTTGTACAGAAAGGAACTGATGTTCATATGTTTGGGAATTTACACAGATCCTCATTCAGTAAGGCCCAGCAGCAGGAGCCACCTGCAGATACGGCTGGGGGCACACAAGAGGACGGGTATATCCTCCACATACCAGCTGGCCCTTGCAAGAACCAGTCTCCTCTTCACCCCCCTCTGAATGCCACAAGCTCGCTTTTTAGTTTAATGATCTTAAAAAAAAAAAAAAAAAAAATTGGTTTATTTAAAAGAGAAAAACTTCCTGCGAATAATTAACTGCCAAAAATGACCACTTGGGAGTTTTGTACTGATTTATTCCTCTCTCCACCAAACACTTCTGTTCTGTATCTTCAACCTACTACATTATCACTTGTCTATTTTGCATATTGGGGTTATGGATTTGCCTTTTCAGCTGCCTTAGGCTATTTGCATATCTCGATTGTTGATAAAAATATGACAAATTGTTCTTGGCAATGGGAGGGGAAGGGTTTTAATGACAAATGGGCTTTGAACAGCAAGCATATATATTCTGCATTTCCTATGAATGGTGTCTACCAAAAAGCTCATTGCAGCCTGACAAAGCATTTTTCTGGATTTATCCTTGAATAAAAATTTAATAGCCATATAAAATGGCAGAGGTTCTTTTCCTTTTTCCCCCCCCCCCCCCTTTTTGGCAATTTTCCTCACTACTTTTCTTTCTTTAAGACCCTTCTTTGACAACAGGACAGTGCCCCAGATTTCCCAAATCTTAGAAAGCCTGGAAAAGGTTAATTGGAAAAGTCAGGGTTGCAGTTGGATAGTTAGTGCAGCTGTATTCTCTCTGCTGCTTGTTAACATTTTCTCAGTGCCTCCAGGCCCCACAGCTCAGTGTCACTGCTGTCGCCAGTGCCCTGGCTGTGAGTCCACTCCCCAGCCTTGCTGGCTCCTCATTTCTGTACGCTTCACTTTGCTGAGCCACTCCGAGCTGGCGTCATCCATCCAGTCACAGCTCTCTAAGTTTGCCATGTGCACTGACCCCGTGCTGACCCTGAACCATGATACAAACTATGGGATTGTAATTAATCTCTAATTACCCACAATACCTCGCTGGGTATTCAGCATGCTGTTCAGTTGTATTCCTAACCAATTCAGTCATCAGTGGAGCATTCAATTCGGTGCAGCTCAGTGTTTAGAAACCAAGGGCTTCACTAATGTTGACTGGCTGGGCTACTTAGAGGGCTGTGTCCACCTTGCTCTGCTCCTGCAGGGCTCTCTGTGCAGGCAGGGCAGAGCCAGGCCCCAGCTCCAGCCTGGCCAATTGAGGGTGCAATGCTGATGTTCATGTCCCAGCGTTCAAAAGACATCTGAGAAGGCTGCATGTGACTCTGGTCATTTATCTCTATTAGTTCTTTCTTTTGCAGCTGGTGTTATTTCCCCTGCCAGAGGACAGAAGGAGACTGTTATTGAGTCAGCATATCTTGCTAGAAGGCATCACTCTTCTTTTAATTTGAGTTGTATTCCTACTTCTGGCTGGGTGATGGGATCTAGAAAGAGTAATTCACTGGAAAGATGCCCTGAGGATGCTGGTTGGGATTAGGGAACCTGTGTTAGGATTGAGAGGTGGATCCTGCTCTTGAGCTCCCAGCTAAATTCAACCCTTAGGAGGAGACATTTGGTTTGGGCTTGACTATAGGAGCTGCTGTGGACTGTAAATTCAGCTTTGCTCTGGCAATCCCCCTGTGACAGGATCTTCCACTCCTCCTGCATGCAGCATATGCAAAGCCATCATGCTGCAGGCTCAAATGCTAGATGGAGCACTCAGGAATCAAAGCACTGTGGAAGAAAAGAGAAAAAACCTTCCCTTCCTGATTACCACTACCTGTGCTGGCAAATTCTTTCCCCAGGTGTAGCTGCCCTACTGTCTTCTCATGTCTCAAATTGTTTTCTTTCCCTCCCTTCCCACACTTTCACTTTTCTGACTTTCCCCTGTCCTGAAGTACTCCTCACATCTTATCACTCATCCTACCATTCTCCCTCCACCCCAAAATGCGTTCAAAGTTTCATAGACCCTTTCTTGGCAATGGGAAGGAATATTTTAATAGGATATAGTTTGAGCAGAATGTTTTTATTTGTTAAAAAATTGAAAGTCCTAGTTCCAATGACATACTTGTCAAACCAGACCAAGACCCAGTGCAAATTTATGTGGCTCCCTGTGCCAGCTACCAGCTGGGATCCCAGGGGCAGAGGTGGAACTTCAGGACTGCTCTCACTCCCTCTTGTGCAACTGGTGTTTCTTGGTTTCTGTGCTTCTGACTGGGTGACAGACCTCTCCCTCAGCTCACAGGGATTTACTGGGCTGCTCTGGGCACCACCAAAGGGAGCAGCCAGCTGCTGCATTCCACTGTGAAAACTAGAAAGAAAAAATTGTTATTAAAAAAAATCAAATAGCTTTTTAGTGGGAAATTCCCAATTCTAAATGGAAAACTAGTAAATATATCAATCTCTGTTTTGAACCTCTTAGGCTCATTCCTGGCACTATGTACACTGGGAAGCTGTCTCGAAATCAAAGTGTCTCGAGAAGACTTCTGACCTCCTTTGTACCTGATAAATGCAATATATATGCTTTCAAACATAGAATTTTAATTTTTCACTATGGGAAAACATATCTGGCTTAAAAATCTTGACAGTTTTACTTATTTATGACTTGATACCAGCTTAGTCTTATCCCTGACTACCAGGTCAGTAGTAGCTGTGCTTCTCTATGTGACAACTTTTCTGCGGCCAATATCCAGCAGCCACCTCAAATCTGATGTAACACTTGCTGTGGTGACTGTTTTGCTCTTAAGTTGTCATGACATATAAAATGATCGTGTTAAAACCTGCCTAACTTGTTCAAATGTTATATATGGCAAACCTGTTCTCTACCAGCAATGACTTGTACTCTTTTGCTTGCTGTCACAGGGCAGATGTGTGAATACCAGAGAAATCTTTGTACCAGACATGCTCCACACGTCTCATTTGACTTGATTTTATCCTGGGGAGGGCTTATTCCTTAAGTATTTAACAGAGCACTTGGGATGAGTAAGATCTCTTTAGCAATCCCACAAAGCCTTCAGCTTGGTTGTGTGACAGAATCTCCTGGGGTGCCATGCTGCCATCACATGCAATTATGGTAACTAGTCTAATTTACACTTATTTTTCCCACTGAACTAATATACCCAATGTCTGAAACAAAGTGGATAATTAAGACATTGCCTCCATCTACCCAGTGCATCCATCAGTTGTCTCCCAGCACCCAGCTCTAAGGAACACCCTGCACCTGCTGGCACAGTTTGCCCCCAAAATGTCTTCTCCTCTTTTAGATCTTTGCTTCCCACACCAGGTGCTGGCAGCATTTCCACCTGCAGGACATGGCAAATACTAAAGAAAATGGCTTTAATTTTTTTCACTGAACATATTTAGACTTCCTATCTTTATTCACGACACTGTAGAATCTTAGCATTTTTCTTTAGAGGCAGCATGTCAGTAAAATTATTGGATTTTCTGCTTATGTTTACATAGGTAATTAATGAAATTAAATGACTGCACCTGCAGTTGAGGTCCAAGGAACAATCAAGTCCTAACAATAATTATCCCTTTTTTAGTTACCTTCAGATTCCTTAACCTCAATTTTGGAAAATAGATGAGCTTTATCAAGGGGCAATGTGTATGTAGATTAGATGTAAACCCTGGCTGCATTTAGGGAACTTATCTCTATTTCCAAGCCAAATCTTAAAAGAATGTGGATAGCACTATTAAATAATCCACCTATTTATAACATACAAATAAATGTTTCTTTCTTTCATAATTTAAATTGAAAACTGACTCAGTTTATGATACTGGTGTGCTAGAGATTGCAGGAGAAAGAATTAAGAGGAAAACAACATGCAATATTTTTCATCACCCAGTAATGCAGGCATCTGGTAAAACATAGGGACCTGTGATTCATATTTGGCCTTCTTTTGACCCTTGAGCTTTGTAGAGTGATGAAATTTGAACAGCAGTATTTGTGTATTTAAACAGTTGGTTTTGAAAAGCCGCATGAGACACCCTTGACACCGCCTTTTTTTTTAAACCAGCTTTCTCATTTCTACCTCTTGCTCATACATTTCTCTTTTTGTTTGGGCAAATTTCTATTATCACATTCTGAGGGGTTATTAAGTGGCATGGAGAGCCATATTCTACTCTGGAATCATTTACCAGATGTATGACCTTGGGCACTGAGTGGAAAGTCACTTTACCTGTGCTAGAAATGGGCACAGAAGTGAGTAAATCCCAGTACAGAGGCTGGGTGATGAGGTAATTACCTGTAGGCACAAGCAGGCATTCATGGATCTGTGGTGC
This sequence comes from Onychostruthus taczanowskii, assembly GCF_017590055.1. Lineage (NCBI taxonomy): Eukaryota > Metazoa > Chordata > Aves > Passeriformes > Passeridae > Onychostruthus > Onychostruthus taczanowskii. Next base: position 7,668,434 of record NW_024499684.1, read on the forward strand.
TGTTCTGGTGTTATCAAATAGACAGAAACTACTCCATTGATACTGAATGGACCTTGTTGTAATTCTGCTTATTTTACAAAAAAGTTCCTCATGAACAGGTACAGTGGTGGGTGGTAGATTATTGCTGAGAAGCAATATAATTTATTCTTTTTTCTCAGTTTAAAAACAAAGCCTTCTTCTGTTAAATCTTCTCAGACAATTTCTTTTTTTTTTTTTTGTTTCCTCTCAATGACAAACAGAGGTAGCTCCAGGTCTTATGTTTTGAGTAGCTTGTATTTTCAACCCTCAAAACTAGTTAAAAGTCTGTTCCCTAGAATTTAAAAAAGGATGCTCTTGTTTTGTCAGAGATTCTCAGATGTTCATGGATGTGTTTACCTTTTCTAAGTTAGCTGTCCTCTTGGACTTGGACTTCTTGGTCTTCCATGGTGTTTTGGCATGGAAGGAAGTGGAAGGTTATTTTTATAGTTGTATACTTGACTGCAATAATCTTTGATTTTTCAGTTGAGGGCTTGAAAAATGATCAGTTTTAGGAAGGTTTGCCTCTCCTGAACTTACAAGCAGGGATGGGAGCTGGGAACATGTGGACACAGTGGTCTGTTTGTTTTGATTACTGTGATAGGAACTGCTGTGGTGAACCTAAGACCTTCTATGTTTCCTTCATATGCCTCAAGTTTGCAAAAGGACCTTCATCACCCAGCAGAATACAAATGGCAAATTCCTACTGATTAAGGGGAAAAAACTAATCTTCACATTGTAATGAAAGACATATCACATTTCATGCAGCTGGTGGGGAAATGGTTAAGACAAGTCTGGAGGGAAAAGGGAAATACTCCAGCTGGCTGCAGACAGCAGGTATATAAAGTCTTGTCTCTCAGAAGAGAGGTGCTCTATTTAGGGGCTACAGATTTATAGCAAGCGCCTGAACAGCAGGGCTCAGTGCAGCTCAAACCAAAGGAACCTACAAAGGTTTATTAAAGGGTGACTCTCAGATGCACAGAGAGCAGGACTTCTCTATTAAAGATAAAACTGAATGCAGGAAAGGGTGGTTGGAGTAAACCTTTCCACTGACCTTTATGGCTTGACAAGGCTGCAAGGAGCCAGATATTATCCTTTGGACTTTTCCACTAGAGTTTCTGGCTAAATATTTTCTATTCCAACAGATAAATTGGGTTAAAAACTCAAGATTGTAAAGGAAGAACAGGCAGAAGTTTACTTTGGGGGCTAGCAGCATCAGTGAAAAGCCTACTGTGACCTAATGTGTTAGTCCTAGTGATGCAATAGAGAAACTCAGTGACAAATAGAGTTCAAAACAAAAGGAAAAAGATCCTCATTTTTGTGTTTGGGTTGTTGGTTTTTCTACAAGGTATTTCTGTTGCAAACACAGAAATTTGGAGTTTCTTCCCATGATCATTTTAACAGCATTTTATACAGCCATTGAAAGGCTCTTCTGTCATATTTTCTTTTTTTTTTTTTTTTCTTTATTGATTTTTTTCTCTTTAAGACTTTAATTCACTCTTCTTCAGTTGCTACAGTTAAGAGAAAAATTCTGTACATCACATAGAGATAACATTCCAGCCAACACTGGGTCACTCGCACTCACACAAGAATACAAGCTTCCTGCAGATAGCTAGTCCTTTCCTGCTTTTCAGGCCTTTTTGCTCAATCTTTTCTTTTTTTTTCCTCCCTTAGTATTTGGGGCTTATTCTTTCTTTAGACTTATCCTTCGTGCTGTGCTCATCTCAAATGTACCAATAATTCCTGCTACTTATATGTGGTTTGATCATTCTGTGCATTCCTTGTTGAAAGTATCAGTGAAACAAGACATCTAAAACATGATTCTGTAGAGTTAGAGTAATATTTTGGGTGTCTGAAATCTCTTATAAATTGTTCTGTAGAAAGTACATTTTTTAAAGGAAAAAATGACAGCAACAAGCCAACCCTAATGACATATTTCAGTGTAATGCTGTAATTTTAGCCCCTGCCATGAACTATTGCTGTTGTACAGTAAAGTATTTTGCTAGTAAATGGTGAAATTGTTTCCAGTAAGACCCTTTCTCTTTATTCCGTCCGTCCATCAGAAAGATTCCCATCTTGCTGATTCCAAGGCATTAAAAGAAAATACTCATCTGAAGCACATTAGACACCATGTGAGTGCCCTGCAAAAAGTAAATAGTAAAGACAAGCTATTGTTGTTTCACATTGTTTATTTTCATATGTTTTTGAAAATGCACAAGGCAAAGGTGCTTCTTGCCTTGAAGTGGATGAAGTGTCCCAAGTGCATGGTCTGTTTGTAGGTATCAGTGTTTTCCCTTCTTCCTGCATGTGTGCACAGTAATGTGCAAACATGTTTAAAGCCTCTGCACTAATATAAGCCTCTGCACTAATAAACCTTTCCCTAGAAAGCCAAATATCTTTTTAATAAGGCTTCTTCCTTTTTCTCCGGTGCCCTGTTTCCTGCTTGCTGGAAGTCTCCTCCTTCAATGCACTTCCCCTTCTCTCTTTCTAATTGAAATTAATTTTCTAGTGGTTTTCTTCTGAACTGGTGGGTGCATTTCTGTGGCTCTTCATGGCTAACCAACTTCAGGATCTGCTGCCATCAGTCAGCATCTTAAGGACTTGTTAGGGGATGAGAAAACTGGGAAAAGATGGTCAGTGGCCTCACTGATGTAAATCTGTGTGGGGTCAGTAGGACCTCAAAGTGCTGCACCAGTGCAGGCAGAGGCACGGAAGGGAGGACAAGGACTGACACTGTGATTTCCATGTCTTGTGGGGCCTTCACTTCCAGACTTGGGAAACATGAGTCAGAACTGAGCTCTGAGCACAAAGCCACACAGCCTCCATGGCTGGAAAGTGTAGACGCAGAAACACAGATGAATCAAGCCCTAAATGTTTTTTTGTTTAACGCTCATGCTGAACAGAAAATGATGAATCCATTAGCAAGTCCTTCTGCTGCCAAAAGAAACAGACTTGAACTTGCAGATTGCTTTCTTTCTTTGCTATCAAGCCACTGCATGGTCAGGTTCTTCAAAGCTGACACTCATCTATCAATTTAAAATGGGTGTTTTAAAGGCACTGTAGTATTTGTTTTGCATGTATATGTGTCTGCTTGAAAGTGTCTCATCAAAATATACCGACCTCATCAAGCATCTCAAAAAAAACCCAAAGTGGAAAATGCCTTATTTTCCATTTATTTTGAATTGTTTTGAAGTTTTTCACTAGTTTCACATGACAATGGGGCTTTTGGAGTTTTTGGTTTTTTATTTTTTTGGGGTTTTTTTGTTGTGTTGTTGGGTTTTTTTTGTCTGTGTTGATGTGTTACAAAGACTAACAGCTCTTACTAGGCATGATGTGAAAAATGTGCCAGTGGAGAGTGGACCTGGGAAGTTCTGATCTCATAAGGGGCAAGAACATCTCTGAGTCTGAGAAAACTCCCTGCAGTTCTAAGGATCCTGCTGAAAGCAGTGAGCCTCCTGAATATGTAAAGGATCCAGGATCAGATGAGTAATGTCTCTAGAAACAAAAAAAAAAGTCCTAAACTAAAGATTTTTTTTCTTCATGATATATTTTATCCAGCATAGTAAAAACATATATATTTATAGCTTAGATTACACTTTGTTTTGTGGGATGAAAAAATACATTTTAAAGTTGGCCCCTTTCCTGAACAGATGTTACTGGCCTGGGTGAATAACTTACTCAAGCATATGATTGAACAGAATTGAAACAGAATTTTTGCCAAACTCTGCTCTGACTAAAACTGAAATCTTTCACCACTTTTCTTCCCTCTGTCGTACAGGCTCTGCTGTTCAGTTCATTCTGATCTCTGTCTTCCAGCTGTGCCTGTTGATGGGTTATATCAAACCCTTTGGTTTTGAACTTGCATTACTTCCATGCAAGAAAATCTGTGAGCAGTTTAAAAAAAAATCATTCTCCCCTGGAAAGAGGATTGTCAGGGTAACATCAGGGGCTTCAGTGTTTGTCTCTCGCTGATTTCTCACATCAACTGTGTTTATTTTGCCAGTGCAAAGATGTTTACTCCTAATTGCCACTGCTTCTAGCTCCAGCTGGCTTCTTTCCTTGTTGCACATTATCACCAGAATTTAAGGTTTTACAGGTCAAATTAGACTCACAGTGACATCTGTGCCACCCATTACTTTCAGAGAGACTGCCCAGGTGTGGCTGAATGCAGATGGATGAACCATCCTCTCTGTGCAACAGGGGACAGAATGGAACTCCTTTTTCTCTTGGTCTTGATGGATCTGTGGTCTAACAAGTCCCAAAAGAAAAGAAATTAATTTTTTGTCCAAGCCTACACTGAACTGGGAGCAAGAAACAGATCTTTTAATTGCAAATTAATTACAACTTTTATGAAGGTATCACTGCGTCTGAGAAAAAGAAATGGAGTTTCATGATGACTGTGACTTTGAGTGTGATGCTTTTTCACTCCCTTGAGGTGTTGTAATTACCTCCTTGAATGCCTAAATGCACTGAGCACTGCCTAGAAAACCCTGCTGTGTGAGGACAAATATAGCAATGTCAGTGTCAGTGATGCCTTTACAACAACTGAGACAGTTCAGCTGACATATCAAAGCCCTCCAAGAAACTGGTGAGGGGGTGTGATGTCCTTGGCAGAGCCTGATTAGGTAGGATGCACATTAGCACTTCAGGAAGACTGTGAAGCATCTTGTGCATCTGATTTCCCATAAAGATAAACAGAGAGGGAGTAGGTTGGTGGGTATTTGCACAGTTCCACACTAAGCCCTTGAGCACACAGAAGCAGGTCAGAGGATATTGTGATGCAGTCATTGAGATGCTGTTAATAGTTAGAATCTTAAAAAAAAGTAACATTGAAATACAAATAAGCAACTAAATGACATATATAGGATAAAATATATAAGAAAGCATAATTATCTACATAACTCAAATTATGAATGCAGCTGGCTTTATAAATAGTTTAGCACATGCTTCTTGACAAACTTGATAAATAAAAAGTTTTGAGTATTGCTAACTCACCGCCCAGTGGTTACACCTGCCTTTGATAGATTTTTAAATACTATCATTGATCTTAAAGACCTCAACAGTTTTAGAATTTGCTTATCTGTGCTGTATCCACAAGTTTCACTGAGTATTTTCCATGGTTGAGTCCCTTTTGTCCAGCTTGTCTGTTTGCATGCAGTGCAATTCTTGGGGACAGTGAGACAGTGAGTGTGGCTGCTCTGTTCATAAACACATTAGAAAAAGTACTTGAAAACACTCTTTTTTTTTTTTTGTCTTTTTGTGCCATTGATACATTATGGAACACACTCTGTAAATCTCTTTATTTAATTCCCCTTTGGAGAACAGTTTAATGCTTAAAGAAGCATTTGACTTCCTACATTGCTATTAATGCATCCCATTCTTGAAAGTAAAACCTTCTTGAATTTAAGGAATTTGAAGAAGCTATGTTCTTAACATATTAAATCATATTAAAGTGTATTAAAGGTATGCAAGCAGATTTTCAGACACATTCACACACTCAGTTTTCAAAAAGGATCATCTGTATGAGTAGTTCTTTGTTTTCCTTTCTGTGATTGGTACAGGTTTTTAGAGCACTCAGATTGATACTGATAATAATTGAAAATTCTTCACAAGCACTTTAAATCTCAGGGGCTGGATTCTTAACTGACTCCAGTCTTATGTCATAATAGCTGCATTTGGTTCAGTACAGAACAGGTTTAAACTGGGAGAGTTCAGGGGAGCAGGGGAATGGAGTCATATTTCCATATGCTCTGTTCCGATATTTTAAAAAATTACATCATCTGTAAGATTTTGAGAGTCTTGTCAGCTTTGACCACCTGTGGCACTGATGAGAGCACATATCCTGCAGGTCCCCACTGCCTGGTGCATGCTCTTTCAGGCTGTCATTAAATGTCCCTGTGTGCTGCCATTTATACTGTGAGCATTACGTGTATGTACAGAGAGATGCAAGTTTGTAGGGACTCTTTTGTAAGCATGTCCTGGATGAAACACCAGAGATTAAGCAGTCCACCTCTCCAGCTTCCCTTAGTCAACTACCTGTTGACATGTTATTTTCCTTGGGGGAGGAAAACTGATTTACCATTTGGAAAAGTGCTGTCCAAAGCAACGTAGCTCTCCCCCAAGAGAGGTCACTCATTTGCCTGTCGCTTGCCATGTTCAGGGTGTTCTGCTGGGGTCTGGAGTCTGTTCCCATTGACCCTGCAGGGCCTTGACTCCTTTTCCATCTGGTTTTGAGTGGGATTCTTCCCACTGACCCCCACCATTTGAAAGCTGGCTGTGGAGTCTGAACTAAGCAGTGAGGTTGTCTTTTATTGATGAAGAGAAATGAGAGATACCTCTCCAGGGACCTGCATCCCATCCTAAGATACTTGTCTAAATAGCTGAGATGAACTGCCCTTTCCGAGGTTTTCTCTGTACAGCCACAGATTATAAAGGGAGCAGAGTAGCTTAGACCAACAAGATGATAAGAGGAAAGATGACTCCATGCACAGGCAGTCACAGTGCCAGCAAAAAGTCTCTGGCTCAGGGTGGCAGAATTTTATACCCATAGTAAACAGCTTTCAATTGCTATGTAGGCAATGACAAAACTCTGGTAGTCTTTGATGGAAGCTGCTATAGGCCCTGGGAATTGTTACACCTGATGGGGGGATGAGAGGTGAGAGAAAAAGAATTTGACTACATTTAAAATAATCTGTATTTCAGTAGATTTTCAGGAAACCTCTATTTCACTTCTGAGTTACTGGACTGTTACTGTGAAGCAGAACTGATGGTAATACACTTTTAAGTGAACATGAAATATGCAAAAATGGAGTTTAAATATATTGCAAGTGTTCTGACCTCTTAAAATATGCTGCTTTCTGTACAATAGAAGGATTTTGGTAAAACTCAGTGCATAACAGCACTTACAATCAGGCAAAAGATTATTAATATGCTGCTTCCTGTGTTATTAAAGGCTTTATCCCAATGTACTGTGGAGCAAATCCAATGGGAAGCAATTACTGAAGTGTGCTCCATCACAGTGCTGAGAGAGAAGCTCTTTGGCAGAAGCTGTCTTAGCACAATGTCCCTGCTCTGATGGCTTTGCATTTCCACTACAGTGGTTTCACTTTTCCAACTGAAATGTCCAAGTCTTTCATGAGGCAGGGGGATATGGCAGTCAAGGAACAGAAAGTCCAAGCAGAAATCACAACACAGCAAGGCCACAATTCCATCCAACCTCAGCTCATTCTGTATCTCTGCTCACTTTGTTAGGATCCACCAGGAAATTGAGGGCAAAGCATTTTGATTTCCCCCTAGGTCCATCAAAAAATACTTTCCCAGTAGCAAAAGTGATCACAAGAAATGTTGTAGGGCACAAAGCCTCCAGTCATCCAGGAAAGAGTAAGTCAGGTGAGTGTCTTGAGGCAGTCTGGCCTTAGCTTGTCCTGGTATTTGTAGTACTGAGAAGGCAGAAATCTTACTCATCTCACCCATTTAGTTCTAATTTTTTTCTATAGTATGTACTCCCTGGAATGATGAAACCAAGTTGGTTTTTTTTTCTTTTCTTAATTTTTCTCTGTCACACAGAGCAACATTTCAGCATCCACACCACTAGAAAATGCTTCTCTTTTTTGGGCGATAAAGTAGCTGACAGATTTCCTAGAGCTTTGCACTTGAGCAAGTGGCCAGATTTTTAGTCAAAATAAAGCTAAATATTTCTTATTAGCATTTTAGGTCAATAACAGCAGATATGGGCTATCTTTAGGAAATTGTTTTCTTGGAAGTACCACTCCTCAAACAAAGTATGTTTGCTTTCATAGAACATTTTGGAAAGTATTTCTTCATACTCTGTGGTAAAGTATCAACTTCTGCTGTCTGTTGATTCAAAAATTAGAGGTGTGCAGTAGTTGCTCTGGCAACAGAGTCTCATTTTACCCCTCTGCTCATTTCCAACCTGTTACTAAATTACTAAGCACAGGAGAGATGCATCAAAGAGCACCTAGAGACACTGCTAATGTAATGAAACCGAGCCTTCATCTACTTAAAACATGTTGTGTCAGCTTGGAAATAAGACAGGTGATTTCTTTACCCCAAAAAGTTGGCTCTGTGTCAGCTACTTAAAGTTTTAAAGTTGTAAAAACAAGGTCTACACACAAAAATTCTTTCTACGGAATTTTCTGTTACGTTGTACCTGGAAATATTAAATTTGTTTGTTAGCAAATTATAAGGTATCTTTACCTCTTTACTGGTTATAACAGCTGTCAGGTGTTCTTACTATTTTTAAGTACTTCAGTTGGTGTTTTCTGTGTGTATGTCATATAATGGATGTGTAGATTTATAGCTACTATTGCACACATTTAGCAGTATGATCAGTCCTTCAGATGGGAGCAAACTGCAGGTGGGAATTTGTGCTATCGAAGACAGTACTGTGCAATTTAAAAATTTTATCACATTTTTGTGGGGGCAAATTCTCTTTATGGAGTTTGGGTTTAGCAAGGAATTCAGTCTCAAGAGCTTTCACTCTGCTTTGCAGAAAGGGTAAAATTAGGAAGAAATGTATTCTTCTGTAAAAAGATGCTGTTTCCACACCAAGTATCACACCAGTATGAGGTTGGTTTGGCTTCCTCTTTTTCAAGCAGGGCTTTCAAGGCTGAGTTCCTGTGCTCTCGTCTTCTGGGATAAAATAGGGAAAGATAACAACCATAAGGTTCAGGGCTCCTGCTGGCTCACCCTGAGCACGGAGTCTCATCTCTGGTGTGACACCCACACCAGGAACTGTGGGCATCCACAAGGCATCGGCAGTGGCCTTGCCAGCACTGATGGATGCTTTACTCCTTTTACTTGGTGCAAAGAGGCGACAGCAGTCTCACCTGGACAACTCTCTGTATTCTAATCCTGGTTTATAAATACTTTTGCCATATGTAACATAAGTTTCTGAATTACTTGTGTAAAGTCATGATTTGAGAGGTTCTATATACAAGAATTACCTTTTGATAGTGTTTTTCCACAGCATCTGTAGACTATTATCGAGTGGTAGGAGACCAACTAGTAAGAACTTCCCTAATGTCAGCAAAATTTCAGCTCCTTAATACAGTGGTCTTATGCTATTTCCCAGCTTGAAAACCCAGTACTAAGCCTTTAAAATGACACTGTAAGATACCTTTGTATAAAAGTAGGGTACCAGATAGTGCCTGTAAATGTTTGCATTTAGCCTTACATTGCAACCTTTTCCTATGTAATTCTGGTATATTCACACCAGCTTCTTTTGACTGTCATTTTTAATGCATAATGTTTTTACCAGGTGGGCTATAGAGCTGTGTTATCACTACAGTGAAAAAGTCCACATGGACCATGTTACAAAGTGCAGAACATACTAGATATAATTTCCATGCTGGTTTTGGAGATCAGACATAAGCATAACTTTGCTCCAGATGCAAGATGTGGACAACAGAGACATGTTTTGTTATAGATTTTACTAATGCAGGTTTAAAATAACACGACTGAAGTTCTAAATTGATATGACAGTTGCACCTTTTCTGGATAAAAGAGCCGGCTGCAATGTTATGCCTGGTTTTAAAACCAATACACATGATCTGAAACAGATTTTTTCATCATGGTTTTGAAATTTTCTTTTCAGACAGAGGGAGTGTTTAGGAACATTTCAAAGAAATGTAAACATGCACTTAGACAAAATCACATGTGTCCAGGCCAGATTTCAGTTGGAGTGTTTATTATTTTCCGCCTCCTTCCAAGATTTCAGTGGCACTTTGCTTGTATTCTCCTTAACTTTCCATACTGGTGCAGTGTAGCTGCATGTAGTTAGACCTCTAAAGTGCCTCAGCCCAGGGGCAGCCAAGGATGGTAAAAGGCTTTCCCAGCACTTAGAGGTCTGCTTTCCCATCTGGGAACAATGCTGCCAATGGGCTAAAATGCAGGAGCCGGCATGGCTCCATCCTCTGCCTTTGAGACTTTTTGAAAACTGGCACCAAGGAGCTGCTCAAGAGAGATGGGGCAATACATGGTTCTACTGGAGAGACCTGTTTATACTTTCTGGTACCTGAAGGTGTTTCTTCTGAACATAGCACTGAGAAAGGAATAGAAACTGAAGTTTCTCTTGGCAATTGCAGTCTATGTGTTAGAAAAAGATCCAAGATCAAAATCTACCAGGGAGGCACCACTGCTGTTGAAGGAAAGCTCATAGTTGTTAAATGTCTGTAAATATCACATACTGTGGGATGCTCTGTAGTTTGTATGCTGCACTATGTAAACTCTCCTGAATGCTTTTTGGCAGAATTTTGCTCCTGTGCAAACATTTTATAAACTGTGTCATGAAGCAGCTTGTTTTGCCTACAGCATCAAAGTCTTGGTGTCTCACAGCTTTTAGTGACTCATGCCTTTCTTTGCAGCTTGGTTGCCTCCCCGTGAGACAGAATAGCTGGCTAATAAGTTTGCTGAGTGTATTGATGTCCTTTTGGTTGAAAGGATCATATTAGCAAACAGTAAGATGAGAAGCTATGGATATGGATAAAAAGACAACATTAGGATAATAGTAATTGCAATTAAATAGAGGAGATCAACTGAGTAAAGAAAAAGGGAAAAAAATAGTGACAATTTTTTTTCCTTGCCCTTAGTTTAACTCTTCTTGTAAAAACAATCTTAGCAAGAGAAGAGAGAGTAAATGACTCCAGTATTGTTTTGATTGCTTTTAGATTGATATTGATGTGCTGTGATCCTTTTCTTCCCACGTAATATTAGAGGTAGAGGTCAACAAGCTACCTTTTCTTAATTGAAGGACCATCATCTTAATTTGGGAACAGACTTTTCCAATAAAAAACTTACCCAGGAGTCCATAAAAAACAAATAAGAGTAATACAGCTAACGTCAGCAGTTCAGGAATATTTTATCAAAACCTAACTTCTTTTAGGAATGGTGTCTCACAGTGTATTCCATTGATGTATTGTGTACCATGTAATGTTAATATTTACATATTCCATTATAATAGTATATATAACATCTGATATAATAATACAACAATATGTAATAATAGAATTAACAATTATAATAATAATTTATGGCTTTATATAATATATATAAATATAAAGAGCAAGAAGGAAGAAAACCATGCATTTTTAGGGAAAGTTCAATTTGTTCCTTTCTTCAGCACTGTGTAGGTTCTATTTATGGAATTACTAGATCTTAGAGTATTACTGAGCTTTTTACTGAGAATGGGTCTCTTGACCCAGCAGAAGTTGAATCCTCCTCATTGCATGTAACTTTTGTTATGGATTCTTGGTGCGAGCCAAATTCTTTATTGAATTATGTACAACAAAATATTGAACCAGTGTAGTGGAAATCTTGTGGCAAGAGCAGTTCTCAAGCATTTTCGGGGAAAAAACTTTACACACAAAACTAAACCATGAACTGCAAATTTGAGCACAGACCTCCCTGTGTGTGTCATAAAGTCTCATTTTAAGCCTAATTCAAATTTAAACAAAATCTTTACTCATCCTGTCTTCAGTGGAATCCTTTCATGATTCCCCCTTCAGCTCCAACAGAGGATGAATCAAGCCATCCTCACCCTGCGGGCATCCAGCAGCCCCACCCTGTGACATCAGCAGCCCTGCAGCCAGAGAAGGGACTGAGATCCCAGGATTCGAAATAATGTTATTTGTGACTTTCCTGTTCTTCCTCTTCTGCTAATGACAATGCAGAGAAATATCTATTCTTATTAAATGAGAAGCAAACACCAACATGTCAATTAGATGATCCTGTAAAGTGTCCAGAGTATGTTACAATATGTATTGCACACTTCAAAAACACATTACCTTGTCCAGTGCCACATATGAAAAGATCAGTACTGATCTTCTTCTTTTTTTTTTTTTTTTTAATTTTCTACATCTGAATCATAGGCAAAAAAAATAAGCTTTAACATTTGTGTTACTATTTTAATCTTCACCACTATTTATGAGGAATCTCAAAATACTTGTGACCCTCAGGAAATACTCCAGTGTGGGCCAGTACTGTAACCCACTCATGTTACAAATGAGGCACAAAGATGGCACAGCTGAAATTTTCCAAAGTGACTGCTGGCTGGGGCAGGGAAAGGGCACCTCTCTCTCTCTGAGCATCCAGCCTGAATGATGGAGGGTTCCATTATCAGACATGTCTCATGTACCAGTGAGAGGTACAAACATTCTGCATTTCTCAAAAATAACCACTCTATTCAGATAGCTCAGGTTTTTTACAGAAAGTAAGCAAAACCTGCAGAAAAGTGAGATTCTGAGTGCTCTGAAGGACAACTGATGTGATAAAGCCAAGGGGCTAGCTTTGTTTTCCACACTCAGGGTTTCACCAACAGGTGAGTGCCCTGTTAGTTAATCAGGCTGCTAGAGCAATTCTGTGCAACTTCTTCCCCTGAAATAACTTTGGCAAAGTCAGAATCATATATATGCTGTGCTCTCTGCCTCTGACTCACTCAGGAACATTCTTCAAAAGGCATTTTTGTGTCTTTATAATTGAATTGATTCTTAAGTTGTGCCACGGGTGTACACCTTATCAAAGAAGACCTGGCACTCCATTTGTACATAATGCCCTCTCGGAGGAGGTTTAACATGCAATGTTTGTTGTTTCTAGCAGGTCTCTCTGCAGAGAGAGAGGTCGCTACTCAGGGAGGCACTTTCCTCCTTGGAAACAAGAAAAGAAATCACCAGGAAGAAGGGGAAAATGCATCTGGGTAACAGGAGGGGATCTTGTCAATCTTCAAGCCACTAGAAAATGATCATGAAATCTTTTGTTAGAGAAGCCTATAATGGTACTATTGCTTGTCTATTGTGGCCACCAACAGCAAATAGCCTGCGAGGGCAGGGGAGATGCAGGATTAGACACACTGTGAAGGGGGGCTCTGGATGCTTGAAAAGTACAGTCCTGCCCATCAAGGTTAGAGGGGTCAAAATAGTGTCATCATTAATCCTCAATGGAATTATTCCTATAAACAAATTCACCTTCAAAACCATCTATGGCATATATGGAATAATGCTGATGGTGAACTATTGGATTTCTTCCTCAAGTGGAAACAGGAAAGCAATTGTAACAGAAACAGAAATGCAAAATGTCATTGTAAGAAACTTAAATTGATCTGGAGACCATGGGGTACAGTATTTTTGTACTGCTACAAACTGCATTTAACATGAAAAAATTTTAAAGCTTATATAATATCATAAATTTAAGAATAAGCCCAGGTGTTAAATACTTTTCAGAGGATTAATCCTTATCCACATGTATATTTCTGGGGCTGAAGCTGTATGTATCCATTGCAGGATGGCAAAAAGGGTGGATGGGCTCTTTCCTACTGGAAGAGGCATTGAGTACCAGCTTTCCCTTTCTAGCCTAACAATTTCAGTTATCCTTCTCAACTATGCTTTTGAGCAGGGTCCTTGCACAACCTGTCTTGTCTTCAGTCCTTGGTGGGACAATTGCTTAAGTAACTTAATCAGAGTTCCCTTCTTAATAAGGAAATTGCTCTTTCATAATACACTTGAAGTGCATGAAAAGAGCTTCAAGTAGACAATGATAGACATGGATGTTACACTGAATGGCAGCTGCTAAATATATGTGTGCTGATAAATGTCTGTGAGGCAACTTCATACGGCAAGACAAGTTAAACGTTTATTTCAGGCTTTAATTAAAAGTTACCTCACTAAAATTTTTAAAAGCATCAAAGTTACCAACTATTTTGAATTATTCTCCCTCTTTGTGCAGTCAGGGGCTTGTTTTCTCTGCCGTCTTGAAGAACTCACATTATTAGTTCTCAAACTCAGGGTACCTAACAAATGACCACAAATGAGAAAGCTGCCCTTGAGTGTAGCCATCTACTCTGCAAAGTAATATTGTTTCCAAACACCTGAATAAAAGTACATTAACAGCAGGAGTCAACAGAGGTAGTTTTATGATTTTTATTTTTAAATAAATACTTTAAAAGTGCCCCTGATACTTTTTTAGAATCTTTTTCAACTGTATTTTTCTTGAATAATACTTACATCATCTTCATCTTTGAGGTCAAATTATTCTCTCAGTTGCATGCTGTGCAGCTCTGAAAATTTGGAATGAGTTTAAAAGTTTGAAGCACTTAACTGCCAAGCTTAAATATAGATCCAGGCATTCCCTGGGTCCTCCAAAGCATACCTCTTTTTGTAGGTTTTACTAAATTTTTTTATCATTTTTTTGAGCTACATTATGGTCTCTAAAAAGATGGGGGTATATTAGTTTGGGCGAGTCACTTAAAGGCCTTGTAGCCCAGCTGTAAAATGGAGACAGTGACACCTCCTTTGCTCCTCCTGTGTGCTTAAAGTGAAGCTCTTTCAGGCCAAGATGTTTCTTTTATCTGGGAATGGACAAGAAGGCTCCAGTATAGATTGATACTTTGAAACAGTAGGAGGATCCAAATCTACCCATTTTTCAATCCTTTCGCAGACAGCTAAGCAAACAATGCAAAATGCAGCCCAAAGGGAGTATTACATGAACTTGGCCACTTATTGGGAGATTTCTAGATGCTAAATCCATGAGTTAGTTACCAGTTTCTTTTTCTGGGATACCTAGAATGAAGTAAAACAAGAATACTTTATTTTGCTGACTTGATTTTCATTAGCTTATTTTTTTTTTTAGGGCAGAATATTTAATATCCACATCAACAAATCCTCAACTTTGTCCTAAAAATACAGCATAATATATTGTGGTCTAAAAGTTTGTTATGGTTCAGCTGTAAGCACTCTAAGGCTGTGATAGTCATGAGAGTTATAGGAAACAGAAAGGTTGCTGATATTTCATCTTCCTCAAGATCAGCTTTAGCTAAAGGTAGCAAAATCTGACTTCTGGAGTTAGAAAACACTTTGAGCTCAGTAAGCCTGCAGTGGTCCCTGTTCTGGAGGTCTAACTTCTAGTCAAAGCTGCCAGAACACAGGAAGCTTAAATGGGCTGCTCTTTTCTACTAGGCCTGTGTATGCAAAGAGTTTTCACCTCAGTACAAGCACATAACTGAGAGACTTTACCTAAATGTCAGGTGCTGCAATTTCTCATCTTTCAACGTGGATCTCATCTTAAAAGAGTTTCACTTTTAATTGATAAAACAGGGCACCCAGGATTAAAAAAAATTATTCTTCCTGGAGAAGATGGCTTGTAGCAAGGTCAGGGCACAAGGTAAGAGCTCCATTTACTGTCTGTGCTCCTCCACCAAAGCACTGCAGACCAGGTACAACACTGCAAACCTGCCCTGATTCCAGCTCTAAAGGTGACCTGAACTTGACCCTGCTGCTAAAGACTCATCCACCTAACCTCACCTAAGTGCTCAGATGAAACAGTTTCCTTTTAGTCTTTTGGTGTTATTAATTGCTATTATTCCTTTAGATCTTGTGCAACAATAGAAGGGAGGCTTCAGTTCCTGGCTGCAGCAACCCCTCCCACAAATCAAAAGAATATGACTTTCATTTTGAAAAGAATGAATAAATATATCCTGAATAAGAGGGGCACAGATTCCAAACACCCTGAAGTCTTGGAAGAAACAATTGTTCCTTCTTTCATTTGATTCATCCTCAAAGATTCCCTACATGCATCTCACAGAGTCTGGGTGGGTTTTAGAGCCAAGGCTTTGTCTCAGGTGAAGGTGTTGAGAGGTGCCACATGAACAATGAGACAGAAGGTAACCAATGGATTGGGATTTCAGCTTTCAGGAAGAGCTGGTGATTTGGGAGATCTAACTCTGACTTTATCTGACCTGGCTTCCAGTGCATTGGATCCTCTGTACTTTCTGAAAACCAGACCCTGTGATGGGGTCTTGAGTCCAGAAATCACCAAACAGGAAACTCTCCCTGGCAGGGAGGAGACCCATGGGCTGAGCAGCCAAAACCAGTCGGCCACACTGGCATACAGCCTGGTTTAACGTCTCTCAAGGAAGAGGCAAAACAACCCTTCTTGTTCTCCTAAGCCCTCCTAGTGAAGGCACCCCTGCATATGGATGCCTGCACATTTCAGCTCTCCCACAACAGCCAGGTTTGAGCAGGGAGCTCCCCACCCAGCTGTGCACCCTGAGCAGCCCTTTTTGTCTCCTCTCCCCTTTGTCAGTGAATGCCCACCTGGTGCACTCCAGGGCTTCAGACCTGCAGAAGCACAGCTCAGAACTTTTGCTGTCATCTTCCAAATGCAGCACTTTTCCTAAGACAGAAATTACTGACAATTGCTTGTCTTTGGTATTTTGGTTAAATTAAGTGTAAGATGAGAAACTGGGGATGATGGGGGTGTGGCTTCATGAGGTGAAGGGATTTAGATGGTCTAGAAAGACCTAATGGCCAGCTCTGTGCCCTACTTTGTCATGCTGTAAATTCACACCAAAATTTTGCTACAGTCCTGGAAATGAGAGAGGATTTTATTAAGCTCTGTGATATTACATTTGGGCTCTATGTCAATTAGTCTATCTCCCCCCAAATTTGTCTGAATAATTAAGACTGGTGAAGACCTTTCTTGTGCTTTGCATTGTAGATATTTCCATCTTGAGTTAACAAGAATTCTTTGGTAGCCAAAGTTCTTTGGCATCCAAAATACTGACCATGCAGTTGTATCTCTGATAGCATCTTTTTGCATGGCCAGGCTTAGAGTATTGCAGCAAAAGCCAATTCCTCTTTGCCAGCCTTTTGACTTCTACTTTTGAAGTACAAATCCCTCAGACTCTGGCAAGGAAAAGGTTACTATTTTGTCCCTGAGCTACCACAGGTGTCTGCCCTCACTGAGGATTACAAGGGAGCCCAGGTATGCAGGGCTCAGCTGGAGCAAATTGCTCCATCAGGAGGGCCTGTAAAAGGAAGGAGTGACCAAGTGATGGGTCAGGCACCCAGGGGTATGGAGATTGCTTACTGTGAGGAGCTTATTTATTTATGTAATCCCCTTTTCAGCCCAGCTATGGGAAATCTTTTTCTACAGCGCTCTCCTTCTGTACTCCCCCCTCCACCTAACCTGAAAGGGCTTTTTCAACATCCTTCAGTGGCTCCTCTGGCCCATCACACTTCTCAGACTCATCTCCTCATTTCTGTTCTGTTTTACATGGTTTAATATGTCCTATTATTTCCATATTGGCAGCTTTTAAGCTAAAAGGCCTAGCACACTTGTAAAGACTATTAGACACAATTTATTATTTCCTCTGTGGCCCTTTGCATGTAAAATGCAAGCTCATTCCATTTCAAGGAAAGACAGTTAAAAATTGACCTACATTTCTGTTGAACTATGTCTCATGTAGCATAGTGCTCAACTTTCTGGAAAGACAGGGCTTTGCAGGATGTCACAAATTAGTTTAAGAAGAAAAAGTAGAAAGAATATGCAGTTAAAAATATAACAGACACTTGCTCACCACTGTGTGTAGAATGCCTTGTTCCTTAGTTTAGGTGAGATTACAATTAGGTTTAGATAACACTTTAAGAGACCTATTGTTCTTTTAGGTCTTTTCATTTTTATACAACATAATTACAACTATTATGCACTTTCATCTTGATTCATAGAAAAGGCAAATATATTACATCAGTAAGAACTTTATGTTCATAATATTAAGATATGCTTCTGCCTAGGAAATTAACTATTTTACAGTACTATCATAAATTACAAGATTAGATGGTTTAAAGAATAGGTCTAACTGCCAGGAGTCTCAGTGTAGATAATAACTCTGGATGTTTCTTGGTTTACAGTCACTGTTGTGTCTTGGAAATAAATTCTGAGCAAGATCATTTATTCTTCCTATCCATAAAGGCATATATCTTGAAATTTATCTAGCTTTGTCTTAGTGTAATAATGAATAACTACTGTGACATTTTGGGCCAAAGCAATTTCCTTCTCTACTTGAGGTGAAAGTGAAAATCTGCAGCAGCTCTCCCAAATCTGTTTTCTTGCTTGTCTCCATTGGATGTGCATTGCCTGTCTGTCCTTGTCTGCTGAGAATGGATTTAATAATGCTCTGCTCTTCACAAAGGGGTCACAAGGCTTAGTCAGTGCTTGCAAACTATTTAGGTCTCAAAAATAAAATTTAGTTTATAAACACTGAGCACCCTTGCTACTGACAGACTGAGGCACTGTGTTGTCTTTGTACTTATGGAATAATTCAGTGAAAGATCCATAAGTAAAAAGTTTGTTGATATTTTTTTTCAGCTCGTAAAAGACAGATGAGAACCCCTGCATGGAGGCATACCTATATATTTTTTTCTTTTTCTTTGTGTTTGGCTTAGGGATGTGTACAAGATACAGCCTTGTGTAAATTTCATGGGAATTTATGTAGCTTAAGGACTTCAGTTTATTGTTGTTTGAGAATTTTTTTCTTCAGATTTCTTTTTTTGTATTTCCTTTAATAACCCATTCATAAAAGATGTGGCATTTTGTCTGGCTCTGATTTGATTACAAAAAAACATTACTAACACAACAGCAGCCAGCATGCACTGCATCCCTTTTTAAGTGCTGTATTAAAGCTTTCTCTCCTTTCTGAGCATCTTTACGCTCCCTTTTTCCAGCAGGATTTCATTTTTCATACAGCTGTATTTAAAAAGCAAAGGCCTGACCTCCTTGATGTTCTAAGTTTGAAATTTTTCTTGAATCTAATAGGACTAGAGCTACCTGTTTCATCTTTGGGAGTTTCCAGGTAGTTTAATGAGCCCAAGGAGCCTTCATTCCTAACTGGAACCTCTTGAGGGATTTTGTCATGGAAATAACTAGTATGCAGCACAGCAGTGGATTCCCATGAACTCCTATGCACAGGCTGGCAAAGCTGAAGCTATTGACACTGGGGAATAGAAGGGATTTTTGCTGAGCAGCATGAGGTAATATCTGCAGACTATTCAGCTCAGCAGATCAATGTCCTTTGCTGCAGATGTGGCTCAGGACAAGAAACAGTGAGGCTGGACTTGGCCCCCCTGTGTTTATTGTAACTCCTGTGTGCTGTTAATCAGCCAGTTTGACTCTGCTGGCACTCAGAGCTGGTGTGAGACACCCCCAGGTGCATCTTCTGCTGCTGCTCAGCAGAGTTGCTTGGTCTGACCTCCTGCACTGAGTCATCACTTCTGGAGGCTTTGCTTTTAGACCAACTACAAGAGTCATCTTCTAGAGGAAAAGACTCATCAGTTGAGTCACACAGAGCTCTCCTAGATCTATCATTGCTTCTTATTATGAAAATATTTGGGAAAAGGAAGAAATCAGGAAAAACAAAGTATTAAAGTGTGGAATGGAGATTTAAATGTATGGGAGGAGACTGCAGGAGATGTAAATTCTAACTAGGTTTATAAAAATGTAAGTCAGCATTCATTTATGTTTTGAAATATTTGCTCAAACAAGAAAATACATGTACCAGAGTTCTATAAAAGACATCTATCTTTTTATAGGTTATGAAAAATGTTAATATTCTGCTACAATTATTGAATTCATGCTGCCTCCTATACAATCCTCACTGTATACAACTCTGCCTCCTAATTTGGCTTGCTGTACATCACCCTCTGCCTGGCTTAAGAGGTGACTATAGGCATTAAACAGTGTAGAGATTGTAAAAGATTTTTTACTTTTAGTTAACTTTTGTTAACTTTTGTAAAAGATTTTTTCGTCTTCGTTAACTTTTCAGCCTTAGAGGAAAAAGATATAACGATATGTGGCTTGAAAATGGAAACTAAAGACATTCATAATAGAATCAATTATATTTTAAAGATTATAATTAACCTGTGATACCTGAAGACATTGTGGGTTCTCTGCCATGGCAACTTCTTAAACTGAGCCTTGGTGTCTCTAATGTTGTAGCATGAAAGGCAGGAGTTACAGTGTGAGATTATTGCCTTCTGAGATAAAAGTGATCAGGCTCTCATGGACAGTTCTCTGCTCCACTTCTAGCTAAAAGAATTTACTTTTCTGTTTCCAGTTACTAAATTAGTTAGTTTATTTCCATCAGTCCCTGGGCTCAGTCCTCTATGTAGACCTCTGGCTCCATATGTAGAATATGTGAGAGAAACAATGTGCAAAAAGAGTTATGAAAATGCTTCATCAGAAGGAAGGAGAGGACTGTTGCTATTTGAATTTCAAGCAGAAAGATCAGGGAGAGGAATAAATCCTGCATGACAAGAACCTGGATTTGTCTAGGTAAAGTATCTGTCTACATAGAGAGCATGTTGACTGTGGAGACACAAATATTGCACAGTGTATTAATCTCAGGTCCAAGCTGACCTGACAATCAAATTCTAACAAGTAGAGCTTTTGGAAAAATATCTTTTGATGTAATATATTCACAGTGTGTCAGGTTGGAATTGCTTACCTCAGGCTCTGCAGAAGGTCAAGTACAACCAATGGGAAGTGGTGATTTATGGCTAAAACACTGGTGTTAAGGACTATATGTAATATTTGTTTGTTTTTAAGTCTTGAGTGTGGTTGTCACTGTCCCCACTTCAGCAGTGTTTTGGGTACAGAGATTCTACCACAAGGCTGGCAGCTTAAAACCTTGTAAGTTTGGTGTACAAGGAAACTTTCCACCTCTTTGCCTCCATTAACATGCAGGTTCCACAGCACTGAAACAGTTAATCCTGAGTCTGTTTTCACCAAACCTGACAGCATGGCTGGAAACTTTTTATCTTGTTCTATTCTTCCTTGTCCTTATCCCCAGTCCTTTCCATCACTCTTCTTATATCCTTTAAAAGAAATCAATCAAAATGTAGATTGAAATTCCAAGTAAAAGTCAGTGTTTCTTAAGGAAAGATAATGGCTGCTAGACAAAAGTACACCACTCACATTCTGACAAAGAATTATGCTGTACCCTGCATGTTCACTTGTTACACCTCAGTGCTGTTTATAGTGAGTTATTTCCTTTCCATTTTCAATGTGTTCCAGTTGGAAATTCCTCTCTCTGAGCATTTGCTATGATGAGAGTCATATAAATCTGGAAAAAGTAAAAGAAAAAAGATGATGTGCCAGAGTGGGTAACTTAATCCCACCCAATGACAGAATAAGATGCTTGTTTCTGTATCTGAGGATTTTATGAAAGTGTGGGGGGGTTTTTTTGGGGTTTTTTTGTTTTGTTTTTTTTTTGTTAAAGTTTGGGTTTTGGTAGTGAAAAATCCAAGGTAAAACCCTAGCTTTCCTGAAGCCTATTGATTCCATGAAGAAGTGTATGAATGTATTTTAGTTGTAAATGAGATTTTAAAATGTTGCTTAATTAGAACTGAAGTTCTTCAAGCACAGCATTGATTCAAAAGCCAGTCCATGGTAGTGTGGTCTTAAAGTGAGGGGGAGGGACAATGTCCTCTGGGAAAGGGAGGAGACACCAGTGTTATTTCTATATTTCAAGGTTGTCAGGAAGATTTCTCAGTTTGAGGGTTGCTGTTGGGCCCGTGTCCATCGGGGTCTGGAGGAGGATGGCTGATGCACTCCTTGCACACACACTTCTGACACCTGTCAAAACGTAATGGTTTCCTGTTACTGCTGACACAGCCCAGATTCAAACCACGGACCCAGAGGTGAAAGGCTCTGTATCCCATCAGCAATCTTCCTCTCTACATTTCTGCTATTGTTAATTTTTACTATCCTTGAAAACTTACACTGCAGAACCTCACTGGCACCAGTCAATCATAAAATAAGACAAGAAGTTTAGGTGCATCTATTTTGAGGCCTAGGCAGATTCTTTCAGTCTGATATTTTGTCTCCATTCTCAGATATGCTGCTCCTTTTTTTGTTACTTGTTTACAGAAATGATATATCATAGCCTTCAAGTTGTATTTTCTTCTCAAAGTTTTTTAGACATACTAAAGGACACAATCCAAGAAACTAGAATGTAATTACAGATTTTGCATCTTCTGTATGACCTGTCAGAAGTCTGCTATCTCTTATAAAGCCATTCCAGCATATACTTACTGTCAGTTTGATAGAAGAAACACTTTCATAGGTTTCTTTGATTGACACATTTAAAATGACATCAGTTCCTAGTTTTAAAACCTATTGTTATTAAGTCTCTGTTGCTATTTATGTTAGAAATATGTGCATGTATGTCAAAACAATACATCAACTTTGCTGATTGGCTGTGCCTTGAATGGGTTGCCAAGGTAACAGAACAAATGCTTTTAATCTTTTCTAAATTGTCTTATTTGTTTGTTTCATAATCCAAGTTTCATATTTAATTTCCAAAAGCATAATTTTATGATTATTTTTAAAATATGTTTTATACCACTTGTGTGTTCTGCACATATTATGAAATGTGTATGGGCATACACTTTCTATCAAGAGTAAACAGAGTAAATAATTAAATGGCTTATTTGAGATAAATATCTATTACTGTGTTAGTGGGTATGCAAAGAGCTCTTCAGTGGGGTATATTTGGTATTTATAGGTTACTTCTGAAGCAGTACATAGCGATTTCATCTCCTCCGCAATTTGATTATCTTAGATGGTGAGATCCTCATCTAGGACCTATGCCTTTTCTAGGAATGCTGCTATTGGCACTATGAAAATATGAGCAAATACCTTTTAGGGTGCTCTCTTATTTTTACTTGGAAAAATAACTCTTCACCCAGCTGGAAGAATGCTCACTATTTGTGTGTGAGTTTCTAGACCCCCAATATAAACTGGCTGATATTTTTGCACTTCCTGCTTGTATCTGGATGGGAATTTTGATTCTTCAGTATGTAACTCAGATAAGAATTATCCAAGTTTCTAATTTCTTCCCCTGATTGGTTATGTAGCAAACCCCCAAACAACTTCTCTACCTAGTGGGGTCAGGCTAAATCTGTGAGAAACTCAACAAAGCTGCCTCTGTTCAAATGCATCCCAGTTAATTCCAGGCCAAATGGTGATGAGTGCATTAAATTCTTGAGTTTTACCTGGAGTCAGGAGAGTTAGACACAGTCTTGCATCTATGACATGTCAGTAAGGACCACCTTGGTCAGGGAATTTCAGTTGTGCATATACATACAGAGAGGTAAGCACACATTTTGGGTAAGGTCATGTCTATTTTCTACATTTACAGTGGAATTTTGGGACAAACAATATCCAAAAGATAATGGTGGGTTTTCATCATCCTCTAAAATAAGACCTGGAAAGGCACATCCCTGACAATCAGTTCAGGCTTAAGTGGGTCTGGACAAGAAGTGACTTCCCCACACACACTTTTTCCAAAGTAATTATCATGCTATAAAAGAGTTAAGCAACATACAGATCAACTTTGTAGCAAGCTTTTCGATAATTTTTTTCCCCAGCAAAATGGTGAATTAATGTTTAATCTTTCCTCCAGAAATTTACCCAGTAAGTATTAAATAAAAAGTAACACATATGAAGATTAGTATCCCAAGCTTTGCTGATGTTTGTCAAGGAAATTGCAGTGTCCATTTCAGAGTAGGAGCAGTTATATACCCAGGTATTATTTCAGCAGAATGGGAGATTAGGTCTGTTAGTTGATTACATTAAAGAGGTTTTAAGAGCAGTGTGTGTCTTTTGGTTAAGGATGTATCATCATCATTATTAGGACATATTGCAGCAAAGTTCACACATTCTTTTAAATGGATGGCAAAAGAAGATCAGAGGGCTCTTACACCTGTAGGCGGTTTTTAATTGATGGCAAAAGAAGATCAGAGAGATTTTACACCTGTGCAAGGTCCCATTGTCCTTTGCATCTTACACTGAAATGTTCTGTAACTGTAATCTCAATAACCTGATAAATACTGCACACAGAGTCTAAAAGAGCATATGTTAGAAGAAATTTTATTACTAAAGTAAAGAAAACATATTGTTGATATGAATACAATGGAGAGATTTATGTTGGGAAAGATCAACAAGTGCAAATACAGACTTGCCAGGTTCTATCTGAAGAATAAGAACAAACATTGTATTGCAACAAATAAGAAGAAATGCACTTGGAGCTCTCTTGGCTAATTCTTCAGGAATCAGTTTTCACAAGGATCATGGTTTGTGTTCCCAACCCTCTCTTTGATGTTATCTAACCATTGTATCAACTATTTTCCTGTTACATCATTTTGAAATGGCTTCCAAGGGCTTGTATAAATGTAAATAGTTTGGCATTCTCTAGGTTCAAGTTACACCTAAAATACATAAAACATTAGTCTTGCTTTTAATGAATAAACCACCCTGTAACAGTACTTTCAAAGAGTTAGATTTTAAAAGTAGCATATGAAAATAACGAAATTCTGTAATAACTGGTTTTACAAATAATATCACCTATCTGAACAGTGGAAATATTTGAAATTATGGTTGTGGGATGGAGCATTATTTCATGTTACTAAGATTGTGTGCCCAGTGAACAGAGTAGCGAAGCGTCACAACAAATTCTATATCCAATGACAATGATGGTAATACAAATATACTGAGTGGAATATAGGCTTGAATGGAAGGTGCACAACATTCTCAGGGGATTTTTTTGGCAGAGCAAGAAGTCATGAGCCATGCCCTGTTAAGGAAAGAGCAAAAGAGGTGTCAGGATCAAGAACATGACAAGATCTTCTAGAATAATCTGAAGGATATTTCACAGCCTGAAAGAAATTCTTAGATACTTTGACACTCAGTATTTGATGCCAATGTGCAGGTGCCCGACCCACCTAAGACTGTGAAGTATTTGTGTGCTGTTAATCCTGGCCATAAAATACAAAGTGGCTCAGGTTGAATATAACTCTATTCCCACATCAGTGAATGTAACAAGAATGGAAAATGATACAAACCTAACCCTTTCATGTTATAATATTAATCTCAACTGGCACAACATGAGTCCACTTTTACAACAAAGATTGGACAGTGAAAGGGAAGGGAACACATGTCAACTATTCTCACAACAAATCTAAATAATCTAATCTGGTGTGTGGTCCTTCTCAGAAGTTTGTCCAAGTTTGGTTACAAAATTACAGGACTGTTTTTTTGGGTTTTCTTATTGTAAAAAGAAAAGATTCAGTATGCTTTCTATCTAAGAAAAGGCTCCAATTTCAGTTGTTATTAAGGACTTTAGTCAGAAGTGCATACAACATTTTTGGATATCAGAAACTCTTCAACTGAAAAAAGTCACAGCTAAACTTGAGTGGTGTGATATTTTTTCTCATCTTTGAAATGTACCAAGCACCAATCTTTAGCATACTGTAGGCTGGAAGAAGCTCTTCTGAACACTCTTTTTGAGAACATGCTCTGTACCTTAAGAAGCAGCGGTTTCCACCCCCTTCCTGTCTGGGTCTTCTCTCCTAATACAACATTCATGAGAGACCAGATCAACAGCCTCAGAGAACAACGCCCTGTCCACACAGAGCAGCTGCTCCATGGATTCCCCATCCACCCTCCCGGGGGCTGTGCCTCAAACCTGTTCCAGGGACACCACTCCAGGGAGTGCAGGAGCAACAGAGGCATCGCATCCCTCTGACTCCCTGAGTCTCTTCTGGTGCTATCCACTTATAACAAGTGTGAATCTGAGCTTAGATCTTGTCTGCCATGGACTCTCCCTGGGCTGTGAGGCCTTTGAGACACGTCACAGAGGCCACACTGTGTCAGCCATACTGTGCTGCCTCTTTAGCATGGGTGCATTGCACTTAAACTGCTCTCTAGAACTGCTTTTAGCTCTTCTAAAATTGCAGAGTCACTCACTCTTGTGACTTTCTGGCATCACCTCTTGCTGAGGAGGTGCTTTGTCTCTTGCTGGCTCAGCACACTCACACAGGCTGTCACCCCTGCTGCCTCCATGTGTGGTGACACCATGGATCCCTGAGCTGATGCTCCATGGCTGCAGCTTGCTCAGGTGCCACTTGCAGGACCCTGACTTCCCAACTTGCCAAGTGGTGTCTGTGATGTCCACCACCCTGCCCCTGCAGCGTGTGCCTGCTCTCATGGGCCAGTGGGAGAGCTCTGTCTCTCCTCAGCAGGATTTTAAGGCTTTTTTTGAGAAGCCTGGGAGGTATTTTAAAATTTATTCCAAAGTGCAGGGGACAGAAAGTGCAAAGCCAAGGGTCTGTCTGCTACTAAGTGCAGTAGACTGTATTTTTTTAATGTGGTGTAGTTTTGTTACTTGCCCTGACTCTGGGCTGTCACCATCCTGCTGGGTTTCATTTCTACTGCTTCTTGTATGGTTTGTTTCTGAGTTTTCTACCTAGCTGCTAAAATCCAATATTGCACTGCAAGTTGACCTAGCAAAGTCTCTTCTGCCTATGGTACCACACCCACGATGGGCTGGAATCAGGCTGGGCTCTTCCCACAGCTGGGACACATCTTGCCATGTTTTCTTATGCCATAGAGCAGCTATTCCCTCACTTCTATCACATGCTATTGCAGAATAAATCAGCCTGTTACCCACCTACAGATAATAAGCCCATCTTTTGTATGAGGTGCACTGCCCCAGTAGGCAGCAGAAAGATGCAGGAGCTGCTTGAAATCTGGTACAAAAAACATAAACTCCTGTAGGGAACACCCTGTGCCCTTTTCAGGAGTATAAATGCCTTTGACTATTTGTTTAGATGAACTCAGTGTCACTATGGAGCAAAATGTCTTGCCTTTCATATAGTACAGATGTCAGCGTTCTGTACCCCCTCCTCAAGACAGTGATCCTCAAAAAATCAGCTGCTCTGAGCAATCCAGCCTGGCCATGCTAAACCAAAATTCACTGTCTGTATTCTAGCCACACAAAGGTTAAAGATTCCCTCATGCTAGCATGCTGAAAAGGAAGGTGAAGTAGCAAAGCACCAGGATGGCTTTTGTGGTTTATAATATATCAATTTGTACAGTAAATAGGGTCTGTGTTTAATGCTCCCCTGCAGCGATGACTATTAATAATAAAAGGCCCTGAAAGGAACTGAACTTTCGCGATCAAGTATTTCTGACAGCTCGCTCCTCAGCACAACAACTGTTGTCCCCAGAGACTCATTCAACATTCATTTGAATCATTGAGAAAGAAGACCAGCTTGGAAGATGTTTTTTCTGGAGTGCAGAGGGGGACTTTGATCCTAGCTCAGATAACAGCTGCTCTACCTGAGCGGATTTTCGGGTAGATGTATCCCTCAGCCCAGGGAAGCCTCGAGGGAGGTGTCTGGTTGACCTCAAAGCTCAGGGAAGGCACCTGATACCTGAGGGAGGGTCTTTGAATGGCCAGGAGGAGCTGGCAGCACATTCTATCATTGTGTCAGGCTCGCGTTTCTGGCGAGAGCCAGCGCGCACAGGAAGGGAGCTCCTGAAGGGATTCGAGTCGCACCTTGAATTTTTTTTTCCCATTGTAAAATAAAAAGGAGGCAAAAAGCCAAAATACTTTGATTAGATTTTGTCTGTACTATTGTGTTTTCTCACTGCCCTTGGAGAGTACAAAGCACTTCGTTTGAAATCTATGACCCTGATTTCCCAAGCTGAAGCAAAAAGCAAATGCCTGACACTTGATAAACTTCTCAGAGGAAAATGAAACAGTTCATATAGTGCCTATAAGAACTGCAGTGACAGGCATTATGCACATCCCTGCAGTAAACAGACAATACTAGCTGCTGCAAAATGTGTCAAATTCTTTGGTACTTATGCAGACAAATATCCAACTGAAAATAATTTTAGCTTTGGGTAGGATATGATAAATATTACTGTATGATCTTTTTATTCTCCCAACAGCAGCTGGGCTGGTTCCTGTAAATTAATGTAGAAAGTATTTGGGATTTCTTGACTGTGGAAGTGACAAGGCACTGATTTTCCAAAACTGATTTCATTTTAATAATTTTTTTTTCCCCCATGCCTGTCTTTGTGACACTGAGGTAAACCCAGAGTAAACCAGATAGAAATTGCACTAATTAACTTTTTTAATAGATTACTGCAAGGCCATTTGGAAACCTTATCCTCAAAAACTTCCTTCATTTATGAATATTCTGTTCATTCCTTTTCTCACCAAGGACAAACTATCATTCCCTCTTAACCTGAAGTGGGAAGGGCTTTAAGATACATCTTGATTTGGAATCTCAAATTATGCCCTTGATACTATGACTTTTGAAAGTAAAACCTCTTTTAATAAAGACACTTGCTGAAGTAAGTATCTTTTAAGACAGGAGATCACCTCCTGGTATTGATTGTCTTCCAAACAAGATTTCCAAAACTAATGAGAAAACTGCTGATCATAGGCTTTTTGAGCATAATTAAAAGGCTAAAACCACTGGAAACATTGTGGGAAAACAAATGTTTAAAAGTAAGCTGAAACTTTCCCTCAGTTATAATCAATACAGACAGGGATAGCCAAAGTTGCACCCAAAATTGACAGTGAACTTTGATTCTGAGAGCAGCTGGATTTTGGCATCCAAGGCAAGAACCTTGTACAGCCCCTTTCTGCTGGAGTGTGGCAGCTGTCCTTGCTATTAGGAACAGAGACAGGGAGGAATTATTTTAACTGTAGAGTTCATGAGATAAAGATAGTGAAGTACAGACCATGGATGGGAGCGCTGCACAGGGGTGGGTTTTGGTGTTTCTGAACAAAAACCTGCTTGTGAAGAGAACAGACGTGCACAAAGCCCAGCCCTGCAGCCAATTTTCAGTATCTTTTCCTGCATAAAGACCAGGGACAAGCCAGCTGCAGTGCACACACACGGAGGCATCCTCTGGCTTCCCGCGGGACTGAGATGTGGCAAAGAGGCATCAAGGTAAAAGAACCTTGCTTTGGAAAGTTTTAGCTGCTGAAAGAGGCTTTGAAGATGTTTGAGGAGGAAGGATTTCTGTGGTTCTTTTGTACATAGTTTACACAGCCAACCTTTCAAACTGCTAACAGAGTCCAGAGCCTAGAAACATTCACAGTTGCTTCAAAGTTAAGGGTTTTGTCCTGTTAAGTCATTACATTATCTGAGTATAAACCAAAGAGTTTTCAGCTCTGAATAATTTAGGTGAAAGAGTTAGCCCTAGGCCAGGTGCTCTACTTAGGGAGATGGTGAAATAAATAATTCAGAAAGGGAGACAGGTAAAACAGATGGAAAAGGCCGCCAAAACAAGACACCCAGAGGGCAGCTGTTTTGCAGGTCCCCTGTGAAGCACCTCACTTACCAGGAGGGCTGTGGTAATGAGTCAAGCAGTGAGCTTTGCCTTGTTAATTCATGTGGTGGTCACAGGGAATACAGGTACTGGTACCTAGAAGCAACCACCACTGGGTGCAAGCCTGTGTAACCCACGCTTTATTAGAGAGTACATCCACAAAGCACTTAGGACAGAGGTTCCTAAATTATTTGATTTTGAAAATTATCCTCAGTGGGGAGGGGGAAAATACACTTCTCAAAATATTTACTCAATTTAAACAATTTTTCAAACACATAGAACTGTAGAATGACCTGGGTTGGAAAGGATCTTAAAGCTCACTGATTCTCATCCCCCCACCATGGGTAGAGACACCTTCCTCTAGACCAGGTTGCTCAGAGCCCTGTCCAACCTGGTCTTGAACCCTTCCATGGATGGGGCATCCACAACTTCTCTGGGAAACTTGTTCCAATTGCATTTTGTCTTCTCACTCATATCTAGATTTCAAATTTTGATTTAACTTGTGCTGTTTGGAGTACATTTTTCAAGGCAACTTGGGATTCCTACTATTTCTGTTTATGGTCATATGTGTCAATTTTCTAGAGCACATAATTTCAACAATGATAAATAAAGTCCTTTCATATTAAAAGTATTCATATAGTGCAGGAACTTATGCTAAAGCAATGAAAAGTTCTAAATTATCTTGCCATTTTTACTGACAAGTGAATATTTTATTGGCTTTTACTGTCAGTCAATGTTTGATTCTTTTGCTAATGACAATCACTAACTTTACTGATGGTTGGCAATGTAAGACAAGTGTCATGAATGTATATGAAAGCTGACACCTTTTTTTAGGGAAACTAAATAAACAAATCACTGCAATGCTGATTTTCATTCCCATAATGCAGTACTACTCACACAAATAATTGTCCTGGTTATGAGGGAATAAGTTGCCTATGGAAATGGCAAATTAGATGTACAGTTGTCCAAAGAGATGTTTTTGTGAACAGGAGCTTGGTATTTTGCCCAAGTCTGTCTCATTAGGGAAGAGTTTTCACCAAGAAGAGAATCCCAATCCCTCTCTCTCCTGCTTCCCTGCCCCAGGAGCAAGTGGTGAAGAGTACAAGAGAAGGAAATCAAAAAGAGGCACCTGAGCAAGGAAAAGAGGGAAACAGATTAAAGACTTGACTAAAGGAAAGTGCTGTGAGGAAAGAATACTGGTGTGGCAAACACTGAGAAATCCTCCTTCTACAATTTCATCAGCCTAGATTCTGATACCCTCCCGGGAAGTGACACCAAAGTTGCCATGTCTCTACTGTCTTCCTGGAGAATCTGATTCATAGTGGGCCTTGAAAATTCCAGCTCATTCCTGTTTTCTGTATCTTTTCCTTCTTGAGTTACCCAGCGGCTAAGCCCTGTGGGGCAGAAAACCTACCTTGGCATTTTCTATTAGTGGTGTTCAGCATGATAAATCCTCAGTCTTACTGGGGCTGGCTGTAAGTGTAGCACAGATAACACAGTTGGAGACATAACCCCAGCAGAAAGCACACTTATACATAGATCTGGATAGTGACACATCCCCTATGGTCTTTAGATTGTATATTCCATATTTTTCTGTACTGCAGAAAGGTTTTAATGAAGAAAACACATTCATGTTGCTGTTGTTGCAATATAGGCTGTCATGGTAATAATTTGTCAGTTAAGGAATTCTCTAAATCTACTAGAGAACTTTGAAATGCAAACCACTTTTATCAGGTATAGTTTGTTGAAGTCATGCATTTATGACATTGTGATAAATTGTGTGAAAATTAATAAGAAAACATTGTGGCTTCACTAAAATTCCAGGCAGGACTGTTACAACAGTGAAATACTTTAATCTCAAATGTCTGTAAAGGTAGCACAGAAGAGCTCAAACTTAACCTTATAAAAATAGTTAACCTTTTTCTTTTCAACTTTTCTCCAATGTAAAAGTTCTTCTCAAGTTCTTCTTCTTTGTAATTGTTTTCCAAAATGAGTATAAGATGACCTTCTTTGGAAGTTTCTTTTGCTGTTTTACAGGAGTTTTAAGAAATTGTTAGATATTCTTGCTGTCTGCTGGCTCCTCTGAGCTGCCATTTTGCTGGTACTCATCTGAGATATTATGTAAGACCAAGAATTTCAGTTATTTTCTAGTTAGACAAGTGAGTATGTGAGCTAAGGATGGCACTTGGTCAATAAATCCTTTCACTTCCTTTGTACTTCCTTTGATCTCCAAGGAGGATTTTGCCATCCTCTTCAAAGAAAACAATATGCGCTGATGTCCATCTTTTCTGATTCCCTCTTGATATCTTTCCTTCCTTGTGACCATCATTGTGGCTTCCTGACTTCTTTCATTTGGTAGCTAACTGAGATATACTTGAAGTATTTACTCTTCTTTCATGTCTCTGTTTTCTTGGCCCTGTTCTCATCTTACCAACATTTTAATTAGCCTTATTTTCTGTCTCTTCCTTCTAAAAAGGCAGGCATTTTTCTTTTCTGTTTGTTTTTTACCATTGTTTATACTGATCTCTTCATTTGATACTGTTTTCCTAGGTGATATTTTTTACTAATTTAATGATTATCTCCAATTTGCATGTCTGTCTGTTTGTAATCTGCATATCTGTATATTCCCTATGGCACTTTTTCTTCTGGATGAATGTTTGTTACACAGCAAGGATATCCTCTAAATACTACTTAGAAACTCTTTTCAAATCATGCAGTCACCTTGCAGTTCTATTTTGAATTCCCATCCTAAAGGAAAAAACCATATATATCTATCTGCATAAGTCATGTGAGCTGAATTACCCTGTAGCTCAAGAAGGGATTGTGATTTCACCTCATTAGAAGGCTTTTCTCTTTTCTTCCCAGGTTTTATAATCAGTAAATGAGAAAGATCACAACTGTCGTCTGCCCAGCCCTGGGGCAGTGTGAGACAAAACAAGAAAGATATTATTTTAGCAATTGCTTCTCATGTCAATGCACAGAAAGGAGTTTTCATTTAGTTTGTTGGAAAACAGCATCTTCTGCCAAGAGGAAAGTAATGTAAATAACACATCTGGATTGGTACAGACTATGGAAGGAATAGGATGCACCAGGAAAAAATCACCTACTTATCAATGAAGTGGAAAAGCTCTAAACTTATTTTCTACTACTTTGAATTAATATCTCAAAATATGGCAATATTTGTTAAAATAAATATTAAAATATTTTTTTTTAATCATGTTAAGACAAACTAAACTCATTTTGCTGAGATATGTGAATGGCTTTGCAGGCAGAGGATTTAATAAGTGATACTGTACACACACCTGAGAAAATAATTTGATTCTTACTTGGTTCACTTAATTATAAATAGTACATTGATGAAGCAGATTTTTTTAAACTACAATTATTCTTAAGGTTCTATTTGGATTAAAATGAATCTAAATTCCTATTAAAATTAATAAAATTTAGAAAATGGCAGTGCTCCTGTGATTGAAAAGGTTGATGTATGTTGTTTTTCACTCAGTGCATCATTGAAGAGGAGGCAAACTGCTATGTTCAGCTGGGCTGAACTGAAAATAATAATGGAACTGAGAAAGGTGTGTTTGAAAATTTGAGAAATCTGACCAGTATATGCAGTGTTTCTCTGGAAAAGCAGATAATTTCAGGAATGACCTCATTCCAGAGTATAGCTATCACCTACTTCTGTGGATCTAAATTGACCTTTCTAGATGATTTCATGTAGGTAAACTCCAAACGGTAATGAAACTATCTTTAGTGTCTTATACAATTTTTACAATCATATTTTTTGTAAAAATGAGCCTTGTACATAACTTATGGGCTTGATCAATTATTCCAAGATGTTTGCATGACCTTGAAATTATTACCCTTCTGTTATGAAAGAAAAAATCTTTATCATCACAGCTTTATCTTTATCATGCACAGCTTCATCTCTTTTTTAAGCTGCCTGGAAATTAAGAGAGGCTGATTTTTATAAGTCATTTCAGTAGAATATTTTTTGGCTCTGCTCCATTAAAGTGGGTGAGATTCATGTGAGATACAGCTGAGATCAGGTTCAGGCTGAGAAGACTGAGGTATTTCACTTGCAAACTCTACAATGAATTTTTAATAATGAATATAATCAGCAGTATTACCAACCACTTAATGATGGCAGGTTTACCCCAATGCACTTGCTGATTGTATGTGTGCAGGGAACAGCAGTGAACTTCATCTTAGAGGAGTATTTTATACACTTTTTGTACACAAGATAAGAAATTACTGAAAGTCTGAGCTTGCATTTTGAAATGTGAACTAAATTGTGTTTTATGGTACTACTCTTTTAAGCCTTTTTTCTTTTCTCCTTTTTTTTTTTTCCCCAGAAAAGGAAATACACTAGAAGCTGATTTGTTAATAGCTTTCTCTGACCTGTTATGAAATATTTCAAATTTGGTAAGTAGGTAAGAGAATTAAAATAAATTGCTTTTACAAAGGAGCATAATTTTTAAAATAATTTTTCATGGACGCATTTGTTTTGGCTAACTCCATTGAGTTCTATTTTGAATTCCCATCCTAAAGGAAAAAACCATATATATCTATCTGCATAAGTCATGTGAGCTGAATTACCCTGTAGCTCAAGAAGGGATTGTGATTTCACCTCATTAGAAGGCTTTTCTCTTTTCTTCCCAGGTTTTATAATCAGTAAATGAGAAAGATCACAACTGTCGTCTGCCCAGCCCTGGGGCAGTGTGAGACAAAACGCTTTCTCTGACCTGTTATGAAATATTTCAAATTTGGTAAGTAGGTAAGAGAATTAAAATAAATTGCTTTTACAAAGGAGCATAATTTTTAAAATAATTTTTCATGGACGCATTTGTTTTGGCTAACTCCATTGATTATGGCCCATATCTTTCTCAAAGCTTCTTTGGGTGGATGAAAAGTTTTGTACAATGCAAATACACGCTGTAATTATCAGTTACGTGGTGTTCCTATTGGTTATTCACCAATATGTTCTAATACAATTGCTATGAAATATCTGGTTTCTGCTGTAACTATCAAAAGTTTCAGTCTCTGCTGTCAGTTGTGGACACAATTTGCAAAGTAAACTCCAGTGGCAGGTGAAATGCCACAAGTTTTGAGAGAGACAAATACCAAATATACAAAATTAGAATATATACATAAATGAATGTATAAAATTCCTTTAACTTCTATGATCAGGATTTTGGCGTGAAGCATATGGACTTAACTATGAACTGTGATATTTAAAAACATGGTCTCTGCTTTAAGTAGGTCTGTGGCAGGGTCAAGGTGGGAGGGGCACCAGGCAAGTTACTGCATGAGCTTCAGGAGGGAAATGATGGATTTCCAGAGGACTTTGGGTGAGCGTGCTGTTTCGCCCAAGCAGGGCACTCCAGGACTTAGCGTGGCATTTTCCTGCTACCCTGTCTTGTGGCTCTTGACCAGAACTCGTGTGTGGGACATGTGTTAGGGTTGAGGTGAGATTTTCATAGGCCCAGCCGGCAGGTCACAGACCAGGCACGTCTGTTTGCATCCAGTGCAAGGTCCACATCCTTACATCATGAGCCTCTTCTTTTCAGTCGTGACTCTCCTCTCCTTTTTGCACCTTCATATTCAAAGTTGTAAATTAATTCTTTAACACTTTGGAACTCAAGATTGGCACATTACAGCCAAATAAAAAAGAAGTGAGATGGTAACTGAAATGATGGAGAGAGGTGTTTACAATGTGGAGCAGCAGGGTTGTGTAATAGTGTATAATTCCTGTGTGGTCTGCTGAGAAGTGCCAACCTGTGCAATCTGTAATGGCAAAAAGCCAGAAAAGAGGCCATAAAAACTGGCATCAAATGAAGACAAGGTACTACAGTTTGAGTAGAAGTACTAGAGGTACTCTAGCTACTTAGAGTTAGTAGCCCATTACATGTAGAGGGGAAGGAAGATATGGGGGTTTAGTGCCTCTTTCTGTGCAAAGCGTGACAAATCAAATTCTGACTGACCTGTTACAAAACAAAATGTTTGCATTTCATCAATCCATAAGGATGGAACAGTTAAATCAAAACATAGATTTTTATCTGGGAAATCTATGGAAGAGCAAAGATAGGGAGGTGGTGAATCACTTGGATGGATCTGTGCCATGTTCTCTTAAGACATGGTGATCTCCCTCCTCCAGTGCCCCCCACTTGTGAAGGGGGCACAGCTGTGGTGCAGCAAATCCACTGGCAGACAATCCAGCACACATGAAGTGTGCAGAGAACCAGCTTGGTCTCTTGCTTCATGGGATTTGAAATGGGATTGCTGGTGTCTATTTTCAAGATGCCTTCCTATTCCCAAGAGATTTCCTCATGGATGTTGTCAGGGAACTTAGAAAAGCAGCCTTTCTCTCACGTGAGGATTTGAAAAGCAGAAGGCTCATGATTTTCAAATCATGCAACATAGTTTGATATCACTCATGAAGTGACACACAAGTCAATGGGGGGGAAAAGCACATATGATAAGTGAAATATTTTCATATTTTTCTTCAGTGGAAAAATACAGTGACACTTTAAATCTACTGAAATAAAAGGCAGCTAATATTTTAATTTTGTATATGTAAATGTGTGTGTGGAAGCTGTTATTAACACATACCTTACTGTAATGATTCATACAGATGTTAAGTAGGATTATGAGACAAATAAAGGCATAACCATTCTCTTAAATCATGCTATACTGATCAAACAGTTCTGTGCAACATCCCAGCTATTCACTTACAACAAGAAAAAACATGATTAGTGCCCATTACTACTGTGGTAAAATGGAAATATTTGCCAAGTACACATTACCCAAGTAAAGGGTACTAAGAAACAAAGCCGAGTGTACCATTACAACCAATTTGCACTCATCTAAGAAGTTATTAAAAAATTAATATTAATTTCATCAAATAAGTAATGTAAGCCTGTATTTGCTGATTCAACAAACCTCCAAACACTGCTTAATTTTAAGCATGTAAGTTAATAGTTTTCATCCTGGGGTCAACAGATGCCTGGAAGACCCTGGCTAACAGAAATAAGGGATAAAAGTATAAGCCTTTGAAATTCATTTTTATGCTGGTGAACTTACAAGAACAGCATGTTAAAAAAAGACAGTTAATATAAACACTCTGCCTCCTTGTCCATCCGAAAGCTAAGCATGTGAGATTATGGAATTTCAAAACTGTAAGCAAACTGCACATTCATTCAACTTATTATTAGACATACTAATTTACTGCTGTAATAGTTATTACAGTTCACTTAAATATGGCTATATAAATCTCTTTATGTTATACAGAAGAAAACCAAGAAACACTGTAGAATACAAATAGATTAAACAGTGAGTTGGAGATACACTATGGGTATTTGTCCCAAGTGATATCATGGCACAAAAGTTAATGCAAATTCATTTCTCAATTTTAAACCTTTCAAATGTTACAGGGTGGCAACTACTTTCTCTAATACAAATCATTGTGCCTTTTGTCCTTACCAATTGCTGTGTCCAACAAGCCCAACAAAATGAAAACTGACTAACAGATTCAACAATTTATGTTGAGCTCTTTTATAGAGCCCCATGTCTGTGATAACATTGATATGGCAGGTGTCTGTACCTTGTAAAGAGATAAAAAGAGTATTTTTGTTGTGGCATCATTGTGTATTTGTACCTGAGTGGAGAGGTACAGCAGGATGAGGAAATAAGGATGATGTGAAACACAAAAAAGATGATCAAAAAAGGTTGATTGGTTTAACCAGTGGTTGGAAAAGCAGAGGTAAAAATAAATTTGGATAAAATTTCCTGCTGAAATTCTTTCCTGTTCTGCCACATCATTGCCCTGTGGCCTCCAGAAAGTCACACAGACCTAGAAAATCTGAAGATACTCAGGCTCCTACCTTCCCTTTGAAAACAATCAGGATATAAGTACCTGAATACCTTGGTGAAAAAAGCCTTTAATCCTTGTGTTTGCTCCAACTCCCTTAGAGACAAATAGTGCGCCTCTGAAAATGTGATCACTTAGGTGTGAAGTTTTAAGATATTGTGTTAAAGAGGCCACAGAAGTATCTAAAGCAGCTGCTTTTCAGTAGGTAGAGCCTTCAAGGCAGCATAAAGGTTTGGCTATTGCAGT
Source organism: Onychostruthus taczanowskii (assembly GCF_017590055.1). Classification (NCBI taxonomy): domain Eukaryota; kingdom Metazoa; phylum Chordata; class Aves; order Passeriformes; family Passeridae; genus Onychostruthus; species Onychostruthus taczanowskii. Next base: position 7,705,545 of record NW_024499684.1, read on the forward strand.
ATTTGTTTATTCTCTGCAGCAGTTTTGATTTTATTTTGCTTCTGTGAGCACTCTGTGGAAGCTATCTTTGGTCTTGGTTATCATTACAGATTCTGCTTTTATTGTTGTGTTATGGAAAAACCTAGCACCTTAGCCTGAAACTGTTTGGAGTTCAGGATAGTAGAGGGAAAAAATGGGGTTTTAATAATCAAAACTATGAATCAGACAAACAGAATTTTTTTTTTTCAAAGAGAGTTTATTATAATTTTAATTTTTCTTTGCAGCAAAACTTTGTTTCTTGAAACACTTTCCCAAAGATAGGGCCAGAAAAGTCAATGCTTACATCTGTTTTCTTTGTCCACATTTTCTGGCACAGAGATTGATCTTGAATTTTATTTTTTCCACAAGAGGAAGAGCCCAACTGTACAAAATAGATTCAGATCTCTATCAGGTACTTTCATAAAAGTAATGGTAAGTTGCTGTGCTCGCAGCTGGGCATGTTAGCTTTCTATCTTGATTTTGGATAAATGCTATTTGAATAGAAGGTATTTATTATGATCATTATATGCTGAGCTGAAAAATGAATGCAGAACTGGGTCTGTAGTCCTGACTAATAACTTTACCAAAGGGAGAGGACAACTGGTCTGGAGAATCAGTAGAAAAACTCTACCAAATATAGCCATAGGAGAAGTGCAAGGTAATGAAACACTGAAGTAAAATGAAATGCTTGGCAGCTTTTAGAACAGTTGAGAACATCTCTCTGCAGTATTCATAGTGCCTGCCTCATCAAAGTCTCTAATGATCAACCAGCTTACAGAATGGAATACCTGCTATGGAAATGTACAGGACCTTGCACAGTGGAGGGAGAGGATTTGTCATGGTGCCTGGCAGATGGCCTCACGTGATCTCAATTAACTTTAAATACCCTTTGATGCTGAGAGTGCACTTATTCCATGTTGACTAGTCTGTTCTGATGGGACAAGGATAAAACCTCTCCCCAGAATGCACGGGGACCTGGGTCCTGCAGGCACCACACCACTCACACCTTGACTTTCGGGGTTGATGCTCACACCATGAACATGTCCCCAGACATCACCCCGTGTGTGTGGTCACCTTCCCCAGCTCCTGGCAGAAAGGGCCGTTGTTCCCATGTTGCAATTGAGCCGTGGTGGGCTGTGCCTCTTGCTTAAGCTCTCAGCTGGTGTCTTTGAAAGAGCAGGAGTTGTAGCCCAACCCACATCTCCCACATTGTACCAGGCTGGGTGTTCTTTACCTCATTCATCCTTGCAGAGTGAAGCAGGTACATCCAGTGACCTCCTGGCAGGAGAGGAGGGGATCATTTTGCAGACAGTAACACACTGTATAGTGACTCCAGGATGACACAGTGACATCCACAAAGCCCACTTTGGTCCCATGCCCAAAACCATGCCACTGGGGAATTGTGAAGCTCAAAGTCATCTTGACTAGTTTCTGTTCTGTATATATGTTACTGGGGTTTTGCCATACTGCCTGAGGCACACTCCTGTCAAACTAAATTACATATGGTCACACAGGTGCAGATGATGAACTGCCTACAAGATCATAATAGAGGTGTTAATATTGAGGTTGGTCTAGAAAAGCTCAGACCTGGACTGCTCTGCTTGAATTGTATCTTCAATTAATTTAGAATTATGTGTAACTACCAATCCCTACTGAGTCAATGGAGTGTTTGTGTCCAGAACTGGTAAATTAGGTTTTTGGCACAGGGAAATATTTTCTCAGGGCAGAGAGACAACTGACAAATAAATTTCAAGTTATGTCAGAGACGTGGAGACAGAGGCATTCTGTTCTGAGATGCAGCACAAACTTCTGAGAGGTACTCAGCAGGCTTAGCCCTCTTAAAGCCCCTGGGAAGGGAGGATGCTCAGCATGTTGTCAACATGGACTCTAAAGTGCATTTCAGTTATGTGCCTACCAGGCTCACAGGGTGGATAGTTAAACTCTCAGAACTCAGTCAAATAAGCCCAGTTTACCTCACAGCCAGACTAAGTGCTAGTTCCTCAGTTAAGATTATTTCCACATTAAAATGGAATGGATCCATTCTGTGTTGGCTGCTTAGTACTTGTAAGAACTAAGGTCAAAATACATTCTTATAGTTTTGGAAACTGTACTTTTGTCATTCACTCAATAGTGTTTGAAAACTTAAGGTTTGAATTTCACAACAATAATAATAGTACTGCTTTTGAATGAGAGCTCAGCATAGCAATTATCAGCTGAGACAAAATGAATGTTTGAAAAATTATCACTATCTGAACCTAAGCTTTTATACTGCAAGATGTTTTATAATATAATTGAGAAGAAATCCTCATATTCTAGTAAAATAAAGTAACTGGAGACAAAGTGAAATAAATAGCAGCAATAAAAATACTTCTTATGATTAAATATTTCACATTACAAGGATGCCTATTCACAAAACACTTAAACAGCTCATCAGTTTGGCCAGTTTCCCTTGGTAGTGAGGAAAGGAATGCCTTAATCTGAGTGGACATTCTCACTGTACATCTGCTTCAGGGAGACAGTTTATGTCCAAGCTTTTGCAATTAGACTGCCTCGTGTCTTTGTAAATAGTCACTTACACTGCACATTTTGGTGAACCAGTCACTTGGAGGCTTGTGCTCTCTTTAGATCAAAGGGCAAACTGCTCCACAGAAGAGATCAGCTGAATGGGGAGAGCAGAGTTATGGGAGAAACTTCCTAACTGATGAGCAGGCAAAGTTCTCTGAAGGTTGTCAATCACGTTGTGCTTCCTTTGATAAAAAAGGAATTTATTTTTAGTCTCTTCGTGCCTTGCTAGTACTGGGCAGCAGGGCCAGTGCACAACAGAGTTCTCAGCTGCTGTGCTGGAAACTGGGAGATATCAACACTTCTCACAGTTAGTCCCTAGACTGGGACAAGGTGGTGGCCATCCTGAAAAATAAACCAAAAATTAAGATGGACCTGACTTTCCAGGAAAATGCTTCTGTGAGTGTCTCAGTATTTAATAAAGGGTGTCTGATGTGCTCAGCTGCACAAGCAGACACTAATAGATAAATATGACTTTTCTAGATTTGAATCTACCCTTATCAGGAACAAAATAACTTAATTGATGTCTGTGGCATTACGCCTGGTTTCTAGAAATGCTGAATGGGGCTCTCTGTACAGGTCCATAAAGTTCTCTTTACTACATAGGTAATTATATTGATGTAATGTCTGTCCTTCCCTTTTATGATAAAGTAATACACCAACCCCTTCTAACTCCTTACATCTTTTATTGTTTTATTTTATAAATCTAAAGAAAAAGTGGTTCATAGCAGTCTTTACAAACAAGCTGCATCTGTTTAATATTAAAGTGAAAAAAAAATCATAATAGAACCATTACTTTGGAATATCCAAATAACCTGAGGAAAAATAGCATCCATCTGGCCATTGGTATAACTGTTTTTTACATCAGTTGGATGTTTCTGGGATTGTAAGATTCAACACTTATCTTTAAGTAGAGTGAGTTTCTAAAGATGTAGCATCCAGAAACTTGTGAGTAATCTGTCTGCTTAGAAGTACAATATTGTGTTACCAGATCTGCTGAGCAAAAGCACAATAAAGTTAATCCTTTGGTTCTGGAAAAGCTGGAAGTATTGCAATGGCAGATGTGCTGAAACAGAAGTGTTTACGTTTGTTAGGGCATGTGAGGCAGCAACTCTGCCAGCTCAGAGTATTTGAATTTCCTGCAAACTTTTACCTAAGGGCTGCTGTGGGGAAGGAAAAGAGCTCAGGAGTCTCTGCACCCTGTTGGCAGACTGGAAAACCTCTTTTGGTGAATTCGTTGGCAAGCACCTGCATTTTCTCATTGAACTTAATTCCCTGTGAATTGAGTCATTATGGCATTAAAGTGCTTTTGGTATATGGGGTACAGTATTACCAAGATCAATATTCTGTTATATTTAATATATTTTCCACCTCTTACTATGCCATATGGAAAGGAATAAAAATGTTAGGTGAAGGATTTTGTACTGTGGAGGTGTGATATGACTCTGGTTTGGCCAGAGCTTTGAGATGGAGCTGCCATCTAGACCTTTGCCAAAAGTGAGCTCCCCAGAGAAGCCTGTCAGACTTTAAACTCACAAAGCCAGGCTCTGCAGAGCACAAAAAAGAAGGGTAATCTTTTGATGAGAGGAAACACAAAGTAGAACTAAGAATTTTTGGTAAGAACTAAAATCAAAATCAGTCATTTATAGCATTTTCCGTGCCTACAAAATCCTTGCAGGCAGGTCCTTGCTTCCATGCTTGGTAACAGTTGACTTGGGGACTTCAGATTGCAGTTAATTCTGTCCAGACTAAAGAAAATCCTTCCTTCTGTCCCCTCTAATGCCTTGCTGGCTGCTGGCTGCCCTTTCCTACCATCATCGTGGGACCTGCTGACTTCCAGCTCTGTGCTATATCCATCTTTCCCAAAAGAAGGCACAGTTTCCCCCTTAGCAAGAAGGAGGTTTTGACTGACCACTTTTCAGGGTCTAATTATTTTGAGTTATAAAAAAAGATGGTGGTGCAGGAGGTCACAGTAGCACTTAAAAGAGTTTCTGCTGGGGATTTCAAAACATTATGTTACTGTCCCTTCCCTTGGAAGCTTTTAGTTGAAATCTCAAAGGCAATCAAAACACAAAAGGAAATGCACTCCCAACAAACTGAAAAATTTTGACCACACCAGCAAAGTGGCCACAAAAGACCTGGGAATAGTCTACAACTCCACTGGTTCCCTTTCTATTTTCCATTCTGTACCAAAACAGCCAGACATGCTCAGTTTGCTCTTTGGATGACCTGAATCCACTTCCTTGGTCTTCTCACTAAAAATATCATAGGTCCTCATCCAATGCATTGACAGTTCTGTTATTCCAGAGCAAAAAAATCATTATGAGGAATGTCAGAAAAGCAGAGGGAGTCCCAGAGTTCCAGTATAAAAAGGAAAGCCCAGAAGCCCCTGAGCAGTACTCACTGTTGGACAGGGAATGGCAGTAGCTGGAACAAAAGACAGAACAGTGTTCCTGATATAACAGTGGTATTCTGTTGTCACAGCTGAGCATCAGCACAGGGCTTTATTAAGAGCCAGAACACCACTGAACTAACTACTGTATAAATACAGATTAAGAGGCCAGTCATTGCCCTGGACCATTTACAAAGTATGTAAGACAGGGACAAAGAAACAGTCAAACCCTATTGATGATATTAATAAACAATAATCATAGAAACATAACTTTAAAGTTTTGGTCGGTTTTTGGTTTTTGGTTTTGTTTTTTTTTTTTTTTTGCAAGTAGTGATTCAGAAGAGTTTACATTAGCATTTTGAAGGAGGATAATGAGATAACCTGAAGTCACCAGAGCTGCTCCCAGGAGATGAAAGCTAGAAAATAACATAAACAGAACAGATAATCAAGCAAATAGGTGTGGGTAGGTGCTCACTGGTGGATTGTGAGGGGGACCTTATGTCTGGGGGCTCAACATGATGCAGGAGGTCAACAAAGAGAATTTTTTGATAAAGCCAAAATCTTGTATTGGCTGACAAAAGAAGGAAATATAGTGGGACACTTCAGAATGAAATCAGCCAACAAAAAATACTTCTTGCAGCAGCATTTTGGATGGATGGATGGATGGATGGATGGATGGATGGATGGATGGATGGATGGCAGGCAGTAGGTTAAATCTGCACTCATCAAAAACAGAAAAGAAAAAAGGAAATCTCAGCATCAGTACATAATATAATGAGTGCAGGACCTTTAGCTTTGTGTAATTGGAAAGAACTGTTAAAGTTTCAACAAAGCTGAAGCATGAAGACATAGAGAAGTTTAGGTCAAAAATTATATCACAAGTATGTGTGACAGGTAGGAAGAAGATTCTGTCAGGATGGTTCAGCCTAATTCAGAAAAACTCCTTGTTGACACCATAACAAGTTCCCCAAACAGGTTTTAGGGCTCTTATTTGCCATGTGTAGTATTTACTGTGCTTGGTGGTAGCAAGCTGTCCACTGCAAAATGTGAAGAGAAAATGAGGTAATTTGGAATAGAATGTTTACTGTGATATTTCTGTGGAGGGCTATGTTTTCAGGCCAGGTGTAAAAGACATGAGAAAATAATCACAACAGAACTTGTGGAACTTCTAGAGGAGAAAAAGCCAGATGAAAAAAGTCTTTCACAGAAGATGAGGAAGATAAGCCATCAGGTTGCTCAAGGAGTAGATATCTGGCAAATCAGAAAGAAAAATGATTAGGTGTTGGTTCTTACATCAACAAGAACCTGTAAAAGATTTTGCAAGAGCAATTTTGGTGGAACATTAAAGAAGTCAGATTCCAAAGGGCTTGAAATAAAAGTAAAACAGAAGGCTAATATAGACTCCAGGCAGTGGTTTAGATTTTGTGTTCACTATTTGCATAGAAGTGGAAGGGATCTTGTAGATTACCAAGTCCGTTCCTCTGCTGCTATGAGCAACTGTATCTCAATGTCTATACATTTACTAAGGTTCACAAAACAATTCTATTTCTTTTCTTCCTAATTTTAGTGAAAGAACAGTGGTACACAACTTCAGTCTTTTGATAATCAGAAACTTTAATTTATGGGTTGATTTTATTAATTGCTCATTAGTAATCATTTGTTCTTGTGTCGTCATTGTCCATTTGCTTAAGTATCTTTTCTCTCGCTTTACTGCCTAACCTGAATATATTTATGGAGAGCAATTATATTCACTCTCAGCATGAATGAGCTTAGAGATGAAAGGGAGAAGGAAGCAAACATGTTGCTTCAGCCTGGACCAGCTGGAATCTCTTTGTTCAGACTCATGTAGAATGTTTTGCAGCAGCTGAATCTGGAAGCAGCATTTGTGCAGCTCATAGAAATATGATACAGATCTCACCACCTCCCAGCCAGATGAGATGGGAATGGACATAGCAAGCAGGGATGTTGTTTGAATATCCATGGATACTGTAGACCTGAGAACACCAAAACTACAGTCCAGCTTAGCTGGACAAAAAAACATCTGCTTTTGACTGATGTAAACACCCATGGTGAGCAATTGTAAGCATTTCCTATTATCCCTTGTATTTTTCTAGTGTTGGGACTTAGGTGTCTGTCTGTAATGGGTTATCACCATCTGTGTGGCTTATTTTGAAGAGATGTTGTCTGCTGTAGACTCTGGAGTCAGTTCAGTCACTCTGGAGTCTGTTCTTTCCTAGCATTGCTGTCAACCTGTGTCCCAGAGATCTTCACACTCAGCATAATTAGAGAAGAGCAGGGATTGCCCATCTTTCAGACTCTGTGTACAAATTTCTAACACCAAATAGATAGAATAATTCAGTCACAACATTCTCCACCATAGCATGTGTTCAGATAAATGTCTTAAAAGGGGACTCCTTAAGGGAAAGGCAATTGCACTAAATATTCTTTTGCTTGGTGGCATCTCATTGCCAGCATCCGTAAGCACAGCTGAACATCTACACTAAGAGATGCTGGATACTTCAAATGTGTGATTGTACCTCATCCCTTTGGATGTAAATCTTAACTGCCTGAGAGCAGTTTGCTGTGAATTGGTTTTTTAAACACATTTTCTATAGGAAGAGTTTTTAGATCTGAAACTGTTTATTCCTCCTCTATGTGTGCCATCATCCATGTTGAACAGTATGATTTTTTTCCCAGTCAAAATTTTCTTGGGATTCCATTAACTGCAAAAGCAATGGAAAATTAAGGGTATTTAATTCTGTTGAAGATGCATCATAGTAAAATCAAGAAATAGACTAAGATGATGACCACTGCACCTGCAGTAGATTAGTTACTCTGTGGAATAATGCATCTCATCAGCTCTTTTCTTCCGGAAAGTGGTGTTTTATCTTGGCTTAAAACTAAACCCTTCCCTCTCCTTGTAAGTGACCCTTGTGCATCTTCATGTAAGGGCAGAATTTGTACAAATTTGAGCTCTTCTCACAGTTCAGTACAAACCATTCTGTCTTTCCTAAGGGAGACAGATATACAAGAGTAGTGCAGGTCAGGGCTGTGGTGAGCCACATAAGGAAGCTTGTGCAATACCTGATTTAAGTGTAAGATTCTCACAGGGTTTTCAGTGAGGCAGAAAAATGGTGTGGTTGGCCATGGTTTTTTTCAAAGGAGTTCTGCATTAAGATTCTGGAGACAGGTTTGAGTTCACCTGGTCCTTTGCCCTGCGCTTGCCTGATCAGGGAGGGAAGGCCCCATGGCCATGGAGGAAAGGATGTTGCAGTAAATAATCAGAAAATCAACTTTGGCAGCCTACTCAGTGAAAAGGAATGAAAAAGCAGAGGTGGCAGGAGGGGTTTTTAACACTTTCAAGAAGGGTGGTGGTTTGCTCCAGCAGCAAAACACACAACTGAAACAAGGACAAATGCAGTGTGGAAAAAGCCTGTTGGATACTTGTCTTTGCACAACAACTTCTTCATCAAGAAAACAGCTTAAACACAATGAGTTGTGCAATAAAACTCCAGTTTGCTGGCAGCGCCCTCACCTGTCTCCTCAAAATATCTGACACACTGGTCTGGGTGTAGATTTTAAAAAAAGCTGACTGTTGTCAGCAGCCTGAAATCAGAAAAATGTGGTGACCAGGCACAGAAGGATGTACTCACATGCTTTAGAAGCATGGAGTACAGGAAAGGGGCCTGCATCTCCTACAGGCAGAAAGAATTGGACGATAAAAAGCATTTTTCTGAGTCAGATTTGACCTATAGACCACTAGCTGGACCCAAAAGCTAAATAAATACCTCTGTAGGAAAATTTTAAGTTCAGAGACATTTTAAAATGAAAATATAAAATGTTTCTCTTCAGAATATGTCAGGGTGTTTAGCAGACAAAAAATAAGAAATCTGTGAGATCAAAACTGAGTATCGTTTTACCAAAATAAGTGTTTTTTACAAAAAAAAATTGAAAAATTCTTACTTGAACTTCAATTCCTTCGAAGACCTTTATTTAAAAAAAAAACAAAAAAAAAAAAAACAAAACTGTCTGCTGTGAGAAGACTCACCAGGTTGACTCTCTTGTTCTAAAAATATGAAATGCCCAACATACCCAAGAAAAGACCCAATCTCTCAAGAGCTCCAAATCCAGACAGGAAGAAGGTAAAGCCACCCTGAGGAGCCTGGACACTTCTCTAATGTCAGTGACTGACTGAAGAACATCCCCAACCTTACAGTGATGATCAACAGTAGCAAACTCTCCAGCTGGTGTGAAACTTCATCTCCTTGAGAGCTGCCATAGCTTGGACAGTTCTATCTAGGTGCTGGCACTGAGATTCATGGTCCAGATCAGGGACTGCTGTGCTAGACACTGAATAAAGATACCACAAAAAGGCATGTGGCAGCAATGCCATACAGTTGTGGGATTTCTTTTTGTTTTAATTGGAAAAAACCCCAACCCTGAAGTTATCCGATGCTCTAGGTCTATGTACAAAGCACATTTAAAAATACAATAGGCATTCAAATGGGAGCATTATTAATTAAAAGCCTCCACGTACTGTACAAATGAAACATTCTTCTCTCTACCTACTCAAGTCATTCATTCAGAAAAATCCTGGGAAAATAGTTAGGCTTTGCAATGTGCCCCATAGGTCAATGTATTCAGACTCCCAACAGGCCAAGTGGAAGGAGTGAGTTCCAGAACAGCAAAATCTTCGCTGCCAACTCCCTCTCAAAGGGAGCGCATTCAGAAATGTGCACAGGAAAATGGCACTAGCTCTTTACCCAGCTCCAATTTTAAATGGGTCCTTTAATATATGTATGTCCAAGCAAGGAAGAGATGCTGACCTATGCTCCTGCCTGGAGCACAGCAGTGGGAATGACTTTGAAGCCCTGTAAGGCTTCAGACCCACAGCTTGCCTGCCTTGGTTTTTTTCTACTGTATATGTCCTAAAGGGATCAATTTATACTATATATTTATATTTATACCACAACAACTCCTTTTCTCTCTGTCCAGCTACACCATGTTCCCTTTATTTAATAATAGATGTGTCCTTGAGACAAACTGTCCCTGGGCAACTCAGTGACAGGATGTTCCAGAGCATATCCGTAAGTACTGGTCTCACAACTGTTTACTTTTATGAAAGTCCCATATCAAAAGTCCTTTTTTAGTATAAGGATGGGTCAAAGTCTGTCTGCTGAAGCCAGAGCCAAATTTGCCTCATGCTTTAAAGTTTGGTGTTGTATTTCAGATCCATCCCCTAAATCAGACTGGCTTTCAGTGTTCAGATCAGAACAATCCCTATCTTATTTGCTTGCTGGCTGCAAAACAGTAGGAAGATTGTCAATACTCTGCCCAGGCTCTAATTAAAAATCCAAACTCAAATTTAATATTTCAAACATTATTTAAAATATATTAAGATAGTCAGTCTATTGCTGTTGCTCATTACCCTGTTGAAACCTAATATTAGTAACAGCATGTACAGAGGACCTGGAGCATGAATTAATAATGAGGTTCTTGTGCTGGAAAACATGCAAGAGCCTGGTTCCCCGAGCTGGCAGGGACTGCTTTGCTCTTCTCTGCACACTGATCAAGTCATCTGCTCACCAAAATCATTGGGAAGGAAAGTATTTCTGATTACTTTGCTTCCTCTGATGACCATTCCCCAAACAATTTTCCCAAAGATGACAGGCCATCAAAAATGAAGGGGGCCACACTGGGGCAAACCCTTTAGGCCAAAGGCACTGTGCTAGGGATCAAAGAGCAGTGCTGGTACTCAAGTATCACCCTCCAGTGGGGGAGGACCCCCGTGCCCTCAGCCTGCCCTTCACTGGTTCATGAAGTCTCTTCTTGAGGCTTTTGAGGTGAGGTTTAATCCCTCTATCTCCTTGTCCTAACAGAAAATAAATCTGGATGAGAACAGAGTGAAAGAGCATGTGGCTTGTTAGTGCTCTTGGCCCAAAGTGAAGGTATTGGAGGTGTTTGCAGGTTTTCAGTAGATTAGAGCAAGGACTTAGCAGGTCAGTGAGCTCTTCAGGTGATGCCAGAAACAGGAAAGATGTGCAAGCTAGAAAATATCTGCACAACTTGTAGTATGTAATATAAATGTAATACATATACATTTATATATATGTATGTGTCTAAAATATATGCATATAAAAAGAATTATAGTCATGTAAGCTGCATTTTAGCCATCATTATTTATAGTGATGTAATATAGAGTTTAGGTGCATTTATTTGTACATACATTCCCATCTTATGTATAATTTACAGGAAACTAGCTTTCATCTGTCCTCCCAGTGCCCTATGCTGATTCCTCTGCCCATGCACTTCTTTGATGAGGGTGAGCCCAGAGACCTTTGTGCTTCCTCTGTACAAGGACAAACGTCTTCAGATTTGTAGAAAACAACCATTTCTGAAAGTGTTTGTGCCCTGAATTTTAGCTGCACCCTGGTCTTATAAAGGCTTTTCCTTTAAGATGAAGGTACTGTTAACAACAGTGCAGCACTCAGTTCTGTACCTACTGCCTTGTTCTCACCCTGTAAATTAAAAGGTGTGAAGGAGAAGGAAATTTGCCAGAGTGAATGAGAGAAATTATTACATAATTTTGTGTAATTTTTGATGCAGGAAACAATTTTCTCAGCACACCTGTGGAGGGGAGAAACAAGGCTCCTTCAACCATCAATCTGTGGGACCTCAGAGCTCAGCCTGAAAGCAAAGGCGAAACGAAATACGAAAATTGCAGTGCAGCAGAAGAGGAGTCAGCTATCTGCGGGCCTCTGCTGAAATCCCATCTTTCGGGTAGGGTTTCTTGTGCCTTTTCGTGTTTTGGTCACCTGACAGCAGCTCTCTGGCCTAATTGGTTTCCTAGTTAACAGACTAAGTAATGATGTAACCAGAGTGTGTGGGAACCAGACCTGTGTGACAGATACAAATTTTCCCAGCCACACTAATTTTGCCTGCTTACCTGGTTCTGCTGCTGGTTATCTGGAAACTTGAACTACTTAAAGGATATAATGAGCCCAGCAAAGGTTGAGACACAGCTTAGTCATTTAACATAAAATTATCTCCTGCTGCAAAACCTATTAACTTGTGAAGTCCAATTATTTTTGTTACTAAACAACACTGTGTTTTAAGAGATATGGCTGTGTCTGCAGCTTTTATTTACTTTTTCTGTGGTTAGATGAAGTGAAAATTAGTTGCCTTTAGCCTAAAGGAACATATCAGCTCTGTTCAATTACAAGCCTGTCTCAATAACCATTTTCTACTCTTGACTTTCTGCTGTCCCCAGGCACACTCCCACAGTGTTGCTTGTTTGAGCTGGTGACTTTTGTAGCTGAATGTTATTGCTATTACCTGTATGACAACACAAGGGCTTCAGAAAGGCTCCAGCTAAGATCTAGGTCTTGTTAAACTGGGCACTATGTAAATATATAATGAGAAAGTCCTCTAAATGCAAAGTGGTTGCATCCCAAATATGACTGACAGAGATGGTGGTCGTTGATAGGAAAGTTTTGCAGCCTCAGAGCTGAGCCTCTGAAACAGTAATTTTAAAAAAAATCATCAGGAGAAACAGCCTCATGTAAAATAATCAAATAGGGAAAGGAAGGTGAGAGAGAAAGGGAATGCCTGGCACAGATGAGGCATGACCAGCTTCCTTCTCCGTGTGGCAGACAAAGAATGAAGGTCTCTAGATTTCTCTCTGCTGTAACATAAAATCCCAGTAAGCACATATAGTTCATATTGGGCAAAGGAGCAGCTTGAGCTGGGAATCTGCCCGGCACTTGTCATTTCTGTGGTCCACAGGCTCCCTTGCATGTCTCTCTGCACAGTTAAATATTTTCTTACAAGTTGAGGCACCCAGGCTGCTGCTGGATGGGCTACAGAGCCTGGGGCAAGCTTTGCCATGACCCTGGTGGTTATGGTTCTGCAGCAAAGTGCAGATAGTATGGCTGTGTCTGATATTTTTTAACAGAGAGGAAAAATGTTTTATGTTTGCTAGTGTGCATCTGGCTGTTCTGTCACTTTGCACTCACGCACACATTTGCTGAATGGAAGTAACTGAAAGAAGAAGCAAGACAGTAGACTTTAAAGGTGATGTGAAACTGACTTATGTTTTTCTTGAAAATAGGTCTCTTAAATGTGATGACAGAAATCATGAAAGTAGCAGAGCTTTGCATACATTGATGTGGTTAATCCGGCCAGTAAAAGTACTGTTAAAAAAAGGACACCACACAGCGTTTTGGTATCTTTCCACCCGAAGTTTATACGATGCCTAACACGTATGCAATGGATCTGAGGCCTGACATTTATTTAAACTCTTTGGGAGCAATATCAAACATTAATGGGGATTAGTGTTAGAACTGGTGTAAACATAGCAAACAATCTGCTGTAAGTGTATGCTCACATTTCCATATGTTATGTAGGTAAGCAGAGCCACTGCAGAGGAAAGAAACCTGGAGATGCAGTTCTCAGCTAACTGCCTCCAGGATCAGTAGAGGCAGTCACTAGCAGGGCACAACTATCTCATGATATCACTGCCTACATACTCATAAAATGCTCTGTCTGGAGCTGCAATTTAGTTTTGCAGAAGGTAAGAAAGATTTAAAGAGATGCAATTCCATTGTGCAAAACCACTAAAAAACAGATTAAAATGATTTAGTACTTCCAGGTGCACTGTAATTCTTGGCAGGAAAAGCTAATTCCAGGTGTCTAACTTAAAAAAAAAAAAAAAAAAAAAATCCAACCCTCTTGTCAAACCTGGATAAAAACATCAAGTTACAAAAACAGAAGCTAACCTAGGAACAAAGTCCAAAGTACAACTGCAGAAAGAGCCTCTCCATTGAAGAAATTATTGCATATAAGTGAATCTCCCTATTACTTGAGTAAACATAGCTTGATTCTGGGCAATATTTCAAAAGAGATAAAGCTTTGGCATGCAAGAGCACATAGAAAGATGACATGTTCACAGTGGGAGGTATGAGGTGGGGTTTCCAGTAGTGTCAAAATATATCTCACACATACATGCTTAGGGCCAGATCCAAAGCTGCTGGCTGAAGTAAGGAGCATATCTTTCCACTGTTTTCAACTGGTTTTGTATTCTACACTCACTCTTGCTAGGAGAAAGGGGAGGAGGAAATAAATTTGTTTCCTTATTTTCAGCCAAATTGTTTACACATTTTTTCTTCTCCTTTTAAGCCTGGGGAGCTCTGGTCGTTAACTTCCTCAGGGGCAGGTCCTTAATCAATAGATGAAAATATAAACTGTACCACAAGATGGAAAATACTATCATACCAATTATACAGTTAAAGTTATTTGCTTCAGCAACACATGTGGTAAGGGATATTATTATTCCATAATAGAATACACATTGATTCATTTGGCCTTTTTTTTTTTTTAAAGAGTTTTTATTTATATGATGTGTTTATGGACAAATATGCGTTGAATGCTTTTTAAGTCCTATTATGGTTTGGTTTTATTTCCACATGTTCAGACGAAATGACCATTACTGGGCGTAGAAACCTGCTACACTAATAGAAGTTCTTAGAGTCAGTGCCAGTTTTATATCCTGCAGGGGTAGTTGCCACTATATTAATATCCTGCAGGTCAAGTTATTTTAAAAAAAAAACCCTCAACATATTTTGCAGGCTCTATGCAATTCAATATAGTGTCACCCTTAGTATGTGCCAGTTTTGCGTCTGAATTAAGAGCTAGGGTTCAGACCTCCAAGTGAGTAGGTTTTGCAGAAATCCTCAGCCTCACAGAAGGAAAATGGACATGGCAACCTTGTCTCCCCAAGGTCTGTGTGAAATTCTTTAAGAATCATCATTCTCTCTCTGAAAGAGTAAGAATGGTTGGGAAAACTGGGCTCTCTGTTGCCATGATCAGGGGCCAGGTGCTTGCTGCTGCACTCAGCTACTTTTGCTCCTGTGAATAAATGATTTTTCCTGTGCTGTAACCTCAATTTAACAAAAAGGGGGTAGAGAAACCCAATCCTTTCGCAGTCACTCCCTGACTTTGAGCACTGCTGTCAGCCGTGGGAGCCCGGGCAGGGTCGTGCCCGTGCTGGCACATCGGCATTTCCGTGAGGTGAGAATGACACACAGGAATTATGGAAACCTTTCCGCCTTTGCCTTGGCACCGCTGGGCTGGGTGGCCTTTTCTTGTGGCAGAGGAGCAACAAGGTGTGACTGTGCACAGGGCCAGGCAATTAACAGCCCAGCTGTGATTGCACAGGGCTTTCTGGGGCCTCTCCTGCTCCCACACACAACTGTGTGCACAGAGGAGAGGGGAGGGCGCTTTGCATTTCATTTCTCCTCTCGCTGCTGAGATTGCACTAAGTCAGTACAGAGATTCTTATCTCAAAGCAGAAAGGAAAGTGAAATGTCCAGTTTTGTCGCAGTTTGAGTGCTCTGGGATATCTAGCTCAGAAGGGCCTGATTTTATTGCCATGGCATTGCTGTCAATTAGAAGTCGTGGTTCTGTCCAGACTCCAGCATTAGGGCAGACAGGGTCCAAAGTGGAGCTAAAGGTGTATCAAACCTAGCATGAAACTGCTTTGTGTTTGTGGCATTACGATAAACCTGTTTTCCATTGAAAAACACTGAGGAGAGGTATAATTCTTAACTATCATTACTGACTCCCCAGACTATTAAGGCTGCATAAATATTAAAGGCTTGTTATTTACATTAGAACCATTATCTTTATAGATATCGGTGCTTGTAAAGTGACTCATAATGCATAATTCATTCAACCAATCCTGCCCTTTTCTCTCTTTATTATTCATCTGCAAATAGACTTTGATTTTTACAAATTTGTTCATTATTCATATTATTCCAGGCTCTCTGCACATATTTTAGTGGTCTCCTTTGCTCGACACCTATTGTCTCCTACCGTATTTTTATCAATTTCCTTCTGTTGTTACTTGCAGAGTGTAATTGAACATTTAATAACAGAGCTGAAACTCCCCCTGACTTCAATGAAGATTTATAGGATAGCTCTGGGGATTCATCATGATGCTTCTGCCTCTGCCACACAGCCCCTGACAGGACACAGTCTGCAGTCATTCATACGGCAGGCTCTGCCTTTTATTCCCACTTGCTGGAAATACAATAATCCAGAGAGTTCTGCAGCATGTGGCCAGGTTCCAAAGTCTGGAAAATTAACTTTTGTGTTTATGTACAAAGCAAGTGCAGCAAGGCAGATTTCCCTGCACCAAAGCACTGTGTGGTTCAAGTAGTGAGCACCAGAATGGGATTTCAGATACCTGGTTCAGGTCTCCAGCCAACCCTTTCCATGCAGAGCTGCCTCTCCTTGTGCCTCAGTTTTCTCTTCCACAGATTGGTATCAATGTTGCTTGAGGAAGATCTTGCTCTGCCGAGTTCAGAAGGAGTAAAAAATGCTCCTGGCATCTAACTTTAGGCACAGTTATTAACTTGCTTCCCCTGAGCTTCCTGAAAAGAGTTGTGAGAAGTTTCTCCACTGATTTCTATTCTTGGGGCTGCTGCTCAGAAACAATTCCAAGCTGATCCCACACTACCTCTTGGAGGATCTGGATAAACTTCATCAATTTCACAGCTTGGGTGCAGTGCCTGAAGAAATACTGCCAGGCTTCTAGAAACAGAAGGTAGTTCAGGAAATAGAGTATAATGTGTTTGTCTCCAATCCAAATACTTTGATCTGTAAGATAAGTGTAGTTAAGTAACAAAATAGTTCAATATAACAAATAACAAAAAGTTCTCTTTGTTTTCAATTCAGTTTGTCACTATTCATCATTAGTTTATTTTGGATGCACTTCTGAGAAGTGGCTACCTGCACTATGAGGAAAAAGAAATCAACACCATGCAGTAAAAAAATTAATTTGATAGTAAGGAACTAATTTGTTATCTGAGTCTACAAATAAATTATTTAAACAGTCACAATAATTAAAATTGCTTAAAATGTTTGAAGAAAAAATAAATTCCTAAAGATTTTTAGAAAAAAACCCAAAAGTGTACACTTTGACTTTTTTATGATTTCAGAGTGAAGTTATAGGACAAAGGAGTCAAAATGAAGCTGTTTTTGTTTAAGTTTAGTTTGAAATATAGTTTTCAGTTTAGTTAGCAAAAAAGACTTAAAATTTTTGTGATGATTGCTTTCCCTATTACAGACTGGTCCCAGTATCTTTAATTTTACTGGAAGAAAATGAAGAGAAATTATACTTAGAAATACTGAAAGCTTGGAAATGAAAATAAAAAAAAAAAAAAATAACATTAAATTGGACTCAGAATCTTCTCCTTTCTTCTAGTTTTTCAGCTAGAAAAATATGACAAATGGCCCTGAATGAAATTGTCCTCTTAATTTCTAATATTTCTTCTCATAAACATTTAAAATGTTTTTTTTTTTTTGTCCACTTGTGTTCTTCATGTTCTCTCCTTTCTTTTCTTTTCTTTTTTTCAAGACGCAATGTCCTTGCCTCTTGGACTGATGTGTTTTGGAGATAAAGTTTAGACTTACTTCTGGAGATCAGAACCCAACTCCATCCAAGCACTGGAGGAGCAGCAGCACTTCAGTGCATTGCAGTGCCTGGGCTCGCAGTTCTGATCTGATTTTAGACTGCCCATGATCTCAGTCCACCACACTCAGCAGAAATTCTATGATTTTCTTCATACCTATCTCAAATTTAACTGATAGTGAGTTATGAAAAGAACCAGAGTCCATGGACTGTAACAACCTCCAATCCTGGTCTCCTGATGAGCAGTGGAAGCACGAAAAGTGAAAAACTACAGTACTGCTCATTTCCACCAGTCCTCATGTGCCTTTCTGCTTTCTTCTCTCCTTACACCATGAGTCATCCAACATTTGATGCCTGGGGACTCCATGTTTTGTTTCCCAGTCGCTTTTGTCCCTTCCTCATGCAATGCATTCACATAAGCCCTGAGAGAACACAGCAGCCCTGGCCAAAATGGCTCAGCTTCCTTCCCAGGGTGTCAGAGAGCCAGGAAGAAAGGTTTGTTCAAGGTCTTGGCTCCCTCTCCTGGCTGCCTCTGCAGCAATTTTAAATGAGATTTTAGCCATTCAAAAAATTGGTGTTTGCTTACTGCCAATGCACACTTGAAACAGGAGAGAAGAGCACTCTTGTGATGAGATTCTGGTTTAAAAAAAAATAAAATTAGAAAGTTGGAAGCTAATCTCACTAAAAATATGTTAAGTAAAATCATCATGGTTTTTTATATAGACTATTTGAAAATGTTTTATTCCTGCCAAGATTTCTTGAATACTACACATACAAGAAAAATGTTTTTAAAAATTTTTTCTTTGTTTTTCTAGATTACCTGTATTTTCCTTCTGACCTGCAGGCTCTAGACTTCTACTTAGTAAATGTCCCAATGCAAGCTGTGTGTTATCCTTAAACAGTGGTAGCATTCCCCCTACCTGCTAATTGCTTTATTTGTCCTTACTGCTTCCGTTCCCTCATCAACAAAGGCTTTAGCATAAAGGGCAATGAGGTAGAACATGACAAGGAGAGTGGGAGCCAGAAGAGTGAATACTTCTGTAATTACACAGTAGCCTGGAGTAGCTCTTCTCAAATCAATTATGTAGCCTGGATTGCCCAAAACTCTGAGGACAGAGCCCTTGTTTTAATTTGCCTATGGAGCTATGTGCTCCAGTAATGGGCAAAATTCTTCCCTCGTTACCAGCTGCCTTTTATAGGAATCCACATAATTCCTTCCTTATTTATTTTTCTTTAATTACTTTATTAATAGTACATTGTATTTAGCTCAGCTACAAACCATTCATTGCAAATTGCTTCACAAACATTACCAAATGAATTTTTACCTTGTCTTGTTGAAAAGGTAGTTCCATGTCCATTTTTCAACAAGGAAAACTGAGGCAAAAGATTGTAATGAAAAGTGATTAGAAAAAGCAAAGGGAAAATCATCCATAAAATCTTGACAAATTGTAGTTGCAAAGTAAATTGTCAGATAACTCAAGAATGTAACTCAGCAATCAAAACTTATGCCAAACTCTATGCTTGCTGTGAAGTCCTCAGATTTATCCTTCTTGGGACTTTATGACAGGCATAAACCAAGATGGTATAAAAGCAAAGTTTGCCAGTGCCAAGAAGATTTCAGTAGTTTTTATTTTTGCTGTTACTGCAGAGTTTACTAAACTGAGAATACTGAACGTAACAGGGACAGTAGGAGATTAAGGAGAATGAGCATCTTCACTGTCAGCTGATCTCACAACTCCATGCAGGGCTCATCTTCCAAAGGCTCCAGCTCGTTGTTCCACAAGTCAGTGTGAAAATTCTTCCTTGGTATC
This sequence comes from Onychostruthus taczanowskii, assembly GCF_017590055.1. Lineage (NCBI taxonomy): Eukaryota > Metazoa > Chordata > Aves > Passeriformes > Passeridae > Onychostruthus > Onychostruthus taczanowskii. The sequence continues at coordinate 7,724,800 of NW_024499684.1, forward strand.
AATGACTGGGATTGGGCCCACATGATGGTCACTGCTTTCATGTGTTTATAATTTCTTCCCTCCCTATGGGACACAGAACACAAGCTGTGTCCAAACGTCTGTGAAAGTTTGGAACTAGGCAAAACTTTGCTTTGCATCTCTACTCCCTTCATAAAGGAACTCCCAGTATATAATGAGCAGTCAGAGTCCTGGTTGTTTTATTTACGCCATGGCTTCAGCAATGCCCTAACTTAGGGAAGGAAATATTTTTGATGATACGTTTAAAAGGCATTACAGCCACTGCCTGAAAGGAGAAGCTTCCAGGAGGCAAAAGGGAGGCCAGTGAAGCTGTTCAGGTAACTGGTTCTTCAATAACAGAGGGGTGGGGGTGTGTGTGCAATAACAGAGGTGAAGGCCTGAAGTGAATTTTTTGGCAAATTTTTGATTAATTAAAACTAATTGAAAAAAAAAATTCATATTTCACGGTTTGAAATGTCCTAGACATTTCTAATTACCTGCAAGTAAATTTAGATTGAAACCATTTTCAGACTCTTAGCTAGAAAAGAGATGAACTCAATACCCATTCATGAAAAGTTTGTGATCATGTGTATTTGTCAGTGGAAAAGGTTTATCTGGAAAAAAAAATGTGTCTGGCTCTAGTTGTAACCTTATCTGCATAACCTGTAATAGAATAACTATAGCTATACAAAGACTTTTGTTCTTTTTGACATAGCTGATCAATTAGATGTGTAGGATGGAGTTACAAAAGCTCTTACAGTTTGCAGGAGTTGCTTTGCTTTTCATGGCTGTGTGAACAGCACGGTGCTAGAAATGATGTTACAAGGAGTGAATGATATTTTGAAAACCCAGTTATTCTTTATGTCATGTAGCTAAAGCCCTCAATTGCCACTGGTTTCCCATAGGATTTTGATGCCACAGAAATGCACAAGAAGGGTCAGTCCTTGCTTCAGTCTGTCTTGATGGCAGAAAATAAAGGCTATGGTGTTATGACTGCTCACAGGGAGGCAAGGGTCAAGCTAATTTTTCTTCTGGTTTGGGGTTTTGGGTGGGTTCTATTTTCAATCAGCTTTTAAAATTCATTTTTATTTTTGATGCACTCACCATCACTATACCACCTTTTCATTAGCAACTCTCATTGGCCATAAGTAACTTCCCCAGAATCTCTGAGGTCTCTGGGAGAGCTGGGAACTGAACCTTTCATATCTGTAATGACAGTCAATGCTCACTTCTAGATAGGGAATAGATGTAAACCTTCATTCGAAATCCATGTCAGGTTCAAAAACACTTTTTAAAAGACAGCTGACCTGCTGTAGAATTACAGTTTCAGGTGAAGCAAGCCAGAGCCAGAGCAGGTCCTTACTGAATAACCTGCTGTGTGCAAGGTGAAAGCAGCACAATTTCAAGGCTGCATCCACTTAGAAAGTCCAAGGATCCATGGAGAGCAACTAATCGACAGGGAATGAACCAATACATCTTGCAGGATTTTTCTCTAGTCAAGTTGGGTGCCAGTAAAATTGTCTCAAGATGCAAGAATGAAAAGTTTAGTAATTTATTTACGCATAGAAGTTCAGTAGCTGGACTGTGCAGTCTTCTTGGTGCAGCATCGCCTCTTGTGCCTGAGCATCCAGACATGCCAAAAGGCAGCACCTTCTTTCTTCTCTGCAACTCATTTAATTTTACTGGAAAAATCCAAATGCATTATCATCCTGATATTAATTTGCCATGTTAGTCACTGCTGTAATGCCCAGATGGTCAAGAGAGCAGGGAATAATTGTCACTTGGAAGGAGACAGTATTACACAGATGGAAATCACCCCTTTAAGGATTTATAGGAAAACAATTGGTGCAGTATGGTGTCCAGCTACCTCCCCAACTACTGCTAATGCATTTGTGAAGGCATTAACACATTAAAGTTTGGGCTTGGCTCCCCCTTATCTTAGAACAGCCACCAAATGGCATTCTTGCAGTATTAACTTTCTGTCACTTCCAGCTCAAGATGTGACCTAGAGTAAAAGGCTTCCTATCACCCCATCAGCTCCCTTAACTACTCTCTTTCAATGCATGTTAATTTTGTGTCTTCATTTCACAGTGCACAGCTAGAAAAAAAATTAGAGACTTGTAGTAATATTCTTCCAGTTAAAAGAAAATATTTGCATTGTCAAAGCTAATAAAGCTGACTTCTGAAGTTTCTGGAAACTTCAGAAGCACTCAACCTTACCACACAGGCTGCAGTAGGTGCACTAAAAGTATTTTCTCACTCCTAGATCACTACATTTGCTAAGTTACAAAGCAAAAATGAAACAGTTCCTTATTTCTTTAAACATTTGGCTCTTTTTTGTAGCCATGTGCTGTATGCACACTGATATAACATTCCCTATTCTTTAAAGGCTCCCTCCCACCAAAACCAAGATCAAACTTACAAACTCTTGCCATCCCCCAGCCTGTCCTAGGAGATGGGAGCTGTGTCAGGATGATCAGAGGCTCGGCAGCAGCTGGCAGCTCTGCCTGCACCACAGCTGGACAGGGAGATCTCCCCTTCCTGCTCCCCCAAGCCCACAGGCAGAGAGCAGACAGCACCTCCACTTCGTGCTGCTGCGGGGAAGGACTTACAAACTGCAGCCAAAGTGGCACATTTTATTTGATGTTTATATTGAAGGTCACTTTTTATGTGTTAAGAGTAGTAAATATGACAAAAATGTTGATGAGAAATAATATGTGAATACATTTTCTGTGTGGCCAGTCTGACCTGTGGAGATGCACATTTGGGCTTTTAGCTGATATGCACAACTTCTTTCCTTTGCCAGCACTAGCATCACTCCACCTCTGTGCTCTTACAACTACTTTTTCTCTGGGAGGTGGCAGGTAGCGGGCTTGGCAGAGAGCAGTGGCAGCCAGTGGAGATTTCCCTCAGGTTATAGCTGAACCAGAGGGCTCAAAACATGAGGGGGGAAAAGGGGCTACAAGCAGCCCGAACACTCTGGGAAACAGCACCTTTATCACTGGGAAAGCAGAGACAGCTGAGAAAACTAAGCCTTCCTTCATCCAAATCTTTTACCTTTGAGGGTTGGCAGATTTTTGGAGCTGTTTGGTTTTGGGGTTTTTTTGCTTTTTTTATTTTTTATTTTTTGTTTTTATTATTATTATTATTATGACCTTAATTAATGGAAGGCCCACTAGAGCCGAAGGAAAGAGTTTGGCTCTCAAGGCCTGGGCCTCCCCCTGAGCCTCTCCTGGGTGTAATGAGAGAGCTCAGCTTCATTACTGGCAGCTGAGGGGAAGGGTCACTGGGGCTGGATTTGCAGGGCCCTCATTGAGGGATCACTCCATGCTGAGAGAAGCTGGCCATGCTCTTGGACACCTGGTCATTAACATTGCTAATTAGCGGCCATTAATCAGGGCCCTGGGTTTTTTGTTGTGTGTCACCGGCTCAGAGGAACCAAGTGAATAAGAAGATTGTTTCATTACCTCCACAAGAGGTGGAATGAAAGCAGTTCCCATCAGCTCAAGATGAGCTGAATTAAGGGAAAGGTTAGACAACAATTTAAGATGAGCTGCCAAGGGGGAGCTGGGGGACCTGAGCTGTCCTCTGAGAGGAAAACCAGTCACCTATAATTAATGAAATCTTCCACAACCTCACTCTAATCACCGTGTGAGCTTCTCACCAAAAAAAAAAAAAACAACCCACCTATCTTTCACATCGGAAGAACCCTAATTTATCTGTTTATGAAGTCCTAATCTTGGCAAGCTTTAATTCCATAGGATTTTTGCACCATATATATATACACACAAAAAAAAAAAAATACAAGGATATATGTAAGTATACACTCACATAGTGTGAATGCGTCCCTATGTTTGTTTCATAGATTAACCTGAGTCAGCAAGGATGGTTTTCACACAGCCAACCCTACTGGCAGGGCAGGAGGGGACAACAAAAATCGGTATTAAAAAGTATCTAAACTGTATTTAAGATATTTATCTAAATGTTTGCATTTTATATGATCTGGCTCTGAAAGCATTGAAGAGATCTGGTGGTTTTAAGAGGAAGAATAATTAAAAATTAGTTCTGTTTCGGTAGGTTAAAAAAGACATGGGAAAAGTGATAGTTATTGGCATACATAGGAAAAAGTAAAGAATTTAATTAGCAACCAGATTGTTAAAATGCAGTGTTCTCCTCCCATGCTCCATTGTCTAACTTTTGTGGAACAGGTGCCTAATTTTCCTAATGGGATACATTTTAATTGACAAAGTAGTTTGATTGCTTTACACCAATTTTCAGTTCCTTGCTTACTTTTAATATAATAAACTCCTCTATTTCTACAAACTCAGATGCCCTCCAGAAAGTAATTAGAAGCAGGTTTTATCTGCCTGTCTTTTTTTATAAACCACTTTTTGATTTCTGAAACCAACTAACGAAAAGCTTGATTTGTTCTGCTGATGTGTGAGAGCAAGTAACTTTTAGTCATATGCACCAAGCATTTCAATCAAGTTGTTTGCATATCCATTCATTTCAGAAAGACTCTCAAAATGGATTACAAACATTTAATTGTAAGAGGAATAAAATAATTAAGGCAGTACAAGTGGAAGTTAAAAATATGCCTAAGGATTCACAACAGTTATTGGATCATTCTCATCGTGGGACATAAATTCCTTCTTGTAGTTTCAAAGAACTTTATTCAAGTAGGCACATTGCCTTTCCTGACAACAGAAAGTAAACCCGTGTTTCTTATGTATGTGATGCTCTTTGTAGAGCTGTGAGATTGGTTAAAATGTCCATAAAACTAATCTTTGGAGCATTGCAGCTGGTCTGGAATTCTATATGATTTCTGGGACTTCATGGGAAAGTTGAAGGCTCAAGGGGAAATTACACAATGAACAGCTGAGAAAAAGTTGCATTCTGGCACAGAATCATGCAAATGGGGCACATTCTTCAGTTTTCTCATGACGGATTGTCTCTGAAACTACTGAGCCAAGTTGCTGAAATGCTAATGAAGGAGAAGCATCAATGAGCAGTGTCATCCTGGGGGCTTCTGAAGGGGACAGAGTAGGAGATGGAGGGAGGGGGCGAGGGGGAAGGAAGGAAGGAAGAAAAAGAGAATGAAAAGAAATGGAGCAGGAGTTTCAAATATTGGGGCTGGCCCCCTCTTAAAATTAAGTAGGGGGGTTGGGGAGAAACAGAGCTGTGATGAACTCTGGTGAACACGTTGCTATTGGCTTATAAAAATGAATAAAAGCACTTAAAAGCTAGAGTTTAGTTTGGACTAGGGGGAGGTGAGTGTGGGCAGTGCTAACAGTGGGAGCCACCCTTCTGTTAGATACATGAGATGGGTGTAGGCTCCCAGCAGATAATCCTGAGGGAGGCACACGGATGTTTGAGGGACTCCATGCAGGGAGTGTGGGTGACAAACAGGAGGAGCTGGAGGCCATGGTGCAGCACGAAAACTGTGACATCCTTGCCATTATGGAGCATGGTGGGATGACACACACAACTGGAGGGCTGCAGTGGATGGCTATAAACTCTTCAGAAGAGCCAGGTGAGGAAGGAGAGGTCATAGGTAGCCCTGTGTGTTTAGGGAGTGGTTTGACTGTCTGGGGCTTAGTGATGGTGATGATAGGGTTGGTGTTTATGGGTAAGAATCAGCCAGTGTGTGGCCAAGAAAGCCCATGGCACCTGGTCTGTACCATCAATAGTGTGGCCAGCAGGACCAGGGTAGTGACTGTCCCCTGGACATGGGTCTGGAGAGGCCACACCTCACAAGTCCTCTGTCTAGTCCTGGACACCTCACTACAAAAAACATTTAGAGGCTTGAGCAAGTCAGGAGAAGGGCAACAGAAGGGGGAAGGGTCTGGAGCACAAGTCCTGTGAGGAGCAGCTGAGGGAGCTGGTGGTGTTCAGCCTGGAGAAAAGGAGGCTCAGAGGGGACCTTATCACTCTCTACAACTCCCTGAATAGAGGTTGTATCCAGGTAAGCATTAGCCTCTTCTCCAAGAAACAAGGGATAAGAGTAGAAGAAATGGCTTCAAGTTGCACGACTGAGGGTCTAGATTAGATATAATCTAGGAAACATTTATTCACTGAAAGAGCTGTCTAGTACTACGCAGGGAAGTGCTGGAGTCCCCACCTCTGGAGGTATTTAGAAATGTGGAGAAGGTGCTTAGGGATGTGGTTTAGCAGAGGACTCAGAAGTGCTGGGTAATGGTTGGACTTAAAGATCTTAAAGATATTTTTCACACCTAATAATTTCTGTGATTCTAATGAGAACAGGATCCCATTGCAAAAGTGTGGGGGAATGGAGTAGGCCTTTTACTTGTCTCTAAAAAGTGTTACTATATGCAATTTTTTGAAAAGCCCTTTTATCATGGCACAGAATTTGTGCACTTCTTTTTGTACAGCAGAACAGTTCATTTTCCCATAGGTAAGTGAGCTTTATAACCAGATAGCCCACAGCTCAGCTACCAAGGCTCCTTAAATATTTGGCTTACAAGTACTGGATCTTGGAGAACATTTATACTAAAAATACCCAGAAGGCTACATTTTGCAGACTTTCAATATCTTTCTATTCTCTATCAGACTCCAGTGTAAATGGCTAAAGGTCTCAGCAAGTTGGTCCTGAGCTATTTTGACTGAACATCTGGTGGTTGCTTCCCGTCAGCGTTCCTGGAGGAGCTGCCGGGTGGTGAGAACTTTAAAATATGGCCCTCAGCCCTCCAGATGCAACACGTGTTATTCAAGCTTGTGGAAGGGCTGTGAAAAGTTGGCAGTCACAGAGGAACAAAATTCAGTCATCTGCCTTTTGTCCTCATTGCTGGTGAGAGTAGAAAATTAGTAGGTGTCGTAAGTGTTGTGCAGACAGGAGGAAACTGAACTTGGTGTTTGGGTCAGCGTGAGGCAGGGCTGTGCAGTGGATGTGTCACTGGACCAGTGCTCTCAAGCACTGGGTATTGACCTAGTTTATAACCTCTGGCAAGTCCCTTTCTTGTTTCCTTTCCCACTTTTTTGCCTCAATGTGTCTATTTAAATTTGCTGAAATTAAGATATCTCTTCCTATGACTTTATGTTGACTACTAGGATGGGGCCCCAGTTTTACCTAGGTTTTTCCAGTGCTGCTATAATTTATACAGAGATAAAACCAGTAGAGAACAATTGCACAAAATGTGAAACCCACCATTTGAAATCGTTCAGACCAATTTGGGAATGGCTGTATTGGACCCACAGCAGTTAGGTGTGTTACTGTTGTAGTAATTGTGCTTTAATGGACTGCTTTAATGGTGGTTTTTACTGCTTTGAAACCTCAGCAATACTTACAGCCTTAGTTTCACAAGCAACCTTTAAATTTGGTACAAGTATTTGCACATGCAAATCACTGGGTGGTGCCTGCCTGCCCACGTACTGCACTTATTTATGTTACATCTTGTAGCATTATTACAGAATCCCAGAGCTCTGGGCATGAAGCAGGGCTTGTGCAAGCGCCAGTTTCTGTGGTGCTACAGTGATGCCAGAGAGATGTAGGCAGGCTGGGGACACCAGAGCTCTCCCCACAACAGCAGGCTGAGGGTGGAGTCAGCACCCCGGTGAGTGAGTTATTGCCCACCCCTTTGAGTTGCTGGGCGGGACAATTTTTGAAGATTTTATCTCCAAGGGAGAGGCAGAGCCCAAAGGTATTTTTGATTGAAATCATCACAAGGACCAGAGTCAACCAGGAGCTGGGTTGGCCATTTGGTACTTGATGAGAAAATGATATGGGGACAAGGGACCAGCTATGGAGGAGGCACTTGAAGTGGCATGTGAGAAGACTTCTTTGGGTAACTGCCACTGGCACTGCAAGGAGTTAAAGGAGGGGAGAAGGGAGCAGCTCCTCCCTTGTGTAGTTCCCACAGACACATGCCTATACTGCTGTTAACCTGCAGGGAAAGGGCTGATGGCAACACAGAGATGTACACATTGGACTACAGAGCCTTTCTTATTCCTGCATGGTATTTCAATGACTGTAATTAATGTGATTGTGGATGCCATTGCAGGCCTCATGCCACTTTGGCTGAGTCTAATCTTTCCACATGAAGCCTTGTCCTTCTATGCACTGGTGTCCCAAAATGAGCCAGGACATGCTTGCCCAAGGACCTCGGCACCCTTCCCACTATTGCAGACATCTCCCAGCAGTTATTGCATCCCACCCTGCTCCCAGCCTGAGCATACTGCCCCTCTGACCCTTGGCACAAAGTTGTGACTGTGGCAAACGAGACCTTTTCTCCTTCTTCATTGCTGGCCTTCCTGAAATATCTTCCATACCTTTGCACGTAACAAGGGAATTCTCATCTTCTGAAAATCCTGCTTGTGCTGCTGCTTCCTGTCACTGGTTTCCCAAGCCAGTGCTGTAACTTCCCAATTTGCTGTGGAAGGATTGTTCTTGCAGCCCATCTGTTAAAAAAACTAGTAAATACTGAGATGAAAATATGAGCTGTTTTCTGTAGGATGGCTCTATAGTTCTGTAACTGCTGGAAAGTATGTGTGCATTGGGAGGAGAAAGAGAAAGAAAAGCTGGTTGGATTTTATTGCTTTGATTTAAATAAAAAGTGATTCTTCTTTAAGAGCTGGAGGTTATTTGGAGTTTAAGGTTTTGCAGTGTTCTACTCAAGCAACACTGAAAGGGTAAACAAACAAATTGCAGCAAAGCAACCAGAATGCAGGATAGGTGATCATGGGGCAAAGCAGGTCAGTATAGAAAAGAAAATCCATGCATAAATAAACATGGATGAAAAGGGAAGCCTGAAAGCACAGTTAAGGCCACAATGTAGGACCAAGAAGAAAGCTCCTATATTAGCACCCAAAGTTTCAATTACATCTAATGGGGGAAAAAAAAAACAACCCAACCATTCTTTATCTCTTAAACTGAACTTTTCCAAAGTCTGTAGACGTAACTAAGAAATTTTGTTCAAAGGGTCATCTCAAATGCTATATTGTACACAGCAGTGTGATTACAGTGAACAAGTATTAGGAGATCCTAAAACACGCTGACAGCCTCTAACATGCCTTATTGTGCTCCAGTGCTCCAGCTCGTATGGTACAGTCAGGGGACCACACACAGTTCATAACAGTCATAATGGAAAATTGCACAGGCTGGTCTAGCTAGGCATAATTGGATGGGCAAGAAATTGAGTTTTCCAGCTTTCAGAGTTGTTTACTTGACCTGTTTTAATTTTAGTTGAGATGGAATAATACGTGTCTCCAGGAAATAGCCAGGAGTTGTCACTTTTTAGCCTAATAAATCTCATCTTCAGGAGTGTCTCTGAGAAGTTCACATTTCTAATGGCAAAGATTGCAAACTCTTTTGACACTATAGATTAAATCCAGAGTAGTTTTACAACTAACAGCATTTACACTGAACCAATTTAACTGCTTGAAAGTTTTATAGGAACCAACACTGGGGGTTTTTTCTCAATATCACTTGACCTGCTCTCTCCTGCTCTGCCAGCCTGCAATTTACTTCTTCTGACATATCCTTAATGCAAGTCCTGGTGTGCCAGTGTCACCTTGAATTATGTTTATTTTGAAAGCTTGTGGACATCCCTGTTGGCCCCCCCAGGGAAAAGCACTTTTGGACTGACTGCTGAGAATGAGTATTGGACTGTGTTTACTTTGCTCCAAGTCCAGCAGCTCTTTGGGCTGAAATTTGAGAAGAGGCTACCAAGCCATTTTTAAAAACAAATGGGGCTTAAGCCATGCAACTTTGTAGGCAAACATACCAGAGGCTGCAGAGCTCAGAGTTGTTATGCTTTTTTAGGCAAGTATCTATTTATAAAACAATATAATAAATAAGGAGGGTTTGCACCAGCACAGTGTCTTTTGGCTGGATTATTGTCATGGTGCATTGGATTCTGACAACGCTCAGCTGGCCTGCATAGCTCAGCTGAAAGTTTTTGCCACACCAGTTTTGGAGTGATTGAAAAAAAAACCATAAAAAGGTGTGAAACTCAACATCCTGATATATGAGCCATGGCCCATGAGAAGAGCTGTCCCCAGAGGGCACCAGTGCTTTGGGGCGTTCCTCATTGCCAGAAAGATTCTTTGACATCGTAGAATGGCACAGAATAAATCAGCTTTAGACTGTTCTCATTTACATCTCAGTATGAATTCACTTATCCAGTACCCAAAATAAGGTATTTCTTTTACCTTTCCAGTTCTATGTCAATCTGACTTGAGGTTTCTTAAAGTCACTGTACCCCAGCCCCATTTTCCCAGCAGCACTCTTGCAGTGGGGTTATTGGAGATTCTGAGACTTTCAACCTTTTTTTTTTTTTTCTTTTTGCATTGGTCCATTTAGCAGTAGTTTTATTTACCAAAATATGGGACTGCAGCATAAAAGAAAGACCTCAGTTACTTAAAGCTTGGAAAAAAATCACAGTTGGCATAAGCCAGGAAAATAAGCCATTTTAAGGCAAACTGAAAATATTTCTAATAATTAAATCATACTGGAATCTCCTCCCTACTCCACTCCCCTCTGTCTGAACCAACTTGTCCGTTTGGACCCTGGTGTGTTACCAGGACACTCTGGAAGAAAATTGTCTGGTCTTCCACACTGATTTGAGTTTCTCTGACTCAGTGGAAAATTTGCCTTGACTTCATGGCAGCTGGATCAAGCTTTCTGCAAGTAAATAAAGGATCCCATTTTCCAGGCTTTTGTACGGTGTCTCAGCCCTGCAAAATCTGTTCAGGTTATTAAAAATAATTATGTCATCAAACTTATTTTTATTCCTTTATATTTTGGCTTGAAAAATAAAACAGAAAAAAAAAAAAAAAAAAAAAAAAAAAAAAAAAAAAAAAAATCATTAAACCTTTTTTAAAAAAAAAAAAAAAAAAAAAAAAAGCATAAACTCATTAAGCCCTTATCTAAACCAAAAGTTTGGAGCCAAATGTCCATGTTCAGTCTTTTCATTCTTTAAACAACAGTGTCCTATTAGACAGAGATAACACATAAGGGGTACAGATGACAAACAACACATTCATAGGATCTGCATTCACTCTGAACAGAAGGGGAAAAGAAGTGTGTATTTACCAGTAATTAACATGTTAAATAGTGTTTGGTGAAATCCATAATATGATTAAAAAAATAAGAATTCCTGGATTACAGGGAAGAGCAATTACCTAAATAAAAGCAACTGAAAAGTTGTCCAGAGGTATATAATAATAATAATAATAAAGATTCCCCTCCCCAGTGGGAAATGATTACACAGTAATCCATGCCACTTAGTCAAATATCAGAAAAGGATCCCATAGACCCATAATTAGCAATGTAACAAGCAGAGCCTTGAGAAAACAAGCTGGTCCTCAAGACAATAATCTTCATTGCTAGCACCCATCCAACAGCCTTCAACTCAAGGAGTGAAAGAGGCAGGCGAGATAATAAAGGGACCCAACAGAGGCAGCAGGAAAGTTCCCCATGTACTACTCTGAGTGGCCTTCAAGGGGGTAGGAAGAGGAGACCTGGGAGGGGGCAAAGCAGTCATTCCCTCCCCTCCCTAAAAAGAATGAAAAAGAAAGGAAAAGAATCCAAGTTGCTTCTGCAGAAGCTGCCTAGCGACACACAACTAATTACTACGACCGGTCCCCCTGTTTGCAGATCTTGTTATCAGTAAAAATAATAATAAAATGAGCCCTAGCAGTCTGGATATCTGCAATTACAGTGTGAATTGCATGAGAGGATTATATGAAGTGCTCTTGGCGTAGAGGGTGGGGGACCAAGGCGCTTCAACTTGAGAGCAGAAAGCAGCTGCTTTGGGGCTTTGCACCTGCTGCTCACCAGGCTGTTTTCACCTCTAGACGAAAACAGGCTTCTCTCTGCTCCTCTGTCTCCTTTCTTTTCACACAGCCCACAAATGTAAAAACAGAGAAGGATTTTTTATTTGAAAAAGAAAAAAAAAAGAAAAGGAGAAAAAAATGGACAGAAAATGAAATTGTCTTCTTAAAGAAGTTTCTCTGAAGCAACATGAGGGGCGTCTTAGGGCAGCCAAGGGGAATCTGAAGATGGAGTGTGGGGCCAAAGAAACAGGCAAGCGGCTCCATTTTAATGCAGAGGCAGCAGACAGAGTGCGATCTGAGATTGGCAAAGTTTCAATGTAAATCCAGGGGGCAAGGGGGATGGGGCTGGGATGAGAAGAAAGGACTCTTTTACTGTTTCATGCTTCTAAGTCCTGCCGATCAGCATAAGCTCAGCTCGACATTCTGGGAATAGCAATGAGGCACACACAACAATCAAAACACCCTAAATCTGTTTGATGATTCAGACACTTCGTGCATCTGCACCGACAAAATAGGACTTCAATTAAATAACTTGCAGATTTCCAAGAGGGGGGAAAAAGTCGGGGGAACATGAGGATTTTTAATTAGTAACTCTGAATACAAGCCGTTTTTTTAATTAGGTGTTTGCACTACCACTTTATTCTTGAAGGGAGATTTGTAAGCGCATGGGATTGTTGTGAAAGAAGATCCTGGACAGTTTGTTCCTAACATTTTGTTGCAACCTGCATTTGCTCCTAAACAGCTTTTCTTTAGCAAAGGAAACTCAGCTACAACTCCAAGCAAGTTGTTCGAATGAAGGCAGAGATTTTTTTGGAAGTTTTAAGTGTATACATACATCATAAATACGTATAAGTGTCTGTGTAGTGCCCAGAGTAGGTTTCATGGCCCTGCAAGAATTTTCTTGTCTTCTGTGTTTCAGATTACTCTCTGTGACTAATCTAGTTAAATATATATATAATATATATATATATAATATATACAACTGTAGGCATTATATACATAACTGCACAATACACAGGATTTAGACAGATAGCAGAAGTTTGTCACAGAGTTGAGTGAAATTCCCATATGTGACTTCACTGCTCTGTAGCCACCACTTTTAGAACAAACCACTAATGATTGCAGGCTTCAGAGTCTGAAAAATGATGGGTGAAATCCCAGACCCTTTGAAGTCATTGAGTGCTTTTCATTCACTATTGGGGTCAGGATTCATGCTCAAAATCTCTCGAGTGTGCGCCGGCGTGGCACAGTGATGTACAGGTCTCTCACATGCACATGCACCGTGAACCTGCAAAATCTGCTGTGAAAAGGCATCCTCCCTGTGGCAGGCTGTGGTTTTTGGAGCCTTAGAAGACACATTTGATCTTTTTAGTAGACAAACCACTGAGGACACTAGAATGAGGACACTTCTGTGATAATTTAAAAAATGTGGCCAAAGAGGAAACCAAGGAATTAATGTATTTTTACATCTTTATCTCTTAGTTCTTGGACTTTTTTTTTTTTTCTTCGATAAAACATTTAAAATGGTGTGGAAGAGATTAAAAGTTGGATTTCTCAATACCCACCCAACCCTCCCCCGCCTTTTCCTAACGGGTACAGCAAGATCATGTAAAGAGGGACCGTGATCATTTATCCAAATGCAAACAAACCTAAGTATGAGGATTTACCACAGCCTGACTTTCTTTTTTTAAAAATTTATTTCATGTGTTAATACAAAGACTATTTAGCAGAAGTAGAATGCCAGGATTTGCATATGAATAGATACCTAAAGATCAACGAGATCAACTCATTAGGGCCTGAACATCTAAACACACGAAAGTCAAAGAGGCCAGAGCTCAAGAGCCTGGCTGCTGAGATTCCCAGTGACTAATCTAAGCAAAGCTGATAGTTTTAAACTTATTAGTATTTTTTCCTGCCTTAACAAAAAAAAATCCTTTACCTGAAATCAAAGCTCAGTCCAAGAAAAATAGCCTTGTGATTGTGTCTGGGACTTAATTTCTTCCTTTGCCACAAGCTTTCTCCATGGCATTGGGCAAGTCATTTTGGAAGGGATTCACCTGACCCAGCAGTATCTGTCTCGAAGAGAGGGATTTTAACCACCTCGTCATCCGGGCTCCCTTTGCAGTCAACACAAAAAACAGGCACTTTCCAAAGGGCTGTTCATTCTTGCTGTAGTGTCCCTCCTAAAACAGTGTCTAAATCTCTGGCTGCAGGTGCTTATCTTGTCCTCTTGCCTATGCCAAGAGTGGCTCAGAGTAGTTCAGACTGAAATGAGTATGGAGTCTGATGTGCCTCAGTTCATCATCTGTAAAATGGGATTAAGTGATTAATGCTACCTCTGTATCTCATGGGTGAGTTAGGAAGTGGAATATATTATAAACCACAAGATGTTCAGATATTAAAATAGTGAGAGTGATATGAGTGCCATAAAAAGATAAGGTCCTGATCCAGTATCTGTGGCAACCAAGGGAATCTCTCCTCTGGCCTTTTGTGGGTATTAGATCAATCAATCCCCAGTGACATTATCCATTCACTGCAGAGTAAGTGAAGGTATGGCCAGAATTTTTCCACCGGCAGAGAAGGGAGAGGGTATGGGAAAGCCCTGACCTTACTCTATGCTTGAATAGTAGGAAGAGGGAAAGCACAAACAGGCTTTCAAAGCTGCCTACAGGATTTGGACACATCAGCTTATTAATGTTAGCGGAAATTGGGCATCCACATCTCTGGAAATTTCAGCCTCTGCATTTACAACACAAAAAGAGCCCAACCACAGAGGAGATATTTCCCTAATCTTGGCACCACTGCAGATTTTTGTTTGCGCTTCCTTGGATTAGACCTTTAGCAAACGACAGTGCTTGGATGTTGCAGGAAGGATGCATTTTCTCCTCACTCACTCAAGGTGTAGCAGGCAGTGTCAGGGCAGCATATTCTCATGGCTAGATCCTGAGCCTGTCATTAAATCTGTCTTTTGACCTTGGGCAAGTCACTTAACCTCAGTTTCCTCTGACTGTAAAATGTAGATAAAATATTCCCTGCCTCACGGCAGTATTGGGAAGATTAACAGTTAGACATTGTTCTGAGAACCTTGAATAAGAGCTGTGAGTGCATGCAGAGCACTGTTTCTATTGGATACTGCTTTCTCTTTCTACATACAGAAGGGCTGACTTTTAAACTGGCAAGAAGCCCAGGCCCGTGACTAGTGGTGTGCCCCCTTTGAATGCACAATAACTACAGTTGCATGCACAAATTGGGTATCCGTGCATGGAAACTGGACACACAGTTGTTTACAGAACAGAAGAGTTTCTCTCTCGTGTGCCCTTGGAAAACTCAAGGACTCCATTTATTAAGTAGAAAAAGCAGTGCCACCACCCGTGCAATATCAAACAGTTTCTAGGCAGCATTTTCAGCAGGTTAATAAGGTAAAATATCATTCCCTCCAGAGACTGTAAGGTGGGCACTTTACATTGACCTGAGTTAAAATTTCACACTCATTTTACAGCTCTTGCAGACTGTCTTGGTCTAAAAGTGCCAGGCGAGACGTTTTGGGGAAGTTGAGAAGGGAAAAGATTTGCAGGTATTTTGTTTGATGTGTGTAAATCAGGACTGAAATAAATGGCATAGGTGGAGTTTACCCAGAGATAAATGGGACTTGGCTGAGAATCTGGCACTCTTTATATACAAGCCCATAAACAAACCACAGTCAGAACAGCAGACGCGTTGTGTGAAGCCTCAGGAGGGCTGCTTGGCCAGGGCTTGGGCTCTGCCACCCTCACTGAGGAGCCCTGCTCTGTGCTGGAGAGCTCTGGGGATCCCAGCAGCAGCAAGCTGTGATGGGACGAATGGAGGCTGCGTACTCCCTCTGTGCACACTCTGATCTCCAGGCATTTTCCAGAATTAGAACTCCAGGAAGAGAACAAAATAAATGTCATTAATAATGTGGGGGTGAGAGAAGAAGAAAGAGGGAGTGAGGGCAGAGAGCCACTGGCCAGGACAGCATTATTTTTTTCTCACTCACAGGACTCCTTTTGCTGCAAAAGCTAAACCTTCAGGCTGGAATATCTCACATTTCTGTATTCTCTGCTTTCCTTCTGGCTATCACGGGAGGTGTCTAGAAGAGATATCAGCAAGGTTTTGTAAAGCTTTCCCATGCCATACAGCTTCAGGCACAACTTGCTCCAAGAGCAACCTGCTTACAGGCACCTTCCCATGCCCCAGGCCTGGTCTGTGCCTTGGCCCTGCTAGCAGCAGGAGCCAATGTTCCTCTCACACCTCAACACACTGAAAGGAGACGATATTCTGGGATGGCATCAGGCCTTGTTGCCTTATTTATGGTGAAGGAGCCGGCTGTATAGGCCCCTCTTCAGGGTGGGTGAGCAGCATCAGCTTAGGATGTCCCCATCACTACAGCTTATCTTCTTTAAGCAGTAATACACTAATTTACTACTGTGGTAGGAATGATTGAAATCTTTAGACATAATGGAGGAAGTTTAATAGGGTCTACTGAGAAACCCAGGTGTTTAGATCAGCTTAAAAATAATAACCTTCTCCCCTGCTGAGCACTTTCTTTTCACAATAAGCTCAGCTTTTATTCTTAACCATAAAGACTACCTCAGACAGGAAATTATTCACGTGATTGGTCTTTACAAGTAGCGGAGGGTTTAAACTCGGGGCTGGAGAGGTCATTAGTGGACAGCCATGTGATTAACCTTTGCTTGCCCGTTTCTTTTCACACTTTGTTAACAGCTCCCATTATTGCCCTTCTGTGTCTCAAGGAAGTCGTTTATTGACAGTATTAAAAATACATAGCTACAAATTCCAAAGAGCCTATCCTTGTGTAAAACCTCCAGTAATTTTTAGCCAGATGATACACATTGGGCAGAGCCCCTCAATTTCTGGCCAAAGTGGATCCAGAAATAAATTTGCCCATTAACACAGGATCTGAGTTTATACGTTTGATTTACCCATTGCAGGACCGGTTCCTGGGCCTATCTCAGAAAGTTTTATACAGCAAAGAAAGCTAAGGTTTAGTTCACAGTGCCATTAGCACTTGTCTTAACATATCACAGCTTAATAGGAGTCACACCAGACACTGAGTATCTTTGAGCAGAAATGGGCATCCAAAGGACTTTGAAACCTTGATCAAAATGATGAAGTCTTCCAGAGCTGTGGTTTGATTTTGAGATAATCAATCTGCTACTTGTTTTCAAACCAAAGGAGCAGCCTCGGGTTTCTGTTCTGGCCTGCGCTGGCCGTGCCCGGGAGCTCTCGGTGCAGAGTGTGACACGCACACCCAGGAGTGTGGCACGCACACCCAGAGGGGCTCGTGCATGGGGGGATCTCTTCCCACAGCCTTTGGTTTAAACCAAAGGAAAACAACACTGAGGCAAAAGCAAAATGCCATGAAAGAGGAACGCAGTTTCTGTGAATATAATGCCGAGCAGCAGCAGTTTTGCACCAGTCTGGATTTTGTGAGTGTCTTGCATAAAATTAATAGTGAGGATGGCAACAACAAAATAGTGCAGCAAAGGCTGGGGGCAGGGGAGAAGGGTGCCTCTTTTACTTATTTATTTTGCATTGTTGTTGCAGGGTAAGTTCAAGAGGGAGGTGAAAGGGGGGAGGTGTTCAATGGGGGCTTTTCCAAAGCAAAAGGGTCTTTTGGACAGAAAGAGAGTGTCAAGGCATTTTGACAGAAAGTGGCTGAATGTGTCTTTTCTAGTTAACTTCTGTGAACTGCTGGGCATTTCCGCACACAAAGGGGCACTTTCTTGGCAGCTGAGGAGTGAGGGCAGAAGTCAGAGAGGGCAAAAGAGGAAGAAAAAGGAGAACATCAGTTTATGAACACAAAACTTACAGTAGAATTTCTTTTTTTAAGTAGAACATGACATGTACACTGAAGAAAGCCTCTGGGCAGGCATAACTTCCTCAGCTGGCGTTTATTTGGCAGAAAACCCAAGCCTCAGTGAATTTAACTGTGCTTCAGGAAGCATCCACCCACGACATCACTCAGCCTGTGCTCAACCCAGCAGGGTGCTGAACCCCTTCAGCTCCTCTTGAAGTTGCTCAGTGTTGTGGCGCTCAGCACCTTGCAGGGATGAGGCTGGAGCTCAGGATGGTTGTGAAGCATGGAGAAGAAAATTCTGAGATGTGTCAGTGATCCTAGAGGTAGCTCCAGTGCCAGTGGCCCTGGTGTATACATAATTTCTGATATCTAGACTGGATAATCTAATGGTGGCTCAGATAGCTCTGCACTACATTACATGTTAAGATATGTCCTAAGAATTCAGCACTTCTCCCTCAGTTATACTATTTAGACTTTGGGGTTTTAAATTGAATGGGGAAATTAAAGTACTTGACAGAAGAGAAAACAAAGGACATCTTTAGGGATTATGAAAGCTTTCATAAAGATAAACAACAAAGAAAGCATCTCTTTTTTTTAGCTTTATCTACATCTGACTATTTCTTAAGCTATAACCCAAGCCAGACTTAGCCTTCCTTTATGATAGTTATACATCAGAAGTGAGACAAGATTTGGAACTCACTATGAAAGAATTACATGAAAATCTATTCCAAGGGAAGGGTGAGATCCATCAGAATGGTTTGTGCAGGTCTGTAGAAACACCTGAGATGGAGCAGTAAGGAATTAAAAAGGTGTGCAAGAGCAGCAATGACAGGAACATTAGAAACAGGAACCTCAGCAACAGCTTATAATTGTAGAGTATATAATTTTATTTATTCAGAAGGGAAATGTCAAAGTAAGGTCCCAAGGCAAAGACAGCTTGAAGTTTAGTTGGATCCACAGGCCCTTCTGGAACTGACCATTTATGTCTAAACTGTCTAAAAAAGTAGTTTTGTAAGTCAAAATTCTATTTTGTGTTTTAGTTTTCCTATCAGAAGTAAGAGCTCCAGTTTAAGCAAACTTACTTAACCTACAGTACTCTTTAAGAGCAAAGGGGGATAGAGGCACAAGAGGCAGGTAAGGACTCATTAGGATGATTGTGCTTTTGAAATCTGTATTAGAAAGATGTATCTGTTCAGCTGCATAAAAGCATTTTATGAACAATGTACCAGAGGTGTTAGTGATATTATAACAGTAAAAAGCCTCAAGCCAACAACATTTTAGTAATTTACCTGTACCTGGTTTCAAACGTCTAATTAAAGCTGTGTCAGAGCTTCTACATGTTTTCAGCCTTCCAGAGTGTATCTTGAGTCTTGACTTTAAAAATTACCTGCTGGCTAAAATTTGTCATACAAGGACTTACATAGGAACATGTTTTAAATAATAATAATAAAACCCCACTTTGACAGCTTTATAAGTTATTACGGTGTTTCAAAAAAGAAATCTGTCACTTCAGGTTTTCTTAGGACCCCCTGGAAATGCTGCTGTCTGTTAAACAGCAGTCACTGACACTTGGGAATTGTTTCTAAGTGTTGGGAGTGAAGCCAGGTACCTCAGATGAGGCACGTTTCCAAAAGAAGTTATTGCAGGTGTGTTTTATTAACTCACCACCCTGTGTATTTCTTCTGCATTTTAGGTCAGAAACTTCAAGGGCTGAGTGGCCCTGGTCTACTTATTTTTTATTCTGACTGTAACACAAAGGCAGGGTCACACTTTGACTAGGCCTTGTGCCTTTGTTTTGTGTAGAAAGTTTTGTTGGTTGGTGGTTTTTTGGGGTTGGGTTTGTTGTTTTGTTTTGTTTTTTTTTTTTTTTTTTTACAGCACTAAAACCTGAAACTTGGCTGAACTTGAGATTCTTGAGAGCTCTCAGCTGGAGTTGTTCTGCTGTGTACTGCTCCTTCTTCTTCCACAGGAGAGGTGTCAAGGTAGGAATATGGGCTCTGCTTTCAAGGTAAGAATATAGTCCATACTTGTGTGTCCCAGTGTTGTACCAAAGTCACAGATCAGAGTCACCTTGAATTTGATCTGACTGAGAACACACATTGTAACCTTATTTTTGTCTGTCCCAGCTGTCCTGTGCTGGGTACCAGTCACCTTCTGGCCATGAGTTCACAGTAAAGTAAGAATTCAGTGTGCTGTGGACATAGCTCTTACACGTGCTGGATACAGCACTCTCTGGTATATGTGGCAGGACTGTCTTCTGTGGTAACTCCTGGCTGTCCTCTTCCCTTGGATGAGCCCAGAGACCTCACTGAGAACTGAGTGTGGGGAAGCCTTGACCATGCTGTGAGTGAATGGATTTGGCACTAGGTGAGAAAAACCAATGGGGTTTTTGTCACACAGTTGTTTTAGCCTTTAAGCTCCTGCACTTCAAATGCTTTTTACCCTCCTGCTCCCTGAGGCTGTCACTGCTCCCTTAGGAAGGAGACATCCCTGGTGATGGCTACAGGGTATGGTTGCTCACCATCTTCCTGAGACTTAGCATCACCATCCTGATGGCAGCAAAACCTTTGATTCTGAATCCTGAGGCTGCTCGTTGTCCCTGAAGGGCTTGGCATTCCCTTGGTTGTTTTTCCTGTACTGTCACAGTCAGAAATCAGCAGGGGAGTCAGTTACTGGCAATATTCACTTTTTGAGCCTGGTTGGGTTTCTTTTATAGACTGGACATGTCTAGGCAGGTGTAAAGGCTGTTCTTTTTCCTCATGTTGGCTAATGTGACCTCAAACCTAGTCTGAGCAGGGTTTTTCAAATGTTCTAAGATTTTAGGGAAGGGAAAGGTCTTTTCAGGCTTCTTTTCAGACTGATTTTCAGGGCACTCCTTGGAGTTTTAAATACCAAGAGACCTCATTTAATACCTTAGCAGTAGCTCACTGCTGTTCAAATCTGATCAGAGCCGCCACAAAAACAGTTGCTTTTCTGCCACAACTTAGTGACTAAGCTTTCCCATTGTAGTGTTGGTTTTGGTGCTTTTTATCATTTTTAAGTTCTGGTTTCTGTTATATCTGATGCACCTGTTATGATTTGGAATGGTGACTCAGGCAGGGAGTGTCCAAGTTGGGATCTGAGCTTTGCCACATGCTGGTGTGAGAGATGAATTCTCTTCAGCCACCTGTGTCTCCCTTATTCTGTGTGTAAAAGGACAGTTCTTAGCCCTTCCCCATTTAACTGAAAGCTTTTAGAAGGATAATCTTACTGCTTTGGTGGGGTGGCTTGCTTGTTTGATTGGGTTTTTTTGACTGATAGCTCCAGTTTTTGCTATTATGCCAACATTAAGTAATGAGAAATTAGTAAAACAACACTTATTCCCACCCTGTATATGGTACACCATACCACAGTGCCAAGTATTTTTTGATGAGAAGATCTAAAGAAGTCTCTACACTTCTGCATGGGGAATGGCTACAACGGAGGGAGGAAAGACAAGATGAATTTTTTGGACAGTCTTTTATTTTGAAATCCCAAGCTGAATGGCTTGCATGGACTTGCTAGCCAAGGGGAGAAGAGGTGCCAGTGACGTTTTAACACCACAGTGTTAACACAATTTTAGTCCTTTCCTTTTCTCTCATCCATTTTTGTCCTGAAAGTCACATTTACAAATGTATTTTGTGGCATCACTGATGCTTTGTGTGCTTGTATCGAACATTGACTATTACTTGCATTTTTTAATATTTTCATAAAAAAACAGCTGAGTAGGCCCTCTGTGTTTCATCCTGGTTAGCACATTCCTGGGGTTCAATGGGGCATCTCCTCTCCAAGCACTGCCTACACCAACTGGCACTGCCAGAGGCTTGGCTGCCTTTTCCACAGTGCTTTCTCAGGGTGCCTCGTACTCAGACTGCCAGCACAAAAGCTGATTCAGACCAGCTTGATGCTCAGGTATACTGAGAACTGAACCACAAGCAGATACCATCAAAACACATTTCACTTGTGACCTTTCACAGCCAATGAATTGGAGGGATTTTCCTTTGCTGTGGATCAAATTTAAAACTACTTCCCAGGAGTGAAAGGTCATCTCGTGGAGTCATGATATCCAGTTAAATACAGCTAAATAGAACTCGTTAGCATCACAATGAATGGAGTTATATATTACCTGCTCTGGAGGATGACTGGGGTGGGTGGGGTAGATCCCTCATCACCCTTAATAAAGCACCACAATAGCAGAGAAAAAGCACAAAGAGCAGAATTTGACTAAATCTGCCCTTTAAATCTGTTTCTTCTGGCCAGCAATATGAGTGGTCAGAAAAAACATGGGAAATGTCACATAAAGGATGTATTCTCCTCTTGTCATGTTTGCATTCATGGCAGCTACAATTCCATCCAAGTGAGAATATACTCTGTACCAGCTCCCAGCGGGGCTTTGATCTGCAGATACAGCCTGCTCTGAGGAAAAAGGAAATCCAGTGATCTTGTGTCTGAAATTAGAATCCCACAGAGGGGCAAGCTGCCCCTCCAGGCACTATCTGATTGGCGGAAAGGCTTCATATATAAGTGGATCCATGACATCTTTTATCCTGCCAAGCCAAAAAATACTTCTGGGGAGTATTTCTTGCTCTCCAGCCCTTTCCTAATGATTATTATTTCAGCCCTGCTGTGTCTGGTCTTACTTCATGAGGACTGCTTTTCTGAGTGTAAAGCTGCAAGGCTCTTTCCTCAGCAGTGGCAGCAGGTCAGGGATGTGAAATGACTGCAGGAGGCTCTGGGATCTTTGGTGAAGAGGCTGTGTCAGATCAGGGGAGGATCCACACACAAAACTTGGTGTCATCATTCTGCGAAGTGAATAGCTCGTAGTCAATCATTTACCTTGGTGATCTGGCTTTTTCTTTTCTCCGTCCCCTACTTGGCATTCTTGGGTCTTTGTATTCTACTTCTCTATTTTCTGGGGGAGGGAAGGATAGATGAGATCAAAGTGAAGGATCAGCTTCTTTGTTTATAATAAATAAAGGACTGTTTGAATTCTCTCAACCTTTTTTTCATGTGGCTCCTTTGCCTATATGTATTGCTTTGACTTTTCTGTACTTATTCAAGGCTTAATATTCATAACAGCCAAGGAAGTTACTGTCATTAGGAGTCAAATAGAGCTGGGCATCTACAGAGGTTCTTTTGCTGCTTAGCTCTTAAAGGATCATAGGGATCTCTGCTCTAGTGTCCAGTAAAACTGAATGTTGGAACTGCTGCACTCAAAGCACCCACCTCACTTAGCAAATTGCTGAGGACCAGCAGGGATGTGCAGGCTTTGAGCCATGATGGATGAACTGTCACTTTGCTGTTGTGGATGGTGTTGGATTTCTTCTCTGGCTGGTTCAAGCAGACCCAACCTGCAGCAACTGTTAGAGAAATAAATCAGCTTTTGCATGTCTAGTGGCTACAGTGCCCTGATCCCAATCTTCCTCTGCTGCCTCTCAACATCAGGGTCAGCAATCTGCTGCAATTCAAGAACCAAGGAAAATCAAAACCAATTTTTATTTCCAAGTCCTCTGAGTGTGTCAGTAAGTTGGTGAATTTTGCACCCTGATGAAACTACTGGAGAAGCCATGGGTGTGATCCAGCACACAGCAGTGCCTCTGGTGGCTCTTCAGGCATTGTGGCTGCATTCGAAGCACCAGAGCAAAACCATGCAGCTCCCAAGCCATTATGTGGAGAATAATTTTGGACCCTTATCCTCTTCCAAGGGAAACTCCTTTTAATATCTCGCCTCAAGTATAATATACCAGTCATACTTGCCACCAGTGTGTTCTGCCAGCTGAAGGAAAGCATGTAAGGGAAGAAATACAGAAAGGGGATCAGTAATGAAGCTTTACATTTATTCATACTAAACCAGGGATTAGCTATATTGGGTGTAAATTATTTTGTTAATGGACTCAAATAAACCAAAACTCAGTGTTATCAGTGTCCCTGTCTTATCATTTCCAGTGATTGACTGAGGGAATCTTGACGGAGGATGGTCCTGGGAGTAGTCCAGAATACTTACTAATTTTTTTTTCTTTCTTTTCTTTTTTTGAATAAGGCTTGAATTTTAATGACTTCCAATAAACCTGCCATCCATGTACTGGAAATACCTCAAAATTTCCACCCCTGCCTAAGGCAAGCTCCACTGGAGTTAGGCAGTGCTGATTTACACCAGCTGAGGTGCCTGATTTGATTTTATTTTTATAGGATTTTTTTGTCCTTGGTTATAAAACTTTTACTAGCTGGAAGAGATCACATTCCATTCAGGAGCTCACTTTATGTCCTTCAGATAGGAAATCATCACCTTGGTGCAGACAAGTTTCAGCATTTCAGCACCGAGAAAAGGGGGAGCAGGGAAGGGGGGCAGATTTAGCTTCCTAAGTGAAGTGCTTCACACAGATGGGGAAATGCCTCCAGGAAAAGTAGGCAGAGGGAGCTTGTTCTGTAGAGAACATCTGGAAATGGAGATCTGCATTTTCCTTTTCTTCATGCTCCCAGAGCTGCAGGGCAGTTGTGTCCCAGAAGGTGACTCCTGCTCTGATCCAAGCTCTCCCCATCCTCTGCAGGCTCCTCCTTTCCCACAGGATTACCCTGATGACCAGGGGCATTTCCCAGGCTAAGGCTGCCTGAACACGTAACATGATCCTGGGATCTGTCATCCTCTGTTGGGTAATCAGCCACTTCTCTCTACCCCTATTTTTTAATGAGGAAATAATCCTTTTTCTCCTGCTTTTAATGCAATACGTCTTTTTAAATGTATGGAAAGGCTGTGCACTTCTGAGCCACTGCTGAGTGATTCTATCAGTTGGGTTTATCTTAGAATTATTCTGCACTTTTGTGGTTTCTAAGGCAACCACACTTTTTGAATGAGCTGTGGAGTAAATGAAGGTATCCAAAATATGTGACAGACAGATCAACCTACATGATGTGCCTCTGATATACTGAGTTACCTGCATGTAGCAGTTCAACTCTTTAAACATTTCAGGCTAAATAGTATCTTGAGCTCTTACAGAACCTGATTTATGTCAGCTACAAATCTGATTCTTGCTGATATGGAACATGGTGATTGGTATGGCCAGGAAGATAAGGACTGTGAAAGGCAAAGGTGGTCCCTAAAGACTTCAGCAGGTTCTGGCAGTTTTCATTTGAAAAGAACTAATTGCAAAAATACTAAGAATGTTATCATGAGCATTGGTCTATGTGCAATTAAGGGATGACAGTGTTTGTTTCTGTTTTCTAAATCTTTAAACTTATTGGGAATCAAGGTACTGGGATTCTAAACTTTCCAGTCTCATTTTCTTTGCAAAAATGGCACTTTCTCTGTCTTTTAAAGAGAAGTGACTTTTCCAGTGTAGATCAGTTCAGAACAACAGAAATCAATATTATTTATCCTGAAGATAGTAGCACCACTAACAAACTGCAAGTAATGCAGGAGAAAAGAGGATTTTCCCTATATCTGGTAACATATGAACATGAAATAGCCTGCAAGCTTGGAGAGAGATGGCTCCTGGTATCAAGGTGCAGCTCAAGTCACCTCACTTGTACCCAGCCTTTTCTCTTGCAGAATTTACTTAGTGCTTGGAAGGCTGGATGGTGTGGGGGGTTTCAAAATGACTGCTCTGAAAGCCATTTCAGAGCAGAGTGCCCACTGCACACGGCAGTCATGTACAGCTGGAGGGACTGATTGACAGCTTCAAGGATGACTGATAGGAGAGGGATTGAGTGGAATATGGCTTTCAGTTTTCTTTCATTTTTTCCCCAGAGCTTCTCATTGGCCTTGTGTGGGTATTTTTATATTTCCATATTAGTGCAAGCCTGAACCATGTGTGTCTTCTTTCAGACCAAATAATTAAAGGAGGCTTTTTATAATGCCAGATCTACAGTACAACAATGCAGTATAATATGTACTTTCAACTATTGTGCACACCTCTTTGGCAAGGAAGACTTCTGATGCAGGCTTTCATCTTGCTTCATTTTTATGTCGTTCAGCCCTGGTACTTTTAGATTCCTGCCCCTCCCCCCAAAAAATAAAATATTTGTTTAATAGATTTTGCATTGCTCTTGCATTTCCATTTTTAGCACATGCAGATGTGCTCTCTCTGATGGAACCTTTCATTTTGCTAAATGGGGAGAAGGATTTTTGCACACACCAACTCAGCTGCAATTAGGATTATTACAAGAAATAGATCCAGGGAAGGTTCCTGTGCAGCTTGGTCTGAGGTTCCTCGGCAACAGACAGAGGGGATAAAAAATCGAAGATATTTCCTTCATAATATTCATTTTTTTCTTGTATATAATCTCTTCTTGGGTCTTGACTTCCCCCAAGCCTCCCTGAACACCCCAAGTTCTCTTCCCAGGAAAGCAGACAGGTGTAGCTGTAGGGATCCCATGGGCCTTCTGTTGACGCCATCAGAAGAGGACTCTTCAATAATGTGCTTGAGATATTCAGCAACTCTCCTCAGAGCAGTCAAACGTTACTCTGTCTTTGATTTCAGCTCTGTTCTTGATTTTGGCTAAACAAAAATTGAGGCTATGCCCACCAAAGCTCTGGCATTTCAGCTGTCTTTATTCTGCCTTTGCCACTGAGTTAAAACAGAGAAAAGCAATTCATTTTCCAAACCCAAGCATTCATTTTCCTTAATCTGAAGTCAACAGCAATTTGTTGTTATTCTGTGACATCCTTGCAGGGTTTTCACAAAAAGCTGGGTAACTTGCTGAGTGAGCCAGTCTGCAAAATTGCAGCAATTTTGTGTGGCACCAACATGGCAACAGTCACTGGGTGAATGCAGCTCATCACCTCCAGCTGATGTAATTTTGAGGTACCCAAAATACCCCAGTCTCAGAAATGGAAGTGTAGAGAGTGATCTGCTGAATTCTGTCAGGCTGCTGTGACAGGGACAGTGGGCTTGGACCTCATGTCTGCACTAGCAAGGCCTGGATGTGCCAGGGAGCTGGGGGCAGTTGCCATTAGGGAATTAACTCCTGCCCCTCACACAGGCTATGAAAACAATCCTTATAAAAGGGCAGGAGGGAATCCCTTTAACTCCTAGAACTTGAGGGAAAACATTTTTTTGTGGGAGGGTTATTTTAAAAGCCTCCAACCTGTTTTTCTAAGGAAGCAGTCACCAGCTTTCCTAAAATGTTTGGACAGCCTAAGGACTGAAAGGTCTGAAGAGCTTCTCTCAGCCAAGCAAACTCAGGAGACTGCATTTCTTTATGCAAGTTTAACAGTGGGTGGTAAACATGGAAAAATGTCTCTTCAGTAACATTGCAACGTGACACATCACGTATAGCTTGTCAGGAAACAATGTCTGGGTTATGTTTGCTGCCAGGTATTACTGCAGGAGGAGCACTTGACATGGGATGTCTTTTTTTCAGGCAGTTACTGGGTGGGGTTATCCACACCACTGCAGGTATTTGGGGATTAGCTGCACATCATTCAGCAGAACTGGGAGCATCACTTAGCAGAAACTCAAACAATGACTGCTATGTGCAGCACATGCTTTCTTTGAGGAAGTCACATGAAATATTCCAAATGTCCCCTGAACCACTCTGACTTCTCTAGAAATGAAGTAGATCCTCTCAGAGACAGTTAGGAAACTGAGTTAGCTCAGCATCTTCTTATAAAGCAGGGTAATTTCTGAATTTTAAAGCTTGGGATTTCTGTTGACAGAGATAGTTGAAAAGGGAAGGAAAGTGGTAGCTGAATGGTCTTCACAGGCTGTTTTCCTTTTGGAAATCAATGTAATATCCCCCCACACCACCCATACGTGCAGGTCTAGGACTATAACAAAGAGATTTGCACCATTAGAAATAATTTCCCTTTAGCTGATATGTTACTTTATTTACATACACATATATATACACACATAACTGTTATATATATGCATATAACTAAGGACAGATCAGATCACTGGATTGTAGTGCTAACAAAAATCCTAGAAAGATAAAATACTAATTCTTGTACAGCTGAGAGCATTCTATTCTGCAGACCTGGCCTCCTCAGCAGATAATTAAAGGCCAGATGATAAAAGTTTGGGTATGGCAGTGTGGTGGTACTCTCTTTTTTTTGACAATCTTTCTCGATAGCAAAGTAAAATAATTCTGCTGTTATGTGGAGCCCAGATAAAACTGACAGCATGTGCCAGTGTGAAATTTTATCAGGTGAAATGCCTTCCCAGGAGGTGCTGGTAGCACTGTCTTCTCTGCCAACCCAAAAGGCTCTGCTATGCTTTTGTGGTAACACTTACTGCTAACATGAATTCTGGGAGCAGAAATTGCTTGCTCCCTCTGAGAACCTCTTCATTCAACATTGGTAATGACCAGGCCTCCTCCCAAGCTCCTCCTCGAGCACCTGGGTGTACTGAGCTCCATGGATCTTCCCCCACAGGCCTGGTTCTCTAGCTCCTGTATCATTTGTGTGATTCCCATCTAAACCCTCTCCCCTGTTTCCAGATACACAAGTGGACCTCCAAACTAGACACGGTTTTGCTGTTGTGATCTGAGAGTAGTTCCCCACTGAGGCAGGATCACTTCCCCAGCTCTAACTTGATACCTCCCTTCTCACACCCTGAGAGGACACACCTGCCCTTTGAGCTGCAGCTTTGCATTGAGAGCTCATGTTGAAGCTGTTATCTCCACTGACTTTTTCAGTCTCACTCAAGGTCACGTTTTTCCAAGACAGAATCTTCCATCTTACAGCTGTAATCTGCCCTCCAGGTTCCCAGATGTATCACCTTGCATTTGGCTGTATTAAATGCAGCCACACTGAATCACAATCGTTTGACCAGGAGATTCAGCTCACTCTGTAATAGTAGCCAATCTTGGTGATGTCTGCTGAAACCTTATCAGTGAGAATTGTATATCATGACCCAGGTTGTTGGTAAAAATCTTTAAATCAATATTAAAAAAAAAAAAAAAAACCTCTGCAGTTCAGACCATGAGGGGATACTTCTACATTTTTTCCATGCATCTTGCTAAAGGTATCCTGCGAATTGGTATTTCTACCTTAGAAATTGAATCCATCACAAAAATGGTTTTGAGCTATAGAAGATATATACATGATTAGTCTTACCAGAAGTTTTAACTGAAAATTTCACTTACTCATTAATAACTTCATTAACGAAATATCTTTGTGAGCCTGCCCCATAATCCTTCTACCCCCCTTTAAATCCCAAAACTATCTCCCAGACAGGTTTTCCAACTCTTTACCTGTGTTGAAAATAGACTAATACATAGACTGGTATGAATTATGGCACTAATTATCTGTTATTAAAATACCAAACAAACTGTTGCTTGAATTTTCTGGGATTGCTCTTGAACTAACCTCTGTACAGTTTGGTTTCCTAAAAAAATTTATTTAGTCAGACCTGGACACCACTCATTCCTCACCAGCAATAATTAAAGTTATGAGTCAGTTTGAACTACATTTCCTAGTGAGACTAATATTCCAGAGCTGTTACTTAGGAGTGAGTTTTGAAAGCAAATTCCAACAAAAAGAGTGGAAGAAGGAGGCTCAACATTATGTCCATTGTTCAGCCAAAGCCTGCTGCCTCACAGGGACTCACCTTGGAGAAAACCTTGGCAGAGCTGACTCCCTAAGTGCCAGGGCAATAGCTCAGTGTGCTGCTTGTCTCTTTGTCTCTCCCCACTGTTTTCTAATGTTAGAGTAAGTTTAACGTGGCATTTCTCAACCAGCTCTGTACACGTTGACCACAGTCAATGTGTTACACACACTCTGGAATGTGCCACACTTGTGTTGCAAAAATGTCTATATTTGGTAGGTGCTGTGTCCTATCCTTATTTCTGGTCCAGTGCCAGCATCCTAGGAAGTGGCTTCTTCCTCCTGTTTCCCAAATGCAGAACAGATATAGCTGCAGACAGTTCCTGCTTTTTTCTACATATTTATTTAGCACTTCTCTGTTTCAGTCTAGTAATGATCATATGTGTGACCTATGGTTTGTGTGTTCTTAATAAGCTTTTTTTAAAACACTTGTATTCAGTTCTTTTGGCCTTAGATATTTCGGGAATTCTGTTGGCTTCACAGAGCAGCAGACTACATATTTAAGATTAGAGCTTTGATTTCACCTTATCTTGTTTCCATCTGCTGTACACACACTTTATATCATGATGATGCATCTACTTGCAGTATGTACAGCTGCAATACTGACATTAATGAGGGCTCCAAGATAGCATCTTTATTATAATAAGCGGTTAATATGGCCCTAAAATGCTGCTGCTTGTGGTTCTGCCTCAATATGAAGCAGCTGGCAGCTATGTCAATTGTCATTCTGAATATATTAATATACAAGAAAATGAGAATTTATTAATATGAAGCAATGCACAGAGATTAAAGGAGGCAAACGGGCCCAGAGCTGCAGCTGACCTGGGCAGCAGCTTGCACAGAGCAGAACCTCACGTGCACCTGGTGAAACAAGGGCAAGAGTTTTGCATTGTGATTTGGACAGAAATTGAAGCTATTAATTCTGCCTAAAGTGTACAATTGTCTTCACCACAGCACCCAACTCACCAAATTCTGCTTTGTGATGATCTTTCTGAATAGAATTCTACTGCATAGGAAGAATATCATGGGAAAGCATTATCCCTATTTTGCAAGAAGACATTAAAGAAAAGTACTAGTAGCCAAGCCCAGGCCCCTACTCTGATTGTGAATGTCTGAAATGTGCTCCTCTGAGTGTAGCATCATGCTGCAGACACATCTCTGCAGCCTGAAGGCCACATATTCTGTATTTAATAATGTGTTAAAAAGCGGACTTCTGATCTTACGTTGGTATCAGGTAGAAAGCACAGAAAGTTCAGGTGTAAGTGTGATATTTGTCATGTGTTGTCTTCTCTTTCTCCTCGTACTGGTGAGGGACTATCAGTGGGGCAACTCATCCAGCAGCCTGTGAATGACAGCAGTGTATGTTCCACAGAAATGCTGATTTTTGAGACAGGCCATCTTCCCATCCCAGCCTAACAACCACCGTCCACCTGGTGACAGTTTGGAAGAAAAATGAAGGTGAAAAATCAGAGCAAGAGGAACAGAGAGGGGTAAAGCTGAAGATGATTCGGGAGGGGAAAGCAACCCCTCCATAGATTGCATTTGCCCTCGCTCGCCTTGTGAATGGGGACTAAGTCGAGGTTACACAGAGACGTTAAAAAGATGAGACACGACACAAGAGGAAGCGGTGACAGGATGAAAGGTTCGCGGAGATCAAATGAGAGAAATGAGGACTCGAAGGGTCAGTCCTCCCTCTTATGCTTGCAAGTTCGGGCATTGGCTGTGCAAGGAACCAGGTTTGACAAAGCAGAAGGACAGACAGAGGGCTGCAGGGCCAGATCCTTCCCTCTGCTGCTCCGGGTTTCCCTGCGTGACACCCCCAGTGACTGCGGGGCACAAAGCTGGGAGCAAAGGAGCAGCGGCTCCTCTGAACCAGCTGTGCAGCAGCACTTAACCCCCACTGGGTGGGTCACAAACCTGAGATTACATCCTTGTTCCCCAAGGCCTGGGAGCACTTTGGGAAGATTTTAAGAGCTCAGCGTTTAACCGTTTATTTAGCAGCAAAGAAAAGAAAGAACAGGCTCTGTCTTGGCAAACATTTCTCTATAAAATGGGAATGCTCATGAGTGACTTGTTCTCTGGAAGTCCCATGGAATTCCAAATGTTTTTCACTCTCTAGTGAAAGCTGGAAAAGCAACAAAGCAGTAATAGCCAAAAACATCCCAGGAAATATTTGGAAGCTGTGTAAAACTCCTACAGTAATAAGGGATGTAACCAATCCTGCAATAAGACCTTGTGCAAAGCTGCACAGTGATTATGTATAACCACTGCAAGGTGAAATCCATATCCTCCAGTAAATTCTTCTTTCTGCAGACTCTGGTCTAAAGTGATTAAGGAGAACAACTAATGCCTCTCAAAAGTGTATCTACAACTTGAAATGGGAAGATTTTGAGGTTGAAAGCCATACTGAATTTAGTGTGACTATTCTGTTCAGCTCTATACCCCATGTACATAGTAGCCATAGGGCTGGCTCATTAGCAGTATTCCCACCATTACACTAGTAAGGGAAGATAATGTGTAAATATTAGTAATATCCCTGAGTAACTTCAGTCTTAGGGTTTTTTTCCTGGTCCAAAAATATCTATACTTTTTCCTCCCATTAAATATGGAAACATAAATTCATTATTTGCTTACTCTGTGAAGTGCAACATGGTACAGAAACTTTAGAGGTGGTGCTAATGAAAACCAGCAGCACCAAGTCAGCACAGAGGTGCAGCTGGAGTGGTGAGCCTGGGCTCACTCACAACACCTAACACTGCACTGGCATGGTCAGATTGTTACTGGGCTCTGAGCTGGTGCCTCTGCAGGCTGGGAGGAAGTGGCTGGAAGGGTGCTCTGAGTACACTGGAGGATGTCCCAGAAAGCTCAGGTTTGCATTGTGTGGGCAGAGCCTTTGTAGCAGCTCCTGTAGGGTCTTCCTCCTACTGGACTTTGCAGTTAAAATTCTCAGCATCATGAAAAGTCCTTGAATTCAGTGGGAAGGCAAAAAGAGGAATCTTACAAGGAAAAGATCATTTTTCAGCAAATATATGGGGAAGGGTTTTGTGAATGTGCCAATGGAAATTAATTACTTTCGTAAAATTCATAAGTGTATTAAGCCAGGCTGCTCACCGTGACTTCAGACCTTGCACAGGTGATCTGCTACAGAAGTGCGGCTTTACTCATCAAAATTCTTTTAATTTGAAATTAAATGCTCTTAAGAATAGATTTTGAGATTAAGTATTGAACCTATAAGAGAAAGTGTGTGTAAACACAATCTGTAACGTAAAATGACATCCTGTAAAAGAAGAAATTGTTTCAATTTGTTTTCACACGGTTTTCAGTTGAAACCACACCCCTGTGGTCCAAAAACTGAGAACACCTCCAAACAACACTTAATGTGTGTGTATGTGCATTAATGAATTTCTGTTCTCAGTAAAAGAGGACTGCATGTCTCAGCACTCTGAAAAAGAACAGAGCATTCAATCCCTCTCCATAGCAAATTCAGCCTTCAACAAGTTAGTTCTTCCAGGGATGGCAGTGATGCAAAACTGCTTTGCAAATGTTTTTCTGGGTTTTGTTGCTAGGTGATGACTTGGAAAACTTTGCTATTCCTGCTGAGAGGTTTAAAAAAAACAGGCCTCACATTAAAGAGTACAAAAAATAGGCCATCTTGCTCCGTAACTCCCATTTCCTAACTCCTGGAGTTTGCACCTTGTGTGCCTTCTACGTTCTCACGTGCCCCTCTCTCCCACTGCCTTGGATCTGCTTCCCAGAAACTGGAGGCCCAAAAAAACCACTTCTTTTACAGTGTAAGAAAAGGAAAGATTGTTAATCTTTCTATGCCTGACCAAAATAAGCAATTCTGCAAGTG
The DNA here is from genome assembly GCF_017590055.1 of Onychostruthus taczanowskii. Lineage (NCBI taxonomy): Eukaryota > Metazoa > Chordata > Aves > Passeriformes > Passeridae > Onychostruthus > Onychostruthus taczanowskii. The sequence goes on from NW_024499684.1 coordinate 7,757,845, forward strand.
TGCACTGATTTATACTGGCTTTTCCTTTCTAGTTAAATTTTAACAGCTTTAAATTTTATTAATCCTGGATGAACAGGTTAATTAGTGATTACATTGTTGCCATCTCTTTCACATAGAAAGAAACAAGAAAGGCTTGGAGATGACTCCACATCTGTTTGCTGAATCCTACACCTGGTCTGGATGCAAAATCCCTTGACAGGGTGGCACATGGGTAATTGATAAGGAAAAGATGCAGAGATGACACTCAGGGTGGGAGGTCAAAGAGTTAGTCATTGGGATATTTCCAAACTAGGCCTGTTGGTGGGGGGAATAAGCTGTATTTATTCAATTCATCATTGGTATTTGTGTCTCTTGGTGCATTTTTAATACAATTTATCCAAGATTCCAGCGATGTGGCCTTGAACTAATATATGGCTAAACACAGTATTCTCAGAAACAATTAGACGCTGCTGCTCTCCTTGAAAGCTATTTCTAAAAGCTAGAGTCTGGTGCTATAAACTGAATATAGGAACAAGCATTTTTTTATATGTTAGGTCAGGACAAGATATCAATAATTGTTAAAAATTATCAAAGCCAGAGGAGCAAACAGCTATTTTCAGCAGCCAGAAAATAACGATCATTGACCTTTATAGCCTCAATTTGCAATCTGGCTCATTTGTAGCTTAATCCTCTTTCATGAGGGTTGGCCTAGTAAGAAGACCCCAAATCTCATCTGTAGCAAAGTTCTTGGCATTTGACAACATTTGGTCTCTTAAAGTGATAGCGTTTCTTGAGTGTAACTGGCACTGTACAACTCTATTGAAAGACATACAGCCAAGAATTTCAGGCCCTAATCCTGTAAATCCTTGCATTTTCTTTTAAAATCTATTCATGTGAAAAGCTCCCTTGGCTTCAGGGCACCATTGGTATTCATGACTTTCAGCACATGAGAATTTCTGTATGATCAGGGTCTGACACCAGGAGGACCAACAAGCCCCAGGGTCTGCCTGAGTTTCCATCACCCATTTCTGGGAGGCTTTTGGCAGGTGTGGTTTGGCTCTGCCCTGGGACTGGTTTCTCTCCCTGTGCAGCCTCCACAGCAGCCCCAAGCACTCGCAGTTGCTTTAACACTTCATCAGTTCTGGTGTGATGACAGGAGTTGTGTTCTGTCCCATCACCAAGCAGTAACTTAGGTGAGGGGTGGGAAAGAGGCACTTGCTTATGAGTCCAGGGATAAGCAGCACAGGAGCAAGTGGCACCGACATTGTCCAAAGAGGTTGCTGCATTTCTGGCTGGTTTTTTGGATTTTTTTTTCCTTTAATGAATTTAAGTAATTGAGAATGTAGTTGTGACAGGTGGATTAGCTTCTTTCCAGCCTTCACTATACAGAGTGGATGGCAAGTCTGCTCTCAAGATTGAGATGCATTTATTATCTAATTATGGAGCATAATTACAGTTATGGAGCATGGTGCAATTGTCCAAATACTTGGAAATTTGGACCCTTGCAGCAAAGAAAAAAAGTCTGGATAGCTGAGCTAGAAGATGAGCTAATGATTGGTTTGGTTCTCATTTTGACTGTAACTCTGTATTAGATGCCAAGAATAGTCTGTGGAAACTCCCTTTAAAGATGTGTCTTGGATCAAACAAATGATTTCCAAGCAATTAGTTGAAGTGAGGAAACTGTCCAGGACAGACAGTTAATAAGGGCTACATACTGCAGGAGTTAACCAGGGGGAAAAAAAACAAAACAAAACAAAAAATTTAAAAATTAAAAAAAAACAAACAAACCAGTTTAAAGATTGTGCGCTTTTCTGGGGATTTTAGCTATGTGCACCCAGGGTGATCTGTCCATTTCCTAACTTTGCATTTCCAACAAGCAGCCAGTAGCAGAGAGGAGCCCCCTTAGTGACAGGGGAGAACCTGGGAATCAAGGAAACACCAGTGCAGGTGGAGGATGTGGTGATTTCCCAGGGCTCCCATCAAGAGGATCATCTGCAGATCTGTACCCATAGATGGGATGTGGCAAAATCACCTTGGGAAGCCTCAGCTTGGCCCAGCAGTGATTCACCCATGCACTCTACCAGCCAGATCCGGGCCAGAAGCTTCATTAGAGTAGCAGAAAGTAGCAAGCCATGGTGGGGAGTGAGAGGAAGGAAATCAAGCCATGAGAGTGTGGACAAGCAGCTGCTGGCTCTGCTCTGGGCAGTCTGGAGCAGGACCCAAAATAAAAAGAGAGAAAGCCTGTAGCAGAATGCCTCTCAGTGCTACTAGAGAAGGTAACAGTACAAATATTATAGAATGTCTTGTGAGGGTGATGCCTGACTGCAGAAAAACCTCCATTTCCATTAAAGAATTAGGTCGAGGAGGTGCTGCTGGCAGCCACTGTCAGTCACAGGGAGCGTTGTTGCTGATACTCATATTTGCTGTCAGTATGCACTCTGGACCTGTTTTCTTTTAATAAATAGTCTCCTCATTCAAAAAATTGAGGTTTCCATCACACTGAAGGCAATCACAGGTGGAAATAAATTTTTCAAGTCATTTTTTCAAATAGTTTCAGCAGATGAAAGAATTGGAGTGAAATAGCTGATGTCTTTGGTGTGAGCTCTGTCACTGAGCTGGTAATTGAAGGAAGAGACCATTGACAATGTATTTCAAGGCTTATCCTTCATACTTTGTTTTTTCCTACAACTACTCAACCAGAATTTTATTTTTATTTCAGTTCAGAGCAGAAGCAGCCAAACAGATAATATCCCTCTATATAAAGTATAAGTAATTTTTTTTCTTTTTTTTCTCCACTTGTCAAGAAAGGAGGAATACACTGGTTTTGTTCCATCCTTTTCTAGGCAGGTTTTGGTTCAGCAGCCAGGAGAGAATGTGTCTCCATCTCTCCAGATGTGTACACACAGGTGGAGCTCACTTGGGGCTGGAGCAAGTGAGGTGAATCCCATGGGGCTGGCCTGAGCACAGACATGCCAGTGCTGTGGCCTTGGAAGGCTAATTGGAAACCTGCCCTAACCAAGTGAGCAAAGAGAGTTGCTCAGGGGTATAAATGTGCACAAAGGAGATGAGGGGGTTCAGATTGCCCTGGGCTGTTAGACATGCAAGGATGCTTGGGTTTGCTGCTGAAGGATTGGGTCTGAAAGGGTCTCCAGAGCTGCTTAGGGATTCCTAAAGGGAATCTTTAGACACTGGTACTTTCCTAACAGGGCTGGAAATGGTAGCTGAGGAAGAATTTAGGTGTAAAGGTGATCTGTATTTAGGTGGTGCTTAGGATGCTGGGGCCAGCTATCAACAGGTAGAAAACGACAGTGTTGAAAGCAAAAACAAATTATTTGTTGCTATGAACATACTTAAAGGGGTTCCTACCATGAGACCAAGAGGAAATGGGAAAGAGGAAAAAGATCTGGAGAGGTTTACATGCCACTAGAGTTGCTTTGCTTTTTCATGTGACTGGCAAGGCTGTGCTGGGGGATCATGGTACTGCCTTAGGCTCCATGCAGTGAATGAAGCCAGGATGGAAGCTTTGCAAGGGGTTGATCTGCTGACAGATCCAAGCTCATTTTCTCACAATGCCATGAGCCCAAGCAGTTCCCACCCATCCGCTGGTCCTGGCTGCTCCCCCTGTCCCTTCCCAACTGGCAGAACTGTTGTCTGCGGGTCTGTGTTGTGAACTGGCACAAATGGATAATCTTTTTCCAGCTGTATCAGCTCTGCAATCCACTTCAGTGTTGTGGCAACACTTCCAAGGGGGAGTGGAGGCCGTGACAAGCAGCAGGGCGTGGGAATATCTTGGTTTGATATTGCCATCAGGAGCCTGCCCAGAAATGTCTCTGAAATTCAGAGGAAGCAAGCACCACTTTTCTTACAGGGTCACCGTGAGAAACTGTGTAAATTTTTTTCAGAAATCATGCTAAAACAATTGTGCCTTCCAACTCAAACACCCCAGAACCAAAAATGTGATATCTGCAGAAGCTACAGGAAAGGGTGCCCTGTGTGTCTTTTGGTAGTGTCTGGGATGTCATAGGCAGCACTGAAGCAAAAGTTTTCAAATAGGCTTCAAAAAATAAGTAATTTTCTGTTTTTCTCCTATGTTCTGACTCATTAGGGATCACATTTTCTACCTAAACAAGAATCCTTTTTAAAAATGTAATGACTACAGAAGTTAGGGCTTTAAGCAAAATAGAAATGTATTGAGACTGACACTAGGAGTGTGGGAGTTGATAGCTCCAACACTTTTACTTGTAACTACTGTCAGGATTTTGAAATTCAGTTGAGTGGAGAGGTGTTATGAGGCAGCCAGTTTAGAAACATTTGAAATTGGGTAGTTCTGCCTCAGCCCTAATTGCAAAAGGAAAGAAAAGCATGTTTAAAACAACAATATTCCTCTTTTCTCTGGGGTCCTATTGAGCAAAAATGAGGCTTTAAAGAAGACTTTGTTCCAGAACTTCCACTGCACTAAAAGATTATAGCCCCAATTTTTATTTTTTTTTTTTTACTTTTTTTTTTTCTTTACAATATGAGAGAAAGGCAAGTTCACTGTAAGTTGAAAAGCAAATAACCTGGCTAGGAATTTCTATGTACAAAGCAGATGGACACACAGAGCCCTTTTTGAAATACTTGGGTATGTCTCCTTAGCCACCACAGCTTGTTTTGCACTCCATATTGCTCCACACAGGCCATTGTTGCCATGCACCTGTCAGTAATTTTGGAGGTTCATCTACCTCCAGCAAACTATATTTAAAATCCTCAGTGCTGATTAGAGGGAAGGAAAAAGTTCAGGGGAAGGGATTTCCTAGTTCACAAATAAGAATGTGCAGTGGAGCACTCACTAAGTAAACAGAAAACATGGGCAGCTGAGAGAAATCAATTTAGCTGAACAAACAATGTTCCATGTAATGAACTACTAATTATCCTTTTATGCCATGTCAGTCTGAGTGATTACAGAGCTGTGCAGTTTAATTTGACGTTTGAGCATTGCCTTGCTCCATTAGCCTCATATAAAGCTACGACACGTTGAGAGGAATTAAAAAAAAAATGGTGGTGGGTTGGGGGGGAAGTGGGCTGCATTTATCCAGAACTAAGTAAGCACCTGTAGCAGTTATGGGGAAAGAAGCTTCTCCATTTCTTTTTCTGTTGTTTTTTTAAATCTTGGTTGTCGTGAGAGGGGCAGCACTTGGGAGGTGAGGAGGAGGATGGCTGGTGCTCACAGAAAACTGCTTCAGTGTGTTGATAATGTCCCAGTTCTTTAGACCTCATTTTAAACTATCATTGAGGGCTTGAATAAATAAATTGCATAGATCAGACACGCATACAGATCAAGGGAAAAGTGGATGGTAAACAATACAGTGTGGGAGCAAATATATTTTCCTAGATACTTTCTTTTTACTGGAGATTTGCACACAGTAGGTAAATCAAATCCCTAGGTGCTTGGGCAATCTCGTGGTTAATCTAGGACTGAAGGACATGTATTATAAATACTGCTTTATTATCACACTGTTTGTCCAACTACCTGTACTGATAACAGGATTAGAGGGAATTAACATATAGAGAAAGCTAAAGACAGTTTGTTGGGATATATATTAGGGCTATTAACTCTAGGAGTACCAGTGAAGTACCTGTAGTCTGATATAGAGCTACACATTTTGGACCAGATTTTTCTTTCATAAAAGGTAAGGCAAGCCAAACATCACCAAAGTTCTCAGAGAAATTTCCATGGGAATGGTGCAGATGCAGGGGGGCCTGTGCCCTGTGTCTAGGTAATACATCAACATGTGATACAGTGTCATAAGTGATAAAAATGACCCCAGTGTCCAGTGGAAATATTTATGGGGTTGCATTCATTTAAGCATAAATTGAAAAGCAAATGTTTAAAAAACATTTGGTGTAACTGCCTGACATCTCTGCTATGCACACCATTTAAACATGTGCCATGAAACCTGCCAGGCTCATTCTTCCCTCACTGGGACATAGATGATAACTCACAGGTTGGGATAGTATTTTTTTAAAAAGCCTTCCCAAAACTGGGAAACTCAAAGAGCCAGTTGACTATTTTGGCTGAGATGCAGCTCCTAGGAGGCCAGATCCTTGGCAGGGGCAAGATGACTTCTATGCAGAATCCCTCTCTTGTGCACCAAGGATGGGGCCTGGCACAGAGGACACGGTGGCCCCTCTCCCACACTTGCTGTGGCACTCAGCCTGCTCGCTCTGGCCGGCCCCCAGGCTGTCCTTTGGGTCTCACAGGTGCCCCCCACCCTGCCTTTTTTTTTCTTTACCTCTGTTTTGAACTATCCCTCTGACAGCCCTAAAGCCTGGGTGCCCCTGTGCTGGAGCCGCGGTGCCGCTCAGCTCGGGGAGGCCTGGTGGTGTTTGGGCACCTGATCGCTGCACAGGCCATGGCCCTCAGCCACCCTTGGGGGTGTTCCATGGGACTCAGTGCCCCGCCAGGTGATACCAGTTTCTTGGTTGTTCTCTTTTCCTGTTTTGGTGCTCATCCCACTGGTCTGGCCTGAAGCCGAGTTGAATTTCTGCTCTGCTGCAAGGCATGAGCGAGCTGCAGGCTCTTACCCCGGGGCTGAACCGGCCCCTGTGTCCGTCCCTGGTGCCCGCTGCACACATTGGGGCCTTTCTGCGCTGTGCGTTCGTAGCTCCCTTGACACTAATGGGTGTGACATGTGTCTATCCAGGGAGAATGGCCCCCATTGACTGCAGCAGCTCCCCGGCCACTTGATTAAGCCAAACTAATGAGGCACGACCGGGGCCAATGGGAATGTGTGGGACTGAGGCATTGCAAAATCTGGTGGAAACCTGCAGCTTTACTGGGGGCTGGGTTTTGTTATGCCAGGCAAAGTCACGGGATGCCACGGGATGGAGTGTGCAGGAACAGGTGCTGTCACACAGAAATGAGCAGTGCAGAGAGGTTTGTGCTGCTGGTGACAGCACCCGAACCGCCCTCTTCAAGTGGTAATTACATGGGAGGGTGCCTTGTGTGCTTAGCAGGGTTTAACACTAGGTTTGGTCTCGGCTCTTGCTCAGTGTCTTTCTACATTCAGGGTCTGAATTTGGCCCTGTGGCTTTTTCTCCTGGGCATGTGCACAGGAGAATTTTTGGCTCTTCAGCAGACAGCCCAGTGTCCAAGGCAGGCAGCATCCTTTGGAAAATGGGAAAAAAGGGGAAAGCAGAGACACTGTAGGAAGTGTTTCTTGCACATTGCAGCTCTGCAGGAGTCACCAGAGGCATAGCCTGTCCATGGGAGCTCTCCCTCATGTGCACTGCTGGCCACTACTCCAAGTGCAGAGCACCAGCCGTACTCACAAGAGGCTGGAGGAACATGGAGGAGTAAACTGGGCCAGATGCAAGAATTCAAACTCAAGGCATGTGCTTGGCAGTTCAGTGTGAACACAACTGTGCTTGCAGAAAAACAGGTTGGGAGAAAAGTCAGGAGACTGACACCTGAAGAACTGAGACCATGGACATGGCCTCCATGAACAGAGACAGACCCCATAGGGACACAAAATGCTGCCTGCTGAACTGAGACCAGGAACTTGCTGCAAAACACAGCATCATCCCAAACCACTGTGGTAATGTGAGGGCACAACCTGGTAGTCCAGGGCCAGACTACAAAAGCAGATAGGTCAGTTGTGGATTTTGAGAGAAAAAGGCATTAAAAAAACTCTCAATTCTATTTAAAGACTTGCTGTTTTGGAGAGCCTGGGTGAGAAGTTGCCTGTACTTTCCCCTGTACTTTACCTACTGGTACATTCCAGGTCAGAGGAGGTTTGTATTTTTGTCATATTGCAATACTTGCCTTTATGTAAGTGCTGCTAAGAATAAAATTAGCAGTGGGAGAAAAACATCAGTTTGATGTCTAAATTTGGAAAACTTGATGAATAACTCTATTAACTTCGTTGTAGGGAGAGAAAAGAATAGCAATCTTTTGTTTAAAGAAAAGATAAAATAAATATTAAATAAGAGCTAATTCCCCTCTCTGGTTTTCTGAGGTGGGTTCTTAAACACTCTGCTGTCCCGTTCAGAGGATAAATTTGAATTGGCTCTGACCTGTGGGACTCTGGCTTGAGCAGATATGGTCATCTGGATCTGAGAGGCTTCGACATGATTGTCAAATGTTCAGTATTTGTGAAGGGAAGAGCAAAGGTGGAAGTAGGGTTTGTCCTCCCACAGGGCAGGTTCCTGCCAGGTTTAGGCAGCACAGCCCCTGTCTCAGGACACCAATTAATCAACAATAAGCAGCACAGGGCAGGGAGAATGCCAGCCTAAAACTGCCCCAAGCACCACCAGTTTCTTCCTGTGTCTGCATCCCAGGCTGTGTGGGACTGTGTTCTCCAGTCAAGCCCCACAGTGATCACAGCCACCTAAGGGTCTTCTGGCTTTGTCCAGAGCTCTGGGGGATGCTGCCCATCTGCACCTTGCAGGCACCTCTTTCTGCCTGCTCCAGGGTTTAGCACAAGGCAGTAAAGTCACTACCACAGACCACAGCATTTTATGGGAAGAACTGTTTCCTTTTGCCCAGTATCTCTGGCTGCTGTACCCATCACTTTTCTTGGCATATCCAGAACAGGTCACTTTTACCTTTATTGGTAAATTAGAGATTACTGATCAAGCAACTGAGATTAAAACAAGAGCTTAGAAATGAAAATATTTGTTATTCAGATACTAGGCTAGTACAGTCCTTGTCAGTCTTAAGAGGTGGATAATTTTCTGGTCATCTTGTTTGTTCACTCTTCTAAGTCTTTCTGGAGTAAGAAGATGGCTTGTAAATGTGAATGTCCTGTTTTATTCTTCTTGCCAAGAGGCAGCCTTGGGTGCTTAACAAGCATTTCATTCTCTTCTTTTGTACTTAAATTCGCTGGGCATGGAGGAGAGGCAGTGCATAAACTCAGCAAATATTGTTTATGTTCTTCCTGTAGCTGCTCTTTGGACACCTACAGGTCATTAATTCCTTTGTTTCCATTCAACCTGCCAGGAGCAGCTCTCCTGCCCAGTATGAGGTGTTCCCTCCATGTGGGCTGCTGACCCATTCCCACTGAGCTGTGCTACCAGACGTGTTTGGGAGGGATCAGGACTCCTGGGACATTGCTAGCTTTCTGCTGAGACTAGAAGAGATGTAGGTGATATGGCAATAATACAGATAACCAGAACTCTGTTTTCCCAACCTAGCCTCCATATACTGATAGGGTTATCCAAAAGAGTGATATTATTAATTTTGTGGGGACATCAGGCCTTGCTAGCAGGTGGATGCTGCTGTTGAAAAGGGAGTAAGAGCTATGCTGTGACTGCAGATCTATCACACCAAAGCCCAGAGCTGTTACTGCACCCTCCAAGAAAAGCCTCTGGTGATGGAAAGAAAATCGGCATCATCCTATGACACTGCTGTTCCTGTAGGTTGTGAATTTAAAAGAAGGCAGGCTGGGGAAGGGAGTTTGGAAATCCCTGCTGATCAGGAGTTAGACTATTTTTCTCCTTTAAGAACATTTGCTCAGCTTTTTAATTTCCAGTGTTTCCAGTTGCCATATCAACCTGAGAAATTTGCCTGGCAATTGATGGCATATTTTTCAATGGATGATTAAAAAACTTAGTTGCATCAGGTTCAGCATTTGTTTGCTAGGATTTCACTGTGTGCTGTTTTACTTCATTTCCAGTATTTTCTTTCCAAGCCATGTTAGCAGACGACCAAGGATGCGCATCCTTCCTCTTCCCAGGCACATCTCAGGTTCAGGAGTCCATGTGCAGAAGTCTGGAGCCAGGTCAAAATACAGCCAACATCAGTAGCTGGGAGAAAGCCTGTGGGACACATCCTAGAGGCTGGGAAAGGTCAAAGCATCAACAGAAACACTCTGGCTGAAGGCAAGTGGCAGTTTCAGCTTTTTTGTTGCTCTGGAGAGCAGTTGCAGGAGGCAGAGTGGAGGGAAAGGAGGTTGCCTCTGGCTTTGCTGTTGAACAGTGTATTGGTGTTCTGAGAACCTGTGTCTGCCTCCAGCAGAACTGAGGTGGGGAAGGAACCTGCACCCACTCCCAGTGGTACCCAAAAATCCCTGTGTCCCCCCATCTGTTCACCCCTGTCCTCTCTCCAGCCCATCCCTGCCATGCATGGGTCACTGGTGCTAAAGGGGACTAATCTGCCCCAGTGCAGATGAATCTGCTGGGACTGTTCTGTGGTGAATATATTGTTTGGTTTGTTGTGGACTTGTGGTGGGGTTTTTTTCTTTAAAAGGAATAAGAATGGAAAACAAGAAAGTCAAAAAGCCCTGAATCTTTACCTTTTTAAAGTGGAGACACCGCCACAGCAGGACATAATGGCTCGCTGTGGTGGTGGTGGTTTGCCTGAGAGCCTGGAGATTTATGTAATGAGAAACACAATTCCTGCAAAGAACATTGTTAAATCTTTTCAAAATTTCAGCTATAAGCCATTTTATTGCTAATAATATGGCTAGATTCTTCTTTTGAAGAATCTGGGAATGTTTGACAAGTGGGGAAAATGGAGAGGACTTGAGGCACCATAATCTGTATTTTCCATTTACCTTGCTTGAAGCTTGAACAACACATGTGCCACAAATGATTTGTTTATTCCTAAGCGCTCCCAAGGAGCCCAGTCTCCATTCTCAGGCATATAATGGCTATTCAAATGAAAGCTTTAATAGGTTGTTGCAGATCTGATACCAATGCAGTGAGAGAAAGAGATATGCAAATATTCAAAATTAAACAAACTAGCTCCTGCCCTTTGCCTTTGGAGATGCAGTCTCAGGTCTGGACAGTGTCACCAGTGCAATGAGCCTGCTAGACTCAGCTCTCTGGAGAATGAGTTCGTTTTTCTCCTTTCCCACCCCCCGCTTTGCTTTACAAAGCTTTCACTTGAAAGTGAAAGTTATTTTGCTTTAAATATGTAGCACTCATGGGGAAGGACAGCCCCAATGAGGGCTGAAATACACAACATGTTCAGATTTGAGCCTGAGGAACATTTCTGGGGAAAGCTCCTCTGTGCCGGTTTGTTCCACATCTTAAAGCAAGGCCCTTAACTTCAATGCCTTCTGAGCATTTCTTCATGCTGTAGAAACAATTTTGGAAGAGTGATACAAACAAAAATCCAATTAGGGGTTACAGTCTAAATAAAATCTGTTTCTGCCCACACCACAAGACAAATCAGGGGCTTCACTGGTTCTTAACACCAGTTCTTCTGTTTCTTTTTTGCTCCATGTCTTGTGTGTATGAGTCAGGCCCCAAAGCCACTTCAAAAATTCAAAAATAACATGTCATCCACCTAACCATTGAAACTGTGCTAGCAGCTACTGTGTGCACTGAACAGCGGTGAAAAATAATAATTTTGCATCAAGAACATCATAAAAGTTTTTCAGTGCCTTCCAGGTTCTTGTAAAACTACTGTTATCTTGTCCAACCCTCAAGGCTTTTTGCACAATTATCAATTAGTTCTGTGGTTGGTTTTCAAAAAGACAGTGCTGGAAACAGAGCAGCAAATCACAGAGATGGAGGTGGAAGCGCAGCTGTGCCTCCTCCACAGGATGTCCATGCACACCTCAATTCTGCTCCTGGTTCAGGGGCACAATCTCTGGAGCATCCCTGTACCTCTCTTTCCCTCCCATCTTCTGTGTTCTGATCACAAGAGCAAAACTTGCCTCTTGTTCCATCATTATTGCTGGTGTAACAAACTTTGTCAGCAATAAAATATCTCTGGAGATGTGCAAACATCTAGAAAATCCCTGAGCTACAGGGGTTCAGCTGAAGCTGCAGCTTCAGACATGAAGAGAGAGCCCCGTACTCAGCAGAAGGCATGAAGGGGACCTTGCTTTGGCTGGGGTGTTTGGACAGTGTTCTGGCTGTAACAGGTACCAGAGTGTGTTGGAAGCAGTGTAGGAAGTGGGTTTGCAGAGATTTGGAGCTCTGCCTCACTGATGTTAACCAAGGCTGGACATCTCAGGGTTTCAGGGGGGAGGATCAGATGAGGGCAGATGAGGAAAGGGCTTCAGAAAATAAATGCTCAACTTTAATTTAGCTAGTCTTTTCCTTCAGAACCCAGAAGGGGGTCAATTTGGCCCAATAGCCAAAATGATAGGGAAAATAAGATCTTCCTTTGCAAGCGTGAACAATACCATACAGAAATGTTCCCAAATCTGTGTTTTGTGAGACTGATTGGAGCGGTAGCCAAAACCTGTATTTGAATGTGGCTAGACAGTGGAATTAAAGGTGATCTCTGGCCATGTTTAAACATGAACTGGGCCATAAGCTACTTACAGGCTGTGGTTACAAAAGAATAGAAAGGGCTGACTCACAGTGGGAGAGCACGAGGCTGGTGGGTTCCCATGCAATCCTCCCTGTGCTCTGCAGTGCCCACGCTGTTCCTGGGGATCCTGAACACCCCCTGCTCCCCAGACACCTCCCTTGACACTGGCAGGTCGTTGGTATTTCTGAAAGCCTGACTTAAAGGCTGAAGATGAGAAGTGTTTCTTTTGGCCTGTCAGCAGCACAAATGAGAAGAAAGAATGGAATTCTCCAAAGTTTTTCCAGAATGTGTGCCCAATACAAACAGACTCATCCGGCTTCCTTGCAAGTGTGACTCCCAGATCACAGCTAAGTCAAGCACAGACTTCCCTAACACCATCACCAGTGGCATTAGTGTGCTGAAGCAGATTTGTATTTTTCCAATTAAAAAATATTAATTAAAATCTGATACATCTTGTAGGAAGCTCTTGATTTTGGCCCACCTAATTTTCAGTTTTATGCATTTTTACTTGGTCAGCATTTCATAATGAAATATATTCTTTACAAAAAGGAGCACATGATTCTATAGGAGAAAATATATTAAGGATAAAATAATATTAAAGTGTGAAACAAATCAGCATCTAATCAGTTTTTGTTTCTTTCAGACAACCAGTTATCAGAAATTGAGATCACCAATTCTGGTCCTGTTTAAGACTGGGAAGAAAATGCAAAATTCTGAAATGTCTGCAAGGTTGGAGAGCAATTTTCCACTGAGCTCTCCTCACGTGAGATTGCAGAATTTCTTCTGTTTTATCCTTCTTCCCTGGCTCTGCCACCAGGCAATTCTGTTCACACTATTCTTCAAGACAAAATCTGAGCCAGGCTGAGATTTGTGCTGATGGTGAGTGCCTTTCTTTCTATTTTTCTTTCTTTAAATAAAACAATTTCCTAAGGCTTTGAAATGGGGCTGATAAAAAGCAGCTTTTAAAATGCATTTTAGTAAATAGTTTGAAACCAGACCATAAAGTCTCATAACTGTAGGTTTGCCCTTAATTATACCTCACTGACAGCCCATTTTCCTTCTCCTCTGCAACCAGTCTCCTTTTTCTTTAAGAGCAAACATATTGTATGCTACTTTTGAAAGATTTGTGGAGTTTCACACAAATTCGACAAGATCTGTAGGTAAACAGTGTCACCTAGTGGATAACTGGCATCGATTTTTCCAAAGTGTGGAAGAAGTTTGGCCATGTGGTTTTCCATTTTGTCCTAGAAAAAATATTACCTCAAATTGGAAGGAGCCCTGTACTGAGAAATGTAATCACTGCCAAATGACTGCAAATCCAAAGTGGCAGGATTTGGTGGCCAGCACTGAGTGGGACATTTGTCATGAGCATCGGCACAGATCCAGTCCCGTCACCAGCTACAAAGGGGAAGAACCAGATCTCCAGCTCAGTGCCTTTGAAGAGCAAAAGGTCATAACAGCACATCCTGAAATATTCATTTCCTGCATGTAAAGGTGTACTGGACTCCACATCATCTCCTGCACCATCAGCTGCCCTTCTCCAGCCATAGAAAACAAGAGGATATCAGGAGGAGTCTGCCATGTTATCAGCTGAGGCTTCTGAGCAGTAAAAGTTTTTTAAAAAGCCCCAAACTGGCAAAGTCCTTGGGGTGGGAGATTTGTCAGAGTATTGGAAAGCAACAGAAAGAGTACAAGCTCCATCTTTCACCCTGAGAGAGTGGGATGATAACTTTGGGGGTGTGGTGACAGGTATCTATGAGAAAAGCTTCCTAGAGAAAGCAAGAGATAAGCCTTGGAGAGCCTTCTGAGTTAGAAATAACAGGTTAGAAAATCAGGACACAAGAGCCTCAAACAAGAGTAAAGTGGTCCAGAAGGAAGGATTACTCCTGAAAATTACACTGAGGTTGGATATCCTGAAGACCGCTTACAGGACTTCAGTCTCTGCTGTCTAACTAACTTTGCTGTCAGGATACCTTGGAGTGGATGGATAGATTTGAATCATAGCACTGCAGGAAGAAATAAATATAAACAGAATTGAGTCCAAAATGGAAAAGAGCTTTTCAGAGTCACAGAAACTCCTGGGGGAAAGAAAGAGGTAGAATTCAAGCAGCAAAGTGAGAAGTCGGGAAACTTGGTGTCTAAACAAATCAAAGACTGGCATTCAGCTGGCTTTGTGCAGGTTGGGTGGGAAGTGGAGGGTTTATGTTCCACTCTCACCACCCATCCCGTTCTTTCCCCTGCAAAGTCATCACTGCAGTTTGTTACAATTGCATTTGGGATTTTTTCTGAAAATCCCACTGGTATCCTACTCTGTTCTTCACATTGGATAAGAATGTGAAGGAGAGCAAAAGCATAGTCCTAGACATGGCTCTTCCATGTCCAAGAGGCAGCAGGTGGGAAAACCCAGGTGAAAATTCAGGATACTATCAGTATCTTGTAACATAGACACAAGTTGTAGAGAAGAGCAGAATTGCTCTGTCACTGGACTCCAGCAGGCTGCCTGTGAGTGTTCTCAGACTGAACATTTATAGCCAGGTCTTACATTGTTTTGGCTTTGGTCAAAAGCAATAAGCCAGAGCATCCTGAAGAATGTATGGATACATGTTGGAATTGTAGTTAAAATGATACACATCCTATTTTCATAAGTCAGAAAGACTGAGCTCTAGCAATTAATTATCTTCCAAATAAGAGGAAAATAGTGATTGATTCTTAAGGCAGATTGTTCTCCTAAGTTTGTGTTTGGCCTCTGTTTCTTCATTTTTGTCATGTGTCAAATGGATGGTCTGTCATTGTTCTCCAAAGGAGGGAAAGTGATTCTTGTGTAAAGCCCAGAGGAGCTCTGTTTACAGGCAAGCTGAAATATGCTGCAAGTTGGGACATTTTCTACCTGAGCATACCCTGTGTTTCCAAAACAAACACTGGCATAACTGTGTTTGCTCAGTTTCGAGAGTTTTCTTCCAAACTATTTTGTGTTTCTTTTTTATACCAGTCTTCTTGGACCAGTTCCCACTGACTGTATCTGTGGAAGGCCCCATCTTCTACTGGTCCCTACTGTGGGCATTGGCAGGTACAGACTTTGTGACATCACTTTGGTTTCTCTGTGCCTCAGTTTACTCCTCCATTGATCTGAGTTCTACGCTGACTTTCCCACAGTGCTTTTATTCTTGGGACCTCTGAGAAATTCTCTTACCTATCCTCTGTCAGACAGTCAAACCATTACTAAATCAGACAGTTATCATATTTCCCTTCTCAAAGAGCAGGTGATAATGATTCCTTTGCTAAATAAAGTATAAATGGAGAGTAATCCTGCTGAGTGACACTGTGAGATGTAATAGCATTGTAGGAGATCAGAATGTTCCCATGTGAGTTACAAGACCAAAAAACAGTGAGTAAAAACTTGACTAGGTCAAGGATCCCACTTCTGGGAACAACAGAAAGTAGCGCCTGGAAAATGCTACTCTCATCGAGAGAGGCATCCTCTCCTGGAAATATCTACTAACTCCAATATTGAACACATCAAAATTTACTTATTCAGTGGAATCCTCTTTTGCTTCTTTATACAGAGATGCTTGCAGAAATCTCACAATTTTTAAAAGTAGCTTTTGTTCCATCAGGAAATTGTAATTTCTTTAGCCAAGAACATCTAGTCTGGAGTCTGAGGAGGGCTGCCATTCTCTACAACAGTGCAACAACAGCCCAAACATCTTAACATTCCCAGGCTGGTTCCATCCCTGCTGTCAGCAATCCCCTGGGAGGCTCTGCTTGACACCCTGGCTGGTGTGGTCCCAAATCCCTGTGCTCTGAGGCACCGTGCCAGCCCAGGGTGGGCTGCCAGCTCCCCCAGGGGTGCAGGTACAGCCTGGAGAGAGGCTTTGCCAGGCAGTCTGCCTGAAGTTGAGAGTGCTGTTGCTTGCATGAGAAATTCCCTTCCTGTGTGACAGCAGCACACAAGTTCTCCCAAGCTCTGTTTGTATCCCTTTATACACACATGCACCAAAAGGTGGGAGAAGAAAACTGTGAGGGCAAACATTGAGCCAAAAAGCCAAATTGCATTGCCTAAGTAAATGAGGAATCTCTGGCAGCCAGGAAATGATATAAAAATATAATCACATTAACATCCATCCCTAAGGCTGTCTGGGCAAATGAAAATCCAGGGAAAGCAGCAAGCTGAGGAAATTTGCTGGTTGTAGAAAACTCTGTGTGTGTGCACATGCATGTGAGATGCTGTATTTTACCCATTTAAATGATCAGCATCATCATCTAAAACAAAAATTACAAAGGAAAGCCAAACCCAAGGCTTCCAATCTCTCTCTCTGCATCCCATCCTTCAAGGTGGCCACTGAGTAGTCACATCCGTGAGTACTGGGGAAATTTGAAGAGCTAATCATTTCCTCTGACTCGAAAGCAAAACAGTAAAGCAAAAACAAAACAAAACCCACTCATTATCTTTCTGAAGCTCCCTGCTTAAATCTGCTTTTCAGTTTGTGCAGCATTTGCTTACCTTGTAAACTGTTTCTCAGGGTGACTCAGGGCATCAGAAGATATGAGCTTGAGGACCTCAACAACTTTGAAGAGAAGGCCTGGAGAAACTGTGAAGGACTCCATGTTTCCTCAGCTTCCCTCCCAGCTGCCCAGTCAGATTTTTCAGGAGTGCTATGAAATAAGCTTTTTATTTCTATTAGTGGTTCACATCCAGTTGTGGATGAGTTTGTGCCTTACCATGAGAAAACATCTGGAAGCTGGCTCTCACACAGAGCCCATTTTAAGACTGGGCTGGTTTAAGAGTGACTGGCTGTAAACTCTAATTTGCCCTCTTGTTCCTTGGGGTGGGCTAGCAGGATAGGAAATTAATGAGGCAGCCAGGAAGACATGGTACCACTTCTGTATGTGTACAACTTCAGTCTACAATGGTTTCATTCCAGCACCTTTCCTTACAGTAAATGCAGTGAATATTCTGATTCCTGTTCTAAAAGCAGCACTAAATGGGATGGTTGAATCTGAGAATATTTTCCCAGCTTCTGGAAAGGGTTAGACACACAGCCCTGAGGTGGGCGAAGTGTGTGATTGCCATCTAACTAAGCAGCCAGGTTCAGCTTGTCTTGGATTTCTTTATATGAGACAAGGGATGATTCATAAAAGCAAATGCTGAGGCCACACAGTTTGTCAAGGCTCTAGTCTAACCAGGTGTAATGATTGAGGTTTTGCAGACAAGCTGCAGTTAAGGCAAAAAAATAAGAGATCATGGGTCAAATCCATCCCTGAGGCAACTCCAGCATCATCAGTAGGTGTTACCCACGTGTGAATCTCGCCCCATGTTCCTCACTCATACAATAGAGCAAGATCCCTCCTGCAGCAGAATCAATTGGAAAAAGGAGAAGGGAAAAATGCTTCTTTCTTGACCACATTAAAAATAATCACTTTTTTGTTGCACAATGGGGCAGAGAAAACCAGTCCTAGAAACCAGAGTTCAATTTCCTCAGCATGTCACAGGGAGGGGAGAGAGGGGGGAAATTGGCATAACCAAGAGGTTTCTTTCATCTCTGTTCAGTTCTAAATGATGCAGGGAATGGCAGAAAGCACCTAGATATCTATATCTATCTACATCTATGTAGATATCTACATGAGCGTTCTCTTCCCTCTATCTGTATCTATAATCTATACATACTATATGGATATCTATAGATAACTACATAGCTTCCACAAACACAGAGTGATTTAGAAAAAAAAAAAAAAAAGGACTATATTCTTTCTGTTGATTAGATTGGATGTTTAAAAATAGTGAAATCAAACAGGTGAAATATAATGTTTAATGTCTCAGCTTTTCCTTCCCATTTGGCAGGTCAGGTGTGTTTGTGAGCTCTATGAGAATGCAGAAAAGTCATCAGAGGGAGAAAATTGCTATTCACTAAAAATTTCTAATCATTCTTTCACATTAAACAAACACCACTGAGAGATTTTTAGTTATACAAAGGTGGATTTTTTTGTTCTTTCCTCTTTTCCCTCTCTTCTTCAGCTAATGATACAGATGTGGAAAATGCAGAATATAACATCCTGCTAAGCATTAGGTGCAGCATTTTGCAGATGACAGGATCCAGGTCTGAGTCCAAAATAAAAGCACAATAGCCTGAAAATCATCTACTGCACACTACTAGCACATTACAACCTAAATGGCAGGAAAAGCAATTTATACAATCATAGAATAATCTTCCTAGCAAAATTTGTATTACAGCCCCAGTGAGGTCCCCTCTGAGAGTGTGGCCGTGGTGCAACTGCCCACTAGAAGAGCATGCAAACTAATCACATGAGAGAAAGTTGGAAGAAAAAGTTACCACTTGATTTGGAATTCTTATACCTAGGAGACTCAGAGTGCCTGGGACCTCTTTAGTCGAAGAAGAAACTAGACCCACTCCTGCACCCCTGAGTCCCAGCCAGAGGAGTTTGATGCTTCCCATCTCCCCTCTCCCAGCACTTCTCCTCACACAGGGCCTTTGCTGACAGATCCAGGGAAAGCAGAGCTGTTCTTCTACCTATTGTACTTCAACAAACCCATTCACACCTAAACCTGCTCATTTGTCTTTGCCAAGGATGCTCCTCCACTAATTTCACTGGCTGAAGTCCCTCTTCCTTGGCACAGCAGCAGCAGAGCACAGCAGAGTGAGGGGCTGGTGTTCAGCTCCTTCTGCAGGAGGACACCCCACTCCTGCACCTTCTGCTCCAGCCTCCTCCATGCCACATGTCCCACCGAGGGGGATAAACAGGAACTGTGACAGCTGACAGCAGTGTTTCCTGCAGAGCTTCCAGAGAAGTAGCCCTGCATTCCTGGGCTCACTGGGTTCCTGTCTGAAAATGGAGGACAAAAAATTCTCTGTAAAGAAAAAAATCTGTGGCAGCCCCACTGTATTTAACTATGCCATTAATGTATATTTTTAAAAAATAAAAACCGGGATGATTACCTTTTCTGACTCAATTTCACTCTGGGCCTCAGAGCACAGGTGAGGACCATCTGCTGACAGGGTTGGTATATTTTGTCATTGCTTCAGCCGGGGATTTCCTATCCCATATGGGGTGGCTGGGTTTCCTCAGGCTCAGCTGCTAAGCCACTGCCCCACAGGAGTCAACTCCCAGTGCTGCAGCATTCCTCTTTTCTTCCCTTGAGAGGGAAGAAAATTAAGGTGACAAATTTGCCTTATTTTGAGCCCATGGCCAACAATTTTCTTGTGACATGGCTATGGATCCTCCACCTTTGAAGAGGGCCCGTTTAATTTATGTTGACACATTTTGGGTATAATTCTCTGGAGTAAATTTAGACCCTCTTTGCAACAAATCTTATCTCTGTCCTGTTCCCCTGGTTTTTTCCTGTGTCTGTGAGCACAGCAGACATCATCTAAAGCAAACAGAAGCACAATGGAGTTTTTATTACTGCTCTAGTATAAAGTAACTAGTAACTAGTCTGAAATTCATCTTTTTGTGTCAGCTGTGCTCATTCACATTGCAAAACATGAGAGCCTCTCCAGAGCATTTTTACTACACTCATAAAGAAATAATGGAAAACCAAGAATGGTTCCTAGAGAAAGGATAGCATGAAGCGTGAGCAAAGTCTGGCTACAGTTCCACCCCTGATCTCTTCTCTGGACAGAACAAAGTAGGACAGTGCACTTAAAATACATCTATTTTACTACGAGACTAATGGTTGGTTTGCTACTGTGATATTAAAATTCTGTCCCTGAGCTTTAGGATTAACACCCTATGGGAAGCACCTTGAGGAGCTCGCACTGCCTGGCTCTGCAGCTGTCATGGGAGCACTGCCCACTCCAGGACTGCAGACTGCTGTGGCTGCTGGTTTCCACATCACTGAGTGTTTTGCCTTGAAACATTTTGCCTCTAGAGAAGACATTGGGATTTTCTGAAACAGAACTTGGCATTACATAAATCTGATGTTTTGACACACTGATATTTTTAGGCTTGCGTAATTCACTGAATTCCACCCGAGTTTTTAATTTCAATACCTCAGAAGCATCATTTGTCGGTCAGTTTTAGGCTTCTTCAGAAAGATTTTTTTTTTGCTCCATTCCCCAGGAGTCCCAATGGAGTTTCCATGGAGGATCCTTAGTATGAGAGGCTGGTGATGACATGGGTTTTGTCAAAAGTGATTATAAGGATCGTGCTGTAAAGTTGCTGTTTTGTGGCCAAAACATGCCCTTGCAATTATCCACCAGCAATAGCTCCTGGCATCTGTGGGAGAACACAGCCTTGCAATGAGGTGGGTTAGTACTAATTACAAGATGTTTATTCAGTGTAAGTAAAATACACTGTATTTTACTCATTAGCACCTAAAATGGCACATGCAATTGGAGCAACATACTAATCCAAATAGGGGATTACAGCTAAGCAGGGTGCTGAACTGTCTGCAGATAATTTATAGCTAACCAAGACGCTCATTTACCCTGGTAAGAGCATGCACCCACCCCGTGGTGCTGGGAGAGAAGGATCTCATCACACTTTAGAGAAGTATCTTTTCCTGCAGCAAACACATCAATGCCAATAAAGTCAGATAACATAGGAGAAGACCCAGCCTCTTTATTGGCATTAATGTGTTTACTATAGGAAGAGATACTTTTTTGTTTACCCCGTTAAGGATACAAGGGCCTTTCTCAACTCAGCTTTTCTTCATCTGATCACCTGATAACACAGTAAATAATAACACCTAATAATCACAGTAAAAATATAGTCTGTTTTCTCATGTGTTGTGTTTGCTGAATCTTTCCCATGTCCATAATCAGGGCTGATCCTCAAGTGGTTTATAAGAGATTTATTATGAGATCATAGGCTGGTTTCATAAAACTCACACCCAAGTGAATGGACATTTTAATGACTGATGAAGCTTGAAATGATTAGGAAACAGTGTCAGCTCAACCTGAAATGGTTATTAGAATCCAAGATTAAAATGTTTTCTCAGCAGTTAATGCTATTGAAGTTTATGTGTACGATCATCTGCCAACCCCTTACTGTGCATTTCACCCAGCTACCTGCAAATCAGATGGAGAGCACTGTGAGCTCGCTGAGCCTTTTAATTGCTCTATTGAAAATGACAGAGGACGAAGCAGACCAATAGAAAAAGAGGGTGCTGGGCTTATTAACCCACAGGTGAGATCTTCTGTGTATCAAGATGGAGGAGAGGCTATAAAAGAAGGAATAGGAAGCATCATGAGTAATTTGGGGGGGGGGGGGGAAGAAATTGAGCATTGAAACTCTTAAAAAGGTAAGAGTTACTGAATGGCATGCATTCATCCACTTGATGTACAGTTTTAAAGAAAAATGTAGTACCTATTTGAATTTTAATCTGTTCTTCCTTTTTTTTTTTTTTTTTTTTTTTTTTTTGACAATAGTTTTACTTCTCTTGGTCTAAGACATATTTTTGGAGTAAACCTCATTTTCTAGGGAGCTGTGTAGCTTTGTTTTGTACTTTTGCATTTAGGGCCCAATGATGTTCTGGTGGAATAACCTGAGCTTTCTGCTAGATGCCCACCAAGTTACTCTCTTGCTCCTCTCCTCAATGGAGCAGGGGAAGGAAACAAAGTGTAAAAAAGGCTTATGGGTTAAGATAAAGACAAGGGGATTACCTGCCAATCAGCATCACCAACAAAACAGAATGAATTTGGTTTTGGTGAAAATAATTTAATCTATTTTCAATTTAAAAACAGAGAAGGAAAGTAGGAAATAAAACCACCCTCTCCACCTCAGCTGTGCTCCCCAGGCTCAAACTCACTCCTTCACTGCCAATTCTTCCACCCTCTCCCGATATTTCTCACAGGGAGATTGGGAGCGGGGAAGTTGTGGTCAGTTCATAACACTTTGTCATTGCCACTCTTGCACTGCTCCAGCATGGGGTCCCTCCCATGGCATACAGAAACTGCTCCCGTGTGGCACCAGCTCTTCAAGAACAGCTCCAGCATGGGCTGTAGCTTCCTTCAGGGCACAGGGCCCTGCTGCAGGGTGGCTCTGTTCCCATGCTGGCCTTATGGCATGCAGGGGAAAAACTACTTGGACATGGCCTTCTCCATGGGCTGCAGGGGAATCTGCTCCAGCTCTTGGAGCACCTTTTCCCCCTCCTTCATTGCAGACCTCAGTGCCTGCAGGGCTGTTTCTTCTGCACTTTTTCCTCACTCCTTTCTCTTGTAGCTGTTGGGCAGTGTTTGTTACTCCTTAGATGTGTTTTCACCAGCATTGCTGCTGGGCTGAGGTTTGGCTCTGTGCTTTTTGGAGCTGACTCTGTCAGGTATTGGGGCAGCTCCTGGCCTCTTGTCACAGGGGTCACCCCTGCAGAGCACCTCTCACTACCACTCTGTGCCACATAAACCAAATGTCCTAATTCACTCACTATGGTTTTGTGATTGAGGAGGGGGGAGGAAATCCTGAAATCATGTACATATCTGTTCTGTGTTTATGCTTGACTGCATTTAGTCTCTTGACTAAACGCATGTTCTTGTGCACGCTCTGTAAGCTTGTTTTATCAGCTGTTTCTTCCTATTAGGTGTTCATACTAACAGGTATTGCTATGCAGTGAAATCTCATCATAGTGTTCTGGGCTTTTTATGTGGCTGGTCACTGTGCCCTAACCCTAGATGTATGCACTGAATAACCACATTGTTCATTTATAATGTCCTTGGCTTTTCTATAGCCTTGTCCCTATGATTTTACTTGTGGACACAGTGGGCTGGATTGAAGACAGTGAAGTTAAAAGTGGTGATGTATGCAGCTATGTAACTGTGAGAAGAAATGTATTGATTCCCCATACCTCCTTTTCTAACCTGCTGTAAGGTGTTTCATCATGTAGGACATCATGGAGCTCTTATATTTGTTACTTAACATACATTGAAAGGTCTGACTTCTCTTCCTTGCTGGCTGTCTGAATGGGAAAAGCTGTTGTTAACATGTCTTGTGTGTCAGAGATCAGGCTGCTCATGATAGCTCATGAAGCTTTGAACGTATATAGTAATAGAGAGGAATGGCAAACTGTTATATTAATGTAGCCGAGGCACAAAAAGTGAAACTATTGACCTTGCCAGCTCTGCATTTGGGGCAAATGTTACTGCAGTGAACAGAGTAACTTTAGCTGATGTTAAACAGAAGTTGTTTTGAATTTTGGTTTGTGTATTTATCTCTGTTACAGATAAATATGAATGCCTGAGAAGGGCTGAGCAAATTGCTAAAGATAGCTGCAATTTTGCACGTCAAAATTTTTTTGTGAAAACTTGTAGACAAAGAGGCCAGTAATGAAATAGAGACAAAAATTTTTTCCATGGGTTCCTAAGTTACTGAAAAAGTGTTTGTTAATCAACTTCCTTTTCTGAAATAATGCTCTTTTAAATCAACAAAACAAAAAGGTCTTTGCTATTGCTCTTACCTGGCATGGAATTGGTATTCCCCAAATGGAATCAGCAGGTATCCAGTAGGTCATTCAGAACAGCTCCTGATCTGCCTCAGAGAAAAGAGCCTAAGACTTACAGTGGCTGCTACCTGGAGTATATAAAAAAAACTGCAAAAACATATGTCAAGGCATTTTAATAAGGTTGTATTGGGAGGTCTCTATGAGATACAGGGAGAAGCAAAATGTTTAGCTGCTTTCCATTCCTTCCACCCAAATCCAGTATCAAAATCAGCCTTGCAGGGCAGTGTACAGGAAAATACAGCTTATCAACAGGCTGATTCCCAGAGGTGCTATGTGCCACCCCAAGGCTCCTACTTCATGGAAGTAACTCCTGCCCCATAGTTGATGTACATGGTCTTTCTCTGTGTGCAGCATCACATTTGCTGAAGCAGCTGCTTCCACAGCAGGGGATGAAGATATGGGGGGCAGAGGTGCCCAGACCCCACACTTGGCCAGCCAGCTGTGGGTTTGTGTGGCTTGCATTGCTCGGGGCAGCCCAGAAACACTGTCCCTGACTCTTCCACAAGGGAAAGCCTATGCAGCTGAGCCCTGTCTGTTTCCCAGTCCCAGGCCAAGAGTCTCAAGCAGTCTCCACTCAGCCCCTGGCACGCGGGTTCCTTGGGCACGGCGGCACAGGGAGCGTTCCGGGGAAGCCCGAGCCGTGGCCATTAGTGCTGTGCTGACAGCAGCTCTGTGGATAACGAGAAGCCCTTCTGCCTCACTGCTATTAAACTGCTGCCTTTTCACGAGAGGAATCCTGAATCTTTCCTCAAACCTAAACAAAAAAGTCAGGCTTTTATTCGTTTCATCATTATCTAGGGCTGCCACATTCAAATGATGCTCCAGCAGTCCCTTCATTTCCGAGTGCACACGTCGAGAAGGGATTGGAAGCCTTTTGATTAAGAATAAGAGGTGATGACACTACAACCAGTGCAGGGTTGTCATCATTACCATGTACCTGCACTTCCACAGAGCTCTCGCTCTGGGTTGCCTCTGATATAAAGCTGCTGTACTCTGTGCCCTAATTGAATGGAACTATTTTATAAACACGCATTCCCTGAATCCCAGAAAAGATCCTTTTAGAGGGGAAGATATGGGGAGGGTGGTGGGGAGGTGAGGAGCTAGATGGGCTCAGTTCCTGGCAGACCAATTTTGTCTGTGAGAGAGATTTCTTTGTTCTCTGCAAAACTGCTTGTCGTCTACGAGCAGATATCGTGGGGTTTTATTCCCCTGCAAGTCAAATGAATGATCTGACCACCCACTTTTAATCCTGTGATTTTCTGCTTTTGGCCTGGATTACAAGTCACCTATGGCCACCTTTAGAGCATAACAGGCTCTAAGTTTACACAAGGCACCTAAAGGAAAAACATCCCTTCCTCCCTGGCCCTGTTTAACTGTTCACATCTGATAATTTAACTGAGTGGCTTGGTCACAGTAATGACCTTTGGGTAGCAGCTCAGGGAGGAAACCTGCTGTCTACCCACCAGGATGCTCTCATGTGTCTTGTGAGGTTGTATTCATGTTGCATCCTAAACCCACATCGCTGACCGTGGGAGTGACACTCTGCAGAGACTTGTTAAGCAGCGTCCCTCTTTTCAAGCACTCTGTGCTCTGTCCCTCTTTTCACCACGCTCTGGAATACCCACTGGTGATTTACTGTTTTCCAGGTTAACTTTCAAGTGCTGATTTTGACCCATATTCCTGTCCTGGCTATTTTTCTGTTCCTGTGTGACACAACTGCAGCTGCAGCAGGTACAAGTGCTGTACCTGAGCCTCGAAGGATGCTGGGCCAGTGCCTTGGTGCAAACTTGTCCCCCAGTTGCTGTTCAATAGTTAAACTAATTCTCTGATATCTGTGTGTTTAAAGGTGAAAGGCTTTTATTGTTAAACAAGCTTTCCCTGGAGCCTACGTTTTAGTAAGAATACTCTAAAACTGCTGTATGAAATTATATTAATAGACAACAAAATTACAGCCAATTTCTGGTACTATTTCAATAGCTGTGTATGAAATTTACTGCATAAGGGATGTTGAGTTAAAAGTGGTCAGAGGAGCTACTTTTATCTTGGCTTACATATAGCATTACATTTACACCTGAACACAGGGTGAATTATCATCCAGAGGAGTTGAGAAGGAATCTCTTTTCTCTGGGAATGGCAATTATATTTGATTAGGTACATGGGAGCTTTTTCCTCTCCTGGCCAAGGAGCTGAGGGCAGTGCTTTGAAGACACCCAGCCTCATGATCAAGGTGTAAAGCATAATGACAAATGTGAAGTTCCTGCAGGGTCAGAGTCAGCTACAATAGTTCAGGGGAGAGGGCATCGGACTGGGACTTAAGAGGCTTGACTCGACTGCCCTGTTCTTCCACTGGGCTGCAGGACAAATCACTTCCTTTCTGTGCCACAGTTTCCTTATCTGTGAAATGGTGGTAATGAGCCTTTCTTCTTCATTTCTCTTTGTAATCGCTCCAAGAGCTGCAGGTAAAACATGCTATACAAGCACTTGGTATTACTGTGTTTGATTTGTGGGATTTTTCTGTGTGATATCCTAATGCAAGCAGTTGTTCCAGATTTGCACACATGAGCTCAAGGACTGTGGTGTTTGTCATCCTGCTGTTAACAGCTCTTCCCTGAAATCATTTGGATGTAAAGGTAGTACCCTGGGTTTGTTTTTGTTAGGATATCTGCAGCCTGCAATCTTAGTGCAACAGGATTTGTTAGTGAAGCATAGCCCTCAAACAAAAGCACCCAGAGGATGTGCCTTGTCAGGTGCTCTCCTTTGCACAAGGAACCCCCAGGTCCTTTTGCCTCTGGTATCTGCTGGTCCCCCGTTGAGAGCCCTCCATGCCTGTGGTCATCAACAGTTTGCCAACATGAGGAGGGGGAGGAAAAAAATCCCCTTGACATGTGTAGTAACCTAAGCCTCATTCCAAATGTGTTTGCTCAAGCATTGCTAAGGTTTCCCTTCTTCCCATCCCCGTCACTTCTCCCCTCAACCTGCCTTTGTTTCAAGATGGGAGGAGGCTGCTGGAGGGGTGGGGGATTTCTGTGGCAGTGCCTGCTGTGTTCGGGGCACTCTTTGTTTGACAACGTGTGCAGAGTCCTGGCAACATCTTGCTAATGAAATGCCTTGAGAGGCAGAGTCCTAATTGTGAGGTGATACCCCAGCAAGTGTCAGAGCAGGCGGGGTGTGCATGATGCTCTTTAGTTTGGGTCATTGGAAGTGATAGATGCAGGAGGATGGTAGATTAGTTCCTGCTGAAACCTGAGACGCTGCCTGTGTTGGTGAATGTCACCCAGAGCTCTGCAAATGCATTCAGACAAAATCACTGAAATCTTGGGTTTCAGGCCTAAGTGACCACAACAGGCACTCGTAGTTCCTGCCTGTGGAATAAACATTTGCTGGACACATTTCAGCTTAATAATACTTTGTGCAGCAAGCAGTCTCTCACCACCCTCTGTCTCCTCAGTGTTGTGACAATCCAAAGGCTACTCAGAACACAACTATGTCAATAGTTCCTACAATTGTTTTAGTAATAGATTGCTTAACTTCCCTTGACCAGATGTCAAGGTGAAATATTTCCTTGTTAAATATATTTTTATTTAAAGTGCTGTTTTTCCCCTGTTCTGTGGAGCTGGACAGTGGGGCAATAATGGAAGATGCAGGACATGCAGCTTTTCCTCTGCTGTAATATACAGATAGTGCCTGGTGCTATTGGTGACCTGAAATATAAAAAAAATATTTTCCAAGGAGACATTTCCTCTTCTCCACATGTCCAGCTCATCTGCTGAACACCATTTTGGAGCAGAAGTTGTACAGCATTGACCAGTGCAGTGGGGTAAAAGATCTCACTCTGATACAATGAGATTTTTTTAGTGGTAAATAGATTCTCAGGATGTCCAACAGAAAACCCTGCTTGCAGAATGAGGTCTGAGCCAAGTCTCTTGACTCCTAGCCCAGTATGTCACCTGCAATAGGATCTTGTTCCAGGGCTGGAGCTCCAGGTTGCTACTACACTTTTATGCCAGACGACTGCTTGGAGCAAGGGGTGTGTTTTGT
Organism: Onychostruthus taczanowskii; assembly: GCF_017590055.1. NCBI lineage: Eukaryota > Metazoa > Chordata > Aves > Passeriformes > Passeridae > Onychostruthus > Onychostruthus taczanowskii. Next base: position 7,785,561 of record NW_024499684.1, read on the forward strand.
GAAAATGAAACTGTGACTGTAAAACACTCAAACAAAGTGACAACAATGGACACTACTGTGGCTTCAAGGTTATGAATACTGTGAAGAAGTGCTTCTCTTGCATTTTTAAGGCCTTTCTGCAGTATTTAACCCTCAAATCAAATTTCTCCTCCCGTTTCCAAAATTTGTAGAGCCGACCACGAAATTAGGGACATGTCAACTGGAAATAAGGAAGCATTTGACTTTGACTAATTTTGACTAAAATTAATTAAACAGTTATTATATTGATCTCTGCAGCATCTGTTCCACTTGTATGCAGAAATGCTGGTGTGCGCTACGGGGCCGTTTCATATTGGTGGAATTGGATGCTGTGATCAGCCATATGCTGATAAAATTATTCTTTTGTCAGCATGTCTGCCTGGAATTGCTTCAGGAGCTGGAAACATTCAAAGCAACAATGCTCAGTGCTGAGTGCTTAAGATTGCTGATGTGAAAGGGACTTTTGGTGTAGTTCCACACTCCACATACACTTCATACCTCACAGGTTGTTCCTGTGTAAGCAGCTAAAAATGGACTTTTAAGGCACTTCAGTTTTCATATCAAACTACATTTACTGCATGGGTTATAACTTATGTTTGCAAAGATCCCTTCATCTCTAGTCCAGTTAAATCTGGTTCTCTTGCCCCTTTAGGGGAGGTTGGGTCAGACCCCAGAGAAGTTGGGGTAGAAGAAAGCTGATATAAAAACCTTCTTGACTGTCAGGTGGAAGGTATCAGTAATTAGGTTTATTTGTTGGATGGTCCTTTGTGACTTCTGTTTTGTTTGTGGAGCTTGTACAGAGATCAATCCAAGGCACCAAAATCCATGAGAATATAAAAGGTTTGTGCGGCAAACAGAGCTGCATTCACATTTTCCTCTATGGTTTGCATCCAGAATTTGCAATGAGTCCCTATTTCTCAGTGCACAAAGAAGATGAGATTTATCAGATGCTGGGAGGGGAACTGGAAAGAAGAAAAGTGAACCAGCCATTGCCGTGGTTTGTAGAGTAATGACAGAGGAACTGACTCCATCCTGAGGTCATCTGCATTTCTCCCAGTGTAGCCAGCATTGCATGTGGAGCCCTGTTGTGATTTTAAAAAAAAATTTATGTGGGCCAATTTCATCCATGGGTGAAGATACCCTGATGATGAGCAGAGCCTCATCTGATTATCTGGGTACTGTCCATGTCAGTAATTACTTCCTGAATATGCACCTGAAACACAGCTGTTGGAAGCTTTTTTTTTTTTCTTTTAGGAAAAGTGGCCATTTTAAAATGGGTATTGTGCGGAAGAATTTTCATAGTTTCTGTTTACATTTGAAAGCAATTCTCTTCAAGCCTTGAAAAGGATGTAATTATTTGCTTTTACAATTAAAGCCATACAAGCAGTGAGCTATTGTTGCATGGTCCTTGAAAACGTGCTCTTGCTTCTGATGACTGTCATATCTTTAATCAGTTAATTATCATTGCTGCTTTAGGATAAAAATGCCCAAGTAAACAAAAATGCCTGCTCTTTAAGAAATTCATCTGAACACTTTTTGCACTTGTTGGGGCTGTGCAGAAGCACCAGAAACTGGCTCAGCCTCAGCTCCAAGCCCTGAAAGGTTGGTGCTTTGTAAGGACTCTATCAGATGTCACCACAAGGCATTTGTCTGTCTGCAGTGGCCAGCTGAGTGATTAGCTGACACAGCTCCCTGCTCTATGGGTCACTGGCAAAACAGACAGGCTCAAAAATTTAAGACGTTTGTTCCAACTCCTCCTGCATGTCTTGCCTTCTTCATTCAGCTATCAGCTCACTTGGCTGGTGCAGGCAAAATAACACATGTTGACACTTAAAACAAGCTGCTCAAAAATAGCCACTAAGCTCATTGTGGGCAAAAATACTGACTTTTTTTGGAGGGGATTTTTTTTTTTTCCTTTTGGCTTATTGCTGTGTCTGGTAGAAAGGAATGGAGAGGCATTGTGAGGGCTGTGTGTGCCCTCACTTGCACCTGGGTTACCTGATAACTACACTGAGCTCCTGACTCTGGCCTCAATTTTGTGTCCTGATTTCACAGTGGTAGGAAAACCCACATTAGCCCACAAAGCTGGTTTTAAGAGATAGGTGTAGCTTTTTTGTCTCCAGAAGTGCAGTTTTCTGATGCCACACTGAAATGGGAAATTTGATTTTATCAAATTGCATTTCAGTCTTGTCCCTCCCACCTCTTTTACTCAAGCAGAACCTGTGTGAACTATAACAAAGGGATAATTTGGTGGTTTAAAAAAATAATAATGGTAATGTTGTAGCCCTGTAGATAAGAAGTATAAATGAGTGTTATTATTGTGAACTGTAGCTAGCCATAAAAAAGTAATGCCCAAAGACAGTAATAGAAAATACCAAAGATCTATAGTGGAGCTGATGGCTTAAGAAAGAGACAGTCCTTTCTTGTTACAGCACAAGGAAAAAGATTATCTGCTTTGCTTAATTAAATTTGCATTTGGCACTTAGGAGGGTTAAAAGTTGGTTTCCATTTAACATTCAATTTCTTTGATAATTACCCCCATGATGCTACATGGCATTTCAGGGCCAGTCTTCTTGTATTGCCACCCCTCTACTCAGTGCATGTGCTTCTCTCTTGGAATGTTTATGGCTGGTGGTGAAAGCTAAGGGTGGGCTCAAGGTTATCCTGCTAGCCAAAAAAACTTGCCAACATGGAGGAAGGTAAAGAGCAGTTTTCATGAAATATAAAAGAGCCAAGCGTGATTGAAAGTTGGGGGATATATTTAGATAGAACAGGATCGTGTCCTGTGTCTAGTTTCCATGGTGTCAAAGTCGTAGCTAAATCCCCATATCGTAAAAATAAAACTAGACAGAAACGCACTGTTTTAATGTGTCAGAGGGCCAACAGGATTTGAAGATCTTGTCAACAGAAAAAACAGACAAGTATTATTCTTTTGTAGGAATCAGCACACAAAGGATACTACTCAGTTGACCACAAATACAAATGTTGAGAGACACAAGTCAAAGAATGTTTTGTCCTGTGTGTGTAAAGGATTTTATGTAACATACACTGGGCTTAAAGCACCCTGAGAAAGGCCCACATTCTCCTGATATTAAGGGTTTAACTTCAGGCTGAGAGGGAGCAAAGTTGTTCAGATCCTTAAAGCAAAATGTTCTGCTGTATTGGTTGTGAGAAAAAGACATAGCATCCCACGGAGAAGCAAGGGAGAGGAAAATACATCTACCACTCCTCCATGCAGGCCACCAGTCAATTTACCACTCTTTTTTCTTGAATCTTAGCAAATGTCAGTAGCTGAATTTCAACTTCCCCCTCTGGTTTTTTTTTTTCTTTTTTCCCCAGAAGATGTGAATACCATGAAATGCACAAATACTTTATTCCTCTTCTTTCAAACCTGAAGAAGAGGAGAAAAATGATCAGATGAACATTGCTGCTTACTTGCATGTGTCTGGGGCGTGGTTGAAAGCAAAGATGGCCTTATTTTGATGAAACCCTTGTGTGCACACTGCAGTATTTCAGCAGTCCTGTCCTCAAGACTACTGAAGTTACCCAAGTCTGGGGATGCCAGCGACTCTACAGTAACAAGCTGTGGCTTTGCACTCAGGCTAATTACTGCTGAAGTCCAAGGAAGCTGGATTATTTCCTGCCAGAAAGTGCTTGAACTGCAGCAGAATGAATTCTGTGTGCAAAACCATTTGTGTGGGTTTTACTGTTTTCTATCCTGAATCCTGAAACTCAGGCAGAGCAGAAATTAGGCAATTTGCCAGAGGCTGAGCACAGACTACAAGGGGAGAGGGGTGGGGCTGGACTCCCAAGACACATTCATCACTTGGCAGATTGTGCTGTCCTACCAGCATACACTGCAAGGAAAATTAACTACCTAAATGAGATGATTTTGAAAGGACTTTTTTTTAGCATCTCCCTCTGCTGGTTTTTTTTGGTAGATAAAAATATGGGAAGTTAGCCAAAACTGTGTTCCTGTAATGGCCAAATGCTATTCAAGCACCATGACTAATGAGAGCAGGATTTGGCCCTGTTTGCCCTGTGCTCTTCTCTCTGCTCTATAATACGTGATGGTGCATCAGGTGTTACTCACCACTTCTCAGAAAACAGGAGAGGCATATTCACAAGAGAAGCTCTAAAACTCATTGAATTCACTGCTAATTAGGGAGAGGAGAGAGTCCTGTGCCTAACAGTCTTGCTGAATTCTTGCAAGAAAAAGTCCAGCTTCAAGTATATTTAAATTTTTACTGCCAAGTTAAACCCTTGCACAAAAAAAAAATCTTACAATAGAAATGCTGACAGGTCCTTAACTATAGTAGCAGTAGCAGTCTCTTCTATAATAAAGATGTTGCATGTTATCAATAATCCTCTTTTTGCCTGAATCCCTGTCTTTCTGAAGAGAAAGGGCTTACTGACTGGGCAATTCTATTTATAAATTTTGTCTTGGCACAAGAGGAGCATATCGACAAAGCAGTGGAGATCTGGGGAGGCAGCTGGCCTGACTGCACGCAAGCAGCAAGCTGAGTGTCAAAGCAGAGCACTAAAATTTTCTCTCATTCCTCTAAAAGAGGGAGTGGGAGGAATTAGGAAGGGGGGGAAAAAAGCTTCCTTTGAACAAGGCAGGGTCAGAGGGAGCTACAAAAGATTGAGTAAACTGTCACCCTTGGCTCACTGAAGAGCTTTGAAGGGCTTTCACAAGCTGCTCACCAGTGGGCAGAGTCATCTGGACTGGGAGCCAGGGTGTGCATGCATTTACAGCCCGTGCTGAGGCACGTGTGCCATGGCAGCCCTGGCTGATAAGGACAGCTCTTCCTGCAGTTTGCTTTGCATAAAACAATGGAGGGGTAAAGCTGGAAGGGAAAGAGATAAGATGTCAAAATAACACTTTTTTCCCTCTCTATGTAATTTTAAAAGGGTGTTTTTCTTTGGATAGTCTATGGTGGGTTTTACATCTGTTCACTCCCAAGCAAAGTCTTACAGAGAAGATGATGGACTTATTTAATCAATAGCACAAACTAGCAAAAAAAAAAAGTTGAAGTCCTGTCCTTTGCCCTCTTTTCACATTAGTAATAGTCTAATAAAATTGGACTTTTTCCCTTTAGATGGTAAGAAATAGAGATGGCAATACTCCTTAATGTTCCTGTACACCTGCAGCCGTGCAATACCAAATAATTGTCTTATTTTCCCAGGACTTAGGCCCATTCCAGTGTGATAGAGAATAAAGCCACTTAGATATTTACTGAAGTGACTGTATTCCTGTGAGAATCAAAGCTTTGTGAGTTTATTCTTTCTCCTTTCTGCAGTTATGAATGGTTTTGAAAATCCCACTCTGAATGTATATGGCTGTCCTCTATTACATGGATGTCAAATTTCCCTCTTCTTATACCCAAAGGCTAAGGTTTACTAAAAGCAAAGAACAGCAAGGATCACATTGCTCATGCCAAAATAGCTTACAACATGCAACCAATAAGTAGGTCATTTATCTGAATGGGATACTGTATAAGTAGCATGTTTGCCACAAGAGACTTATGAGCCAGTCCCCTATAGTGCACATATAATAGTCTGCCAGTCTGATTCAATTCCCACTGATGTTTCAGCTAGACCTTGGTTTAAATGGGGCTGGATCAAGGGGTGTGCATCCCGTATGAACTGTGGATGGGCCTTTTTCCACAAGGGCTTACTGAAGTCGCTGGGGATGTCACAAAAGGCCAAAATTGATTGTATAACTTTTTTCAATCTTCACAAACTACTTGGATGATCCAGACATATCCCTGCAGAAAATGCAGGGGAGGAGAATAATGCACATGGCAGTGTTAGCTTGGGGCATCGATGAACTGTTCAAATCTTGCAGATGACCTTACTCTGACCCTTTTAGCAACTAAAGAATTTCTTTTAGGTTTGTCTTCATTCTCTGCTGGCTTTGGAAGGATTGCTCAAAGTTAGCAGGAAAATGACAGAGACAATATTCCCAACTAAAGCAAAGGAATTCTGAAAGTCTTGCTGGAGAAGCTGTGATTTGGGGAATTGTCTGCTGGCTGCTTTTGCAAATGGAGCACATTACATCCAACAGCAATAGTTTGGGAAAGGAGTTGTGATTCCAGGCTTGGAGCTGCTGAAATTGTCTTCCAGTGTTGTGTATTTCAGCAGCACTGGAGGAAAATCTCTCTCCCTCTGCAGTGAAATTCTGTGTAGGGAAGATCATGACCCAATGTGTTTAAGTTTAAATTTTGACATGGCTTAGGTGGAAGATAACCTCTGACTGCAAGGGCCCAGGAAAGCACTCGCTGCAGGAGTCATCCAGCTGAAATCTCAGTGACGAGTTTGCTTCCCTCTGAATTTTGAAGACTGTGACAATAATTAGGAGGTGCCTCTGATGGATTCCACCAACACCTCTTCTCCAAAAGGACAGAAGTCAGACTTGTGTGGCTAGTGGGAGATCAAGTGTGAAAGCCAAGACTCCCAACTCTATTGCAGTGGAAAACCACTAATAAGGGGTCAGCATCATCGTTAATTTCAAACTATTTTATGTGTTGATAACAAGACACAGAGAAAGAATCTGCACTGACAAAAGATTGTTCTTCAAACACAAGTTAGTTATTCTGCAGTTTTCATTACAGGAATTGTCTTGCTTTGGGGAATTGTTCTTCAGTGGTAGAGTACAACATTTTTGAGTGATTTAAGAAAACATAATACCAGAAAAAAAAAAACAAAAAACCAAAAACTACTCTCTTGGCCCTTTGCATAACTGCATATGTTCAAAGTCTGGTGGGTCAGTCTAGAGTAGAAGAGTTGAGCACAGAACAGAACAGGAGCAGATTGCTGGACTGGACACTCTACAACCACCAGTTGTTTGGTAAGGGGGAGGAGATGCCTCTGGATTTATTCCCCTGGACATAATATCTAGAGTTATCTGATCTCAAGAAACATAGAAAGGAAGAAAAAATTGTGCCTTATTAGATGCTCCATAAACACCTTCTTGGTTCCACCCTCACCTTGATGTTGCTCTCCCTACAGGCAGCACAGGTTTTACACAGGTCTACCTTTTGCCCTGGTCTTTGCACAAAATTTCACTGCTCAAAAATATGTTTAAACCAACTGTTGTGGTTAAGGTGTAAAATTAACTGTGATCATTGCTCAGGCCTGAACCAAGTTTCTTCACGTCAAGGAGCACACTTTAAATCTCTGTGCAGCAACCCTGGGTGCCACCATCACAAATTATATGTGTGTGGTGTGTCACAGAGAAGGAACATGTCACCAGGACCTTCATCAGATGGCAGATTTTCACATTAAAATGAACATTAGCAATTTCAGCCTCAAAACCACTTCTTCTGAAAACAGTTAAAAGGCATTGAGAGCAATAAAGTGTTAATCATTAGTAAGAAGGTAAAATCATTTCCCAAGGGGCATCTTGTGATGCTATAGCTTTGCACAGTTTCCTATCTCACACTTCCTTCCTCATTAGGTTGGCATTGGGATAAAAGAGCAGAATGGGTCAGGAGGTCCCGTTCCAAGTAATTAGAGAGTTGCTTCTTTTATCTAATGTACCTTGTTAAAGTATATCAGTGTCAGCCAGGTTAATTGGAACTTTAATACATAATTGATGTTAATTTATGGTAGTTTTTCTTTCAGGATGCTGATGCAGACCCCAAAGTCAGGATACAGTTTTCTTGTTATTAATCATATACTGAAAACCAATATCCCATTGGAAGGACACCTACAACTGATTATATTCTATAGAATTTCTGCCCCAAACCCCCTTGGTTCACTTGTGCCATGTTTGTTTTAAAAAGTTCCTATTTAGCCTCAGGAGAAAGAGAAAAAAAAAAAAAGTAAATGTTTATTTCTGTTTTCAGCCATTTCCATACTCAGTGGAAATGTTCAACTGTGATGCTGTGAGGAGTGCAGGAGTCCAACTCTGTAGCTGAACTACCATTCCCAAAAAAATGCTTTTCCTCCTCTAATTGACAAAATATCCATATTGCTGCATTTTAATTCATTTTAAAAGTGAAGTCACAGCTGTGCATTGGTGGATCTATGAGAAGGAAACACCTAGAACAGGCAAATGAGAGCCAAGTGCCCTGAACCATTGCAGCACATGGATTTCCCTGTCTGAGGATTGGACTGCCCATGGGATGGGGCTAGCAGCTTTCCCTGAACAACATTATTTAGTATGGTTGGAGAACTGAAATTTTCATGGTGGTGTTTCATCTGAACCACCTGGGAGCCTTTTTCCCTCATCTCTGCAGTGACCAGGAAGTACAACAGAGGGGCTGTGGGTCAGCCTGCAGATCCCATGTAAGATAAGAAAATCACAGGAAGTGTAGGATGGACAGACCATTCATTTTCTTCATAGTTTGCACATCTCAGATTCAATGTCTCCGGGCTTTCAGTACTTGTACAGGCAAAACATAAGGGATGCTCTTCTCTCTTGTCAGTTTAGCTGAGATTTTAGTCAGATTTTCTCTCAAGAGGGTTTTTGTAGCACCTAAGTACAGCAGGAATTGCACAGATAATATACTGTTATCAGATGTTCCTGCTTAGACATATCCAAAAATAATTCTGTTTCTGGGGTTAATGATGGTTCTACAAGTACACTGGAAGTTCATCTGCTCCTGTATATTGCCAGATATTTGGACTGGTTAAAGCTGATACGTGTACAACTGGCTTCTCCTTTAATTTGTTCCTCAGTTGATTTTGTTCTCTGGAAACCAGATGTGGCATTACATGATAAAATACCTGTAGTGGGTTATGCTGGAACATGACACAACATGTGTCAAGTTTCTTTTGAACCTTTCTGAGATCAGGTATCAGTCAAAAGGAGGTCATTTTAATTACCAATAATTAATTAATTAGATGATTGTTGGACAGATGAATCCAAAGATTATATAGCACTCCTAATCAGTGTCTGTAACCTAGAAGAAAAATTAAGATTTTTTTTTTTGTTTTAAGATGAAAGAATGGAAAGACTGCTGCTCAAAATGTCAGTTATTTGTGTGATGTTTGTGTAGCATTTTAAAAGTGATAAAGTGAAGTAGCATCTGTCAGCACAACCTCATGAACAGTGGCAAATAATTAGGAATCACTCTGCATTTCAGAAACTACCTCTTGATTTAAATATATTCCTACCCCATTTTGATTTTTAGATGTCCAAACAGAACTATTTTTATTCATGCTGCTATTTAGGAATTTGAGTGCTGTGCAGAGCTGGGCTGTGCCAGCAGTCCTTGCCCAGTTATTCCATGTGGATCCTCCTGCTGCTGGGATGGCTGGGGACCCGCAGGGTAAAGTGATCCTGATCACATCAAAGCAGCACTGATCACAGAAGGTGAGGTGCAGACATTGGAATGGGGATGCTTTCGCAGCAGAAAAATCCTTTTGGTCAGATCTGCTGTTTTCAAGGATGCCCTGTGTGTTCCACAGCTCCATAAATGCTGGGGCCTGAGGGCACTGGTGCTCGTTGCTGGCCCTGAGCCAGCTCAGCCCAGTCATGTGCACAACTCGAGCACTCCCGTGGCCAGTATTGTACACAACCCAAAGCGTGGCCAAACTTTGGCACGAGAGCAGTGCCTTGATGGGATAACTCTGGAGACCAGTTTACTCAGGGAGGAGTGAAGGAGATTTTAGCACTTTGCTTCCTTCTATATTTCACTGATGTAGCATTTGCTTTTGCGACATGTGAAATGTCCACATTAGACAAAAGTGCACCACTGCCCTAGTCGTGGTGCAATTCACAATGTGAGAGAGCAAGAGGAAAGTCTAGAGGCCAGTCCATGTTTTCTATCAACTACAGGAAAATAGAGGCACCACTGAGCGAGTTTGACCTTTCAGTAGCAAAACTGCATTTGTGAGTGCCCAGTCAACAGAAATGGTGGCAAAGAGGGAAGAGGATTTGGCAATTTGATCGGTCTCAGTGTTGCCTGGATGGCCCCATAGGCCAGTGTTTAACATGCCAGTTTCCATGTGTCTATAACCACTCAAATTTCCTTGCACTCAATGCTCTTTGTGTGCCAGGCTGTACAAGGTAAATCTATCTCTTCACAAACTTCTGGGATCTCAAGTGGTTCTGGTAACTCACGTGGTGTTGCAATTTGCTGTGTAGTACTTCAAATGTGGCACAGACTGGGTGGTCTTGGCAAATTAAAAGTGCAGCTCAGTATTTGGGGTTTTTTATTTAAGGAGTAATTTGAGTATCTAGCAGCATACTTTCCAAAGATGGTGAAACTGAGACAAACACCATTAAAAACTGAAGCAATCTTGAGGCTATAAGGATTGCATGAAAATCTCCCTTGGCTTTTTATCTTCTTATTCTTTCCTGTCCGAGGATTTCACAAGAGAAAACTGAGTGGAATCGATTAACCTCACAGAAACTCCAGCAAGACTTAATATTCTCAAAGGAAGGTCACCAGGTTTCAGTTTGTGCCAGCACTCACTGTCCTGAGGTATTGAAGGCTGGGGAGCTGGAAGTGAACCCTGGTCTCCAGCAAAAGAACTGGAGAAATGTGCCAAGTGATTTGAATAGAAATTGATGTGGCAGTAATTTTTCTTCCTTTTTTCTTTTCTTTTTTAAAATTTTGGAAGTTGCTCCTGTTTTCAAGACTGTGCTCACCTCAGAAAGGAGGCTGGGGAATAAGGGAATAGTGCTTCACATGGCAGATTGTCATTGCTTTGGTGGCACAAAATAAACAGAATGGGGAAGGCAGCAAGTGCATTAGGGCAGGGGAAATAAGGAAGCATTTCTAACCTCTCACAGCAATAGGCTGCAGGGCACATAATGAGCTCTGCTGCACTTGTGTGAACTGAGGGAGGTTGTTCTTTCCCACCTCCCTCCTGATGGCACATCTACCCGTGCCCTGTGGAGAGCAGTCAGCCAGGGTTAGCAGCAGATAACCCTGTCTTATTAAGTGCAGGGTCTGATTTTAGGGGGGTTTTATTGGATCTGATTAGAGGATTTTATTGTCCCTTGTGGTTGGCTAAGTACTGTTCAGGCCATCAACTTGAAGTTGGCTGGGCTCTTCCCAGAGCTGGGATAGAAACTGTCCCTTATCTTCATTTTAGCTGCAGCTGCTCAGGTGAGGAGCCAGAGCTGGAGAATATAGCCCTTAAGGAAAACAACCCCCCTTTTTTCCTGTAAATGCTGGCAAGTGAATCATGAGTGGTCTGGAATACCCATAGCTTTGCATCTATACAGGCAAAGGCTTGGCGTGGCAGATAGGCTAGTGGTGGGAATTTCCTCCCTCTCAGACATTTCTCAGCTCTTTCTGAGACTGCCTGCCTGCTCCTGCTGCTTTCTGCACCGTATGTACTGCTTTGGATTTACTGAATAATGATAATGAATATATTATTATTAATATATTGATAGGATTGTTAGTCTCTTCGAGGCAAATAATATGCAGAAAGTACCTCAGGGTCATCTGTTTCTAACCAGTCCCCCAAAGTCCATGGGTTTGTGGTTTTGGTTTTTGGGGTTTTTCTTTTTTTGTTTGGTTGGGGTTTTTTTTTGTAGGAAGAAACAGTAGAAAACAAAGTATTTCACTTCTTCATAAACAGTTAACTCCAGCAGTGACTGAACAAAATTGACTAATCAGAGCTCCGTCAGGAAGGCCAGCAAGAATGGGAAAGGTACCACTGCTCATACCAGAAGAGTAGCTTTTATAGCTTCATCACCTGCTAGAAACACTTAAAAGTGAGAAATATTTTCCTGCCTGGTCCCCAGCCCCGCGAGCAGAGCAGCCCTTCCCAACCATCACTGCCTTTGGAGGTGCTTACAGGTTTTGATTTCTTTGCCTCAGGGACACTTGAATTTAGAGACTGTGCTTGCCAGCAGCAGACGCTGTTCCCTGGGGGGATTTTGCTGCTTGGTGTTTAAATTACGCTGCCATTGCAACACAATTAGGTATTTTATTTTATTCTTTTCTTTTCTTTTTCTTTTTTTTTTTTTTTTTTTTTTTTTTTTTTTTGGTGGTGGTGTTTTCCTGGTCTCAAGAGTCCAGGGGTGTTTCTGCCAAACTGCCCTACTTACCTGTTGCAATATTTTGGGCACTGATTGCACTGAAGGTGCTGCAGGAATCCGAAGCTGTGGTGTGATTTTCTGTGAAAGGGTGGTATGTGCCTCTGCAAACACTGCCTTTGTGACTGAAATATTCTGTTTATACAGCATCCCTTCAAAGCCAGTCACATTAAATCAGCGGAGGTACCTTAATTTCAGAAGTGTGTTTCTGTTGTAAGCTCTATGTGATGTGTAGCTATGGTTTTAAAATCTTAGCCTTCAAAAACTGATGAGCAGTACTGGGAGTTTATTGAGTCTCTCTTTGCAAGCTTAGGCTGTAAATACTTTGTACACCAATTGCAAAATTCGGCTCGAAAATACAATATATCTTGAAGACATTCCCGGGAAATACCCAGTGGAATGATGCCTATCTCAGTTTACTCACGGTGTGCCCAGTTTGTAGCTGCTGTGTTGCAAACCTGAAGTGAAGCAGCAGATTTACATTTCTCGAATGATCCTGTAAATGCCGCATTAATTCCATGTACCTGGTTAGTGGAGGAGGGAAGAGAAGGGGTTTGGTGACACTTGGAGCGGGAGACAGAGCCGAGCTCCGAGCCTGGAGCTCCCTTTAGCGACGGCGGCGGGCAGTGCACGGCTCCCGCATCCAGCCGGGCTCCCTCACCCGGCCCGATTCCCGCACCCGGCCCTGTTCCCGCATCCAGCCGGGCTTCCTCACCCGGCCCGGCTCCCGCATCCAGCCGGGCTCCCGCACCCGGCCCAATTCCCGCACCCGGCCCTGTTCCCGCATCCAGCCGGGCTCCCGCATCCAGCCGGGCTCCCTCACCCGGCCCGGCTCCCTCATCCAGCCGGGTTCCCTCACCCGGCCCGGTTCCCTCACCCGGCCCGGTTCCCTCACCCGGCCCGGTTCCCTCACCCGGCCCGGTTCCCTCACCCGGCCCGGTTCCCTCACCCGGCCCGGTTCCCTCATCCGGCCCAGCTCCCGCATCCAGCCCGGCTCCACCCGAGAGCCGAGCCTCCCTCAGAACGCCGGCTCTCGGCAGGACTGGCACCAGTGTTCAAAGGAATCTCACTAGGAGATGGGGAGAGATGCCAGCACTCCCAGTTCTGTTCCTCTTCTGTTCCTCTGTTCCTGGTAACAGAAGACCAGCCGGTCCTTCCTTTAAAGTGCTCTGGCGAGGCAAAAGACCGGACTCCCTCAGAGGCTGCAAGTCTGGACTTGAACCCCCCCAGCTGAGTTGGTTCTCCTGTTTGATTTGGAAAGCGAGTGCCTCTTTATTGCCACGCTCTTAGAGCTGGGACTGGTGGGATTTGAGATTACTTTTTCCTTCTTTGGTCAAGTGGGTTACAAAAACAAGCTGTTGTTAACTGTGGACTCTAGCCAAGGGCAATGGAAAACCTCAGGACCCAAGAATTTATCTGTGGAGAGCAAAAGAGGCCAAATGACCTCTTTTGCGCATCAAAAACAAAAGATGGGCGACAGGGAAGGAATAGAGGCCTCTCTCCACAGAGTGTGGCCTGTCACTACAAGGACACCCTGTGGGACTCTCACATCTCACATGCTGAGTGTGTCTCCCTCACCCGGCCCGATTCCCGCACCCGGCCCTGTTCCCGCATCCAGCCGGGCTTCCTCACCCGGCCCGGCTCCCGCATCCAGCCGGGCTCCCGCACCCGGCCCGGTTCCCTCATCCGGCCCAGCTCCCGCATCCAGCCCGGCTCCACCCGAGAGCCGAGCCTCCCTCAGAACGCCGGCTCTCGGCAGGACTGGCACCAGTGTTCAAAGGAATCTCACTAGGAGATGGGGAGAGATGCCAGCACTCCCAGTTCTGTTCCTCTTCTGTTCCTCTGTTCCTGGTAACAGAAGACCAGCCGGTCCTTCCTTTAAAGTGCTCTGGCGAGGCAAAAGACCGGACTCCCTCAGAGGCTGCAAGTCTGGACTTGAACCCCCCCAGCTGAGTTGGTTCTCCTGTTTGATTTGGAAAGCGAGTGCCTCTTTATTGCCATGCTCTTAGAGCTGGGACTGGTGGGATTTGAGATTACTTTTTCCTTCTTTGGTCAAGTGGGTTACAAAAACAAGCTGTTGTTAACTGTGGACTCTAGCCAAGGGCAATGGAAAACCTCAGGACCCAAGAATTTATCTGTGGAGAGCAAAAGAGGCCAAATGACCTCTTTTGCGCATCAAAAACAAAAGATGGGCGACAGGGAAGGAATAGAGGCCTCTCTCCACAGAGTGTGGCCTGTCACTACAAGGACACCCTGTGGGACTCTCACATCTCACATGCTGAGTGTGTCACTTGCTGGTTTCACCTTCCCTCTCCCCCCTGGCTGAGGTGGCTGCACCTTGGCTATTTGGAGCACTGTGTCCTATGGTCTCTTTCCCTCTTTTGACCCCATGGGCAGACTGTGCTGGCTTCTCTGGAAAAGCAGGTTATGGTGGTTCTCTCTGGCCTGTGAGCTCTGCTTCCCAGAGCCCCTGCTTTGGGAGTGGGTGCTGTTAAGCCTCTCCTGTACCCCATGCCTGTCAGTTGAGAGAGGACAGATAACAGCTCTATACTCCAGCCTGTTCCCAAAAACTTGTGTACATCACATCCTTGATGATGTAGGGTCCTTTTGTTGTAGCACTGCAATCTATGGCATCATCAATTTTCAAGGAAAAAATATATAGCTCTGATAATAAATATTCAGAGGGCATTGATAAGTTTCTTCTTTGAAAATTTATCTTTATAAGGAGACTCTAAGTCCAGTCTTCATATCCATTCAGTACAGATAAATGAAAACCAGTGCTCTGCATTGCTGATGGGTGGAAATAAAAGGTTTGATTTCAGTATCAACTGGTTGTCTGGGCTGCAAAAGATTTTCTTTGCCATCCTTCACAGTGATGTGATGGAAAAGTCCTGATAACATGCAGAGATATTAGAGTAAAATGCAAATTTGAACCCCCTATCTTATAGGATTTGGTGTGCTTCAGAAGAAGATAAAGAATGAATGGTTTCCTCAGGAGCAGGAGCCAGTGTCCAGCTTTGGAGCAGAATCTAAATCTAAGTCAGATCTTGTGTTGCTTGGCTTCCAGCACACCTCAGGGTAGACAAGTTCCATGGGGTAGCACAATCAACAGATGGGCAGGAAATCAGCAGCAGGTCTAACTGGTGACTTTGAAAGATGAGGAGCTGGCAGGAGAGAGCAAGGGATAAGATCCTGAACACGTTGCAACTTTTTGTAACCTTGTTTTGTTTAATTCCACGATTTTGAACATAAGGCCCATCAACTTCTCACAAGCCTTTAAATTTCATTTCCTAGTGTGACTGAGGGATAGTTATTAATGCAGGATGGTGGGAGGTGTGTTCAAAAATCCGTTTATCAGATAATGGGATTAACACGAATAACTCCCGAGCCCTGCTTTAGAAACTTACTTCTAAATCTACATATTCAGCGACTACAGCAGCCACATTACAGCACAACAAATGAAAGTGCTGGACAAGCATTTTAAGGCCTTCTCTCACAGTTCTGATAATAAAGCTGGGGCCCAAGAGAGGGACAAACTCTCTTCTTACTAAGTGGGTTGGAGGATGTGAGCTCCCCTGCTACTGATAAAGTGAAACAAATGCAGAGGAGATTGCAGCTGCATTTGAAGCAGAAAAGAGCAGCACCCAAACACTGAAGGACACTGTCCTGGCTGTACCTGTATCTCCTTTGCTTCTTATTTCAGCAGGAGACATAATGGGCACAGGCAGAGAAGAGGAAAGATGCAAATGATTTAAAGATAAGACCAGATCTAAACTGTCCTATACGTGTCTGGCCGTGCCACAGCCTGTCTGTTTGCATGCACTGGCATATTAAGACTTTTTGTGGTTTCATGTCTTATCCCACACAAACTCTAGGGTTTGGGTTTTTTTCCTACTTTCTCCCATATTCTTGACAGCCAACTGCTTTTTAATACATAAATTGGAGTTTGAGGTGTTCCTTCTCTGCAGAAAAGTCTCATCTCTAGAAACAGTTCTTTGAGTTTAGAACATGATCAACCACTGCATTTTTACTATTGTAAGCATTTAACTTTCATTTAAAATAAAAGTACAGGAAAAGGCATCAGAGGTTCTCTATGTGAATAAGCAGAACAATGTTCTTTTCTACAGCAAGAAGGAGCTTACTTAGAGTGAACTTCTGTTTTGTATTTGGCCTGCCAACAAAGCTTCTAAAAATTATTTCCATGTGCATATGCAGTTTAATTCAAACATTACCATTTTCTCTCTTTAAAAAAATCCTTGAATGGAAAAATACTATGGTGGGGTTTATCTCAGGAAAGGAATGGCAAGTTTCTCTTTATCTTTGCTGGTAGAGACTTGAACAAAACTAAAGCTGACACCGTGAACCTGTAAGTGTTGTCAACACAACCTGTGGCTTTGTAGCACCAGCCTTTACAGTTCTCTCTCTGCTTGTTTCACTTTTGCAGAGCAGAGATGAAGGAGCAGTTTCAACATGCAGAGAGCATTCACCATTTGCAGAATGAGGTGGTTTCTAAGAGTTGCTGGTTTCTGCATATGTATCATCCTGCTTTCTGGTAAGAAAGCCCTGTTAAAAATTCCCCTCCCCTATGTACCCTGCTGCATGTCCTTGTGCCCCTGCTGCAGTTGCTGCCCCAGCCCTGTGGTGCTGATGGTGCTGGTGGGGTGGGCACGGGTGGAGGAGACCTGTCTTACCCTGACTTTACAGCTGAAGGCAGCACATCCAGCATCCCCCAAATGCAATGCTCTCACTGTGCTTGTGTTAATGTCCACCTACTGAAGAACATGCACAAATTTAAAAGATTAGTAGTAACAGAGAAAAGTATATTGTGAGACAGGATATGGAGTTTTATGGAGGAAAAGGATTAGTAGATATTGCAAAAGGTTCTGCAGTAAAAGAAGTGCTGAGATTTTAATAACCTAAGGTATTAAGTTTTTATCTCCATTTTTCTAAAGCTCTGAATCAAGGTTTTTTGGAGGCATAGGGAGGATTTATACACATGCATCATCTATTAATGGAACCATGAAGTCAAGCAGAAACATCTTGAGACAAGCCAGGCTCAAACTTAGCAGTTCTCATCATATGAGTTCAGCATGCAGGGACAGGGTCACTGTTCTGTTTTGGCTCCTTCAAATGACGAGCTCAGCTGGATCTGTGTGAGTCCAGCACACACATTTCTCCTTTTGTACAAGTAGGACATTGAAGCTGTTTACTCTTCTTACCCGCAGAAGTAACACTGTGTCACTGCATGTGAAAGGGGCTTTTCTGCCCTGTTCTGACATGGGACCATGGAGCCAAATGAACAAAAGCTTTTCCTTGACTCTCCCTGGTCACACTGGCGTGGTCAGTCTGTGCCAGCCAGCACAGGGTCTCTGACAGGGGAAGGGCTGTAAACAGCAGTAAAAGCATGTGAGAAGCTCATGCTGGATATGGAAGGGAGAGTAAAATATATGTGCAGGAAGCCTAAATCCATAAGTCCCAGTAGGCATACAGAACTTTTTTTTTCCTTTCTTCCTAGTCTTAACTTATTTTCTCAATAATGATTATACCCTAACTTCCTTTGAAAGAGAAAAGAGACCATTCCCTCTCAGGGAATTGAGTCCATACCTCGATTTTTTTTCTTAGTGCATATCACTCCCAACACAACTGTGTGTCCAAATCTGACCTTACAGGGATTTATTTTCCACTAGATGGAGCTTGAGTATTTCCTCACCACGCATCCCTGCAGCTCCCTGCATCCATGCTCTGCTCAGGAGCAGCAGCATCCAGCAGTGCAGTTATGGCTCTTGGCCTGTACTATTGGTATCATTCTTGCCAGACCATATCATTAATAATACATTCATTTTCCTCTGCTGAAAAGCATGAATTATTTATTAGTGGAAAGCCAGAGACCCCACAAGCAAATTCCTTGTGGGAGGATTCCAGAAGTCACACACTTGTTTGCAGAGCAGTACAGATCATCTGAGAGCTTTTTTTTTTGTTTTGTTTTTTTTGTTGTTGTTGTTGGGTTTTTTTTTTTGGTTTGGTTTGGTTTGTTTGTTTGTTTGTCGTCTTCAGTGTATCTGTGTTTCATCATAAGCTTTAGGTTTTATAGTTTGGGAAAGTAACTTCCAAAAACTGGCTGGAGTCTGTTCTAGTTCAGTGCCATTTGATGGCAGAATTTTCTGAATCCACAGAGCTGTAGTGATGATGGTGTGGGCAGAAGGGTCCATGTGGGCTGGTCAGGCTGTGCTGTATATTGGTTCTGAAGGTCAGTCACATCAGGGTTCATGTCACTACTAAAATTCATTGCAAATGGTTCTAGACAGATATGAAAACTGTTCCGTGAGGGGCTCTGTGAAGACCAGATAATCATTGGTATTTCATTGAAGCCTGATAGGAATGAGAAGTTTAATAGTGTTTCCTGAAAAAAAAACTGACTTCCCAGTCCACAAAGAAAAATAAAAATCATCCCTTTCCTTGTATCTTCTGAAAATCAGCAGTAAGCCTACAGGGTAATTTTCTGATGTTTTAGTACTGTGTATGTGCCCTTCTCAACCCACGCATATGCTAATTTCCACTGCTTTTATACTGTGTATTCCACAAGCAAAGTCTTTGAGCTCTTTGAATGGGAAAAGAGTTTCTGTTATCGAGGGAGGAAGGAACTACCAGCTGCAGAAAGAATTCAGTGCTAAGGGGACTAAAGCTTAAGGTGAAGTTCTGATTTCCTCAGACCTGAGACTCTATATCTCTGAAGGGATGATATAAATCAGTCTTTTAAACCAGCTCACATAGGTGAAAAATGGTCCTCTCCTAATTACTGCTTCCCTGAACAGTTAGGACAGACTTATTAATCTGTATCTGTATTAAATCTGTGACATAAAACTGAGGGCAAGAAATGCATCTGTAATTTTCAACAATTCTGACTGAATACCTGGAGCAGGACTGACATCACTGGTGGTTCATGTGAGGCTGTACAGAATGTAGTATGAGTAGACTGAAATGTCTTGGAAATCACAGCAATACCAATAGGAAGTGGCATAAACACGGGGTTCACTGGTCAAGCAGGTTTCCTCAGGCAAACATCACATAGCAATATTATTTCCAGGCTATTTTGTTTAAATTGAGACTTTAGCTGCTAGACAATTTATCAACTGAAAAATTCAAGATGTTCTTTAAACTCAATTTTGCTGATCAATATTAAACTCTGTTGAAGAGCTGTTTTCCCTTCTCTTGAACAGGAAAGTTGGAAGCTTGCTGTAAAAATAGCAGTTATTCTGCTACAAGTGAGGATTTTGGCCAAAATGACACCAGTCATCTTTGAAAGCCCAAGCAGGTCTGGGGTCGGACAAGCTGCTCAGCTCTGAGCCTTCCCTAGGCACTGATCCAGCTCGTTGTGGGTGTCAGTTTTCTGCAAAGTGCTTTATTCTGCTCGAGCCCAAATGATCAGTAAATTGTGCACTGTCTGCCGCTGCAAAGGTATCCCTGTGAATGGCTCCTGCTGCACTAGCTCCCCCAAAATACTGATTACAGGGATAAACAGTGTATGCTGGGTACTACCCAAAGTGATGGGTGAGCTTTTTGGAGCCTGCCTCTGTTGCATAATTCGGTAACAAAAGGCATTGCCTTTTTTTCTCCTCTTGTTCTCTGGCTATTTTGAAAGTGTGTTTGGTTTCCAGAGCTAATGGTGACATTGTTTGCTTGTCAGTCAGCTGATTGGCCATTGCACTTTTAAATCAGAGGGATTAAAGGTAATGCTCTCTAACTGTTCTGGAAAAAAATGTAACTTTACAACTGGACTCAGTGGCAGAGAGCAATGCCACACACTATTGTAGGAGGGCTGCTTGCAAAATGGTCTGTGGCTGCAGTGGGGGGAAAGTGTTGACTGGCAGCTGGTCATGTAATGATCCTGCTGATATTTGGATGATGCTGTTATAGCTGGTTTGTCAAGGGCACCTGAAGAGTCAGCTATTGCACTGGGAAAGCAATGGAAAAGTTATCCTGTGAGCACTCAGAAATGAATATATCACCATTTCAGGGTCATCCCTGCAGTGTTGCTTTGCATTTCCAAGACTCATTTCTGAAGGGAAAAGCACTTGGTTGATATTACTTGACTTGAGTTCCCAAAGGCATCTCAGTGGGTTGGGTGCCAGGTCAAAATTGAGGCTGGCTGTATGATTTAAGTCTCTGTAAGTCCTGTCTGAAAGTTGGGGAGACAAGCACATTTAGGACTGAAATCAGAAATAGTCGGAGATGTGCTCCAAGGGAGGTAAGAAGTCTGTCACATACCCAGAACACGTCCTCCCCGCGGAGCACAGGAGCTGTCAGACACACATCTCCAATCTGACTATTTACAGCATTCTCACACTCCAGGCTTTTTTATTTGTATTCACAGAGAGGGCCAGAGAAGGATGCTTCTGCTTCCAAATGAGGCTAGAGCAGGAGAGCAGAAGAGTGTGTACCTAGTGCTCCTTTTTATCTGCATCTTTCCACCTGCCTGCCTGCAGTAATGATAATGCCCACGGGGATTTGCACCTCTCAGCTGGAGCAGGAGAAGTTCTCTGAGCCCAGGGAGGAGGGGGAGGCTCACCCTTTCAGAAAACACAAGAAATAAAACTGCCAGACTCAGGGCAGTCCAGATCAGAGACACAGATTTGAAGAGTTAGAAGGAGGGGAGCAATTTACCTGTGGGGATTAAGGATCCAGCTGCAGGGCAACAGCAGTGCTAAGGATGCATGTGGAAGTCAGAGAGAGTAGCCAAAGCCACAGAGCGGGTTCTTGGGCGCCAGGCTGTGTTTCTTCAAAGGCTGCCGTCTCCTCCGGAGGGGAGCACTTCATCTCGCAGTCCGTGAGTTCGTTTGTCAGCTGCCTTCACACCCAGCCCACCCACGCTCTGCAGTGACTTTCTGAACCCTCTGATGCTCCTGTGCTCAAATGTATTTCCTTATTATTTTCCCCTGAGATAAATCTCTCATGTCACTGCACTTCAGGCTATGCTCTAAGTTGTTTTTTTATTCTGTTACTCTCTGTAAGTGCTGGTGTATAACTGAGCTGTCACAAGAACAAATCAGCAATATAATTGCCTCTGACGGGGTGTTCATATCATGTAACTGCCAGTGTCTAGCACAGATATTCAAACTAGCCAGAGAAACTTCTCTGAATCACAGAAAGGCTTTGATTTTTGAATGTGTTGTAGGTCTGAGTGTTAACTGCCCATCTTGTCTCACCCTGAAGGTCCCACTCCTAGCCCACCCCACCCCCCAGTCTGGAGGCAGCCTTTGCATTGCCATCATATCCAACTTGTAATATTAATTGATCTGTGAAAGACTTGAGAAAAAACCACAGCTGCCTCAAAACAGGCCTCCCCATACTCACTACCCACAGTCCGGCTTAGTGGCTCCAATTCACACTCAGGGATGGGGTTAAGGATCTGATTTAGGGGTGGGGCTGGTTGAGCCCAGGACGGCTCGTGGGGTTACTGCAGGGGCCTGTCCATTCACTCAAGCTCTCTGGAAGCTGGCTTGGTTGTGGCTGAGCTCCAGCTCATCTTCAGTCTCAGCACTGCAAAGCCAGGCAGAGCTGATAATACCAGGGAAGAGATAAGAAACTGCATTTCTCACATGGGCATCTTACTTAGGTGCACAAAAACAGGCTGCTTACACACTGGATTGTAATTTATCCTGTTCTCCCTTAATTTTGATCTTACAAGGAACAAAGCCTAAATTTTATGAAGTGTGTTCAAGTATTTAATGATGCAGTTAGGAAATGCAATTTGAAAGTCAGACTAATTGCCTGTCTACACCATTAGCCATTTAAATAGTTTTAAAAAATCTATCCCTTTAGTACTTGACCCTGTTTCATAAAGCAACTTCTTCTACTTGGACACCCAGCCAGTACCCTGTTGCAAAGACCAGTGAGTGGCACGGTGGAGGTGGAGGGGAATCTGCGTTTAAGAAAAGCAGCCTTGGGTTTCTTCCTCCTCCCATTTTATCTGCATTCTCACTCCTCCCCTTGCAGATAGATTGACACCAGCCATGAGCACGGCTGTGGAATACCTGGCAGTGGAATAGGGAGGCTGGCTGCACTGGAAGTGGTGGTCCAGAAATTCAGGAAATTGAAAGTTCTGAGGTTGCTTTGACTCCCACGTAGCCGAGATAATTTTCAAAATCACTGACCCGCAGAATACTGACAAACACAATGTCCAAATATACTGCCAGAAAGCAACACCAGAGTACAAGGAGGGCTCCCTGAATGTGTCCCTTGTTCTTAGTCTTTTTCCCTAATCTGCTGCTGACTATTTTGGAAGACTGATTCAGGCCAGCTGTTTGTATGTATGTATTTATACACAGAAATATTTTCATCTGTGATTGTTTTATGGCTATGCCTGTTAGATTTAAGAAAGCTATCAACTTCAGAAAATATTTATTAAAGATTTTAATTTAGCAATTGGGTTAGATTACATAAACATTATTAATAGTATACATTGATGAAGAGAGAATTGCACCAAGAGTCATGTATGAAGACATGTAATTTCAGAGTAGCTCAGTATTTGTTCTTAATACCATATATAGAGATATGTTAGGATTTTTTATGTTCATAGGTAGACTAGTACTAGAAAACTGCAAGCTACTAGCTAATTATCACTGTTATTAAATGTCTATCTTAGTGCAGAATACAGCTTATGAGCTTTAAAGCTTACACTAATCAAGAAGCATGATCAGCTGGTGATGTAGGTCACTTACAGCTCAGCTGATACGTAGCTGCTCCTCACTGATGTTACTGCTTAAACATGTTGATGAAATAAAAAGTTACAGTTCCATGATATGAAGTAAGAGAATAATTACATTTTGATTATTAGGGAGTCAGTCACCAATCCCATTTGCACAAACACTTGAGCTGATAAAAGAACAGAAAACTAAATGGATTCAGTAATACAACATCTGAATTGCATCAGTTGTAAAAAGCATTGGAGCTTCCATGTAAGTCTTCATTGCTGTAATATTGTTATTTTAACCACAATTATGGTTAAACATTGCAGAGGTACTTAGAGGCACTTGATCATTGGGCTGTGGGCTGTTGAGAGGGAATTTGTCTAAATCTCTCCTTTGTTTATGTAATGCAGAGATGGTCCAACAGGTTTTTTGAAAACAGACCTGAACACACATCTCAAGTGCATGTCCTGAACACAATGTTATGTAAACCAGTAATTACTTTCTTCTTCCCTGCAAAACTGTTTCAGTTGGCAGGCTGCATCCCACAGGACACTGTTGATAGTCAGAGCTTTCTCCTAGAAGAGAAGTGATGCAGATTTACGTCTTCATTTCACTCCTTGCTCAGGTTGCTCTCTTCACTTGCTTTCTAAGGATATTTCCTGTGAAGTGCCTTAACATGCTTAGAAGAAGCCTTGTATTGATGCTTTGAAATGACTAAGAAAGAAATCAGAGTATGTCAGCAACTCTAGAATAACTCTGCATCCTGTCAACCACTGAGCTACTAATTCCTTCTTGCACTGATTTCTGGGGAACGCAACTTCAGTATTTTTACGTATTCATCAGATTATAAGAACTTTTGCCTTAGAAGTTTAGAAACCTTTCTGCATGTTAAGCTGTCGTGCTGGTACTTATGGCTTGGTTCTCCTTTCATTCACGCTGGTGTAACTGAGGAGTGGTTTGGTGAGAGGGGATGGAGATCAGCACAGCACTGCTGATTCATAGCCGTGGTTCATAGTCCACAGAAACTGCAGATCTTGGCCAGTGGAGTTACACCAAGGTAAGGCACTGCAACTCAGTCCTTGAATTCAATGCCGTAACTGACATCTGAATGCTTACAACTGGAGGCAAACAATCCGGGGCTGTGACATCTAGGGCTGCTTAGCACAAGTATAGAAGGAGAATATTCAGGAAGAATTAATAAGATTGAGAGTTTATTATAGCTTAGGAAGTCATTCACACTCTTTCCTTAGATTACTTGGATATGCATTTTAATATTGTCTCCTTTCTAGTTCAAGTAACATTGAGGTCAAAAACCAAAGTAGCAAAACCAAGACAGTTCACAGTTCATGGTGACAATTGTCCTTAACTCAATCAGAACAGGAAAGGAGCCTTCATGATACAGCAGAGGACTCTAAGGACACAGCAGCAAACTGAACTCATGTTTCGCCTCTGGCAGCATACAGTACAAGTGTAAAACAACTTAACTAACTTGGTTTCAGTTGACAAACAGTATGGGTGAACAAATGCCTGGAATGGGCTGCTAGGGATACAGCCAGCTTTTATCCTCAGTTCTTTGCTTAGTGGTGCTATTCTGGACTTGCATTTATGAAATAACTTGCCCAGGGATAAAGAATCTTGTGAAGGCTTGGTTTGCCATTCCTTGTGCTTACTAGTGGATGATTTTCCATGGAGTGCAGTGAATACTGGGTTAGACCCAAAACTAATTAATTTTCCAATAGCTTTTTCTAGAAGTTATTTTTAGTTTATCCTGACCTAGCTGCATTGTCATTTTGTTAAGAGCACAGTGGTAATGTAATTCAATCGGATGTACTACTACACACAAGAATCCATAAAGCAACATCTTGTGTAACAAGAGAGATGTAACAGGAGTTATCGGGTAGGAGTTAACATTTCCATCAGCTCAAGGTGGAGATTCTGTGCAACATTAAACAATCATGGTTTATGAGTTGAAACAATCCATCAATGTGAAACTAAATAGTCACCAATGATGGTAAACCTTAACACCTTAACTCTTGCTTTTAGCTGTCTCTGGTGTAAGAGTACATCTCTGTCTAGGTGAACACTGTTCCATTTTCCAAGCCTCTGCAACAGGAGATTTGCAAAGCAGTGGCTGCCTGAACTTCTTACTGTGGGGCAAAGCCTTCTCTTTTTCCCAACTCCATTCTTCTAATTGGCTGCAGTTGTTTAGAGATAGATCTTCCCCCCCTCCCTCCCCCATCCCACCCCCAGGGCCCCGGCCCCCCAGAACTTGGCTTGTTGCTGATCCCAGTCCAAAAAGTCACAGCAAAAAGTTCAAAGTGGAAAATTTGGCCTCACTTCTTCAAACAATTTGTTAAGCCACAATTTTCCAATCCAACTGCCTAGACACAGCTCTCTAACATGTGTCCTTTGAAGCCACCTGCAAGGATTTAAGAAGCAGTTGCCTGCGTGTTGACATTGCCTTTCTGACAGCATTCACCACACGTCAAGGAGGGCATGAGCCCCTGATTCAGAGGCTCCAGTTCCTGCTGTCATACCTACATATGTAATCTAAATTGATGATTTCTTTAGGATCAGCAGTGGGAACAACAGAGCTTGAAGTTAAGCATCTACTTGAAGTTGTGCGTAATGCCAAACTGGCACCTTAAATCTGCACTCAGGCCTCTTAACATAAAGCTGAGTGTCTTGGCAAGCTTAAGTCCACATTAATTATAAATCCTGGTGACACAACCCATTTAAGAAGAACAGTAAGAACTGAAGCTTCCTTAAGTGGAAGCAATCTGCTTTGTTGTTTCAGTGCAGCCAGAATACTTGGAAGATCTTTTTATTTTATTCTGTGCTTTCTCTCATTATCAGAGTTTTCAAAAGCAGTATGGTTCAGTCAGTATTGTTTTAACTAGCTTGTTCCTTTATCTGGTTAGTCATTTCAAGAGCTATCTACTTGCTTAGGGAAGTCTGTATGTTTTGATTTTATTTTTATTCTGAATTACTTCAGTCATCTGGCTGTTTATGTGAATGATTAAAGTCTTTGATTGATTTTTTTACTCTCTTGGTCCTGTTACATTCCAGACTTCTGCAAATGCAGAAATATGTATGTCATTCTGTAAAAGCAAAGCCTGTTAACAAACAGTAAATAAACCAAACTGGACTTCTATTATAATGGCAGAATAATGAGCCAAATAATTTGAGTGGTATAAATAAGGAATGGCCAGAAGGGAGGGAGGCTGTAAGAGAGTCTATTGTAAGAGGAGACTGGGTTTACTAAAGGCTTTCAGCAGAGTGATTATTTAATAAAGAGCCTTATAAGCAAGGGTCCTTGGCTGGAGCCTGGGCCTGGGCTGTAGCTCTGCATTGCTGATAACAGGGTAACGGTGTTAGTAGGATCTGGTTCTCTTGAGTTCCAGTAGAACTGGAGGGGAATCTGAATTGATGATCCAATATGATGCATTTGATATACAACAGATTTTGAAGCGTCACAGTATAGGAAATATACAGACATAGGCCTTGGAAATAACACTAAGGTGCAATAACAGATAAGCAGGACACTTTAGGGATTATCATCAATTATTTCAAGAAAATGAGTGGATCTCTTTCCACAGTGCCAAGTCCTTTACAGACATATTGCTGGACAGAGAAGTGTTTCTATTACCTCAGCTTTCAGAACTGGTTTATGGATATCTTTAAGAGAGCTTCTTCCTTGCATAAATCCTGCCAAGGTGTGGTTATATCCAGGACTTTTATTTGTATAGGGTGAGCTGAAGATGTATTGGTAAAGAGAAATCCTTGCTATCCCCACGTGAGCTCTTCCTTAGCCAATATTAAACATTTTCCCAGTGTATTAGCTGCCAACAAGTGGCACAGGATACTATAACTACTTTTCATTCCTGTCTTGGTTTCCTATAATTTTTGACTCTGCTTACTTACAACTGTGTTGAAAGAAGATGGTGTAAATCTGAGAGTTTTAGCTGTTCCATCCTTCTGTTCAGTATTCAGGTTTTAAAATGATTATAAGCTCATGCCTATAAAAATGTCCTTGTTTCCATCACCTGTGTTTGGCTTCCAGGCTACATACTGGAATTTATAGATATTGTGCAGCTTACAGATGCTCTATGGAGATTTTTGAGGAACTGTGTTCTCCTTAGGCTTTGAAACTGAGATCATATTTGAGAGAAAATGGTGTTCGGGGAACAAACAGAGAAAAAGAAGAGGCTGAGCAAATGTAATTTCTTATGAGTATAATGGGTGGAAGTTTAAAGCCATTCAAAAATGGCTGGAAGAGACTCCTGAGTTATTTCAGGCACTGCAGAGTAAATGTTCAGTCCCATTTGTACAATCTATGGTGATAAGAACAGAGATTCATCACCTCAGTTCCAAGGTATTGGTTGATGCCAGTAAGATTAAATTAGCTTTTCAGGCTGCCAGGAATCATTCAGTGCTAGTGAGAATGGTCCTCAGAGGAGGACCACTGAATGGCAAACTTACAGCCAGTGTCTCTTTGGGTTTTGCATTCCCCCAAACCTGAATGTGGTGTCATCCTCTTCTATTTAGATGCTGAATGGCACTAAGCAATGGTCTCTGCAGCGTGCAGGGAGTGGTTTGTCCTTCCACGGCATTTCTGAGTTCTCAGAAATTCCCAGAGAGCTCTGGGGACCTTGTTGGGCCAAGCAGACAGACATCAGTGCTTTTACAAAAATACATATGACTGGCACTGTGCTTTAAACTGAAGAAAAGGTCTTGTAATATCCTTCAGATATTTGTAGCAAGGATCTGAAACTGCAGCTTGAGAAATGTTGATAAAGCTTATTAGTCCAGTTTATAATACAGAAATATTTGTGCTTTACAAATACTGACCACTCTTCTCTGGGCTGGTTCAGCTTGCTTTTGATTATATTTTGAATTTGTGTCAGTGAATGTTGAGTTTTTCCCTGTAGCAGGTGCAGATGAGCATGAAAACTGAAGCAGAGAGTAGCAGTGTGCTGCTTGGGGAAATGGCAAGTGACTCTATAATTTACTCAGTGGTGTGTTTCTCCTTATAATTATTGCTAATTAAAAAAAAAAAACATCACTGTGAATTGCATGGCAGCATTGTGTAAGATGAGTGTAGAGACAGAAAAGATGAAACATGACTACAACCCGTGCCTTGTACGCTGACAAACGAAGTGTAAGGTGCTATTGTTTGTTTACTGACTGCCTAAGCATGAGATGAACGATTATCTCTGCCTTGAGAGGCAGCCCAAGGTTTCCAGTGGTATCAATCTTCCTGTTTGTGATTCATTTGTGCAAACACTAGAAAGCTGAGCATGTAACTCAAGGCAATCACCCAATTACTTCTCTTCCCCTTGAAAATAACATTGTTTCTCCACTCCCTTTTTAAACTCAGGATTGCACTGGAGCAAGACTGGGATGGTGATCCTGCTCCTGGACATGACAAGGCAGGTCCGGACTCACAGTCCTGCCTGCAAACCTCCTCACTGGGAATTGCTCCTGCCCAGCGGCAAGATGTTTCTAATGAGCTCACAGGGAGTGGGAGGAGGAGCTGGATTCACCCAGGTGCATCCAGGGCTGCTGAGATGTGGGAGCAACCTTTTGCCCCTCCCTGGAGAAGGCTGCACCTCTGTCAGTGTCAGGAGACTGCGGGCCAGGGCTGGTTTTAGGGTGTGACATCCTTTTTGTGGTTCCCGTGCAGAGGTGTGAGGAGTGCAGGGGAGGGTTCCTCAGCTGGCTGACAGCAGGATGTGAAATAGGTGGAGTCCTGGGCCTGCTCTGTGCTCTCCATGGCCCAGCTAACAGCAAACTCAATGGGGAAGCTGGCCTGGGCAGTAAAAACCAGGTTAATTAGTTAGGTGTGAGCCTGATGAGTGAGTCCTCTTCCAACCCCAGTCTAGCCAGGACATGTAACACTGTTTTCTCACACCAAGAATTTGAGGGTTTGGCCTTCACTGGTGCTTCTTTCTTTCTGGTTTTGATCTGTAATACTTCATTCATTCCACTTTAGGCCATCTGATTCCCCACAAAGCACTGCTTGTCTGCAAACCAGCTGGAGGAGCAAACTGGAAACAAACAAGCTCTCAGTGAAAATTGTACAAAGCTTAATCCATTTAGTGGATTAACACAAAAGTGAAGTGGTGACTAGACAGTGGTTTGTAAATATCTACATAACTAAGATATCTGATGGTATTGGACTCTGAAATCCAGTGGATGCCTTAGATTAGGGATCAAGGTTTGCCTCCATTTGGGATTGACCACTGCAGCAGCTTCATAAGGGAGGGCTAGGCTGCTTCTCATTTGAAATCACTGTGTAAATAATAGTTAGTTTGGTTTTTTTTAAATTAAGGACTAAAAATACCTAGTTTCACTAAAAAGTAAAGTCTGCATATGGGACATATCTCCCTGGCCTGTAGGAGGAGAAAGTTTAGACTAATAGCCTGTGAAACTACACTACCATTAACCACTAGAATAAATGTTTTAAAATTAACTTGGCAGTTCACCAGCAGCTTTTGAAGAGAGCACTAAAATGTGAATTGTGGAAATGTAATGAAAGCAACCCCATGACAAGACTCAGAGTCTTAATCTCCCAACTCACCAGGCCATTGCAGACCCTGGAGAAAAACCAGAATCACCTCTTGGTGTGTGAGAAGTACCTCAGAAGGGCACTTCTGTGTAGCAGATGTGCTTGCTTGGAGCAAATAAAACACCAGTGACTTAAAAATGCACTCTGCATTGTCTACATCAAGTGTTGTTAACATTTTTCAGACCCACCTTTCCCATAAGGCATGGGGATTAATTGTCCCTCGGGAAAAGCACTGTTGGCACAGCCAGCTCACAGCCCTACGGACTAATTAGGAACAGAAACTGCAAACAAACACAAATCATTATTTGACATAGTAGCTTTCTTCTGGAACTCAGTTTGGGTGCTAAAATAATGTGCACCCCATTAACTTCAGTCCTGAATGCTCCTGGTTTGCCCAGACCTTGTTTGTGTAGCTGAGTGCCAGCAGAAGCATTACTGGAACCTAATGATGATGAAAGAGGTTTATTCCCATGGATTTGTTGGAACTGATCTCCCAGATGATTGACTCTCTCTGTCCACACACCATTTCCTTTCTTTCTTTGCTCCAATTCACCGTTGTTCAGCTTTCGTCAAAACTGGAAAAAAAAGAAAAAAAGACAAAATACAAAATTGTCTTCAAGAAATAGGGATCACCTGAGGGAGTTTTTTTCTTTTTCATACAACTCCTAACCTAGCAGCATCACTGCATTGCTATCAGAGTGGAAATGTATACAGCACAGGCTGCAGCCTCAGCTATCTGATCTTATACAGCACAGTCTACCCGTGTACCAATTTGTAACACGTCCAAAGCCTTGTGAAAGCATCCCCATGTGTAGAATTACATGTGTCATATTTATTTAATGATAGATTTGCTAATACAGCACCTGCTCAACAGAATTGCAGACTACATTGAAATCAATTACCGTATGCAAACTGCTTCTAGCAAATGGGGCTAGAACTGAACTGTGCTGATCTCTGTGTGTTTGGTCATCTTTTTAAACACAGCTATTAATCTGGACTGTCAGATTTTTCAGACACATATTAGATGGTTTTCTGTTTCTATTGTGTTTAACTAAATGAAAACTGGTGCCCTCTTTATACTTGGAACCAAACTCCTGGAAGTCAGTGGGTGTCAGTAATCAGGGCCTCTGTGTAATTACAGGGAAAAATCAGTTTCCAGCCCAGAGCCCCCTCTAAAGCTTGAGTTTGTTGGGGTTTTTTTGTATGCATGTCCTGGGAGATGCAGTTAGAGAGATGTTTGAGCCTGAAATGCCATATTTGGGTTACCACTTTTTGGAGATGCTTTTCTGGGATGCTTATGAAGTCCTCTTGGGCTCTGACCTGCTGTCACACTGGGTCGTATTCTGCTCACCCTCCACATCAGATATGCCTGAGAGAGGGAAAATCCCTTTCCACTGTGGTATGTTCACCTAAAACAGCCTCTGGGGAGGGAAGAATGTCTGGGAGCCCAAGGGTCTCATTCCCATTCCATTTACATCCCCATTGTAATTCCACTGGCTTACCTAGACTCCTTCCTGGAGGACTAGCATTCCTAAATGCCCTCAAAATACAAAAAAAAAAAAAAAAAAAGTCTCTTTACATTTCAACAGAGTTTCATTGCTTTGGAAAATGGTTCTATTTAATTTGTGTTTTTCATACTCACTTGGAAGCTGGAAGTACTTGAGCTATAAAAGGAGCTTTGTGCACTGGATGTAGCTGACTTGATTTCCATCATGAAAAATACATGAATCATCAGCTGCAGGAGTATGTCTTGAATGTTTCTGAAAGTGTCCCCCAGAAAGATGGTCTAAAAGTTGAGGCAAACAGAAGAAATCCAGTTAGTTTCTATGTAGGTTTTTAAAGGCATTGGTATTATTTGTAATGGGAATATTAAATATTACATTAATGATAATTAGTTAATGTTTCATTATTAGTTCAGTAAATAAGTTAATTATTCCATATTCTATCGAAGTTATGGGGTTAATTCTGGTCATCACCGGAGGGGAGAGCCAGAATCCTTCCATGATTAATATTAATGTCTTTTATTCATGGTTCTGGATAAAAAAATTAAGTGGGTATAAAAACTGACAGTGTTTCTTTAGCTTCAGAGTTAACTTTCGTATTGGTGTTACAGGCCCTCAGTGTCATAAATCAAACAAGACGGTTCATCTCCTTTCCTCATACACTTCTCTTTTTGGTTAAAAGACTATTTTTCAAACATGCCACAAAAGAAAGCTTTACCCACTCAAGTACTGGAGAGCTTTTCTATAGGAGATACCAACAATAAAATTGTTGCTCAGCTGTAAGTGTGCCATCATTGTCACTCTAAAGGGCACTGGCAAATGAAAAATATCTGACAAATTGACAACTTGACAGCGACCCAAGATGGTGAATTAATCCACCTTGGCAGAAGGCTGCTGATGAATATTTAAATAGGTTAATAGTCAACATCAGAACCCGGAAACCAAATACAGGCTGGCAGCAGTAAGGAACAGGTAAATCTGATATCTAAATTATACTGTTACTAGTGTGCTTCAATCTCAGAATGGAAATCAGATCCTCAAATCTGAAATAAAAAAGTTAATAATCTTCCCTTACAGATAGTTCTTTGAGCAACAGCCTTTTCTATCAAAAGAAGGTGCTAGTTTCTTGAATTTATGTGTGCCCTTACACAGGCAAATCCCCAGTTCCTTATTCAGCTCAAAGTCACACACATTCAAATAAGAAGATGGGTATATTCACAAAAGAGAAATATATTAAAAATAAGTGAACCCCGTCTGAATTGGCATTGATAAATTTTGAATATATCCATGAGTCTCTCAATTTCTCTGTTCTTTCTCCTAAAACACAATGAGAAATACTCCCTGTTCTGACCATGTATGACAGATAGAAGGAACACGTCTCCTTGGGGTGGCTTTCATGGTGTTCTCACAGCCAAGATCTGCACTCCTGAGGGTGCCATCAGCCCAGCACCAGAGCTGGAGTTGCAGAAAATGAGAAATGAGAAAGGAGCATAAGGATGTGTAGCAGTGGTGTAGATGATCCAACCTCAGCTCTTCACTGCGGTACTTTCTGGGTCACCTGCAGTATCTTTTTGGCAAAATGCAGAAGGGCAAGCTCAGCTGGCACCACACACATTTACCTTGCAGAGTATCATTAAAAATGTACAAGTTGGACAATGCATTTTGTGCGTATCACTTTCGGGTACTTTAGGGTGGCATTCCTCCAAAGGGCTGATGCAGTTCAATACCAGTGGTTTTAGCCATCTGTGGGCTCTGTAATGAATTCTTTGACTAACCCAGAATCCTGTTTGGCTCAAGAAAGGCTCCATAGCAGCCAGGCAAGTCGGGTGCACTGGTGTCTATCTGTTGTCTAAGGATAACTCAATTGCATGTTAATAATAAGAGCTAGTGCTGGCCAAATCCATTCTCATTGTGTAAATCAAAGAGTGATTCTTATAAGAGTCTGTTCTTGGTCCAATACTAATCAGTATTTTCATTAAGCACTGGGATTAGGACATACTGTGTTATTATATTTGCAGATGATACAAAGATGGGAGGCACTTTGCAGGAGAAAAGGTAAATTCAAAAAAATCTTGGTATAGTAGATAAATAGTCTGTGTGGTGCTAAAATAAAAATGGTCATTAAAAAAAAAAGGAATTATTTAAGAATAATAAATTGCATGAACATTAGATATAAACTGACCAATTTGGCGTGCCAGAAAAAAAGTTTCAAATATTACAGAGAATACATTTGCCAGTAGCCAAAGCATAATAGCTATAGGGGAAAAAACAAGCATATCTTGTTATGGGTTATACAAATACATGTGAGATAAGTGAAATTATTTTTCCATTGCGTGCAGCACAGATAAGCCCTCAGTTAAAGTACCAGCTCCATTTGGTACTTGTAGATTTGGAAAAGAAGTGGCCAGGATAATGTCCAGATGACAGCAATGAAAACAACAGATTTTATCAGAAAACTTAAGGAAACTGGGTGATCTTCGGGTTAAAGTAGGATTATTTTCATATAGTACACAGGTATTTCTCAGTATTAGACTTCATATTTGGGCTAGGATAAAAAGCAAAAAATTTACCTCTTGGTGAAGAAGATCTAGGTTAGAGGTTCAGAAAAATTTAACGTTTTGGGAGATATTGAGCTTTTATGATCGATTTTTAGAAGCAGCTGAGTGACCAGGATTGGCTGGTGCAGCAGGCCTTGGGCAGGAGTGTGGGACTGGAAAACTGCTGCCCATTTTATTTTCTAGAAAACAATTGCTTAAGTCCCAACTGATGGCAGAGGTACTGAAATATCAGAATATATTTTTGTGAAACAAGCAAAACTGAGGATAAGCAGAAGAGATGGAAATACAGTAACTTAAAAAAACATGGAAGACTATTTGGCTTGCTATGGCTCATCATCTAATATTTCTTACAGATATATTTTAACAAATAGATTCATGGGCAGTATGATATTAAAAAAATAAAATCAGACAATATTTGGGTCTCATTCACCAATTTATAAATGTGAATTTTCTCTGCTTAGGAATAATTTTTGTTTTAGGAATCAAGAAGTAGAAGGAATTGTATGTCAGTGGTGTACTTCCAAAGAATAATGTCAGTAAGGTCTACACAGTAGGAATAAACCTCCTGGGCCCAGCATTGTTCCCACTCAAGGCAATGAAAAGCTTGCTGTTTTTTTTTCAGCTGGACGATCATCAGAGTTATTTTAGCAATTAGGTTCACATAATTGCTTATAATTAATTACATAAAATTATAAGCAATTTGTAGACAAATACAAAGAAATTAAATTAACTGGATAAATTATATGCTGTGAACCACTCATCTGTAATACTTATATTTTGTTATTGTGTACCCTTAGAAATATTCCAAATAAGAAATACAGTGTCATAAAAGTGATTTAAAGAATATAATTGTTTCAAGATTGTTTAATTTATACGTGGATTATTTAATATTTTTTGGTGAAATTATTAAATAAATTCCAAAACATCTTGTGGAAATATATCACAAAACACAATCACTAGCACAGTTTCTCTTGTTTTTCTGAGTCCAGCATTTAAATCTGCACTGGATCCTGTCCCTCCTGGCTGTTTTTCGTTGAGCCAGTGAAATAATTTCAGATTATAGCAGTGGCACAAATCCTAGGGTAAAATCAGAAACAGCATCATGTTGCTCACAGGGAATTCAGTGTTCCAACACTAGAACTGATTTGATAATTGTTTCAAGATTGTTTATACGTGGATTATTTAATATTTTTTGGTGAAATTATTAAATAAATTCCAAAACATCTTGTGGAAATATATCACAAAACACAATCACTAGCACAGTTTCTCTTGTTTTTCTGAGTCCAGCATTTAAATCTGCACTGGATCCTGTCCCTCCTGGCTGTTTTTCGTTGAGCCAGTGAAATAATTTCAGATTATAGCAGTGGCACAAATCCTAGGGTAAAATCAGAAACAGCATCATGTTGCTCACAGGGAATTCAGTGTTCCAACACTAGAACTGATTTATAACCAACTAGTTTGTTTATAGCTATCTTTGATATCTTCTGGCTACTTTGAATTATGCATTGTTGACATACCCTCAGCCAGCCTCTACTGATATTAATAATACATTAAAAACAACAGATATTAACTAAGGACAGAGTAAAAAATGTTTGAAGACCTCTAGATTTGTTTCAACAGGGTGAGGCTTAACATCTTATAGCAATAGCATTGGTACTGTACATTTGCTGTGATCAAACATACAGTACCGTAAGAAAACTGGTAGAAGGCTAAAAACCAAACTTTTCATTCCACCAGAACCATTAGCAACTAAAAATGTCTCCTTTCAGAAAGGCAGGAGATTGGGAAACAAAAATAAAAATATGTGAGGAAATGACAAAATATGGGAGATTTATAGATTTACAGCTGCAGCAGGCCTAGATGGAGAAAGTGAGACAGCAGAAAAGGGATTAGGATTAGGATTACTTATGCACTTATATAACATTTGTTCTAAATTTGATTACAGTACTCAGTAAAATGAGAACCCAGTATTCATCATGCACAGCAAAAAAATTTCATGTCAGCATCTTCATTTACATTTGCAAAAATAATTAGGAATCATTTGTAAAATGCTTTAATTATGTTAATCAGCCAATGTTTTCCTACACTTTGAAGACATAAAGGATTGTAGGAACTTCACACAGAGCAACCATATGTTTGTTTGCCTCATATGGCTGTAGGAACATCATCTGTCATGTTCATAGCTTTTTTTTTTTTTTTTTTTTTTTTTTTTGCAGAGTCCCCAGTTATCCCTGCATGGTAGATTATTGCACCCTACTTCTAGAATAATAGGCCATGAGGGGATTTTAAAAAAATAATAAATATATCCACACACCCTCTCCAATTTTGAGTAACCAGCTTCAGATTTATAAAGCTTAAGTGCTAAACATTTCCTATGTGTTTATTTATTCTGCAGCTACTTCAGAAACTTGATTGAAATGGTAGACAGGTTTTTGAAACTCTGAGCCTGTGTGATTTTTCTTAAAGCTTAGCTGGAAATGAGATGTGGAGGTGTTGTGGAATCAGTGGTACCATGACCTGTCGTCAGACTTTACACAGAATTTTCCTATATGACATATATTCCTATACATAACTTGTCTTGAAAGTGATCTCCAACCTAAAGGCCAGGAAAGTCTCATTCCCCAAGAGCAGTGTCAATCAACCCATTTCACTATATATATGCCAAAATAAAGAGGGGAGGGGCAAATCCCAACCAAAAGCCTTTTTTGTGATTGCTGTGAACCAAACAACAATGTGCTGGGTCTGTGTGAGGGAAGCCTGGCCCGGGACAGGGCTCTGGTGGGAAGGGAGGTCAGCAAGAGCTGGGAGCCAGCCTGGCATTCCTGATGGACACACCTAGTGGGAGATCTGCCCAGAGGCATGCAGGGTGTTATTAGCACAATGTGAACACACTGGGTTTGGGTGGGAAGGATGGTGGTGAAAGGAAATCTGGTGGAAAGACGGGTCCAATCATAAATACCAGCTGGAGATGTGATTAAAAAGCCAAAAACTTTATTGTAAACACTGTGTTGGAAGGAAGAAGTGGTTTTGCCAGCTTATTCTGTTTGGTAGATGCATTTGTAAAACCCTTTTGCTGTATAAAATGCATCTCTGTTAGCAAAAATTGCTTTTACAGTTGCACTAATGAACAGCCTCTCAGTGCTGAGCAAGTACAAGATTTTGTCTTCATCTGTGAGACCCTCTCCAACTCACTGACATATCCAAAACCTGTGTTCATGGCCAGTGTTGGCAGAGTTCTTCTATTTTGTCCTTTGTCACCCAAGGTGGCTGTATCAGTTTT
This sequence comes from Onychostruthus taczanowskii, assembly GCF_017590055.1. NCBI lineage: Eukaryota > Metazoa > Chordata > Aves > Passeriformes > Passeridae > Onychostruthus > Onychostruthus taczanowskii. The sequence goes on from NW_024499684.1 coordinate 7,822,185, forward strand.
AGATGAGGCACTGAAATTTTCTTCACCTCCCCAAGGTGTCTGTCTTGCCTCTCCAAGCCTCCTTGCCTTGTTCCCTGAGGCATTGGTGTAACCCAGCCAGGCTGGAGCCCTGGCCTTTGTCATGGACACGCCTGTGCAAGGGAGTGACCACTGCTCTTTAAGACACCTGGACAATGCAGGGATGGGGTAAAGTCAATGGGCAGGAATTTAATCTCTCACCCTTGAGAAAGGGAGGAACTGGCTAATATCCTGCCACTTACCATTGAGGCACAGGCTTAAATAATGGGGAATTGATGGAGAGCACTGAATTACAAGGCTCTGTTAAAGTGTTTTCCCTTTTCCCTTAGAGAGTTGAGAGAAAGGAAGACCCTTGAAAAGGAACCTGTATAATCACAGCTCCTTGCTGCTGGAACAGGTAAGATCCACAGGTATCCAAGCTGGGTTTTCAGCATTCAAGCTGGCTACAATCCAGCCAACAGCACAGCAAGGAACACCTTCAGAAATATCTACTTCATAATTTGAGTGCAGAATAGTAACATGTTAGCTGGCATTATATGAGCTAACTCAAATACTAAAAAACTGATTTTTTTTTTTTGTGTGCAAGGTATGGGAAACTGAAATTCTGCATGAGGGTGCTTGAAATTCTACTTCCCACTACCTGAAGAACATTTCATATATTAGATGTTACACTATTTTGAAACAAGCTATTAAACCAAGAGAGAGTGTACAACCATGACCAAAACCCTCACGTTCCTTTCCCACAAAGATCTCAAACTCCTTTCCAAGGTAACATCCCTAGGTGTGTAACTGTTTGTATTACAGTTGTCAGGGTAATGTCCCAGGTGACCGGTGTCAAGAGGCCTGGATATCAGGCGTTGTGTTTATTCTCCAGAGTTCAATCTTTCTTTATCCACTCAGTGGTCTTAACTGAAGTGCTACAAAGTAGAAGAAAAAAAAATGCCCGTAGAATATCATGAGTTTTTTATTGAGATGCATTGTTTTCTGCCTGGCAATTTTTTACAAAGGTTAACCGTGAGGTGACATATGAATGCAAATAATCACCAGGGCTTATAAATTAGAAAAGGAAATTGTTATAAAAAGATGAGGATAAGAATGAATTAGTTGGAAAAGTGTATTTTTATAAATCATTAAATAAAGAGTCTGGAGAAAAATTCACATTTTGTAAGGTTATCCTTGTTCACAATACAGGATAGCAAAATTATGTCACTGTCAAGGATATACTAGAAATTAACTGACTTACCTGAACAAATTTTCTAACAAAACCATTGTTTTGCAAGATTATGAGTCCTGCACTTTTTATCAAGACAGGGCCATTGGAGATGTTCCAAACTTTAAAAAAAAAAAAAAAAGAGCATGAACAATTAGCATTTTATACTTCATCCTGGTCATACTCAGCTTCATGAAGATAAGGGATGACTTTTCAGGATTTCGTATTTCTTCTCATCTTGGACTACTTCCCCAGGGAAAAAGAAAACAAAACAGCTTTAGAGAAAGCCACAAGCTGAACATTGCTGCCTACAGGCAACACGTAATTAAAAAGTTAACAGTGAGGCTGAAAGGTAAGATGAATTTTAATGCTTTCCACAGCTTCCTGTTATCCTGAGGCCTTGCAAACTGAGCAGCACTGATTGTAAACTCTTGACTTGCATTTAGCAGGTCAGGCCATTCCACACAGCCAGGGATGAGGTAAGTGCAGAGCATCTTTTGGTGAAGTGTGATGCAGTGCAAAGTTCTCTGTGCCTGCAGGGCACTGACAAGTTTGCCCTTCTGCCTGTCACCTGGAGCCCCTCACCTGGCATTTGGGATCCAGCTCTCTTGAGCATCGTGTGTTGGGTAGAAGTTGAAGTTCCACACTCTCAATAAAGCTCTCAAGTGAAAAGAAAAAAAAAAAAAAGCAACAATGGAGAGGTGAGGTGTGTTGTCAAGATCCAGGTTTTAACAACTGGGAGAAAGGGTAAGAAGAAATAAAAAAATACTGCATTATTGTGGAGATCCAGTAAGTGTCTTGGAAATGTCACCTTGTGCATCCTGTCATTTAATCTGATCTTATTTCTTTCAGGGCACAAAAAGGGAGTGACAAACTGCACACAAGGTTTCCCTTTAAAAGTTCAGTTCATTTTTAAACTCTTTTACTTTTTCCCTGAAGACTGGTTGCTCTAGGTAAGAATACACATGTGTCTTTAGATGCAAAGCCTTGTGACTGAAAATCAGCCACTGATTATCTCTATATAATCGATGCTTCAGCCAGTAAGTGAATGCTTGAAGAAACCCTGTGTCTCTCAGGCAGTCCTTAACTCAATGGATTAGAAACAAAACAGGTATTTTTATAGTGTACATTTTTAATTAGCACCATAATTAGCAAGTAAATAATGCATAGACTAAAATACTCATTTAGAGAAACTAGGAAATATTTAATTAAAACCAAAGTAATGGCTGAGAGGAATTTTCCATCAGGAAAATGCTACTGTAAGGGTAGCTACTGGTTTTTGCTACAGAAACCTACATCCCTACTCTGAAGCTCCATCTCTACTCTGCACCTCTTTGGCTTTTCTGTTTTTCTGTCCCAAAGGACAGAGGTGTTTTCTAGATGCAACATAAGAGCTGGGCTGCCCCAAAATCAGTGCATCAGATGAGACCACCACCTTTGCAGCACCCTGGGAGCCTGGAATGGGGCTGGTGCATCCAGGGATGGGGCAGGTGACAGGGCTCAGCTGCCAGGCACTTCAGAGTTTTCCAAGGCAGGAATGCTGCAGGCAGCTCACCCTCTGGCATCAGTGCTGCACTTCCATCTCCTCTCATCATGCACTGGATGTGGCCATACAGCCTGACAGCATCTCACCAGCTCCTGCTGGAAAAAACACCATTTGCTGGCCCCAAAACACCATTCAAAACTAATGGAAATGCGTGAGTGTCTCCCACAGGAACAAGTTCAGGGAGCAGCATCAGCAGCCCCAGTGACAATTCTATGATTGTGTGTTCAGGCAATGATTCTGAGGTTACCAATGTTTAATTTTATAAACCTAAAAGTAGCACTATTGATTATATAAGAATTACTCATGAACACATAAATAAAAGCTTGCTGGACCTAACATTTAAGTGTGTATTTTTATGTTTATGTAAATATTTCTTTATCAGACAGCATTCATATCCTGATCTTGCTAAACAAACATCTGAAATCATTACTCCCATAGAAACTTAAGTGGAAAGCTTGGAGTCTAATCAAGAGAGCCTGGGCAATGGGTTAAACCTAATCTTTGGAAGGTGACTTTTTTCTTCAGCAGCTGCTTTTTTTTTTTTTTTTAAGCCTGCTGTGTGAATTCAGGTGACTCCAGGGCACTATTTTAAAGTGGGGTCTCTGTTGTGGGAATCTTAATTCTTAATACAGTTGACCTCTGATTTGAGAAGTGCTGGAGTGTTACTGGCTAATCGATATCTAGCTTGGCTGCTCTGCTTCAATTTTCTCTTCTGAAAACTATGTATCTCTCAAGGGTGAGATGAAACTTCATAAATGTCTAGTGTGGGCTTTTGAGCAATTTAAAAGGTGCAAAGTTTTACTAGGCAGGATGCTAGGAAAGGATTTTTTTAGTGAAATTTTCCTGTATATTTGAAAAGGTGCCTTTGCTGCACAGAGCAAAAAAATTCCATCCTATCAATATACTTTCATCCACTAAAATACAAACATCTTAGAGTGAAAAACACAAACTGCAGGGCTCAAATCAAATTGCAAATTGCTTCCAAGTTTTGTCTGGTGAAACAGTATCATTACAGCAAATGTGGAACAGACAGTGCCAAGCAGCTTTATGTAACACAACTGCAAGCCATGGAAACAGAGGCTTGCAGAAAGTGCAACTCATACTGGAATTTGGCAGGGAGAGAGTGACAAATATTCTTGCACTTCAGAGTAATGGCATATGAATTTTAGTGTGCAGTGGTCAGGACCCTGTTCTACATCTGACGATAAAAGAGGAGCACGAATATTGAGTGTATCAGTTCAGCTTCTGGCTTAAGGCCACTCTCTAGGCAATGTGCCACAGCTATGAAATCACTCTGTTATTTTCGACTTCTCATTAGATGAATAGGGGAGTGCAAGCTGTTTGAAACTCTGCTTTGATGTATTTAAATGTTTTGAAATAATGCCTAGCATTTAATACCAAGTTTTGCTAACATGAGCTTTCTTAAGTGCCTGATAAAAATAGTTTTATTCCCTGCTGTTTAAACGTTATTTTTCTAATTAAACGCAGATGCTTAAACCACCAAAACATTCCATTGCTCAGACATTAGATCATCCATCTTAAATCCTGAATTACATTCTAAATTTCTATATGAACACTATAATACTATAGCAGATACGATTATGATTCGTTGCTAAAAGTCCTAATTCCCTGGGAACAAATGGGAGCAGCAGGAACAGTGCTCTTCACCCACAGAAACACTTCTCTTTAATTCAGTGTCAAAATTGTCACTGACTTCAGGGACAACTGTATTTGGTCACAAATGCCCAGGTATTTACTGCTCAAAATAATCTCCTTTAGTTCTTAGTCACAGAGGCACAGAAGCTGCAGACTTGCATAGGCGTGTCTGAACACTGAACACTGTTTTGTTCGATAAGCAACAGCTGTTTTCAGAGCAAAATCACAGCTTTGCCGAGGTTGGGAGGGACGTCTGGAGATCACCCAGCCCGACCCCCCTGCCAAGGCAGGGTCACCCAGAGCAGGTGACACAGGGACGCGTCCAGGTGAGAAGATTTCAGAGAGATCACTGCCTGGCATCAGCACGTTTCTACACCCGGTTTTAACAAACAGCGGCTCAAGACGATGCTGCCAGCAGCAGGGCGCCAGAGCCTCCAGCACCTGTTCCCTGCTTTGGGAGACCCACACACCCTGCACTTGGGCTTTAACTTTAAATCAGTGATTATCTGCTCTCTTTTCAAAGTCTTTATTCCAACATGTGTACGCTTTGCACTTTTTGCAAAGATAAAACAGTCAAGTTGAGAAGCAGCTTCCCTTGGGTAGAACAGGGGGCCATCATAGGGCTGAGGGCGCTGAGCCCTGACGGGCTGCGGCCGGAGGCCGTGTGGGGAGCTGGAATTTTGCCCGAGGATCACTCGGGCGCACGCACGGCTCTTGCGCCCGAGAAGCCACACCTCAGGCCGGTGGAGTTGCCGGACCACGGCAACCCAGGCCCGGGGCAGGTCACGGCGGCTCCCCCCTCACGGCTCCATCGCTCACACCGGCCCCTCTCCCCGCCCCGCCACGTCACTTCCCGGGGCGGCCGCAGCCGCCGAGTGTCAGCGGCCGTGCTGTGATGGCGGCGGCAGCCGCGGCTCGGGGCGCCGGCGGGGCTGTGCCGCTCCTGACTCGGCGTGGGCCCCGCGCCATGGGGAGCAGCCGCGGCGGGCGGCTCGCCTGAGGCGGCGGCGGCGATAGCGGAGGGAGGGCGCGGCACTGCCGAGGGAGCCCCGCCGCGGGGGCCGCGACCCGCGCCGCCGGGGATGCTGCGCTGGGTCCGGCAGCAGCTGGTAGGTGCCTCCCTGCACCCTCCGCGCCACGGGCCGGGCGGGCTCTCAGCTCGGCCCCGTCCCGACGGCGCCGCCCGGGCCGCGGGTTCGCGGAGGAAGCGGGGCACAGGGCCGGGGTGCGGGAGAGGGCTGGGGAGACCCGCAGGCTGCACTTGGATCGCTATTGAAGGGTTTTTAAATTTGTTTTTTAACCCGCATCCGAGGGTTTGGGGTGTTTCGGTCTTTTGGCCTTTGGTTGGATTTTTTGTGGTTTTTGTTTTTTGGTTTGTTTTTTTTCCCTCGAAACCCCCTTGGCACAGAGGACGGCGTTCCCTTTCGTGTAGCCCCCGTTGGGAAGGGCTCCCCAAACTTCCCGGAGAAATGCCGGTGCCCTTTTCCCTGGACCGACACTTCAGAGATTGGCAGCTTCTTCCTCCTTCCCGTTGCGAAATGTTTTCAGGCTTTTTCATCTGACGTGCGTCTCTCAAATATTTCCCCGTACCTGAGCTCTCTGCAGCCGCTGCGTGCTGAGGATTTGAAAGTGAATGAAATTGAAGGAAAACATCCGTGAAATCCTTTTGGCGGGGGAAACCACTTGGAAAAGGCACCAGTGAGGGTGCCTGTCCCCCCACACGGGCGCTGCTTGCTGTGCTGGCTTAGAACGAGCAGGGAAAACCAGGCAGCCGTGGCTGTCACGTCTGTGCTGCTGTAGCAGGGAAGTACATCGAGTTTTACTATTTTGATCTAAAGTATTGGCCGGCTTCCTGCCCCAACCGGCATTATCCTGCTTGCCTTTTCTCTAAGGGACAAATTCTTTCTAAATGATGTATTTGTAAAAGAACTTCTTCCGTTCTTTGGAGTTACTTTGCATCCCGCATGTTGTCCAGGTTAGTGCAAGAGCTTCCATTAGTTAGGTTTTCAGATTTTGATTTGTTAAAGCTTTAGTCTCACTAATTATTTGTTTAATTTGTTGCGTCACTTTTTACAAAAACAAAACAAAACAAAACAAAAATTTGTGTTTTCCTTTTTCCTCCTGTTCTTCCCTGACCTCATTTCCAATGGCCCATAGATTTTCCCAGTTCTGTGTCTGAGGCAGAGAGCTTGTGGTCATGGTCTCAGTGCCAACTTGACAGTGCTCAGTAGTTTGGTCTGACACCAAGAGTTACTGACCTGGAAATTAATTGCTCTGTTTGAGCTCTGACCACACTCTTCTGTTCTGTTACAGTCATACACACGTTTTTTAGAAAAAAATACCTGCTATAACATAGCTGTCGTTTTTTCCACTTGAAGGTGGCTTGAGGTTTGTGTGTGTGGTTTTTAAAGCAGCATTATGCTGTATTCCATAGAGTTTAGATTAGGGCTGTATCAGTGCTAGCAGCTCACGTATGAAACATGGTTGCTTTTTTCACTGCAAGTAGTACACTGACCAGCTTTCCAGAAATCTGTTTGCCCTTAATAGAAAGCAAAACATTAGTGTAATAAGATGAGCAATAAACTTGGCACAAGGAGGTTTTGGTGCTTCTTAAAGGAAACTGGTAGAAAATAACTGTTTAAAACTTGCACTAGTTTTGACAGGGAAGAAAAGAACTAGTGTAGTAGAAAAGCAGGACAAAAAAAATTCAATTCTGTCTTGGCAGACATCTAAATATAGTACTGATGAGAAAAAATTACTGCAATTTTCCTATAGGGTTTTTTCCTATAGACGTCACAGATGTTAACAGCTTGGTTGTTTCACTGCTCATAAAGATGGAAAATGGCCTAAGATAGGTATCACACTGCATGTTTCTTCCTAAAGACACTCAGACAACTCATCCCTGTGTGTAATTGCTAGTTTAACATAGATCCCACCATATGTTTGCTTCTCCACATGGCTGTGATGTTTAGGTTCTGAAAGAATGTCAGAGGGCTAAAAACATGGGGAAGGATGCTGACAACATAACCAGAATGAGTGGGAAGAGTGGGGTGACAGAAATAATCGAATGAAAAGGTGCCAAAATCTGTGTCTGAGAGGAGAAGAGAGGAATGTGTGGGTTTGGATGCCTTTGGAGCGTGCGTTTGTACCTGTGCTTGATGTGGCAATGGGTTTTATAAAAGGGTCCTCATGCTTACAGGAGGGTTGGAGTCAGGCAAATGTGTGGGAGTGATGCAAGTGGGATGTTGTAGTAATACAAAAGGAAAACGTTGGTGTGCAGAAATGCTGGAAAAGTAGTAAGGGATTGGGGAAAGGGGGAGGGACTGGTACTTAGCTGAAGGTGCTTTGATGTAGTTTTTAAGTACTCTATGTATGAAACCAGTGAATTGTTTTGCAACTTCTTGTTTGCTTAAGAGAACAGTATTGCATATACTGAGTGCTCAGGAGTGTATATGGTTTTGAGAACTTGCATTGTTAAGATGGGGGGAGAATGAAGCAGGTGAACTTAAAGTAATGAGAGAACCTGGTATGGAATTCAGACTATTTTAGCTATGTTTTGGAAGTAGTGACTTTGCTGTGCTTTCTCTGTGAAGTCCAGTGCATGCCTGTAGACCTACAGAAAGGGATAGAAAGGCATGAACAGTCATCTGAAGAGACATGCTGAGAATGTAAGGCTTCATTCATCCTTATTATCATCTTAAAAGTCTGTCACTGTTTTTTAACTGAGGTGTTAGATATTTTTTAGTGATTTGTTGTATCTAAGAAATGGGTGACAGTAGTACAGCCTTCAGTGCCTATGTGGCACAAATCACCAGGTTGTTTGGTATCTTGGCCTTCAGTCTGGTTTTCTTGTTTTTCTGAAACAATTCACACCACCATAGCAGAGACAGTTTATCAGTTTTACTCCATCTAATGCTGCCTCATCCTAAATAAGGTGCATGGTAAGTCATTAACTTTCTAGTTAATGTGATGTTATGGAATGTAGTTAATAGTTGGAAGTATTTAGGTTTTAGTATTGAAAAAATAAAGAGCAAAATGGAGTTACAATTCATGGCTTTGAGTAAAATGCTATGATAAAAACAATCTTTGGGCGGGAGAGATATCTGGGTTCCAGCTCTGTTACCTTGAGATCTCAGAGAGCAGTAGGCATGTGGATTTGGAGGGTTGCATAACGCCCCAGGCACAGCCAGCTCTGCTTGAAAAAAGCAACCGGATAAACAACAGTTGATAGGAAGCATCATTAATATTCAGGAATAGCATAGTGTGTTTTATTTGCATTTCCAGATATGATGGGTTAGACCTCATGGCAAATCTGTGTACCTGGTGCTTTTGTGGCTGCCACAGTCGAGTTTGTGCAGTACCAACACAAAAGGAGAGTACAGTGACATTTGTAGCACCCAGGGACTTTCTGTTCCACTTCTCCTTTTGGGGGTTTATGGCAGCATTTGGGCTGTGCTGCTCTCTGATGGTGCATATGCAGTGCAGGAGCTGTTGCAGTGCTATTAACAGAATGTACTGACACCTTCAGTTCTCTGGCAAGGAGGTCTCTGAAAATTGTGGTAGAATACCCTTGTATGTATGATTTTAGCTACATAATTTTAAATTGTTAGTCCTGTCAGTTGGAGAAGGAACTCAGGATTTCTCTTCTATTGCTGTTATGAGGAGTTTGAGCCTTTTGAGCTGTTGTCTAACAGCTCAGTAAAGTCCAAAGGATTCTATATGGACAAAACCTTAAGAGTTGCTTGTCTGGTTCCTCTTATATTAATGACAAATCAAGACAAGTGTTGAGCTGGATTTGGCTGAGTATCTTTGCAGTTTAAGGACCTCAATGCTGTAGTGCACAACAGCTTTAATGCTGTGGAGAGCTGGGTTTGCGCAAATGCAGTTCTCTTATTTTACTATAAATCAAAGCTAAAATCTATGGATTAACTGTCAAACCTAGTTACCAGGCTATTTGATTTATTTCGTGGTTATAAGAAGGTTCAGATTGGGAGGGATGTCAGGAGTTTATCAAGTCCAGAAGTTCTCCATAGGCTGCATTGAGGGGTGATCACTGGGAATGTTTTTGACTGTCCTGTGTAGGTAGTGCCTGTCACACCTCACACCCTCCACAGCCAGCACAGCATCTGTAGGAGTGTTCATCTTCTAGATGTGTTCTAATGAATTTTTTTTTTACTAATAAGGGAATGTCCTTAAATAGATGAGCACGAGAGGATTGGATGTCTGGGATGGGATTTTTTTTTTCCTTTCACATGCTGGTTACTGTTAAGATGTTCTGAGAGGACAGATGGTATTTTGTAATACCTTGCAGTTATTGGCATTGTGAACGAGGTGGACAGCATTTATTTCATTGTTTGCACTGACAAGTGTGTATTATTTTCACTTAATCATTTTACTGAATACAGTTCCTTCCCCCCACACCCAAATTCCTTCTGTTTTCTGAATGTCAAAAGTACTTTAAACTAATCCAGTGACTGAGAATCTAGCTTCTGAAATCACCTTGCTATTCTGGAGTACAATTTCTCCCCCTCTTATTTGTCAATGAGGCCTCTTCCCCTTTCTGGCTAAAGCTAACTAACTACTTGCTATTTTATGCTAGAAAAATAAATACGTATTTGCTCAGAGAAGTTCCTGGGGTTCAGACTGCACAGTGAATACCTTCTGAATTATCACTGAGGGATCAGCAAGGTGCGTGTTGGAACAGCCCCAAGGTTGCATTGCTTTGCTGGAGTAGTTTGAGAGCTGGAGGTCAAGGCCTCCCCTCCTGTAACTTAGCACAGGAGCAAATGTGGCGCTCTTTTCTTTACTAGAGATGTACTTTGATCTGCTGGACTAGTGCTCCCATGTGTTAGGGTCTTTTAACCTTATTTTCTCTTTGTATTCTGTGGCTGCTGAGGGCTGATACATTTGCAGCACAATGTGTTCCAAAGCCTGCAGAACCTGGCCCTGTCTTCAGCCAGCTGTCTGCTCCAAATGGAGACATCCGTTGTGTCCTGTGTGTAATTCCTAAGTCTAGCCTCATGAAAATTAAATCTAAGAATTGCATACCAAAACATAATCAAACCAGTCCTGACACTGATTCTTTCTAAGACTGTTTTAAAAATGGGAAGATCGGTGTTGTCTGATGTGCTGCCTTGCTGTGAGGCTTGGGTATTTGACTGTCTCTTATCCCATCCTCTTTTCTTTTTTCTCCTATCCATGAGCTTTTTAAACAGCAAATTTCTGTTGTGCCAAGTTTTCACTTATCACTCAATAATAGGACTGTTTAATTGACTGTATGATATTCCTGCACTAATGGGGTCCTGCTCCCTTAATAGTTTCTGTCTGTTTATGGTTTTTATGTGACTAAGGGAGAAGAGGGAGAAAAATAGAATTTTGTTAACAATGAGCAAAAACGAATTGTGTTCTGGTCAATAGGGAGTATCTGCTGGGATGGGTGAAAGCTCTATTTACTGCTTAGAGATTGTTTCTGCACTCAGTGGAAGGTAAAATTTGTAATCTAAGGCAAGTAGACGTGCTGGATTTAGTAACATTCAACATGTGTTTTGAATATCATTGGTATTTGTTTTTCTAGTTTTAAATGGGTTGTCTGACTTCATTAAAATTGACATTTGCTTTCCTCTGGGATGGAGATTCAGAAGTTATAAAAGAAAAATATAACAATGTGTTTAAATTTCATTAAAAGCGTCATGACTTGTGACTTTCACTGACGATCTGCTCTTGCTTTTTCTTGACTGTATTGTGATGTGCTGAGTAGTTATGACTGTTTTTGTAATTACGTCACCAGGAAAAGGTTTACCTCTCAAAAAAATCCTTTAGTTTCTAGCACAAAATCTGTTTATTAAGCAAGCAGGTAAGAACTGCAGCAAAATAGATGTGACAAAGTGTCTCTGTAAATGCAAGGTCATATCTTCTAGCAAAACACAGGTGACATATTTGCAGCTAGACTTTTTTCAACCTCTTTTCACCTGCTGTTCACAAAACCACTTAGCATTAGTGCAGACCATGGTAGGAAAGATAGAAAGTGGGACTGAGAACTACACTGTGATTTAAAAAACAAACGCCTGCAATTCCTTGGCCTCCCACACGCAGTGACTTAAGAGGATTTTTTTTTTCCTTGTTTACTTTGAGTAAAAATAAGTCTGGGAAAGGAGAAATTTCCTGTAAATGGGAAGGAGAGATAATGATGCTGACAAAAGGCAAACTGTTTTTATCCTGAAATGTTTTACTAGAGGAAGAGGTTTTAAATGGTTTATTCCCCAAAATACATTTTGTCATCTGTTGTTGCATTTTGTTACTCCTTTGCATGTTTCTGTGTTACTTTGTGTGGCCGTGCACATTGTTGTAGATATTTACATTTCCGTTTGGAAAGAGAACTGCAAGAAAATGGAAAGGAAGCTTAAGATTTAGTAAGCTTTAAGGATAGACTAGTCTGTACACATGTCTGAAAGCAGGGCATTAAACTGACACTTAAATCATAAATCGTGTTCAAAATGGAATTAGAACTAAAAATGCTGTTGGGTGGATGCAGTAGACTCACAACTGTAATGTTTTGCAGAGCAGGCTTTTTCAAAGCATGTTAGAAAAAGAGCTAGACAGTTCCAGCAATGAACTAAATTCTCTTCCTGTGAAATTTGTTGAGCAGCCATTGTCAGCAATTGTCAGTATAATTTTGTCACACATTTTGAAAAAGCCTTAAGTTTTATTATTTAATAATGATTTTGGGGGAAGATACTTTTGGAAAGGGTTTGTTGTTTTTTGTTCTGTGCTGAAAGAAAATATGAATTGCACTCCAGTGTAGGAGCTGATTGGCATAAATAGCTATTGCCTGCTAGAACAAATCCAAATATTGAAAACAAGGGTTTCCCATAATGGCTGTGTGAGTAGTCCAGAGCAGGAGCCCTTCATGCTTGTGTAAAATACTTTTATAAATGATTCTTCAAAGCAGAGGGTAAACAGCATTTCATTTTAAGATAGTAGTGTATTTAGTATGCCAGTATGTGAAGGAATGTATGATTGCTCTGTATTTTTCCTGTCATAGACTTGAGAAATGTCATTTTGTTATGGTGAAATTGCTATCTACAAAATTTGAGCTGCTTTCTTGCCTTCAGGGAAAGTTCATAGCCCGTCACAGATTTGAATGCTTTATTTAATAATAAAAATCTGCTGTAAACCTACTTAACAAATGCTGAGAATGTACAGAAAGGATACACTTGGGGGGGGGTTCTTTTTCTGACATCCATCCTTTGGTCATTAGAGGTATGTGAAGGATTTGTGTGTTAAATGTTTCATTTCTTGCATTGGTTCTGTATTTCTTAGTGTGGCCTGTTTAGAAGCTGCTATTTCTATGGTTGATTATTGCAGAATTGTAGTGCTTTCTGAGCTCTCAATTCTTATTTTATAAAATGTGATGCTCTGTAGTTGTCTCCTGATGGGTGTCTGAAGTCACCCTTCAGCTTTAAAAATCTTGCCTATCTCCTTTTGTACATGTCTGACAGGAAGATGATATTGTAGACAAAGAAAGCTAATTCCTGGAGCCCACAGAGGAAAACTTTTAGTTCTGAAATTAGAACTGTGTGGTTGGAACTGCAGAGACATCTTCATTTCCATGCTCGAGCAATGGGCTGCTTTGGGACCATGTGGCAAAAGACCACATTTGGCATTTTGGACTACAGACACTGTCAAGCTTCAGTGTCTCTTCAACTTCTTGGACTTTACAAAAAGCATTTTATTTCAAAGAAAAAAAAATAGAGCACACTGACTGGCCTTGAAATGTAGCTTAGGAGCCACTAGCCCTGCTTTTGGGATTGAGGCTTGCTTCTTAGAACCTGAATGTTGACTAAGTTTTTTCCTTCACTGGAGCAGAAGACAATTTATTGTAGAGTCTCTTTTTCCAAAAAGCATCTGAGCAAAAGTTATTTATGATCTGTGTGTCTGACAGGGAGCATCTTAAAATGAAGCAACGGACAAAGAATGTATTAGAGGCATTTGGCTGGTTAAGCACATTGAGGCAAGAGGATAAGCCCCATCCACCCTGGCCTTGAACACTTCCAGGAATGGAGCAGCCACGCGTTCTCTGGACACCCTGTGCCAGGGCTTCTGCTCCCTCACAAGGAAGAATTTCTTTTTTTTATCTAATCCAAATCTGCCCTCTCAGTTTAAAGCCATTCCCCTTTGTCATATCACTATAAGAACTTACAAACAGTCCCTCCCTGGCTTTTGTGTAGGTCCTCTTTGGTTACTAGATTAATAAAGTGAATCTTGGCATTCTGTTGAAGACAGTTGTGAAAGAGCAGCTATTACAAGGTCTCAGGTTTGTATTATCATATGAAGTCCAAAACGGATTATGCTTTGTAAATACTGTAATTTGGATTTCAGGGGAGGAGAAGAAAGCCATTTCCTTCATTGATGCAAGTTGGACTATTTCTGAATTAAACAATTTACCTGAATCTCCGTTCGAATCCTTTGCTGCTAACAGGAACTGGACATGCCATAGCAGCCTTCGAGAGTGCTCTGTTAGAAATATTGACTTGCCTGTCCAGCTCATTTTTCCTTTCTGATTTTATTGATGTTACAAGACCACTCTGTTTGGCAGTGACCTGAGCAGAGGAACTGGTGTGGGGCAGTATGTTAGCAGTGAATGAGGCCAGCTTACCTTGCTTGTTGTGTATGCAGATAAATAAAGAGAAGATAGGTGATTTTTTTTAATTTTAAGGGATTTTTTTTAATTTTAAGGGGATTTTTCCAAGTTATTTTTGGTGGGCATTTTGACAAAATAGTATGTAAAGTAAGAACAACTTGAGCTCTGTGTGAGCAGGACTTTGAGGCATGCACCAGTGCAACTTTTCTTACTGCAGCACTAGGCGTATTTTAACTTTGTGAAAGGAAGGGTTATTGCCTCGTGATTTCACAGACCTTGTTACCTAGAGGGTGTGTTTTCACAAAAGAATGTAATCTTGTTGTAGGTCTTTTAGGACCTTTAGGAGGTTACAATGTGATTTATTATCAGATATTTTGAACAGCTGTAGATACAGTAAGAGGGAAGAGGAAGTTGCACATCGTGCATTGACTTTTAAGTAGTTTTATTTCTTTAGTGCTGTGGTATTTAAAAGGGGAGGTACAAATTGCATGGCACTGTGTACACATCAGGGTGCTTCAGCTGATTCACTATTTTAGTTGTTAGAGCAGTGTTTAAAATTGCTGTGAGAGGCTGTTTCTTCCTTCATGCTAACCTTTGATAAGGCAAATTCAGTTTGACTGCTGCCCAGTTACATGACTGAAAGAATTATTGGCTGACTATATGGAGTACAAATTTACACAGACTTCTGAAAATGGGCACAGAGTGTGAATAGATCATCTTATCTGACAGAGGGAAAAGTATTCTATGTATATTCAGAAGAAAATCCAAAGCAAGAAAATCCATTTCCTCAAAACACCTTTAATCAAAATATATCTTGACAGCAGTGTAATAGCAGACTTTTGGGCTGTCTGCCAGGAAATGTGCTGTTCTGCTTCTGCAGCCATGATCAGTCAAGTCACTTCCCTAGGAGAAAGGCTTTCTGGGACCACGTTTTCTTCTGTTTATTGGCTTTATTAAGTAGTATGTGATATTCAGAAAGGTTTTAGGGTAACTGTTGCTTTTTTCTGTTGTGTTCAGTGTGGGTTTTTAAAGGAGGAAGAGGCTCTGAATGAGACTTCCTTCTTTCAAACCCCTTTCACTTTTCAGTGGTCACATAGCAGAAGTTCCTTTGGCAAATATAAGTTTGGTTTTTCTTCCCCCTCTGTAAAAGCTGTGAATAATGAATGAGAAACCCTGGGAGATATTAAAGTATGCTAAGTTTATGCAAGTCATAAGCAAAAACCACCTGGCAGATGATTTATGATTACCAATGCATATATTGCAAAGCTTGATAATGAAATTGATGTGTTGCTTGCTGATCTCATGTCAGTAATCCTTGCTGAAAGGTCTGTGGATTTCTGCTGTCTTGCCTAACAGTGCTGGGAGGGCATTGGTGCACACTGCCATACCTTAATAGTGCTGTTGAAGTGTTAAGTCTGGCAGTAGATGTCTATGTTACAGCAACAGGTTGAGTACAAAGGCATTTTTTTCTTTTCTTCCTTTGAGCTTGCAAGTGTTGGGAGGGTCTTTTTTTAGTGCTGATCCTCATTTGCTTCCTGTGCTGTTGCCTAGTTTGTTATATGTGTTATTAGGGCTTCCTCAGCAGCAGTGTAAAACTCTTCTTTTGAGGGGAATCTTTTTATTATATGATCAGAAAACTGGCATGATATATTAAAAAAGCTGGGGAAAACCCCCCAAGACAAAACCAAAACCACAGACCAAAGTGGGAAAATGGATGGATCAGTTTTCCGTACCTGATGGCCGATGGGCAGTTCTCCAAGTACGGTGGTTGAGATGCAGACAAAATGTAGGCTAGAGTTGTTTGGGAGTGGCTGTTGAATCCCATGGCTTTCATGAAATAAATTGCATAAAATTACAGTTAAATAGTTCTCCTCAGTTCCCCGGGATATGTTTTCTGTGCTGTTTTAAAGGGGCCTAATTTACTGCACTGTCTAACTTTTAGAACAGTAACTGCTGAAGAAGTTTAGTGAAAATTACTCAGACTTTGCTTACAGTCATTCAAATTTATAAGAAATGAAAACTATGAATCACTTCTTTCTCTTTCTTTTTTTTAAGATTATTTTCATTTGTGCTTTATAAATCAGCTTGACTAGAGTATCTGTGTACTGTATATAAGTGGCATGCTTTTAGGCTGTTTTTAAAACCAAAGTATTAAGTTCATCTGGGTGCAAAACTTCTGGGCAAGTGTGTAGCAAAGATTAAATGAGAGCTGTATTCCAAGGGTAGATAATGCCTGGTTTGTATTGGTAAATCATTTGAAGAACTGAACTTTAGACAATAAATATAGATTTAATTTGCAACATGAAGGAGAGAAAAATCAGGTCACTTCATCTTAAGGTCAAATTTTATTTAAAGGGGATTCATGTAATATATATGCCTGTAATACACCTGGTCAAGAAGCCTTAAATACCAGGTCTTGTCATATATTCAGCATTATTTGTCAGTCAGTGGCAAATAGTCAGAAGTCAGTGATCTGTGCACTTGGGTAGAAATCACTTCACTAGATAACTGCAGGAAAACTAACTTTTTTTGGAAAGAGATTGGTGACAACTTAATAATTTTGCAAGACTCTAATTTAGGGTTTCTCTGCTCATGCTGTTTAGCTGCAGAAATCCTTTGACAAGGGCATGTTACCCTACTTTTGCAGCTGAGTTGGAGAATGACGTTAGAGAGAGAAGAACTGTCTATTAAGTGAAATTAGGAAACAGTGTGCTTTCTGCACCGCTTTGCTGGCTGCACAGAGTCACTGTGGAAAATCCCTTGCTGGGCAGAAATTTGGACGAGTCAGTTTAGTGTCAGGAGCAGGCTTTGTGACCAGCTCCATAGTTAGAGTACAGTTAAAGATGTTTCAGCTCTTGAACAATGAAGTTCAATGTCTGTGCAGAATTTTCCTTGGAGAGATGTGTAATTAAAATTTCTCTGGAAGATCTGCTTAGTTGTGGTCTCATCAGCTAATTATGAGAGGGCAGGGTTGTTGGCTAATTTCAAGTGATTTTTAGTAGTTATAGTCATAAAACTTAGGAAATCTGGTTTTTATTCCCAGCTCTGACACTCACTTCCTGCTGTGACTACAGCCAAGCCACTGAGGTTGTCAGGGATGTGTCCTTTTCCAACCCAGCTCTGACAACTGAGGGGTTTTTGTCCCCTTGCCTGCCTTGCGTGTGCACTGTGATCTGCTGACTGCACAGCTTCCTGCTTTCTCCATGGCAAATGTCAACAAAACAGAATTAAATCTCTATAGACTGCAAATTTAAGCTGCTTTAGCTCTACAACTGCACCTGTAAACTTTTATGGCCTGAGATTCTGATTTATTTGGAAAGTAAAGTTCTTGCTTTTAATCATCTGAGCCTGCTTCAGCAGAGGTAGTCATTCTGATAGAAGTGCTTGTGCAGTGAGGCTGGAGTTGTACAGAGGTCTTTACTCTTCATCATAAAATGTCATCATACTCATCAACCTTCAGGTGCTCAGATAGTGGCCTAAAAAGGGCATATAAAAAAATTCAATGATATCCTAGTCAGTCAGTAATCTTTGATTTATCTTTAAATAGTGTTCAGCAAGTGACATGCAGGTTAGCATTTATCACTGCCAGAAAGAAGACTGCAACTTGTTTTCTTTGCTCTTTGTGGTTTTTTTTCCTTGCTTTACATCTGTTTGATTTAGAGTGGAATTTTTTCAGGCTGTAGACTTTCCAAAGTGAGGATGTCTGGCATTTTGTGAGTGCCAGACATTTTCTGAGATGTAGAAGAGAGCTGTGCATGAAGTCTTACTAATTAGGCACCTTTTTTCTTGCTTGAAAAATGCTTTTATTTGTGGCATCTTCTGGATTGAAATAATGTGTCACTAATGTCAGATATCCAAAATGCTTCTGCTACAAACACTCTTCTCTTTAAGTTTTGTGTCAGCAGTTAACAGGTACATTTTTTTTTTCATCTTCCTTTCATGCTTGTATTTCTTTTCTAAAGCTGCAAACAGTTCCTTGCATTTTGCTTTTGGTATCCTGTGTATTTTTTTCCATCCTTTCCCCTATCTTTGTCTCCCTGCTCCACTCTTATCTTTAAACAAGTTTTCACCCTGGAGCATGTGACTAGACCAGCCTTCCACTGCTTGTCATCTAAAGTTTATTCTCCTTCAAATCTCTTTGAAAAATCCCCCTTCCTTTCTTTCTCCCTTCATTTTTCTGGACCTCTTTCTTTCTAAAGCAGAATGTTTCTGTAGTAATGATGCCAAACACAAATATTTGTATGTTTGAGAGGATTTTTAAATTATTCCTTTACTGTAAAATGACACCATCCTGAATGTGAACATGCCTAATGACCTGCATTAGAGATATTAATGAATTAAAAAAAAATAATGTTTGGTTATACCAACCATTTTTTATGTCAGTCATTGTGCTCACTGTTCATCTTCTGTAGTTAACTGGTAAAGAAGTATCTTCTGGAGTTTTGTGAAGTGTCACTTTTTATTTGACATGAATAAAGCTCTGAGCCTCATTCACAAGTGGAGCAAAACAACTGTAAATGCAGTTTCCTCACCTGCAGTGGTAGAATTGATAATGCCCTTTCTAGCAAAGGACGCCACCAGTTGTCCTTGCACTTGGCATCAAAGAACAAGGAGATTGTGTAAACTCTGCAAGTTGTTCTAAGATTAGGAATGTGTGTGATGCTGATGGTGGAATTCACCACTTTGCAGACAGTCATTGACTCCAAATCAAACAACAGTTCCAAATTTATTTTCACTAGTTTATTTCATATGTAAAAGCTTTTTGCCTTTTTCTTTAGTGGTCTTCTTGGCCTATTATCAGAATTACTACTGTTTGGTTGTGTTCTGCCATCACCTGCTTCTCTGGGTCAGAACATTGTTGCTAGGAGGGGTTCTGGTGAGTCATGTAGCCCCAGGAAAGGCTCAATTAAACATAGACTTGAATGACCTAGATATAAGCCCTTGTGTTACAGACATTGCAACCTTTCCTCGTGATTTATTTTGGTATTTAATTATCCTTTCCACAACAAAGGTATTTGTTTGCTTTCCAATACTCAGACTTAAGTTTTCTTACCTGCAGCTTAACCCTGCTTACTTCTGTTCTTCTTTGGCCTTCAAAGCACCCATTTTCTCAATGGAACAGTCTTCTGTGTCTCAGGAGATTTACTAGGATATCCCAAGTTTCCTCTCCTCCAGGCTAAATTACTCTAATTTGTTTGCTCTTTGCTTTTTAGATTGTTCAGCCTTGCGTTATATGTCATGTTTTCAGGATCTCTTGGGGCTCGTGCTGCACTCCTCTGGGTGCTGTCCAGTTGGTTCACAGTTCTTCAGCTGTGGCTCCCACTCTTCCCACTCCTCCTCCAGTCTCCTCTGCACTGAAGGCCTTTTTCTCAGTGGGGTGACGTGGATGACTCATGTCTAGCCTGTGATCTCTTATAGCCTTTGACATTTTTTTCCAAATTCCTTTACGGGCTTTTATTCTCTTTTTCTGGATGCAGTTTCTTTGTGCTGGATCTTTGTGTTCTGTGCATCTGGTTGGTCAAGAATTTTCTCTTACTTGGTGTTCTTGCAGTCCCAGGGTGGTGTCATCTGCAGGTTTAACACTTGTGTTCCTCTTCCTCTTGAAGAAGCAGATGATGAAAACACTGACCATTAGACCTGCAACAGGGCTTTGATTCCCAGGGACCTCACTCAGATCATCTGTTTTGGCAGGAAATTATTGATAAGTATTTCTGAGTATGCTTTTTCTTTTTTCCTTCCATGGGTTTGCTTTCACTTTGGCACCATATGAATTGGTCATAGTGGCAGGAAATGACATTTGAAATGAGACAAAATGTTAGTTCTTGGAGCTAGAACTTGTTAGGAAAAATACTGCTGTCTGGTCAGATGTATATGCTTTTGGCTTTTCTCTGGTGAGAATCTTTTCAAAATCCAGTTACCACAGCATAGTAATATAGTTTGTATGTTTTGACCTTTTTCTCAATAATCTGTTTTTATTAGGGTTACTGGAAGCATGGTTATGAGGTTTTGTAAATTATTTCTGTTTCTTCCTTTTTAAGTTTTGCAGGGCTTCAAGTTTGCATGGTAGCAAGTGTTCTCCAGCACTGAGACAGGGTTTTTTCCTTTCATTTTTTTTTCAGAATGAGTACACAACCTCAAAAGTAAGATTTTGGATTTTTTTTCCCCACAGTTTTTGAAAACTGTCTGGACACAGCAGACTTCAGTTTTGTACACTGATTTTCTTTACTCTTTGAAACTGCTGTTTGATATCCAAATGTCTTTTTCCACAGAATTTTAAAAAACAGCAGTTAACAAAATCAACTTTCTTCATTACCTCTTTTTTTATTTTGTGTTATAGGGTTTTGACCCACCGCATCAAAGCGACACAAGAACTATTTATATAGCAAACCGTTTCCCCCAGCATGGCCATTATGTTCCTCAGAAGTTTGCAGACAACAGAATCATATCATCCAAGGTAAGGTAATCAATTTGTCATGGTAAAACCACTTGATATGTTACTTAAGAAGTCGTGGCAGATGTGCATGCCTGTATTATGTCTAGTGGTGCATATACAATATTCCAAATGAAACAAACTGAACTGTTTTGAGGGAAAAGCTGAGTTGCTTCTTGTGTAGTTTGTCTCATTCTCTCACCCTTCTTTCCTCAAAACTCTAGTACAGAGCAATTAAGCAAGTTGGTCAGGCTTTTTGAAGAAAAGTACTTTTTCATCCAGTGTTACCAAAACTACTTAAAAGGCAGGATGAAGCTGGGTTGCTTCTTCTTCAAAATAGCCAGATTGAAAGCCAGTACTCTGCATAAAATAAATCAGCAGTGGACTGCAGTTGCGGATTCCCTCCCGGTGTGTCCTTGGATTGAAATCAATAGATCTGATGGTGGGGATGTGCCTCATTGCTGTAGTGTTGAAGGGAACGTTACAGCTGCAGGAATTAATTTCTTTCCTCCTACCCAGGACACAAGCAGCCAAATTACTCCAGCTGCCCCTGTCCCAGTTGGAGGAAAACATTTTAAACTTGGCCTGTAGAGGAGATGCAGTTGCTACCATTGCTTCCCTGCTAGCTGTACTTAAAACAGAAGGAATAAAAAAAAAAAAGAACAAAAATTGGATACAGCAGCAAGGTCTGGGGGAGGGGACCTGGGGAATGAGAACATTTAGGTTAGGAGAGTTCAATGGGAGCAGAACTGAATTGCACTGAAAAATTGTGCACTGTGTTGTAATTATTCATCTCTCTCTCTCCTTTTTTTCCCCCTTCAGTATACAGTGTGGAATTTTGTTCCAAAAAACTTATTTGAGCAGTTCAGAAGAGTAGCCAACTTTTATTTTCTCATTATATTTTTGGTTCAGGTAAGTTGAATAATACTCAAGAAATTGCAATTTTTGTTACAAATTTTGCCACTGATTTTTGTTTAATGAATATAACTTCTCTACTTATATATTCTGTCTATAAAAAGAATACTCTTCCAGTTTCTCCAGGAAAAGAACATGAATATAACTTTAAAAATAATTATGTCCAAATTTGAGTATTATGCTTAGGTTTTATCTTCATGAATGCTAATGTATTTAAGTGTGCAGTGGACTTCAAAGTCCATTGCACAGTCAGCAGAGGGATTCAGTTTTCTGCCTCCAATACAACTTTAAAGCTCTTAAGAGAGTAATGAAATTCCAGATATGCTGCTTGTCTGTGTGTCTGCGTTCTTGAAACAGAACAGCAGAAAAGTTGAAGTCATTTTTGTTCATTTGTTAGAATGGAATTCTGTTTTTATTCAAACACGTTTTGGACGTTCTTTAATATCTAATATTTTTCTTTTTATGAGGTTAAGATGCCTTTTAAAGCTGAGCACCATGGTACCTTCCCTGTCCTATGAATCTCGTGTGGCCAAGATGCAGTGTTTGTCATTACCACCTTTTCCACTGGGGATGGCAGAGCTGGGGCAGGGTCTCATTGTGCAATTTCAACTTGCAGCACAGTCCAGTCCACGTTGTTCACCACACATGTGCATGCCCAAAACAAGGTGACAGACTGCATTTTGGTGACACGAGGTGTGTTGTGGCTGTGTGTCCAGCTGCACGGCAGGCAGAGGATCATGGTGTCCTGGTGAAACATGACAATTCCACCGGTACAAAACCTGCTTTATTTTCATATATGAGCCTCTCTTGAGAAAGAATGAGAGAGTACAGATGGCAGAAATGCCATGATTAACCCTATCCAGCCAAAAATCAGATGCTTTTGGTAGGATTTTTCTTGGTTAGTATGCTGCCAAGCTGAAATTGTGGTGCTACCATTAAAGAACAGGCAATATTACAGGCTAGGTCTCATTTTTGTTGTGTTCTATAAATTGTCTGTTTCAGTAAAAAAAACCAACCAAAAACCTCCTGTGTGCATGGTAAAGTGGCATGATCTGTTTTCTCTGTGAGGTTCTTCCCCAGTGATAGAGTAAACTTCATGTATGACTTTTTTTTCTTCTTTAATGATTCCCAAAGCAATGCCATAAGTCTCAGGTAAAGTGGATCTGATCAATGTCTGTGGTTTGGAGTAGTTCTTGTGTATATTTCCTTTACAGCACTTGACCATGTTGATTTTTCCTGCAGAAGAAGAGAACCACTAACATCCCCCCACATTCAGAACCTTAGTGTGTACACTGCACTTTTGGCATGTCAGCAACAATTGCACAAATTGTAAAAACCGCATGTTAACTTGGGGCAACCAGAAAGGTGCAGTCTAAAAAAAGTGTTCTCTAATACCTAAAGCATTGGAAATTACTGTTCTTAACATTATTTTCACTTCTGAAGTGGATGATGTTATACTCTACATTGCTGGTAAGCAGTAGATCATATAGAGTGTTGAAACAGCTTCATGAAATGTAGATTTCCTTCCTTTCTAATATGCTTTTGAATTCATTTTTCTAAGATGAAATTAATACCTTCCTTTTGGTAAGGACCCTTAAAATTGTCACATGCTTTAGGAATGTGACTAAGGCTGATCTGTGCCCTAAAACATTTGTTTGCATCATTACTGATGTATATTTTAGTTGTCAGAAACTGAATTTTCCTTGAGAAATTCTGCAGGACTTGAAGTAAAATGCAGTAAAAATACTCATAGATTATAATAAAGAGTTTGGAAAACAGTCATCTTGCCTTTTTTTTTTTTTTTTTTAAGTACAATTGTAAAAATGAAATTTGGACTAATTTTCATATTTTCTTTTCTTTTAGCTCATGATAGATACCCCTACCAGTCCTATTACCAGTGGATTGCCATTATTCTTTGTCATAACTGTGACAGCCATAAAACAGGTAAAGGGGAAAAATCTGGCAGCATGAAGTCCTACTGAAGTAAAGTTACTTAACAGAGTCTGACCAGGATAGTGCTTAGATACTAAAAATACATAAAAATGGTGTCATTTTTAGAAACTGTTTTGGGTTTAATGCTTCCAGTTAGATGCCTGAGCTTCAGCATTTGGTTGGTTGTCAAGCACTCGGTGACTCACTGCAGTACCCTAAAATGGACAGTGGATGACTGTCAGGCAGCATTTTTGTCTAAACATTACATGTCACTTGTTATCAGACCTTTTCTGAAAGCTCCTCACTTATTCCTTTGGCACACCTCACTGCCTGTTAGAACCAGTCCTCCCACATCACACCCTGAGAATGGAGCTTGGGCAGATGAAACTGATGCAGGGTGTGTTTGTCTGTAGTTAAAAGGCAAATTTTGCCCCAAGGGGTAAGTTTTCTGGTGTAAAATGTGTATTAACTGTGATTCTGTACCAGGTAAAAGCCCCTGGTCTTCTTCGGTCGCATAAAACATTTTGGAGTGTTTGATAGCACTTAAAATAAGAAAAATCTTCTGAGTTTAATAGAAATCTTGTTCCAGCACCATATTATATCCTACTGAGACCTAGAGCCTCTGGAATCAGGATGTGAAAATAAAAGAAAAGAAAAAGAAAGAAAAAAAGGTCTTCTGTTTTCTTTATGCCCTTAAAGCAAGAGGAGAAAGAAACAAGCTCATAAATAAAGAAGTGATCTGGATAAAAATTATAATCTCTTCTGCAGGGAGGTAATTTTCAGGAACTGTCCTCTTCAAGGGATTTGACAGTGCTGTCGGGAATAGATGCAGCCTCGCAACTGAAAAATAAGCAGGAGACTGTTTCAGAGCTGTAACCAGAATTTCAATTTGTCTTCTGTGCCAGAAAGACCCAAAGCCACCCAGAAATAGGGCAAAAGTAAAAATAGTTCTAGCTTTCAAGCAGATAGAAAGGTGTTTGGGACTGAGTGGTTCTTAAAGCTGGAGTAATATTTGGACTAATATTTCATGTTGTTGCTGTGGAATTTGTATATGTAGAATGCCCTAATCCTATTCAATTGCAGTTGTTACCATCACCCTCAAAAAATCACATGTTCAAAAGCTATAATCATTTGTAAGCAGTGGATAGTGAAACTGTGTGAACTAAAAGAGTTATGAAGCAGAGTTATGAATATTAGATCCTTCCTTCCAGAAAGAAGTTAGACTTGTATAAGTCTAAAATAGTCCAAAATATTTCCAAAAAATGTTTCTAGATGTCCAATCTTATACTGGGAAATTTAACTCCCTTATCATCAATTTCGAAGAACAGAGATTTTGTCATTCCTTCTGGAAGCTTCGAATCATTCATGACTTCCGAGGCATTAAGAGATTTTCTGGTTGTCTCAATATCTCTGCAAGGACTATTGGAACCATCTAAACTGATCTAATGGACTCTCATGTTTCTCCTACTTGCTGCAGAGGAAGTAAGCAGTATTCACAGGCTGTTATCTGGGACTGAATTGTGCTATTTCCAACAGGCTGCCATCAGACAAGGGAGAAAGATAAATCTGTTGGATTGCAGAGGGAAAAATCCCCAGTATTGCCTCAAAATCAGTTCCCATTTTCTCTAAACCAGAAGTATAATAGGAGCAGATCTTAAGGAAAGAACCCCTTTTTTAAAACTGTGAGGCACTGGTTTATACAAAGTTACATCAGGATAAATGTTAAACTATAATTTAGTATTCTCTCAAAAGATGAAGGGGAAAAATAGAAGCATTAATCATATGAAGGTTTGAGAACCTTAGCACCGGATGGAAAAAGTCCCCTGTCTTCCAGAAGACTGGTGAATGTGGCACCTCTTGCAAACCTCAGAACTCAGCCTTGTTTTAATCTCAGCCAAGGGGACAGAACTTTTTCTACTTGGAAGTGTAATTGCACCTAGGTCAGAAGAAGGACATACAAGACTGCAAAGTGATGCAGCTCATGCTGTGTCATTTTGTCTGTCTTGTTAGCCAGGGCACTTTCCTCCTTATGCCTCTGAAGATCTTTATGCAGTCCTTCAAGGAGTTAAAAGTTAAATAAATAAAAACAAAACAAAAATTAAAAAACAAACAAACAAAAATACAACAAAATAAAGATACTTCCCTAAGAACCTTGGGAAACAGTGCATTTTAATAAATTCATAGGTATTTAGCTGAAGAAACATAGACATTTACTTGCTGCCAGGTAAATAATAAACAACTACTTTGCAGGTTTTGATTAACTATAGACTTAAACTGAAAATGAAAAACCTACTAGTGTAAAATGCAGATATTTTCTTAATTACATTGATGCAGTTATTGCAGCAGGACTTCAGAATATAATTTGAGGGATTTTAATCTTTAGTTTATTTTTTTGCAAGTAAGGCAACGTTCCCTGTATTCCTCTTTCATGTTTCTTTTTCAATGTATTTTTCCAATGTTTTCAAGCGAGGACAAGGACCTCTCAAAAATGCTGCAGTAGGTAAACTTGGGGGGAATTTGAACTGACCAGACTAAGTTGGCTCTTAAGAATTCCCTGGTGTGAGGTGTCACCCTTGTGTTGGAGGCAGGAGGTGTCAGATGGAGAAAGCGCTGAAATCTGTACTTTCTAAAGAAGGTAAATTTCAGTTCTTTGCCAAATGCCCACATTGCTCAGCTGTTCGGGTTTGTGAGACAAATGCCCCAAGGTTACTGGATGTTCGTTAAATCCCTGTTTTCTTCTGTCAGTCACCTTTAACAGGGAGCTGTAGGTACTGACTCTTGCTTTTTCATACTGCTTAGGAAGGGTTCAAGAGTCATACTTAGGGACTTCAGGATTCTGATGTCTCAGTATCTCTCTGTATGGCTGCTATTACTGCACACTTCTTAATTACTGATTTTGAACTCTTTGGCATATAAAGCTCTTTTCTTTTCCTCATTCCCCCTCTCCATCTTTCTTTTCAAACACAGGTAGTGCAGTTATGCTGTCCTTATTCATTTGTGCAAGTAACAGTGGAGATGTGTGAAGATAGAACTACAACACTATTTTTAACGTGCAAAGTTCATCATATAACTTTTCCTACAAACTCCAGAACTCTCTTACTTGCATCTGCATTAGTATTTCTTGTACTATGACATTCATATAATGTTTGTAGGATGAGTTGGGATTATGCCAGCTGTTTCATACAGCTGCCTTCTTCTGTCTGCAGACTTCCAAGGAAATGTTTTTAACTCTTTCACAGAAAAGCATTTTAGGAAGCGTTTTCTACAGAAAAGCATTTTAGGAAGTCTCTATTATTGCAGATCAGTTGCAGGAGTCTTGCCAGGTTGTAAGAGACATTTGAACTTCCTGCATGATTGATCCATTTCCTGTGCTTGCTAGTGGGGCTTTCCAAACAGTACCTAGACATGAGGATCAGAAATTAATATGCTATTATGATCTAATGTTGTTAGATTAAACAAGCAGTGGATTCATACTTTAGAAAATAGGAGGGGAATAGTATACTTGAATTCACAATCCTGAGTGTTTGCACGTGTGTGCATGGGATAAAGGGTGCCTAAACAAGTGTGAAGTAGCAAGTAAAGAAAAGCTGTTTAGTTTATCAATTAAAAGCTCAGACTGTTGCTGCAGATTGTTCCATTAGGACTTATAAAGAACAAAAATCTTCTCAGTCATCTCCTTTTGCTGGACAGAGCTGATGTGTCAACAGCATGTCATACAGAATTAAGTCTTGAGATTCCATGCATGGGCTGTGGCAGTAACTATAAGAAATGTTATATGGTATGACTTGAGAAAGTAATTTAAATCTGTTACTTCTGACAAAAAAAAAGGAATCCACAAAGGAGCCTGAGGAGTGACTGTTCCGGTTTGGTGGTGTATTAATCCATATAGATCAAAGATTTATTGAGTGCTTGGTCAGCTGATCCACAGAAAATGTCACTGCCTGTTTGTTTTGAGAGAACATGGGACTGTTAAGTTTCCACCACTTCTGCTACTTTATTTGCCTTTACATGTTTGTGTAAAGTGACAAAATTAAGAAGTTCACAGGTTCTTGAGTAACAGCTGGAACAGAAACTCAAGAGAAGTTAGTAACTGTATTCAGACAATACAGGAAGTAGTTCGAACACTTGCTTAGTAGATTAAATTTAGTCTATTTTTTTAGTTTTCTTGCTTAAAAAGTAGATTTTTATGTGTTTTCCACAGGGCTATGAGGACTGGCTACGACATAAAGCAGACAATGAAGTCAACGGTGCTCCAGTTTATGTTGTTCGAAGTGGTGGCCTTGTGAAAACCAGGTCTAAAAACATTCGGGTAAAGGACAAATTGAGCATTTTCTTTCTATTATACTCTTGTTTTATTGCTAATCGTTGTGGTTTGGTAACAATGCTGAAATTAATTCTACCTTTTAAACCTCTTTGTGTCTTTCTGATCTATGTTCACAGGTGGGGGACATTGTCAGAGTAGCCAAAGATGAGACTTTCCCTGTTGATCTGGTGCTCCTGTCATCTGACCGAGTGGATGGTTCATGCCACGTTACCACTGCAAGTTTGGATGGAGAGACCAATCTTAAGGTCTGGGTTACTTCTGTGAAACAGGATGTAGTTCATTTGTGGTGCTATTTTTCCTTCAGCCTGTTGAAATACCTGCCCTGCTGTCTGGTAGACCTGTAGTAACCCATTGGGCACTGTTTTACAGACACACGTTGCAGTCCCAGAAACAGCAGTGCTGCAGTCTGTTGCCAACCTGGACAAACTGGTAGCTGTTATAGAATGTCAGCAGCCAGAAGCAGATCTATACAGGTATCACTTTATTAGTAAATATTTTGAAATTAAATCAAAATGAGGTTTTTAATGCTCAGAATGTTACAGATTAGGATTAAAATAGCTTCAGACATCTGCTTGAATTTCAGGTTTTAATCACCAGCTTGTGTTTATACATATGTACTTACTGAAAGCTGCAAGTGACAAGTTAAACTTGTTTACTTGAGTAGTAAACCAGACATTATAATATTTATATTTTTTATTTTAATTGTGTGCATTTCAGTTCTAATCATTAAACTTGTTTCTAGATTTTAAAGAATTAAATGGCCTTCAGTCTGATCAGGTTGAAGAAAGTTCTATAAGGTTCTGCTGGAGATTTCAGTATTATATAGGATATGTTAAAGTGGAATTGACTCAAGTCTAATTCTAAGGATATGTGTTGCTCATATTTATTTCACATATGCTTCAGAGAAGGTTTGAGCTCCATTCTTCAGCAGCAAAACCTTAGTTTAAAAAAGGGATATCCGAGTGTGCTTTAACATCAGCAAGCAAGGTCGTAGACTCTGTGAAGCAGCATCATGGGTAGCAAAAGTTATGTTCCCATCCAAGTTTCTTCTGAATTGTATAATGGAAAATGGTAGCTATGAAGTAATAGTTTTTAAAGTCCAAGTATATTCTTAAGTAAGCTTGGAGATATTTGAGAAATATTAGGTATTTTAAAACTAAGATACTCAGTTTGAACAGATATTCAAATATTTGATATTTAGTAAATTAAGGTACAATCTCTATATAGAAGTTTGTATCCCTTTTTGTGGCTGGAGTCATGCTAAATATGTGTGTGTCAGATTTTTAAATGTGTAGTAGATTGGCTTTATTAAATGGAAAGTTTCTGTTTCTGGTGGATAGTGTGCAAACTTACATTTGTTGAGGAATTATTTCTTACTGAATCATCAAGAAGTCACAATCTGTTTTAAATGAATAGAAATATAATCTTTTGTGGTAACTAATCAGAGTTAGTAAGTTTTCTCAAATGCCTGTTAGTATGAGGGATAAATGTTTCTGTTGCTAAATGTCTCTTGTAAAATTACTGCCAGTTTTGCCATATTGGTTTAGTTTGATTGTTAATAAAAGTTGATTTATTTTTTACTTGCGAACTCTTAATGAGTATTTTATAGATGTAGAGAAGATTTTTATATTTTTGAGTCTTTATGTAGATACTTCTAAGACATAGCCATCTTTTATAGATTTGTTGGAAGAATAACTGTGAGTCAACAAGCTGAAGAAATAGTACGGTGAGTAAAATTGTATAAGATGATTATTTAGAACATGTGGAGGTGGTTAAAATCTTGACCATCACAAGAGTTACTGTTGAATATATGAAAAGGGGAAGTATTTTTATTAAAAGTGTCAACTGCAGCTGCATACCTCAGATGGAGATGAGAAAAAATGAGTGAAAGAAGTTCATTGCTACTCAGATTTACAGATTTAAAAAAAGAGTTCTAGAAAGCTTGGCTGTTGCGAGGCAGGTAATTTTTTTTGCACTGATAATCAGCTGGTAACTTTGTTGTTATTGTTAATTAAAGCATTTATTGATCTGAAGCAATTTCCCCTGATGTATTATCTATACTACAACAGATGCCCTGTCATCAGGGGCACTGAGAAGCAGTTTTTGTAGTTGAAATCCCTAGAAATTCCTGGTTTAACAAAGCCTCTTCTACAAATTTGTAATTTTTAGTATTTATTTCTAACTACAGCTGGACTATGCAGATAAGTGCTTACATCTGTTATAGGCAACACAGCTGTGTGCACATAATCATGGGCTCACCACCTTTCCTTGTGCAGTCACAGCAAGTAACAAACTTGCAATTACAAAAATAAAGATGTGAAGCCATTTACAGACTTCCATCTAGACTTCCTGGAAAGATTTCTAATTGCTGTGGGTTGGTCCCAGCTACCAGTGAGGCATCCAAACAGCTGCTCATTCAATTGCCACCACCACAACAGGATAGGAGAGAAAACAGGAAGGACAGGAGTGAGAAGGATCATGGTTTGAAATAAAGACATAGAAATCACGCACAAGAAATTGCTAAATTTTCAGAAATATTTACTGTTCAAGTTTAGTTATTTTATCTTGAGAGTTGTTGATTGTTCAGCTTTCAAAAAAACTTTGTCACCTCTTCTGAAAAGGTGAAGTGCTGTGTGTAAATTTATCACAGAAACAAGTAAATCTGCTATGGTTCTTTCACTCCTCTAATGTGCAAAATGTTTCTTTTACACTTTTTTTTTAAGTGAAATTCCTACTTGAATATTAAACGAGTACTGTTTCCATGTCGTATCTGCCTTCAGTCTGAGGAGCTGAATGTCTCTCAGTCTGAGACTGGCAAACATCTGTCAGCTTTGGATGGGAGTGGCATGGAGTTCAGAGTGAATCGAGGAGTTTTCAGTGGTTTTGCAAGAAATGTGGAAGTGTAGCAGCCAGGTCACTTGGCCTCAAGTGCAGTGGCTTAATCACCCTTACCAAAAAGCCTCACCCATGCCACCCCCAAAAACCCACTCAGCTGTTTTCTAAGGTCACTTCTGCTACTTCATTGAGAGCTTTTCAGAATGCATTCCTGCCAAGCTTGACAGGTGCAGCTTTGATATAATCTATCAAAATAATTCAGTTAACAATGTAAAACAGAGCTGTTTTAAAGGGAGGTGAAAAAAATTAATTGCACGTTCTGACGACTAGGGGAGCTGTATCTTCTGGCTAAGTTAAACTTGTCTGGTCTGTGTTGCACTGATTCAGGTTAGGTATTTTGGATTTGTCAGGCTGGTTTTACAAAATTGAATCCAGAAATATAAATTATGTTTCTTATATGAAGATTTTAAATGCTCAAGCATTTAGTCACTTTTAGTTCAAATTTTCACTTAAAGTCTGAGTCTAGCCTAAAATATTAACACATGTATGTTTAATTTAAAGAATCCACCATAATCTGGGTGTATAATTGGTACACATGGTATTTGTGATGGTTACTGTCACATTTGCAGTAACATTTAAGTTAAATTCCTGACTGTAGGAGGTGGATTGTGGGTTTGGCTTTGGCTCTTTTGAGTAACTTCGGGTTATACTTTCAAAGGGACTTCAAGTATAAGAGCTTTTTTTATCTAATAGTGATCATGGCCTGCATGTGGCACAGCTAAAGGAAAAGTAGGGTAAACCCAAGGGCTTGCATGCCAAAGCACTTAGCATCTGAACTTTTAATTCGTTTGTTTCTACCTAATATGTAGAAACATAGTCTGCCCACTGCAGTTGTTAAATTTCTGCTTTCATTTGAAGTAGTGGAAATAATACATTTTTTTAAAATTTCAAACCAATGCTGGCAGTTTCTAAAGATGATAAAGCTGCTGCAGTAGAACATATGGTTCTAACCTTATATTAACCTTGTTTCTAATTAGAGCCTTATTTTCACAACACTGCTTATGGTGAACTTGGCCAAAGAAATGAATGTGTTATTGTATCATGATAGATGTGAGGAAAAAACATCTGTTTTACCTCCTGAAATTTTATCTCTGTGTTAGGAAAAAAAATTGGCACTGCTGCCATGGTATCCATCTAATTGTTTCTTTCTTTGGTATGAATAGCTTTGAACTTTCTAGATCATTTCAGTCTGACAGAGGGATAGAGGATTGGTAAATTAGCCAACCTAAAGCAGCACTTTGGGTGCACTGTGAGCTCCACTGATTTCTTGCCTGCTTCTTTCCCAAGTACTTGTGGCTCTCTCTGAAGCAGCCATTTGGAATATTTAGCTCAGTCAGTAGTTATGGGATATGGAACAGTGGTGGGGGAGTGTGGCAGTGACCAAGGGAGACATGAAAGGAAACAGAGAGCTCTGTGGAGATGTGTGGGAGGTGTGGTGAAAGGGGTAAGATCACTGATTGAGTTGCTGCATTGGGAATTTCTAGGGGATATAGGACAGCTTTGCATAGGAAACTGGATTTCAGTACTTCTCCAGAATACAGAAGAGCTGATGTTCACATGCTGATATGTCTATTTCTTTTTAGACCTCTTGGGCCTGAAAGTCTCTTACTTCGTGGAGCAAGATTAAAAAACACTAAAGAAATATTTGGTTTGTAGACATCTAAATATTTAAAGAGTATTCTCTTCTTAAAGCATGTTGATGAACTGTGTTTTAATTCTACTTGCACTGAAGAAATTGTAATACTCTTGCTGACTGTTACCTGAGGGGATATGATCACAGATGAAAGTAATGATATTATGCTGAAGAACCTCTGAGGATATAAAGTTCCAGCTCTGCTCTGTGAAAATATTTGAAGTGGTTTGATAAAGGAATAACTTAACTTCAATGGATAAATGACTGTTCTTACTGTTACCTATTGTTGAAGGCTTTCTCCTGAGATTTACCATGCTGATTTCCATAAAATACATATTGAAGAGCAGTACAGTCATAATAATGAAGAGTGTTAAAGTAGGTGTTAAAATTACTTTAGTAGTACTCTTTTGCTACAGAAGAGGCTTGCAAATAGTACAAAATACTGTCTCATAGTAAACACAGAAGTAGTACCATCGTTTGCTTTTATCCTGTATCTCTCAAAATGAAAAATTCTGCAAATTGTATTTATGCAGAAAATGAAATCTGACTCTTACCCCCTTCCTTCCCAGGTGTTGCTGTGTATACAGGTATGGAGACAAAGATGGCATTAAATTACAAGAGTAAATCTCAGAAACGGTCAGCAGTAGAAAAGTATGTTTATTTTCTAATATCTCTTTTATTTGTAGAGCTTTAACTTAGTTTTTCCTGTGTAGACATAAAACCCTGGTGGTCTCATCATTGAGTTATAGGCAAAGGGAAGAGAATATTAACTGCCTTGCCTTCAAAAGGAAGCTATAAAGATAAAATCCATTTTTGATGTTACATTCTTTAGTAGTGTACAAAGTGGAAATATCCAAGCTTGCTCCTGCTTGCAGGATAGGCGTTACTATGATAGATATTTTTATTGAGTCTCATGATTTATTTTAAAAGGAAAAGGAGGTCTGATATGTTGCCTTCATTCCAGTTACTAAAAATCTGAGAGTCCCCTGGCATTCTTGTGCAAATATATAGCTACATACAAGCAACTGTATGTAGCACAAGTTCATGAAGTTCAGTCATCAAAGCATGGGTAGGAAGGATGGTCTGGCTAGTTACAGAACAAAAAGCAGGTGTGACTATCCTGCTGTAGCCTGGCCTGGGTTAAATGTTCAGCTGCACATGGTAGTGCTCTTCTAACTGAGGAAAAAGTGCAGCCATGGATTTCTGCAGTGCTTGGTTATGCTGCCTGCACAGCCTTGCAAGCCCGTTGGGGAAAAAGAGGACCAGTGTGGGACTGTAGGTGTGACACAAGTCAGCTTTTGGGGTGTTCCTGCGCCTTAGTCTAGTCTTCTTGTTGCTATATAGTTTATTTTAGTCAGATGTAGAATTTCTTTCCCATTATGTTGCCTCCTTGTCACATAGAAACTTTACAGCTGTGTCAAGCACAGGCTACACTTACTGAAAATGGTCTAACAAGTTTTTGATCAATTCATGTAAACACACTGTGTCAACAGATGAAGTAAAATAAACTGAAATTTCTTGCTTTATTTTTTTGCCTCTTTATAGGTCCATGAATTCCTTTTTGATTATTTATCTAATAATCCTCCTCTTTGAAGCCATTCTGAGCACTATTTTAAAGTATGCATGGCAAGCTGAAGAGAAATGGGATGAACCTTGGTATAATGAAAAAACAGAACATGAAAGAAACAGCAGTAAGGTAATGTAGTTCTGCCCAGTTGCATATGTGAGGAACACTCAACCAATACACACTCAATGTCATATATATATATGTCTCTAGTCTAGACATGATCCACTTGCAAG
This sequence comes from Onychostruthus taczanowskii, assembly GCF_017590055.1. NCBI lineage: Eukaryota > Metazoa > Chordata > Aves > Passeriformes > Passeridae > Onychostruthus > Onychostruthus taczanowskii. Next base: position 7,856,184 of record NW_024499684.1, read on the forward strand.
TCTCTGTGCTGTTGTTTCAGTGATTTTTGAGTTAGTCCCATGTAGCCTTACCATTGTGTAGAAATATTTCTACCTCTGTTACTGGTTGGACTTTTCCTTCCTTTATGAAAAGATCAGATGTTTTGAGAACTTTTCAAAAGGCTTTGTTAGGACATATTTCTGATGGTCTGTGTTCTAATTATTGTTCTTTAGGATGTCTTTTGTCATTCCATAAAGGAAAAGAGGACGAGGATGGCTGTTCTTGTGTATGTTCTATTGCAGTGATTTCACAGTTCAGGAATTTTGTACATTCTGTGATGTTGAGATGGTTTGGGCAATTTCGTAAGGCTGTAATTTTGCTCAAGCTCCTGCTTGCCTGCTCAGTTCTCTTTAGAGATTGAAGGGATACTTTAAAGTGTCCCTGACATCTGTGGTTCTGAAAAGTATCTCTTTTTTCAATTAGTTGATATTTTTCTGTCTTCTCTTTAATTTTTTTATTTCTGTATGAGTCTGCCTTTGTCCAGAGCAGTTCAGGAGCTTAATCTGAAATAATTGCTATGCAAGTTAGTCTAGCCTGTGGAACCTTTCAGTTCTGAATAGAGCAGGGATAAGTATTTCCTCAATCTTTACATTCCTTTGCCACCAGGAATGTAGAGAGCCATGTGTGTTTCTGCAGTGTCATTCTCCTTCTGTCATGTCTTTGTTTTTCTGTCTCCCATGTTGACTTGCACAATCTGCTTTGAATTTCTCAGCATGCTGACATCCTTACTCGGAGTGCTTTCCCTGTCCATCTCCTCCTGTGTGTGCAGATTGTGATTTCATTGCCACTGATTGAAGAAACTCTCTAACTTAAGTTATTGTCACTACCTCTCTTAGATGAATTACTGCTCTCACTTTCTATCGGTCTTTTCTGGTTTAGTCTGGAAGATCTCTGTAGGCACAGAACTTGCTAAGTTTTTGTCAGCTACTTTAATTATTTATTAAATACTTAGAGCAATGTTCCCTAAAGAGGAAGAACAGACATTATTTAGCTTTGCAAATTGTTGACTACTTTTATGTTTCCTTGGTTTAAAATGTCCTGCACCGATATCTGGTGGAGTTAAAATAGGTGGCCTGGTTTTTGTCATCTCTAGTCTCCCTTGCTCAATATTCAAGTGATGGTAAGAGTCTTTCCAACAATTTAGGTACTGAGTTTGTTGTGCAGATGAAAAAAAGACTGTAGTGTTGCATTTCAGGGTTTGTGAAAATCATCATACCTAGTAAAAAGAGGTTTCTTTCCTGTCACATAGGTGTTGCCTGAAATGTGTGTGTGGAGCACAATGATTTGAAGACACATAAAAGAAATCCACATGGTCCCTTTCTTTTTGTGTGGTCTGGATCACCCAGATCACTGGGGAATGCCAGCAAACAGGAACCCTCTTGACACTTTGCTGTCCTGAAACAACAGAGTGCTTGCAGATTCCTCTGGCAGCCTGGAAAATCACTTGTTTGCCTTCACAATTTAGGGTTCTTTAGAAAAGCTTACATGAATGACGCTGTTTGATGGAATGGGGAACACATTTGATTTCTCAGACCAAACTCTTTCAGAGATAGAAAACAGAATCACCGTGACAGTTAATATTAATTGGCAGCCCTCCTGACAGATTCAGTAGAGAGACAAAATTTAATGAACTTGTGAATTGAAACCTCCAGTCAGAGCTTAAGGCAGACTTTTTGCATCAGTGTGAAGGCGTGTTACTGGGGCAACCTGCAAATGCCTGTATTGTCACTGGAGTGTTGTCTTTCTCGTGTGTGTGGGACTTGGGCTTCTCTGGCTTTCCCAGTTTGTAATTTTTCATGCATATTGAAGCATAATTAAGTCACCATGTTTCACCTGACCACTGTGGTAGTCTTCACTTTTTCTTTTTTTCTTTTGCAGATCCTGAGATTTATTTCAGATTTTCTTGCTTTTCTGGTACTTTACAATTTTATTATACCTATTTCACTCTATGTGACTGTTGAGATGCAGAAATTTCTTGGATCATTTTTTATTGGCTGGGATCTTGACCTCTATCATGAAGAAACAAACCAGAGAGCACAAGTAAATACTTCAGACCTCAATGAAGAATTGGGACAGGTAAAAAATATGTTGTATGTTGGGTTTTTTTCACCTATTTTCTACTTAGTTTTTAATATTAAAATTTGTTACTGTGGGCTTTTTATTACTTGTGATACGATTTCTGATTAATTTTAAAATAAGGTATAAAGACCTGATGGCAGAAGTTAAAATTCTTATATGATTAAAAAAATCTGTGTGATAGAAAGTCTGAGTGGAGATTATTGTATCTTTTTTCTTCTAACAAGTACATGCAATTCCAAGTTTGTTTTTTTGTTTTATTTTACAAAAGGTAGAATATGTGTTTACAGACAAAACTGGTACATTAACTGAAAATGAGATGCAGTTTCGGGAGTGCTCTATTAATGGCATAAAGTACCAAGAGGTCAATGGTAAACTAACTCCAGAGGGATTTTCTGAAGATTCTCCAGATGGAAATAGGCATGGTTTGGTAAGACTCTTTGGTTTTCCCACCATTAGTCATCCTAGTTTGAAAGTGTTTTATTTCAGAGATATATTCTTGTACCATTAGCTTAAAAAAAAGTCCAACCCAAACATAAATCAGAATTTCTGAATAGTTTGAAGCTTTCAAGTGTCACTGAACAAATAATATTTATTAAACATGTTGAGATGGGATTATTTAACATGAAATGCTTCTTCCTTAAGTGTGTTCAAAACTGGGTTGATATGTAAATGCTACAAATCAAGTTTTTTCTTTCTTCTAGGTGAAAGAGGAAGAGCTCTTCTTGAAAGCAGTTTGTCTGTGTCATACAGTGCAGATCAATGCAGATCAGACAGATGGTGCTGATGGTCCCTGGCATGCCAATGGAATAACATCCCCCCTGGAATATTATGCTTCTTCCCCTGATGAGAAGGCTTTGGTGGAAGCTGCGAGCCGGTGAGCAGCACTGCCAGGGCTGTCTGACACAGGAATTGTCTGCAAGGGCAGCCTTACAAATGGCTCAGGACACTGGTGAACACCAGCACCTGGCACTGTCACCTTACTGGGAAAACATTCAAATGTAAAATACACAAACCCCTGGGTGTATTGTAATGTGATGATTTGAAATATTCATTAAAATACTTGAGAAATTACAGTGGTCAGAGTATGATGTGAATAAAATACTGCAGAAATTGGCATTCTTCGTTTTCCTTCGAAGCAGAGTACAGTAATGGGGTGTAAGAGTCTCTCCTTTTCTTCCCTGCCATCTTCCACTCCCTCCATTAATAGGCATTTTGTCTAAAGTGATAATTAAATGTATATTTTCTTTACTTTTAGGGTTGGAGTAGTATTTACTGGAATTAGTGGAGACAGTATGGAAGTAAAAAGTCTTGGAAAACCAGAGAGGTATTTGTTTTTTTTCCTTGGTTATTCTGATGGCTAGAACAGTAGTGAAGATTAATGTAATGTTCTCCTCTTAATCCTCTTTGTTCATAAGCAAACCTTGCCTTTCCACAGCGTGCTCTGTTTAATGCTTTTCCCTTGATGTCTTCAAGACAGCTTGCATCTTATTCCTTACCAATTGTAGCTGAGATGCAAGAATTTTGTGTGAGTTACTCTGTTGTAGGTGTGTGTTGTAACAGTTTGTATCTTTGCCCATTCCTCAAAGGTTGAGACTGTAGCAGAGTTGGAAAACTGAATTGCTTATTCAAGTCTTGTTTCAGCTCTTGAAATTCCCAGAATCAGTCTCGTTTGTGCATAATCTAATCAGATATTTTAAACTTTTCTAAAATGAGTACAAATTATTAATAACTGTATATGTGCAGTATTCCATAACTCCTTTTACTCATTTGATCTGTGTCAGCTAGTTGGCAGTACTTTGAATTTAAATGTCTAAAATTAATTTGCTAAGCTAGTGGTAACAACAAAAATGAATCTACTTACCAGGGCACACACACTTTTTTGACAGTCTAGATTTTTTACAAATTTGTCAGAAACAAAATGTAGTTTTCAAAGTTATACTTGAAGTAACGACAGAAGGATGAAGAAATAGATGGGAGCTGCTTGTAATTGCCAAATGTCAAGTTACTATTCAGAAAGCTATTTCTGTTGGTAGAAGAACCTTTTATTCTTACAGAATGGAATTAAGCATATATAAATTCATAAAAAGCAATGAACAGTGATTGTTGTTCAGCAGTGGTATCATTGCTTTCAGAGTTTCTATACAAAAATAACACTTTGAGGAAAGGTCTGTGGTGTAAGACTCTATAAGTAATTGTCTTTGGAAATTTATTTCTAAAAATGTTTTCTCCCTGTTCCCTCCTTTAAAACGCAAAATGCAGGTATAAATTGCTTCATGTTTTGGAGTTTGATCCAAATCGCAGACGAATGAGTGTCATTGTAGAGAGTCCTTCAGGTATGTGATCAGAAATTGCACAAGCAGCACTTGAGAACTTTTTGAACAACATTATTTTTAATTTCAGTTCTATTTCATTTTCTAGGGGAGAAGCTTTTATTCACAAAGGGAGCAGAATCTTCCATTCTTCCTCGTAGTAAGAGTGGAGAAATAGATAAAACAAGGATACATGTGGATGAATTTGCTTTGGTAAGTGTATAGGTTTGCCCAACTCCCAGCCTCAGCTGATCAGAAGAAAATTTGTGCAGTATAAGTTGTGACTTGAAGTGAAAAAATTGCTGGTGACACGTACTTGTTTTATCAGAAACTTGTCTGCTCTGAATGTGGTCTTTTATTTTCTTGCAGAAAGGCCTAAGAACTTTGTGTGTGGCCTACAGAAGATTCACACCTGAGGAGTACCAAGAAATTGGCAAACGCCTTCATGAGGCCAGGACTGCCTTACAGCAGCGGGAAGAGAGATTAGCAGATGTGTTCAACTTCATAGAAAGGGATCTGGAGTTACTTGGGGCTACAGGAGTAGAAGACAAGTATGCCATGGATTTACTGCTATCTGCGCTCAAACCCAGCGAGTTTAGGATTATACTTGAAATATGAAGTGTGAAAAGCTCTCCCACTGTGACCAAAAGTTTTGTTCTTCTTTAGTATATTTATCTTTGGATTGATGCAGATTCAAAACAAAACTTGTACCAACTGATTCTGTCTTAATAACGGTGATGTACAGTGTGTTTCATCAGGAGAGATGTCATGTATGTGGAATGGAATAGTTGCAGCAAATATTTCATGGAACAGCATATTCCTTAGGAAAGCTTCTACACACAGCTCCTTTGTAAAGCATTCTACTTGTGCTCTGTATGTCACAGGGTGTGTTGTACACTGAAGTGAGCACATGGGGCTTGAGAAGCTTTTCTTGCACCATAGTAGCCAAGAATTATTGTGGACTGCTTTAAAGCTTCTCAAATGAGGTAACAGTGCCTAGCTTAAAACAAGGTATGCTTCCTACAAATTTTTGATCCCTTAGAAGGATTGAAGTTTAGTTTTTGTTTCATCAAGACCTTTGTTTTGTTGCTGGTAACAGAATATCATTTGCCAGACTATGATTCTCTGAAAATACATGTAACATTGGAAAGGCAGACTTAACTCACCATGACAGGTTACAGTGGTAGCATGGAGTTACAGTATGAGCTCCATGAGTATGAGTTTTTATTTGTGAAGTGTTCAGTTGGTTATTTAAGATTTTTCTTGTTTCTAGACTGCAGGAGAAAGTCCAAGAAACTATAGAAGCCCTCAGGCTGGCTGGTATCAAAGTGTGGGTGCTCACTGGAGACAAGCACGAAACAGCTGTTAGTGTCAGCTTATCCTGTGGACACTTTCACAGAACCATGAACATCCTTGAGCTTGTGCAGCACAAGTCAGACAGTACCTGTGCAGAACAGCTGAGGCAGCTAGCCAAGAGGTAAAATACCTGAGAAGTCACTATCTCAGCTATCTTAGCTTGGGTTGCTTTCATTTTTAAATTTTACGGCAGTCTCTTTGATGCACCTGCCAAAACAAAAAAGTTCTCATAAAAATTATTTATTAATATCATAACAGACTGGAAGAAGTAATCTGTCTGACAGATTAACTCCTTTGCTTATTGTCTGGCTGACAACATACTTTATAGCAAAATTGGAATTTTACTGTTAACACTGGTACAATATTTTTGTGCCCAAATAGAATAAAGGAAGACCATGTTATCCAGCATGGACTGGTTGTGGATGGGACCAGCCTCTCTCTTGCACTCAGGGAACATGAAAAGCTGTTCATGGAAGTTTGCAAAAACTGTTCTGCAGTGTTATGCTGTCGCATGGCACCCCTTCAGAAAGCAAAGGTGAGAATATAGTCAGGATTGCCTTTGAAGTATTTTTGTCATGCTTTGAGGAGGCAAGGATGTCTGAAACTGCTTTGTTTGTTTGGCTGACCTTTTTTGTGACCTCTGAATCCTTGTTAAATTCACATCTAGAGTAGTTCACTCAGAAGTTTCTACATGTGTGTTTGAAAATTTGTAAGTGGATGGAGAAATCAAAATACTGCCACCAAGCTCATCTTTATTCTGCCTCTTGGGTGTTCAGTAAGGCAGTAGCTCTCCCAATCTCCTGCATAGTTTTGCCTTAGCTGCTCCATCACTTCTCCAAACCAGAAAAACTAAATTGAAAATTCATGAACCTGTTAGGAGAAACTGTGCTTCTGTAAATACTTTAAAAATACCCAAGTTTGAGGAAGAAGTAGAAGGGAAGGCAAGGCCTAGTCTCCAGGAAAGGTTTGCCTTAATGCTCTCTTCGACTATAATTTTTCATTCACATATACTGAATTTTATTCAAATACGTGTTGGATAAGATTCAAATTCAGATTTTGTGATTTTTATCTTTTTTTTTAACTCCAGAATGCTAAGTTCTGAGGGTCTATAAGATTCTTTACTTTTGAAAATTTCTCTTCATGAAAAGACATCTCTTTACTTTAAAGCACTAGGAAACCCTTCTGTGAGGTATTAGATGTTCAAGAGGCAGGCTGTTTTACTGTAACAGGAGTGACCTGTTAGCAGGTCATTCTTCATTCCAGAGTTCTCATGCAGTCTTTAGAATCACTTCAGTATAGAACTGTTCACTTGATATAGCATTAGTTTCAGTGAAATGTTGAAAGGAAGTTGCAGCTTAGTTACACTGAGTAAACCAATTTGTTGCATATATCAACTCTACATTCTTTTAGCTGAAATTTTTATCATCCTGTCTCTTTAATGTGCAGTTATTTGTCAGTGTCATGTCCTTGTTCTTATTTTGTCATTTAACTTGATTTATAATGTTTTGTACTGCTTTCCTTAATTCTTTTCCTCACCAGCAGATAATGGAGATTATTTCCTGTCTTGAGTCATGAAGTACAGCAAAATATAATTTTAATTGCAGTGAATTTTTAATTTCAAATATTGAAGTATATAAATCACCAAGACAAATGCCATACAGCTTGAGGGGTAGGGACGGAAGTGCAGAGCAGTTTAGTCTAGTCTTGCACATTATTTTTTGCAGTAGGCAACCTTTTTGTGAGCTTTATTCTAAGATTAAGCTGGAACTCAGCTTATTACTTCCTGCATCTTTAATTATAATGCATGTTAATGTTTGGTTAGTTGTCTCACTACTAATTTTGGTATGTTTTATGACTCAAAACCTTGTTTAAACATCATCATTTCAGTCATTTGGAACTGCTGCTGTTAACATTTGCTAAAGGATTTGTCTTGACCTTTTCACATAGATGTTTGCCTGTCCAAATTACCCAGGCCTTGGGGGTCTCAAGAGGACTGATCTGGGTGATGTTCTGCAGCCTTGTTACCTCTCTAAGGTTGCTTCCTAGGATCTAATACCAAATGTGTTTGAAATAATTACCCCTTAGAAATGGGGACCCTTTAGACTTGAATATTAATACCTGCAATTAGGGAATGTATTCCCACAATCAGGTGGATTTCTCTGACCTGTGGACTTTGTTTAATTACTGTTGTGCTCCTTGTGTGAATTTCCACTTCTGTGACTCAATGTCCTGACGCTGCCAGGCACAAATTACTCCAGTGCAGTTTTTTGTGTCTGTTTAACTTCAGTTAAACAGTTGCTCCATTGATATTTCCACTTTAGGGTTTCTGGAACTAGAGGGGAGAAATGTTTTTTCATACATATTTATTTCCTTGGTTCTGGAAAACCTCTTGATCTGTGATGATACCTTTGCCCGCAGCCCACTTACAACTGAATTAGTGAAGCTTCTACCTTCAGCTAGGGCTCTGTGGGAGGTTAATGAGTCACTAATTCTCCTTAACCAAAAGCCTCATCTAACTAACTCCTTTGTATTTAGAATATTATTGACACTTGTATTGAAGATCTGTTGTCACTGCTCCTCTTCTGAGGATTTTAGGGCTTTGCGCGTCAACCGTTTTTTCCCTCATTCTGTCATTTCTTCTTCTGTTTCTTTGTCAGTTGAGGATGCCCCTTGATGATAATGAAGTTGCTTTAGAAAGAAGCTATTTTCTTAATAACAGCACATTGATCTTTTAGCTAATGCATTTGCTTTTTCAAATTCTTCTTTCACCTTGATTAGTTCCATTAATTATAAATATGAAGAATCTGGGTTTATTAAAGGGAATTAAATCTGTATTATTCTGTAAGTGAATTTTCAGTTTTAAATTTTACTTGACTTCGTTTTGTATGATAAAGCACCAAACTAAGAGTTGTAACAGAACATTGAAATAAGAACAGGAAAATAGGCTCAAGGCAGATACCATATTTAAATCAGGCTTGTGCTCCAAAACAGGCAGCTTTTCTAAAGAAGGAATTAATGTATGCAAAGATGTTTTTTTACCCAAACATGCATGTTCATAAAACATATTAATTATATCTACAGATAGGCTGCTAACTGAGATACTTGGGAATTGGTGACATGGTTTGTAAGTAGAGTGTGTAATCTGAAAGTGTTTCATTTTCCTTTTCCAGGTGGTTCGACTGTTAAAAACCTCTCCGGAGAAGCCCATAACGTTAGCGATCGGAGATGGTGCTAATGATGTGAGCATGATCCAGGAGGCACATGTTGGCATAGGTAACTTCCTTCTGTCTCCACCAGTTGGGGCTTCTTTATTTGAATCAGCATCAGATGAGCAGCTTCCTTTAGCTGTAAGTGTGAGGAATATCTTCCTTTGCAACACTGCTAAAGTCCTTAGTGTTGAAGTGAGGAAAACAGAGCTGTAGCTTCAGATGTATGGTGTTGGGCTTTTTAAACTTCGGTTTTTGTTATATTTGACCTGTTTTGTGTTTTGTTTTCCAAACATTACAGGAATCATGGGCAAGGAAGGAAGGCAAGCTGTAAGAAACAGTGACTATGCAATAGCACGGTTTAAATTCCTCTCCAAGTTGCTTTTTGTTCATGGGCACTTTTACTATATTAGAATAGCAACCCTTGTACAGTACTTTTTTTATAAGGTGAGTTTTTTTCCCAGCAAGAAATTTATTTCAGATCTGAGACTTTTGTTGGCATCAGGTTAAATATCTCTGTTTAAACATGTTTTCTGGGCTGTTTTATCTTTTACAACCAAATGCAGTAGTTTAACTGTGAAGTTGTTCAGTCTTTCCACCTAGAAATAGGCTTTAAATACTGCAGTGAGTTTGTGTAGACTGAGAGGCTGATATATTTGTTTTCTCAAGGCAGGGGTTTTGTTTGTTTGGTTGAAATGCTTTTGGTTTTTTTCACTTGTTCATCAGTTTTCATAACAAGTCAAAACTCACTATCTTTATTGAATTTTATCTGGGATTTCAGCTTTGGCTCCCAAGTCCCTTTTGAAGTTGTTTTCTTTCATTTAATGGCAATAGCATGGTGTTATATTTTGGTTTCTTCTTTGTTTGCTTCCATGCAACAAACTCACATGAGCACGGCACAGCTTTATTGAATAAAATGTGGAAACTATTCTGCAAAGAAATTCTTAAAAAGAAGCTGAATGGGAAAATGAATGGATTTCTTCCACTTAATTACTACTTAGACTCTTGTAGTGAGATGTGCTCATCAAGCACATACAGTAAAGCTCATACTTTTCAGGTTCATTGTCCCAAAGGAAAAACAAACAAAATATCCTCTCAAGACAAGCATCTTGCTTTACTTTGCCAAGTAAAATGCTGAAAGGCTTCATGCGCTCCATGTGTATTTTTAGCAGCTTCTAAGAGGTAGTAATTTTTTAGGGCTGTGGGGCATGTACGAAGGATTAACTATTTCCTTAATTTCTCTTTATTTCAGAATGTGTGCTTTATTACACCACAATTTTTATATCAGTTCTTCTGTTTGTTTTCACAACAAGTAAGTATTGCATGCCTGTCATTTTGTCTGTGAAACACTTGAGGTCCATAATTGATAAAATAGGAGGGTGGCACAAGGAGCAGTAGAGATGTTACACTTAGCAAATACCCAGCTCCTTTTTCTGTATTTGATAGCTGATGTTATTGGATTGTTGTGTGAGTGCAGCTGTTTTCCTAACTAGCCAATTAATGTAACTGATCAATCAATGCTGCTATAAGCGTGCTAATAAATCTTTATCAATTCCAAGGCATAAAATGCTTTTTGCTTTCATTTGCAGACGCTCTATGACAGTGTATACCTGACTTTGTACAATATTTGTTTCACTTCCCTGCCTGTCCTCATCTACAGTCTTTTTGAGCAGCATGTGCACCCGCATGTATTGCAGAGTAAACCTGTGCTCTACAGGTATGTATGTCCTGCATCAGTTCCCACAGAGGCACAAATTGCACAGCAGCAGTGGCATCTGCACAACTCTGAACTTCCTACAATAATTATCTGTAATTTAGGCATTTTTAGTAACTATCTTGAGGAAGAATTGAAGCTACATAATTCTCATCCTAATAGTGAATTAAAAGGAATATTTTAAGAGAAGTGTCTTTTTATGTCAACCATGAGCACTTGGTCAGCTTACATGATTGGCATCCTTCTCCTCCATTACATGTAGGAGATGAAAATCACTCAGACAAGGAGAATGAAAAACTAGGACACCATGATTAGGGGAATCACCACAAAAAATCCTTTTCTAAGAGGAGAAGTGATTTCCTGTAGAATTAGATGTCCTCCCAGTGGTAGCATGTTGCACTGCATACTTTTTGGAGAAAAAAAGAGGTATTTTCATAAAACAGAGATGTCTTCTCTCAGATGGTTCTCTTTTTGTAAAGGTCTTTTAAGCAGAGCAAGGGGTAAGTATCAGGAGATCTGGCTTTTTCTTCCTCTCGCAGTTTCATCTCCAGGGACAACAATTCTAGTTTGTGCTATTCTGAATTTGACCCTTAGAGATCCTGGCCATTGGTGACCTCTCCTTAAAGCAGAGCCAAATCTTGACGGCTCAGGGTTCTTTTTTTGCCCATGACTTATGTATTTTTTTTATAAGTCAGCATTTGTTTAATGTGTCTTGGTGCAGTCGAGAGTTACATTTATTCAAAGCAGTAGCAGTCATGCAGTGTGTATAGCTGATGGTTATGGACAGTATGAAATCCAAAATCTGTTTTATTTCTGCAGAGACATCAGTAAAAATGCCCATCTGGGGTTTAAACCATTTCTTTACTGGACCATCTTGGGCTTCTTTCATGCATTTGTTTTCTTTTATGGCTCGTATCTTCTAATGGGAGAAGACACTTCTCTGCTGGGAAATGGCCAGGTACAGTATCATAAGTGTTATTCTACCACTGTATTTTTGTTGGTATTTCTTAATGCTTTTTTGAAAAATCCTCCTGTGTCCAAAAAATTTTGTTTTCAAGAACTACAATTATCAAAGATTCTTTGTCAGTATTTGTGTGTGCTCTCAAGAGTAACATTTCTTAGCATGGAAATTGTAGGGTGTTGTCAGAAAGCATATGTCCCTGAAGAACATATCTTTCAAGATAATAGATGTATCATTATTGTCTTAAACTTTGTTGTATTTCATAAACTGTTTTGTCAAAATCCTATTTCATAATGTCAGCAAATGAGAATTTATATTCATTCATTCAAAGCTCATTTTGAATTGGACTTAATTGCAATGTCATGCAAGAGAAGCAATGGCTTCTCTTCAAGTAACCATTATAAAGTTAGGATGAAAGTTGACAAAAATCTTAAAGCTTCTCCTGAAAATATTATTTTAATTACTCTGAATTTTTCAAAATTTAGTGGTGCGAGCTGCTTTTAAATTATGCTATTTATTCAGTAAGTGTTTTTAAGGCCATACCTTAATGAAATCATCATACACTAATTTGACACTTTTAAAGATGTTAAACTTCACAGGAAGAATAATTTACAAAAAAGTCTACAGCTTGAACAAAACCATTACAAGTCTGTTTCCTTATTTCCCTTGGTTCTGAGTTACTTAAGTCAATTTAAAACAATTAGATCCCTTGTTAAATGTGGGTAGTAATGGAAAAATACACTTCCTTCTCATTATGCCATACTTAATACTGGCATGAAGAACTTGCCAATTCTCATAGTGCTTGGCAGAGTTGCAAGTTAGGGCATAAGGGACAAAAGCAGCATCCTGCTGAATTCCCAGTGTCACCTGGTGCCAGGGAGTGGGTGTGAGCTCAGGAAGTTTAGTCAGAAATGCAGTGATGTTCAGCCAGGGAACAGAATGGTCCTGAGGGGCTGCAGGCAGAGCTGGTGCAGAGGGAGGAGCAGTGAAGGGGGAGTGGTGCAGCCACCTGGAGCACCAGTTCCATCATCAGATGTTTGGTAAGAATATTAAAATAGTTGTGCTTTAGACTAAAGTGTCTATTTCCAGCTGAGGCATGAGGGTGTCCTCTCTTGTCATTTGTTACAAGCTGTGGGATTTTAAATTCTTGTGAGCCAGTAAAGGTCCTTCAGGACTCTTGTAATGAGGTAATTTTAGACCATGAATCAGTGTGTGTGGTGCATCCGTCTTCAGTTGTCAAAGCACCTCACTTCAAAATTGCTTAGTAAATGTCCATGGGGCAGGAAGAGACTTCTCCCACTGTATTTAGTAACAACTGTTTGGTTTGGGGAATTGGCAGCTGCCCTTTAGCTTCTTATGTGATATGACTTCAAATAAATTCTAAGACTTTTCTGGGTTTTAGTTACTCTGCTTCTCTTATCTTTGCTAAAAGATGTTGATTAGAACTGGTAGAACTGTGTTGCAGTGGAATATCTGCATTGCATAGTTTCTTGCAAATTTAATATGTGCCTGGAAAAGCCAAAATTAAGGGCAAGAGGATTTTGTGTGCTGCTGAAGTGCTTTCTTAAGTCCTCAAGAAGTGATAACCTGTATAGATCTGTGGTACAGGGTAGTGTTAGTGCAAGGCCTCAAGTTTCCATTCCAAGTTCTCAGTTCAGAGCACAGCAGAATAGAAGAGACTGTAAATAATTTGTTAATGCTGGTGCTTTGTTAGGCTTACCTCAACACATTGTGCAACAACTTGATCTTTTAGTTCTTTTTTCTCCCCCCTTTTTCATGCTGTGCATGTCGTCAGATATTGAAACCTAACAGGCAAATGGTAAGAGTTTAGAAGAGGAGGAGATACAAAATATTGTATCTGTTACTTCATAGGATTAAAGGATGCAACATCCACAGTGTAAATGTGTTCAAAAATAAAATGGTGGCAAGAACCTGTTTGTGTTTTGCATTCTAACTCTGTGACCATTGAAAGCAGTGTTAGCAAAGACACTTTCTTTCACAGGTCACTCAGGAGAAGTTTAATTTTACTTTTAAGATGAATATTGCAGCAGTTAACAACAAGCATGTTACTTGTTAACCATTACTGTTGGTGGGACAAGTAAATCCAAGGCTTCAAGAAGGGATGTTATCACAAAGATCTTTAAAATGATCAGTAAATCCAGACTCATGGCTGCCTCCATTTTATACCTTATGTGTAGATGAGAGAAGCAGTTGTGAGATCTGTCCTCAGGCTGTTGGGATTTTTTGTCAGAGCTCTGCAACAAGAACTACAACTGTGTGAATCCCAGTTCTGTGCCCCTGTGCTGTACTGACACATCAGCTCTAGGATGACTCTGGTTGCCTGTCTGCATGTGGTACCTTCCTCCTTGCTTGCTTACCAGTAAACACAGAGTTGAGGATTTGTTCATTGTTCAGTTTGCCAGTGGCAAAACCAGCTGTGAAACAGCCACATCTCCCCTGTAATCTCCCAGCCAGTTCCAGGCTGGACCTGGTGTAGAATGGCAGCCCTGAGTAGCATGTGTGTAGATAGATACAACCTCAGCATCCCTGCTTGATTGTCAGAGCTGAGATTTTATTGTTGTAGACCTTGTTCAGAGTTTTGATCGTTTAATTTATGGGCACAAGAGAAAACAAAAGTGACAGATTTCAGTGTTTCAGAATCAGAGCTTAATTTTATGTTTATTAGCCTTGAAACAAAGTGTCTTTTCCTTAGAATTTTCTTAGTAAAGTACAATGGCACCATTATTTTTGAATTGTATAATTGTGCTTGGGGTTAAAAGTGAACCTTCATTTGATGCTGCATGTTTAAAATTATCTGGAAGTATTTAAACTCAAAAGTGTTTTGCACTTAAAGTGAATACCTTCCACCCAGTATTTCTTTTCTATTGGACGCTTATAATGAATTGATCAAATTAGTGTCTTCATTTCCCTATCATTTCATATTACTTTTTGGCCTTTATTTTTTTTTTCATATTTCATGTAGCCTTTGTGGTGGTTTGTTTTGAACTGAGAAGAAAGATGACTTGGGGGTTGTTAATTATGCTCTTATCATAACCTCTATTTTTTCTAGTAGTTTGTGTTGTATCCTCCTTCCTTTTTTCATAACAATTACTTGTCACAAGCTTATGTCTTATTTCTTTAGTGTAGCTGACTTGAGAAGAATTTAACTTACTGTGAATGCTCTTAACTGATGGTTTTTTCTTCCATGATTTTTGCCTTGCCATTTTCTTAGATGTTTGGAAACTGGACATTTGGTACTTTGGTCTTCACCGTTATGGTTATAACTGTTACGATGAAGGTATGATATCACACTGACTCCTCTTTGGGTTTGGATGTGTAGGCAAATATGTAATAAAGCAGTAGTTTAAAATTTATTCCAAAGTTACTGCTTCTTGAGGGTTCCAGATAAGTGACTTCTATGTTTCATTTCAACAGTGGTTAAAATTTTTCTTTAGTTTTTGTGTGTTACAACAATATTTAATGTTTGGGCTGGGAGTTCATAAGTGTGTTCTAACTGGTATTTATCATTTTCTGTGAAGTGGGTGGAAAGCAGAAGCTCACTGAAATTATCTCTGTTTTAGATGGCACTAGAAACTCACTTCTGGACATGGATAAACCATTTTGTTACTTGGGGATCCATTGTATTTTATTTCATATTCTCCTTGTTTTATGGGGGAATTATCTGGTAAGTGATTCCCCCCCCCCCCCCCCCCTTTTTTCACATGTAATATTGATGAAGCTAAAAAACATTGAAATATTATGTTCTACCATCTTGCTCTGTATTTTGTGACAAGTTTGTGATAAAAAGGTTTTAAATCTAGACTGGCCACTTGCTTTTGGTGATTCTTTGAATAATTTAAGAAGCACTGCTGTGCTGTCCTGTGCTCAAGGACACACAGTATCTGTCTCTGACAGCCTGTAACTACAACGGCATTTTAAGAAGTAAATAGGCTCCCAGAGGTGCTATGTATGTAATAGGTGAATAATTGCAACAGAAATAAAGATGCTGGGGTTTGAATCAGTAAAGTGAAGTATTTTTGCTTGTAATTTGGAGTCTGGAGAGATAGAGTCTGAGAGAAGAGATTGATTCTCTGCAGCACAATTTAAAACTAAATCAAAACCTTTTCCTCCAAAGTTCAGTACCCCCATTCCCTGGAGGGGCTCATTGGCAGGTCAGGTCCAACAGGTTGCTGGACTTCATGTGGACATGGTGCACTTGTGACTCTGCATCCTGAGTCTCTCTGCTTGATGTAAAAAAAGATACACTTGAGACAACCTGGGCTGTACTTTTATTCCTAGAAATCCTTTTTAGTAATTGCCACTTCTTTTAACTTTTCAGGCCATTTTTACATACCCAGGACATGTACTTTGTATTTGTTCAACTGTTGTCAAGTGGTTCTGCTTGGTTTGCCATAATCCTCATAGTAGTTGCTTGTTTGTTTATTGATGTTGTGAAGAAAGTGCTGTACAGACATCTGCAACCATCAAGTACTGAAAAAGCTCAGGTAATGTTATGCTTTTTTATCCAACTTGACCAATAGTTACCCTCTTACATTGCTGTCATGTTTAGTGCAGACAAGTGTTCTCATTTCGAAATACACTTGTTAATTTAAAATTATGAAAGTGAGGACAAGATTTTACAAGGCAGTAATGTTTATGTTTAGTAATTGGTAATAAAAAGAATAGAATTATTTGAGTCTTTTGCATCTCAGCTTGCAGCTGTATGAAAGGATCATACTGCTCATTTTTGTACTGCTTTATAGATGGTAACTTACTTTTTGTCTAGGTATTAAGAAGTATTAGAAGCTACTGCTCTAATTAGCACTGAATAGTTCTGAAAATGTGATGGAAATAATAATTGTAAAAATTACTTTAGTAAAACTTGCTTTATTTAGTATTTCTTAAATCTCAGTCATTTCATGTGCTATGCATTTGATTATTTGTTCTGTAATTAAAACTAATTACCTATGTGGCGGTTTCAGAGATTGATAGAAAAGGTCTAAAGTTATGCTATGGTAATGGAATCTCCCTTCTGCCTGATACAGCCTACAAAAAAAAATCATTTAAATCATTCTGCTGAGATTAGACTGTCTTTTAGGTAAATATCTTTGAGTGCTTTCATCTTTGTAGAGACAGTTATGGAGAAGTCATCGTGGCCTATTGTTCTAATAGTAACTGTCTCTCTGGTTTTATATTTTTATATATATTTTTATATAAAAATTTATATTTTTATACTTCTGCTAAACTGAGAAGGTCTCTGTTACAGTTCTTGTTTTATTCAGTTAGCTTTGTGAACAAGCTAATTTTAGCACTGATAGGTAGATTGGACTTGCATCTTCAGTCAAAAAGATTGTTTTAGAGTCTTCTCATCATTCTTGTATTTCTCCTCTGATTTTCACCCTTCTTCAACTTTGTCTTGAATTTTGGATATCACCAGTGGACTCAATATTCCAGTACAGCAGACATCAGTGCCAAGTATGGAAATAATGAGTTTCCAGCTACTTTCAGATTACAGAATAACACATAACCTGTTGTCTTCTGCATCTTCTACACATCTACAGGTGGTGATGTTGATTTCTTTCAGGGCATTGATGAGAGGTCAATTAGCATAGGGCCAAAAATAGTGAAAGTGTGTGAAGAACCCAGCTGACAGAGATATCCCATGAGCAGTTATTGTCCAAAACCTGGCAGCAGCTTTCTGTCCACCTGTGTGACAGATGGATTTCGTGGTGTCCTAATTGCTTAATGCAAGTGGCACTGAGCTCTGTGCCATGCAGAACTGCTGACTGCACTGCATCAGTGCTGCTATCTTTAGCATCTAACCTTGTAATTACTTTGATGCAAGTGCACGTTGATTTACTTAAATTATATTACCCTTTTAATATGTGTGTAAAAAAAAAAAAATCCATGTGAGGCCTTCTATTCATTTGCCTAGGATCAGCATCATGCTGACAAGCCTGCTGCTAGCCAGAATATCCCACTAGTCCCTTTCAGAAATTGGAATATTGGCTGCTTTTTCCTGTCTTGGAATTCAGTAGCTAAAGCCAAAGCAAATAACCACTGGCTTCCGTAAGACTGTTCAGATAGAGCTGCTAAGGCTCGGGATTGCACATTACTGCCCTTCTTGGGGTAGAGTGTCTGTAGGCAATGCTACTTACCTACCTTTTTTTCTCTCTTCAAAAACTAGTGTTAGTATTTATCAAACACTCTTTCCTTCCTTGCTGTGCATCACCTGTTGCTGTGTAGCACGGTACTGGTGTGGCTCTTGAGGTTTTTCATGTTCTTGAAGTGCTTGAATTGAAACCCTAAAAGCCATGTGAATTTTCCTGCCTTTATCCTTATTCTTCTTGCTACATTCTCTTGCTTTATGACTCCTTTCTAAAGATTTTTTTGGTTCTGTTTAATGCCATTACAGCTGTGCAAAGACACAGTAGGACTTCTTATTTTTAAGAAGGAATCTTTACGAATCTCTAACGCCTTTCCTGTAGCTATATCTTGATTCCTGGCCATGGGGATTTTGCTTTGTGCATCTTTATTAGCTATCTTCTTTCTTTTTCTTTATTTGCTTTCTACTTTGCATTTGACAGAGTCAGCACTGAGGCCTGTGTTTACCAAAATACTGTCTTTTCTCTGAAAATTCTTAATTCTTGGTGCTGCAAAGTCAAGGTATCTGAAATGGGGTTCGACCAGAAGTTCTTCAGCAGCCATCCAGTGGTTTCTCTTTGTGAATCTGATAGTGAAATTATAGCTACAAATGTATTTGCAAAAAGAAGGCACCTCTTTTTTCCTTTCTTGAGGTTTAATCTGTTGAGATTTTCCTGCTGTAATGGACAGTCAGCTCCACTGGATTTCATTGACTGTTCTTGCAGTGGGGAAGTGGATAAAACTGAAGAGGAGCAGATGATCAGCTTAGCACATCTGTTGTCAAGAGGTGACAGAATGCTTCTTTTATGATCATACCTCATAATTTGTGTTTAAAATTCCTCGTAAATATTTTTCTTTCTGTTTCCAAGCAGAGGAAGAGACTGACTTTCAGATAGAAAGAATTTGGAGAATATCTTTGTCCTAAATGCTAAGGATGATGACTGATGCTAATGAATTCTGTGGAAGTCATTGAAAGAATAAATATGGAACTTTGTGTATTGTCCTTTAAAATTATTTTTCATTGTGTAGGTGCACCCTCTGTATAACTGAACATGTTTAATTATTAATTTTTAATTGTAGGACTACGTAGGTATATTTTCATATTGGGGGAAAGAAGAAGCTTGGTTTATAGTTACAGTGTTTATTATGGCAAGATAAATTGTTACATGCCCTAGTTCCTTGTTTCTAAATTGCAGCTTTTTAGGTTATTTGTTTCTGCCTGCCATCATTTAAATTCTAAACTAATCCCGGGAGCAATGAGGAAAACACACATTTCTCAGCTGAAACTGTTTGCCCCTGTTGTTTTAATTTTTGAGAACTTTTTTGTGTGTGACTTATACCTTAGTGCTCTGAATTCATTATATCTGTAGGAATCTGCCTTACCTTGATTTTATATCTTTTTGTTAGTATAAGGTGATAGCATCACTTGTGAGTTTGCCTCTGATCTGTTAGATGTTACATGTAGCTAAGTTTAAGTTTTTCATAAGAGAGCAGAGAAGTTTAAATGATATGAGAGAGACAATTGGTAGGCTTTTAAATGTAAATATTTTTCTTACACAGGAACTTAAATCTCAGTCATTTATTCTGGGAAACTAAAAATTAAAAATTTGACAGGCAAGCAAGTTGACTTTTATAGAGGATGAGCTTGGTTAACTTTATGGTCCTTAATGCAGTTAAGGTGAATGTGTGTTACTGTGTTTTATTTTAGTTTTGCTACGTTTCAGGGGTTTTTTGCTGGCCTAAAGAAAAGCCATGAGGTCAGTTGCCCTGAAGTAGCTTGTGGCAGTTTCTCAATATACATCTGTTACAAAATCATACAGGAGGAATTGGACAGTAAAGGAAATGTGAATCAAAGTATAAATCTTTGCGGAAGATAAATCATAGCACTGTTGAGAGGAGAAAGCAAGACAGAATAAAGGTGTCTGGTAAAGCACAGATGTAAAAGCATGTAGGCCTTTTCTCTCAGTATGAAAGCAAAGGTGCTTTAAGAATGGTCCTGCCAAACAGTGACTGGCTGTGATGGTCCCAGGAGCTGTCTTGAAGGTACCAGGCTTGTGTTCTGTATATGACGTGTATTCCAGTTAAATAACAATGTGTTGTCCTGTGTCTTTCTCTTAGAAAATTACTGCTGCTACTTACTGACATGTATGTTCCATCCCTTCTCTGTCCAATTGTAGATGTACTCCAACAGAGTTGCTTTAAGTGACGAGTTCATCGCACTGCAGCCATTGTCCAGGGCAAGGAATCAGCTGAGCAAAATTAGGTAGAGTAGGAGGGACAGTTCCTCATCAACTCTTATGCATGCTCAAGGTGAACTAACCAGTGCTGAGAGAGATGGGAAGAGGCATGAATATATATTAGTGGGGTGAGAGGGCAATACGTGTAGTGCAGAAACATTCCGTTTGGTGATTTCTTGGCTTTGCTCTGTGTTTCCGAGCCAAATGCTTCTCCTAAGTAGCATGTGTTGGACGTGCTTTTTTTTTTCTTTTAAGGAAAAAACATCCCTAGCATGATGTTCAACTTCCAGAATAAAGATCAGCTGTTCTTGCATCCATTTTTAAATAATCGTAGTTTCTAGCATGGTTATAATGCTTTTGGTTTCTTTATGATAAAAATTAACAGTGCATTTGCATGCTGGATAATTTCAGCTTTATAAGGCTGTGACAGGAGAAGATCCATATACTTTAGGCAGCAATTTCTTGCAAGTTATTTGCCCATTTTAATTTGCTTTCAATTGTGTCAAAAGAGCAGATAATGTTTGAAGCTTGGGTGCATCCATACCCTTGTGCAGCTGAGGCTTTTTGTGTCTGTTTTGTGCAGCTATAAAGTGAGTGTTGTTTGTTTTCAATGTGTACAGATACATATTCCTAAAGGCATTTGGCTACAAAGTCCCAGAAAATTATTCAAAACAAGATCAAAGCATACATGTGTCTGTGTAGGTAAAACATGATTCTGCAGCTCTTCAAATGCACTGAGATCAGCCCATGAAATGTTGTCAAATGCTGATTCTCTTTTGTAAGACTTAAGCATTCATATGTATCAGCAATGTCTCAATCTGTAATTGCACATCCTACAGCAAGAATTAATGCAAAGCTCTGATTACTTTTAAATATTTTTCAAGGTGACTTTGTTGTTAAAAATGTGCAAATAGGTGCCTAGGAGTAACAACTAACCTACATTTTAGGGACTTAATTGCTGTTTGTTAAACCAAAAGAGAAAAGATTCGTATTTCCTCTGAGAGTGCACTACAACTTTACAAGGCAAAACTTGAAATAGCCATTGTGTTGTGGTGTTAGTGACCCCAGTGTGGAACACAACACCTTGGATTTCCAAACACCCAGGGGGATAGTGGTGGGCTGGTTTAATTTTGTTTTGTTTTGCATTCAGCACTTAATAGCTTTAAAACAGGCAAAGTACAGTATAGTTGTGAAAGCTGTTAAACTTAGCAACATAAGGAAGGGTTGGAAAAAGGAGGAAATGTGTTTTGTCCATGAGTAACAAATGATTATGCAAATCCAATTCTCTTGTAAGTCAGAATTTTTGCACTTGAGTATCTGCTTGTACCTGAAGTACGAGCACTGGCTGCTTTCTGATGTGCAGTTGCACTTGTGAAGTGCAGCAAGAAGCAAACAAAGGTTCGGGTTTCTCTAGTTCTTTATTCTGTCTTTGGGCAAAGTTCAGAAGTTATCCTGTGGATCCTTGCGTAAAACAGTGAAAAGGAAAATCGATTGATAGACAGAAACTACTCACTTCACTATACTAAATAAAATCTAATTTGGAGTGAAGAGCGTGAGTTGGTTTCTGTGGTTTTCCCAAAGCAATAGGGCAAGGAAAACTGTAGGAGCATGAAACAAAACAGCTGCCTGATGAAATACATAGCTGTAAAGCAGCTAATCTGTCACACCTCATTTGTACATGCCCACCCAGGGACTGCATCCTTTGTGACTGCAGAATGCATGGAGGTTGATGAACAGACTTTGGCAGGTTTTTGTTGTTTGTAAATATGTATTAAGAGTCTCAAAAAGAGCATAACTGCAGGTTAAACTGAGTTATGCCTTGTGCTGCCAAAATGCTTACTCTTCTCTTGAGATCAAAAGATGACTTCTTGATGAATGCAAATTAAAGAGAAGTATGATGTTACAATATTTTTTTTTATTTCTGTAGGCTTCACAGTGTGCAAAAATGTTCACATTTGTATTGAGTACATTGGTGATGTACAGTTAAGATCTTTGAGGGGATCTTCTAAGTGTCCAGGTGACTCCTGTAAGTCAGAACTGCCCTCTTGTGTGTGCCTGTTAAAGTCTTGCCTCTGAACTTTACTGTCCCTTTTAGAGCGTGGGATGAAGAGGAAATGAGGCAGCACAGGCAGGTGCAGGTGTGCTAGCTGGAGTGTGGCTGAGCACTGCTTTCCTTCATAGGTGTCTCTCCTGTTCTTGGAATGTGTGAAATAGGTACCTTCGGGTGCTAACTGGGTCCCACTATATCTCATTCCATGTTTTTATCTGTAAAGAAAGTGTTCTGTGTGCATGTATGTCTACATGTCCTGTGCTTTGTAAGAACTGTCAGAAATCTTAAGTCACATTTGAGAAGTGTTGCTTGGACAGATGCTTTAATTCTACTTGCTGATGGGATTAATTGTGTTTACAGAGTTTCTGCCTTTGGACAGTGTGTTATGAACTGTACCCAGAACTGGGGAAATGTAAGACACCAGAAAGAGTTTTATTTACAGAGAAGGCTGTCAGTGCACAGTGTTATATCCAGGGCTCTGGAGCATTTACCTTGTCAGAGCCAAAACCTGTTCTTTCCCCATCTCCAGCCTCATGAGTCAGTTGTTGCCTGGTTTTCCCTTCATCTCTGTCCAGATCTGCTCTTTAGCTGTCTCCAGAGCTCCAGGCCCTGCCTTTAAGGCCTTCATTCCTTGTCTGTATTTTCAGCTCTAGCTCCTGTTCCATAGGATTCCCCCCCTGCAGCTTTCAGGTCTGACCCAGCCCAGCTGTGTCGAGTCGAGAGCAGAGAGGTTTCTGTTCCTTTTACAGCCTATGTTTTCTGTAAGGAACGTGCAATTTCCAAGAAAACTGTCCCAGTGGAAGCATGAATTCCCACTAGCGAAGTGTGCCAGACCCCCCTGATGTGCTGCACTTGGATCAAGGGTGATTTCTTCCTTTACAGACCTGCTCATTGTGTTAGTAAAGCTTGGTGTTGATCTGTTGGCTAATCCACAGAATCAATCACAGGAAGATGAGGAAATGAGGGAAGAATGCACCATTTTGTGTTTGACTTCAGTCACAAAAGTGCACATACTACTTACCTGAAGAAACCTTTGTCTAATGACTTGGAAATAATGAAATGATTTGGCACTTGCAGGTTAATTTGATACAAAGAGTAGAAAAAGGAGTGAAGTTGTTAGATGTCAACATTCCTGTATGTTTTCTTTAAAAATTTTAAATCCAATTGTTTGGGATTTTTGTATACAGTATATTAAAGGTTAAAGATGGTGAGATCTACAGTAGGGAGCAAGTTTTAACTTAATTGTGGAATCAGAATGTTGGCAGCTGGGATCTGGGCTCAGGAGAGTACCCTGCAGTGCTCTTAACTTGGTGTACAGGATTAAACACATTCCCCATCCCTCGAAGTCCCAACTTTTCAGTGTGATTAAATCTTGGGTTGAAATGTGTGTCTTGTGGCATATGGAATAACCTGCAGTAAGACAAACAAACTGAAATGGTTCTTTCTGTTGGATGGGGGAAAACAAATAAAACTTCAGAATCTCTAAGAATTTTAGATAGATTCCAAATTTGTTTGGTCTATAGAGCACAAAAAGGCCAAACTTTGGTGCTGAGAAACCGCATTTGATCCACCAAAAATAAAAATTGCCTCTTGACCTTGTAAATTGCCTTGTTCTCTCAAGACCAGACCTGTGAAAGTTCTTGTAACAATGGTAACTGTTTTAAAGCAATGCAAGCATGGTGCTTTATAAGATCTGTTGCTTTTCTGTCCTTCCAGATGGAAGAAGATAAGGGTTCAGTCAGCTCAGCATGTGACTTTGCTGAAAGCAGGCACAGAGGGGAGGACAGTAGGCAGCTGCTAGACCCATCTTGCCTGCCCGACAGTTCTTACCTCCACTAGGTAGTACTCCCACTGTACCCTAATGTGTGTGTATTTATTTACATATATCATACAGAGACAGTCATTGAGCCATCTCCAAAATACTCATATTTTTGGTATCTACAAGAAAAATTGCATCATAGAATGTTGGTTTGATTTTTTTTTTCTTAATCAAGCTGAATCATTCTTTAATTCTGCTCCTCAGTTGCTTTTTGATTTATTACATCCAATGGGCCATTCTCATATGAAGTATTATGTTTATTGAGATTCCAAATCTCACCTTATGAACATACTTTGTTTGCCACCCAAATATTAATAATGCCTGGTATTTCTCTATACTCATTAATTTTTTTAAAGCATTGTCTCTCCTGCCTTGTGTTTCGTGAGAGTTTGTTTCAGGTCTTCAGGGAACATTATGCCTTCCTGCCTTGCCATGCCAGGTTTTACTTTGGTATAAAATTATGACTATAATTGTCCTCTACAGAGAGAAAGTGAGAAAAGGGACTCTATCATATGTATCTTCCTTACAGGTAGTGGGAATAGAAAAATCCATTTTCACCAGGCAGTGATAAACAATATATCTAGTTAGATTGTTTATCCTTAATGTTCTCACAGCATTTCTTTACACTTAACTGTGAGTTTAACAGAAAAGAATTGTTGTTTCCAGACTTATATAAGGTCTCATTTGCCATTTTTTAAAAAAGTAATAGTAACTTTTCCAGAGGTTGTAGTTCAAGCATGATCCTTGCTTTTTGTATCTAACTTGTGAAGAAAAAGGAGATTCTCCAAAAAAAGAGACATTAGACGTCCGAAATCCAGAGTTGAGGGTTTGCTCCTTGGAAGCTGGTTTGAGTTATCTTGGTTCCTCTTTCTGGTAGTCTTTGGATAATATCCAGGACTCCTGGCTCTCAGGGTAACAGATTCTAAGGAAAAAAATGCTCTGGTTCATCTGATCCAGCATACAGCCACTATAATGTGACTTTCTGCAGTAAATTTAAAGGTCTGCTTGAGCATATTGGATGAACTAAATACTCTGTCTGAAATCCTGAGTGTTGGAATGTTTCAGTTTTGTATTGCTGTGGCCACAGCTGTGAAGGTCACGCCATCTGCAGCAGGGGGTTTGCCTGCTGACCTCCAAATGGGAATTCCTTCTACTCTGTGTAATCTCTTGTGTCACAATTCTGGGAGCACAGTCTGATGTGGCTCTGAAGGTCACATTTGCTGGTACTGCAGTGCTGCAAAGTGTGCAGTTCCTGATTCTGGTATCTTCTGTGGCACTGCAGCTGGGACCAGTCATGGTGGTCTTCACATGAGGGTGTTCAGGCTCTGTTGAGATGTGTTTTGTTTTGTTTGTCTTTTAACCAGAACCCTTTTCAACATGTCACTTGCAAATCTTCTGCTCCTGCCTCTCAGGTACAGAAGTTCATTGTCACAGTAAATGTTCCTTCTGTGTCCCAAAGACCCCCCAGATGAGTGTGTGAGTTAAAGCGTGTTCTGCCTGAACTCGGCCACGGCCTCTGAGATGCAGCATCCACAGGATCAGGAATGTACAATCCTGTACATTCCAACAGCTGCTGAGTGACAGTTCTGTGAACATCACAACGAGTGCTGTGATGGGAAGGTCTGGAGGGGCAGTGGGGAACATGGCACAGGGCTGAGGAAGGGGCAGGCACAGGAAAAGGTGCATGGAAACAAACACCGCCTCTGTGTGTGTTCCTCCTTGTCCTACCAGCTGAGATTTTTCTCTTGTATTTCCAAAAGCCTCCTGTTTCTGTTAGCTGCCTCTTCTTTGTTGTGTAGGCTGTTCTGTTGTGAAGCTCTAAATGTGTCCAGCTGCCTGTTTGGGGGATTAGGAAGGAGAGTGTGTCTACTCATAGTAAACTGTTCTCATAGGGAACTCTTGAGGTTCTTTGCTTTCCTTGCAGTTTTTGGCAACTGTGGGTGGCATGGAATAAATTTGGGCTCAAAAGTAGAATCTTCAGACAACAGTCAGTGACCTTTAGTGTCACAGTGAAAAGTTGTGGGAAGGTCTTAAGTGAGTTGTGTCCTGTCATGGACTAAGATGCCTCCTCCCAGAATTCTTCTTTCTCCTGGTGTGAGGAAAGGGTAAAGTTCAGCCTCTGTGTCTAGTATTTGTTTGACAGGATGCTCTCATGGAGAGTTTAAAATTAAATTAAAAAGCATCCCCACACTTCACATTTTTATTTCTCTTTAGAATGGTACTGAAGTCAGTTTAGGATATTCTCTCTGCAGAAGCAGGAGATTCCAGTTATGCTGCAGTTGGTGCAGCAGTGCTGTAGAGGAGCACACTGGTAGGTGGCACTTACACCCATACATCTGTTGCTGCTTTCTTTTCATTTTATTTCTTTTATTCCTTTTTTTCCTCACCTACAAACCATGAGCTTTGAAAGAGTTTATTATGCTAATGCTGAATTATTCTTCATGCTGGCATGAACATGACTGAACCTTTCTGACATCAGCCTTGTTTGCTTTTGGATGAACCATGTTCACAAAATCAGGAATGTGCTTTTGTTCTGTACCAAGCCAAGGGTATCTATGGGAGTGATATAATGTCAATTATTCTAGGAAGTTGCATTGTGTGCTTGAGGAAGAATTACTTGGGACCCGGTTACTGTGTTGTATTCTGCAGCCTGAAGCTTTGTCTTGATAAATTTCCCTTAAAATAGGACTGAGCTGATATAAATTGTTGTAGGTAAACCAAGGCATCCCAGCTGGAAGTGCATGTGCTCTGCTGTGGGGTTTGGTGGAGGGAGTTCCTGAGCAGTTCATTTCCAGGGTTAGGCAGATGCGGTGCCAGACCATTTCCATGCACTCAACAAGGCTGCAATCAAACCTTGGGAAGAACAAATTTTAGTGTATGTAGACCTTAGGGAGTGGTAATATTATTATTGTAGTTCTCCTATAAAATTGGAAAATATTCAACACTCTAGCTAAGAAAACCTGCTTTTCCGAAGTGTTTTTTTTGGTAACATCTTCATTGCTAAAATTTGTGAGTACTGATTTTTCTTTTTTTCTTCTTTCTTTTTTATTTTCTTTTTCTTTCCAGCTTACTGAGGCAGGTTCAGGTATCAACTGCTTGGACTCCATGTGCTGCTTCTCAGATGGGGAAACAGCATGCACATCTGTTAGAAGAATGCTGGAACGACTAATGGGAAGGTGTAGCCCCAGCCGGGTCAACAGGTGTGGCATTTCTCTCAATAGCCTTTGCTGCAGACGATTCTCCTATAAACTGGAACCCGATGAGCCTGCAGCAATAGATGTCTAGAAACCAGCTGCAGGTTTTGCTTATCTAAGTAGAAAATGCAACTCTTTATTGTACTTTTTTCATCCTAAAAGATTAGCTTCTTGTTTCTTTTTGAGTGGTTTCTTTTGGGATGGGGAGGGGAAAAACAGTTTTCGAAAGATTTCTGTTAAAGTGTTTAGTTTGGCTTTACAAGCTCTTGTGTTGTATCTATCGTAATTTCTCTTGATTTGTACGTTCTTCTCTTCAGAAAATCAAGCCTTGCTCCTGTTTTTGTTCTCCTTTTTATGATTACTTTTTTGCCTTCACAAATCAGGAGTTGTTTGTAAAGTCGAAAGACTTTTCCCTTGGGTTCTTGATGTACAACCTCCAAATATTTACCTTGGAGCTTGCATTACTTCTGAAGGTATGCAAAAGGCTCACATTGCCCCCCTTAAATCTAACTTCATTGTTAGGAGGAGAGCCTTTAAATCTTTCAGCCATTGATTGATAAGAAGATGAAATATTTTTGTAGTATAACTTTTATAATCTATTTCTAAAATCAGAGTGATTGACAGAACAGAGTCTTCAGGTTCTAAGAATTTTCAATGTTTTTTGGGTTCCAGAAGGTATATTGTCAAAATCATGTGTGCCATTCCAAAATATGTGCTAAATAAATCTTTCCTTCACAAACCACGTGTGAAACAAACGTCAGTGGGGTGAAAGCATGTTGAGTAATTGAACATGTCTGCAGAGCAACACTGCTCTTGCAGTCAGCCCAGCTGGGAGAGGAGCTCTCACTGAATCCTCTCATGTGCCATCTCCCCATTTCCAAACAAAGAGGGATAGCAAATAAATATGGAAATATTTGGGGGTAGAAGTAAAAATAGTCTTTTGTACATCGTAATCTCTGTCCCTGAATGATATCATGGTCCTTCATTGGTCAAAAGGCAAACCTGAAAACACTGAATTTCACACGTTTTCAAGGAAACTCATTTTGTATTTGAAGAACTTTGTCTCTTTCAGTTAAAGGTTGTGATATCATTCATTGGGTATCAAATCTCGTGTGGGTAATTTACCCTGACAGCTTTGTCAGCTCTGATTCTGCCTTTAGGTATTGCCTGGTCTGTAGCTCATCTCTGTTGGAACTCTTGTGTTGAACACGGTGTCTGTGCTTTCAGTCAGTCTCTCTCTTCTGGCTTGCTTATGAAATTTATTCAATGTTTCTACAAATCTAGGGTATGAGTATGCAAGAAGTTTCATTCCATATGAAAAATGAACTGTTACTATTAAGTAAATTTTTAATTCAAACTTGCTGTGTAGAAAGCGGGCATGATGTGTAAAATAAACAGTTTAATAGAATTTTTAATCTACAAGGTGAGCATTTAATTGGTATAAAAATCAACATTTTGCTAGCAGTTGCTCTAACTTTTCTGGGGTTTTTTTTTCACCTCTCTGTAAAACTGTGCTTTCCAAATGAGGAATTTCTCATGCTAGTTTGTTTCACTTATTGTTATCTAATTAGGGCAGGTTGTTAGTTAACAATTGCCTTAGTAACCTGTAGTCTTCTTATAAGGTAGGTATTCTGTGTTTTGTTTTCTGCAATGTATTTGCAGCTTTACAATTTTCTCTTTGTTCCACTCAAATTTTCTTTCCTTAAGAACTTAAAAATACTTATTGAAGCTAACTTGTATTTGACAGAATATTAAACACTTTTTTCAAGACTGCTTTTTGTTAGGTTTCTTTTCTGCTTACCTCATGTAGTTTTCAGATGAAGTTCCATCTAGCCAAATTATTTTAGAGTTCTTAGAACACAGAAATTAGGATTAAGTTCAATGAATATGCAAAACTATCTTGGTGCTACACTAAGGGCTTGAAGTTCTGTGGGTTTTGCATCTGCCTCTGGTTGAAATTGCTCTGAACAATCTTCTAGTTTCACTTAAATTTATGTACAGTACAAATTGAAAAGAGATTTTTTTTTTTAAAGTCAGTAATATTTTTTTTCTCCAATGATTTCAGCTCCTTCCACTCAGTTATGACAGCCTGGTCTAAATAAGCCAAGGGACCATTTTCTCCCTTATACTTTTTTGCTAGTATGAGAAAGTTCTGATTCATTTTTCAAAAATTACTAATTGCTTAAATCACATGAAGCAGTTACAAGTTGCGAAATGCCAAAGATACAATTAAGAAAACTATTGGGTGATTTAAAAATTGTTTAGGCTTTGTTCATGACTGTGAGCTGCTTTGTTTTTTATCTAAATCTCCAGAAGATTGTGCAGTCCCCAACAGGATGGTCTTTTGAGTACTTGTCCTCTATAAAACAGCTAAGTATTCAACCAGGAAGTAGCTGCAAATTATTTTTGTTGATTGAAGTGATGCTGATGAATATGTTGTTTGTGCAAGTGCTGTAGAATGACGAGCACTATTTTAAATAACTTTGCTGTAGGCAGCTTGTGTTGTATTCTCTGCTCCTGATATTCTGTCAAATACAATATTCTGTCAAATATGATAACATGAAATCAAACCTTGTATCAAATTTTGATAAAAACTTTGATGAATCAAAGTCATACAAATGCTTGGAGTAGTGGGCCACAGGAATATAGTCTCTTGTGCTTAATTTACTGCTTGTAAAATGTATGTGAGAAGTATTTTCTATAGCTTCATTAGTCAGTTAGAATATAAAATGTGTGGTGTGGTATGTTAAAATGCATTTTGTCTGTCTGTTCCATTAAATTGTCTGTCAACTTGTCAGTCACTAAAATATTAAGAATGCTGGATCACATACATCACTTGTACAGTATTGTGGGGTCTCCCATTAGTGGTTCTTGTGTCAAGGCACTGGATGGAACAGTTCTAAAGAAACAGCAGATTTCTGACAGAGCCTGATTTGGAGGATAAGCTTGTTGTGTTTTGATTTCCTGCCTTCCAAACTTCTTCAGCTTTTCCCATACAGTCCTACAATGCTGTGCTGCCAAGAACAGTATTTCTTCCCAAGCAGTAATTTGTCCTCAAGTGAAAGACACAGTGAGACCCCTCTGAGTCAGCAGCTGTGACGTCTGAGGTGGTTCCCTGATGTTTTGAAGTGAAACAGGAAGGGATGAAGCAGGTTCCTGGCTGTAGATAAGCTTTGCCTCCCCCAGGCTCAGGCAGTGTGGATGGGACACGGCTGTGCCAGGTTCCCAGGGTTGGCTGTGTGCTCCACAGGGCTCTGCTGGAGCAGCCTCACAGTGCCTCTGTGCACAGGCAGCATTCACAGCCTCCCAAGGCACAGCACTGAAACTTAGCTGCAAAATAGGCATAAAAACCTCTGGTTGTTTTAATTTATAGTGATGGAAATAGCTGTAGCTGTGTGCTAATTACACAGCAGGCATGACTTGGCCTCTGTTTCCAAAGGTCTGAATGAACTGCAGGTACCTACATGAAATTAGTAGATTAGTCCTTTAAATTTACCTGCTCTTGTAACACTTCTGTCTTTTGCTCTCATAGACTTTTCTCCTCACCTCCCAGTACAAGTCCAAGTTCCCAGTCAGCCAAACTTTTCTTTTATTGTTACTTTAGATCATGGAGTTCATCGGATCCCTTCTATGCCAACGACAGGAGCATCTTGACTCTCTCCACAATGGACTCAGCCACTTGCTGACAGGGACATTTTTGAATGCCTTGTGGAAGCCGTGTGGTGCTCACACACCTGTAGCAGGTGCTGAGGCGAGCTCAGTGTCCGGCGCTGCCCTAGGAAAGCCCAGAGGACTCCTGAGTCCAGGCAGGGCTTGTCTGGCCTGGCAAAATCTGCACAGCAGTTGCTTCCAGGATTTTTTCTAGTTTTTATCTACAAATTGCTAAATAAGTTTTTGGTTTTTTGGGGTTTTTTTAAGGAATGCTTTTACCTCTGACCATTTGATCCTTTTTGTTGCTGTATGAGCAGATTGGAATCCTACATTTAATACTGGAGATGTCCCTGTAGGGCAATGACAGAAATCTTTCTCCTCCCAAATTTGAGTGATCCAATTTGAATCTCCACAATTATACTTTTCAAAGTTGTGTTTTTAATGATGACCCTTCCTTTTAAACACACATTCATTTTGAGCTGTCTTGCAGATGCTGTCTTAGCAGTTTGCAAATCAATTTTGTTACTTCTGTGGACAGTTACTGTATTCTATAAGCAATCAGTTTAGTAATTTTTGAGAGTTAAATGCAATTCAAATATTTGTGCTAGTGCATGAGTGGCTAATATATTAGCCATTGCTTTGAAAAACACTGTTAACTGTGACAAACCAGTAATTTGGAATAATAAGGGATATAACAGCTCACTGTTCTCCTGAAATACAATTCAGAAACTAGTCATCTTTTATTATGCCCTGTATGTTTTGTTAACAGTTCTGGATCCTGACATGGAAAAATTTGCTAAGAATTGGTGGATTGAGCAGCAGTATCACTAGCATAAATTTTTGAATTATTAATCCTTTTAAAGTTGGGGAATTTTTGCATGTTTTGTTCTTTTTCATGTATTTATATTCGGTCACGTTGTACTTTGAAGATATAATGATTGCTTAATTATTTTCGTTTATCGGAAGGATCCGAGACCTTGATGGCAATGTTTTGATACCTAAGTATGCCAATAAAAACAAATTGCACAGTTGGAGCTCTGGGTGGTGCATCCTGCAGGTGCCTCCCCTGTCCCAGTACAGACCTGTCTGCATGGTGGGGGCTGGCGAGCAGCAACATTTCACTGTTCCCTCAGCCAGGGTGGCTGAACCCACTGCTTGTCCCAGGACGTGGGAGATGAAGTGGAGGTGCTGCAAGGGTGCCTTAGAACGGAGCTGTTCATGGCTGGGGACTGGGAAAAGTGCTGCTGCTCCAGGACACCCCCTTTTGTCACCTCTGACAGTGACATCCCATCAATAACTGGGATACTCATCCTGTCGGACAGTTAAGAGTGTAAAGATCCATCTTAAATTAGCTCTGGGTAAAAACTCTAAATCTGGGCTGCTGCAAACCTGGCTGACTGTAACTGGGCTGCTGCCAGGGGAATGCATCCCTCTTGTCATCCCAAATTCTCCCAAGTTCAGTGAGCAAAGGAACAGGTCTTGCTTTCCTGGGATCACCTATAAACAGCTCTGCTGTTCATTTTCCTGCCCGTGACTTTAACTGGGATTATTTCAGCTCTCCCTGCTTTCCTGGGATCACATCCTTCAGATGTTCCTTACCTATAAACAGCTCTGCTGTTCATTTTCCTGCCCGTGACTTTAACTGGGATTATTTCAGCTCTCCTCTTGGAGCTTTGTTTCTGCATTAGTGCCTGGCAGCTTCTCTCAGACCTGAATGAAGGCTGCAGGTACCATGGAGTTTACAAGATCTCAGTGCTCAAGGCAACATCTGTGTAGGAAAGAAATTATCATTGCAATTTTGTTGTTAAATTTCTAGTGATTTGAACTTGCAGAATGCAAGGATTTTTCCCACTGTTACAGGTGAGAATTAGTTCAGAAATTAAGCTTTTGAAATAAATTATGAGACAAGAAGAAGGAAAAAATATAGTAAACTTTCCTTTTAAATAAGTGTTTAATTCAGCGTTCATAGTGCATTTCTGTATCGTGTCTTCAGATGCCTGAGTGCAGTGAAGCTTCAGGTTGAAAATGTCAGTGTGCACTAGATCCCCCCAGCGAGTGCCCAGGGGATGAAGAAACACTAAAATTGAGCCTCATCTTCTCATGCAGCAGGTATGAACATGTGACTAATCCCACTGCATGGGGCTGAAAACCTGGATCCAGCTGGAGAGGCAATAACCCGATTGCCATCCATCCAGTCTTCCAGATCTGCAATAGTGGCAAAATACTATTTTCACCAACTTGTATAACTTCCTTTATATTTCATATCTATCTTAAACCTGGGTTTAAAATAGTAATTTTCTTCCTAGTAGTTTCTTTTCCTAGGAGTCTTCATGCTGCCATGGATACCTAGGAAATAGAGACTGATTTTACTACTCTAATCAGATATCTGCTGTTTAGCTGTGTTTTACACCTCAGCCACAGTGTTTCACCTTTCAGCAGTGCTTGTTTGTCCGTGCCAGGCACAGCATTGTCCTGTCAGTGTGTGTGACCGTGTGCCCTCATCCGTCCGTGTGGTTCGTGTGTCCTGCCCTGAGCCGGACGGTTCCTTGGGTGAGGGGAGCAGAGGCTTTGCCAAAACCCCCACTCCAAGCATTTCCCCTGGCCCAGCTCTGTAGGTGATGTATTTTGGCTCTTACCACACCAGTGTGTTGAGTAGATTTGCACAAAAGCAGCACAGTCGTGTATTTGAAGAATAATTTGCGCTCATTATGTGTTTCTTTAAAACCTTCCATCTCCTCTCCTCCCTTTCCCCCTGCTTTCCCTTTTCCCAGTGTTTGTAAGGTTACCGAAGAAACTTGCATTTAAACAATTCAGGAAGGACTTAAGAATCCATCCCTCGGCCAAGGTATATTTTTCTATTTGCAGTAAATCTAACTCAGTAATGTCTCATTGAGTAAGGGCATAGATGTGGGTTGCTTAAGGACAGATTTTTTGGTGTGACGAATATTTTGTGTGGAAGTCACTGGGGTTTTGTGTTGATATCACAAATCTTTTAAAAATGCTCCTATTCAAGGATGAAAGACTTAGTGTATTTTGATAGCTGAAATGTAGGAGCCAGTTCACTGTGCCCTGGGCACAGTACAGAGTCCTTCATGAGGGAAACTGAAAAATCCAGCTAAAATCCAGTGTAATGCTGGCATTCACCTCCCAGTGCGAATGTGAACGGGTGGGGGAGGCTTTGCCATGGGGAGGAGAAGTTTTGTTATTTACCTTTTAGCCTTGAAATCCATAAAAGCCTGTAGCAGATGTTTGTAGCTCAAAGCAAGAGTAGCGTGCACTCACTTTACTAATAAGGGTCCCTGAGAAAGCACCTTCTCCATGGGATTGTGTTCTCTGCAGGTCACTTCTGCCTCTGGGAAAAACAGGGTTTGGTTTTGTTACTTAGGAAAACAATTCTAATTGCCAAACTCATGCTAAATTTTAAGAGGATGCAGTGGAAAAAACCTGAGATGTTCTGAATTGGTTCAAAAACTAAAATGTAAATATTCTGCTTTAAAATACTCTGTATTTTTTAAGATTACAGCAGGGAAGGGGGAACAAAAGCTTCAAAGGAAGGAATGCTGAAAACTTGGGTTTTTCATTTTTAGAAAGATTTGAGGAAAGCTTATGCAAATTAGAATGCATATTAAGCACCTATAATTTCTTATAGGAATAAAATATAAATTTCTAGTGCTAGAAGTGTCTCAAAGCTGCAGTCTAAATTATTTCTCATAGTTCTATCTGCTATTGCTGTACTTCTAAATAGCTGTGATTGGGGTGAAATTCAGTCTTCCAAAGTGCTCAAGCAAATGTGGTTTTGAACCACTTATTTTGAGTTTTTTTGTTTTTTTTTTTTTTGGGTGTAGAATCCCTAATACCTCACCATTGCCACTGCCCTCACCACTGCTTTTTTACACAGCTTGTTACACAGATGTCACTGGTTAAAGGAGCCATTCCTAGAGCTGGGCAAACCTTTCACCAGGGCCTCATTTTAACCTTTATCCTGTTCCTAAATTATTTCCCAGCCAGACTCTCTCCTTTGCAGCTCTGGGCTGGGATTTTTTTCTGCTGATGTTGTTATGGTTGGTTTTTTCGCACGTTCCTTGCTTCTGTTGTTTGTTCCGCGTGGCACGGTTTGGTTTCTGCTCTGGGAACGCCTGGGTCCGGAGCAGGAGCGGGGCCGGGGATGTGCCAGGCTCCTGCTCTCTATGGATTTCTCTCTCCCTTCAGCTCAGTGCTGCTCCAAAGGCGTCGGGACTGGCTCAGAGCCGTGTGCGCTGCCACGGCCGCCGCTGCTCCTTCGGGGACGTTGCTGTTGTCACCGCCCGGCTGCGGCTGGGCCCGCTCCGGGCTCCAGGGGGGAAGAGCTCTGCGGACGGAAAGGCGCCGCGCCCGGAGGCACAGAGCGAGGCTGGGCTGGAACAGACCCTGGCCCCGTGCCCTGGGGCTTTATTCATCTCTCCTCAGCGGTTTTCAAGGAAATTACTTCAAACTGCAGCAGGTTCTCACCCTTTTTACATTTTGACCACAGGGTAAAAGATGGTCTGTGGAGCATGCAGTTGAAAATGGTAAAAAATGAGGCGCACCTTGCTCCAGGAGGATCGTCGTTTTTATCTCAGAGAATATATTTATTTTTACAATTCCTAGTTGCAGTCCCCATGACAGATTTCAGGTTTTAAGCATACAAAAATAACAAATCATCATCTAGACTCCTGCTTTTTCACTGAAGGACTGAGGTTGCTTCTTTGAAGGAAAAAACTGGAATGGTTTAATCTCTGCAAGAAGTACCTTTTAAAAGCTGTTGATCCTTAATTTTAGGCAGATTTAGATTAGGGGTGTTGCCCACTGGAAATGAGCAATAAGTAATACAAAGAATTTTGGACCTCTGACACTGTGGCTGCCTCATGTTATTTTTGCTCCTTTGACAGCGAGGCCGTGTGCTTGTTCCTTGTACAGCTTGGTCAGTAGTTGTTTTGAAAATGGTTTATGAAAATTATATTTATTAAATAAAATTTTCACTTCTAGCTGAGTCATTGTTTTAATTATGTAACTGGTAGAGGAAAAGATGGCAGAGCAAAGCCAGGCTTGCTCCACCCTGGCCCTGGACCAGTCAGGAGCAGGGCTGGAGAGAAATCACTAGCAAGACAAAGATAACAAACCTGGGCCTCTCCCCACACAATTCTCAAAGCCCCCTCATCTCTCACCCTCCCAGGTTCCTTGCCCTGATTTGATGATTTATCCCTGACTCCTGCCAGTTGTCCTCTGAACACTGAAAAAAGCTTGAAATGGTACATTGCACAAACACAGAGCTGAGTTTAGAAAAGAGACAACTGCGTTTTCATGCAAAACATTCAAATTGCATTTAGGCAGCTTTTGCTGACTGAGAATTCCAGAAGCTGGGTCTTGAGTTTTCTACCACTTTAAATGGTCAGACTTGGGCCTGAGGTACAGGTGCCTATTGAGGAGCAAAACTCTTGGTGTTTATTTTACGCAGATACTTCTACTTTAGTACACGTTGGTACTAAACCAGCTCCATGTTTATAAAGCTAAGGCCTATTTTTGATAGATGAAATTACAATTACAGCAAGTATTTATAATGGTGTGGTCAACTGTTAGCTCAGAGGCCTGAAGGGCATCACTGTTTTTTGTTTAAAAGCCAACCCAGACAATTTACCATCCTCAAATAAAATCTACAGAGACTTCTGGCAACGTAATTTAAATAAAAGTGTGAATGACAAAAGTTTATTAAATGCATTCTTTAAAAAACTTATATCTTTCTTAAATAAGGATGTCTCAGTACGGATTTCATTGTAAAACAGTTTTGAGGCAAGTCATAAGTTACTTATTAACAGGTTGATCAATAAGAAGTGGCTTTACTGCTGAACTTGAGGCTTATCTGAGCCACTGCAGTGTGAGGGGTCTTCCTTCACCAGCTGGGGCAGGGCCCTGCCCAGGGCTGGGAGAATCAGCTCCAGGTGGGACTTGTAAACATTGGGAACAAGCAAGGGGCAAGGTGGAGGAGCAGTTTTTAGATTCTTTTTTTCCCACCCAAAAGAAAGACTTGCCCTGAACCGTATTTTTTGCAGAACACATGTATTCCACGGTTTGGGGTTTTTTGCCCACTCCCTAAAAGCACATTCCAGAAATAAATTTTACAAATAATACACTGAAACAATGCAGTACAAACCTCAGTCATGGCAATTTCACTGGAGCTTTATTGCCTCTGTTGGTAATGAGAGGGATTGTAAGAAGTTACATTTTGAACTTACAGAGATATGTAAATGATGGGTTTTTACTAAATATAATCTCAAGATTAAGTGTTTTATATCAGGGCACTTCTAATTTTGTACATATCTTAATGTATAAAAACAGTTTACAAACTTGATGTTTGCCTTCATTTTTTTTTTCCCTTGACATTTGGCAAAATTAAATCAATCCATTTGCGGGGAGATCATCAAATTGAAGACATAAGCACTTACGAATTCAAGCAATCCAAGTAAGCAACTGGCTGCATTCTTAAAAAACAAACAAAAAAAAAACAAAAAAAAAAAAACAAAACCCAAACCAAAACAAAAAAAAAAAAAAAAAAACAAAAAAAAAAAAAAAAAAACCAAACAAAAAACAAAACAAAACCAAAAAAAAACCAAAACACCAAAAAAAACCCCCAACCCCACACATATATAAAGGAAAAAAACCACATGGCCACATCTGAGCACATTTCAGTACAAAATATTCCCTGTAACCAGGCATTTTGTCCTTAGAACAACACCCTGTTAAATCAATGATGTTTTTTTCAACTTCAGTCATTTTGAAAAACTCTTAAGATGCCATGATAGCACAAATAACCCTTTTCTGCAACATAATTAGTCAAAGTTTTTATGTATTTCTTTATAATTACACAGTAATTATAAGCATGTAGTACCAAACTGATGACAACACTATTTTGTTGGAAAGATCTTGCATTCAAAAGGAAGAGTCTAAAACACCACAGCATTTTGCCATTGCCCAATCCCAGACTTTTTTGAGGGACAAGTCTGCACTGGGATGAAAAGCAAGTCAGTTCTGCTCTCCAAGCACAGCATACTTGAACTAATCAATCTGAAACAGTACCAAAACCCTCAAGACAGAAAACAGCACGCAGAGATAACCTTGTCGAGACTTTTTTTTTTTTCCACCCCACCCACCCCATAATTTCAAGTCCCCATTTTTATTTACACAAAACTGAGAAAGGAAATACTGAAAGCAGCAAAACACACAGTTTTTGGCAGAGCCAATTCCAGTAGCTGGAGAAAGTCTGCAATGTTTTTGAGGAATTGTATTTTTGGAATAAATGCACAACTGGATTTGCCAAAAGGGCACTGCTGTAAGGGGAGCCAGCCTTAAGGTCAACTGCACAGAGTACAAATAAAAATTTTAGCTGTTTAAGTCAAATTTTCTTTAAAATACTTTCAGCATCTGCATAAAATCGTGCTGCAGTCTAGTGCCAAGTACCAATGACTCATCTCAAGAATAATTCTTGCCATATCAGGGCACTATTTAGAGCATGGACTTAAACCCCCTCTTCTCACTTGTAAGTATGGTCTGTCTCCTCTCCTGGAGCTCCTTCTTTCCAGCTTGTTTTCCAGAGCAGGATTTAGCACATCTCTTCACAGGTAACTCAGTGAGGAGTAAAAGACCATAAAAGCAGCTCAAGAGCTCTTGTATTATTAAAGAATAGCATTTGATAAAACCTGCTTTGATCCAAATGAAGCAATTTATAGTCAAATGCAGCAGGACAGAAGTAGTGATGATCAACAAAATAATTTAAACAAACAAAGCCAGTGGAGTCGTTTGTATCTGATCTGTGCTTGTTTGGGAAAGCTTTACTTTGAATTTCTGTATTTGGCAACCACAGTGATACGTCAATTTAAGGAAAACTCAGCAAAATAATTTAAAAAAGGGTGTCATCCATAATGGCAGTACCTCTATGTTATGAAGATTTAACTTACCAGGATAATGGTTTCAAAACCCAGATTCACATCAACCTCACCAGCTTCTTGTACAACAGGGCCATTTGCTTTGTCACACCTCAGCCATAAAAGTCACGTCTCAATTTAAAATACTGTATTGTGTAGCAAACAGTTAAGACACAAATTCAGTATATTCAAGTGTTTGATTTCCACAGAAATGAAAAACCTTTCTTTGACAAACAGATAAGCATTTCAAAACTGTAATGAAATCTGATTTCTTAGAGAGTAACCTAGAGAACGCTGGCTTCTGTGAGGACACAGCTCGGCCCACTGCGGGCTCTGCCATGGCCCACGGGGGGAAGTGCTCAAGTTGAGTCGTCCCCAAGGTGTCCCCAGAGCAGCTGAGCCACCAGCAAACCTCAGCCAGGCACCAGCGACCTCCAATCAACAGCCCTGGGGCTCCTGGGTCATTCCTGTCACTGCTGTGACCAGAGACTCAAGCTCAGACACCTGCACTTTTCCAGAAAAGAAAAAACTCGGACCCAGTACACTTAAATATATCACTCTTGCAGGAAGTGCTATCAGTACAGTCTTTGCAACTAGCCCCAAGTGTGTATTTAAGGATTCTTTTAAAAATTGTTTTGATGTTGATCTGTATAATTCAGATGCCATACAACAGTTGTCTGATGATGACCAGCGTTGTGCTTTATGTGAAATCAGAAACCTCAAAATAATTATAAAGCTTCTAGGACTTATGGGAGATGAAACTAGGGTGATCCACCAACAAAAAATAAATCCATGATGAAATCCACAGTGTTGGAATTTTAACGGGCAAGAGTGGTCCAGACTAGAAGAAAAGCCCAAACCACCAGTAGAAGAATGAAATATGATATGGTCCAAGATGTATCCTTAAAGGTTTGTCTCAACCCTCAGCCATATTGTGAGGATTGATCTTCAGTTCAGTCCAGCCAGCAGAAATTGACTGTGCAATTTTCCATTTCAGGTATTGTACAGACTATGTACACTCTAGAAGGGTCCTTTAGTGCTACACTGTTGTACTTTTTGTCCCAGCAATTTGAGGGCGTGCAAATTCCACAAAGTCATCAATAAGAACTGGCCATGCCCCTAAAAGAGGAAAACACCAGAACGTAAGAACTTGGTTCAATAAGGCATTCTTTCACAAGCTTCATATCCAGACAAGCTATTTGCTTTCCAGTATTAAACTAGGCAGAGTTCGAAGCTAAAAAATACAATTTTATTTTCTTGCTTGAAATTTAAGAGCCGATTAAAGATTTCTGCTTCCTTTAAAGCCAGTTAATACACATCATTTTCAAGGGTCATCTTCCAGACAAAAACAAAAAACTGACCAAAACCCTAACTCAAACCTGATGAGGGAATGAGGACAGTCCATAATTACTAAATAAAGCTGGAGAAGTTTGCTGCCCTCTGCTCTGGAGGTACCCCAGGCTCAGTTTCCCCCTCACTGAACTGATGTGCTGCCAAGGGCTGAGGGTAATCAGCTGTTCTTGGCTGCACAGGGACTGCAAGAGGAAAGATCAATACAGAAGTTTACAAGAAACACATTTGGTAGGAAGTGAGTTCTGTTCAGAAACCCCTGCGTGCTGCCAGCTTCACTTCTATGTCAAAACATGTCCAAGTCTCACATAAACTGAAGCAACCAGACTTAAAAACATTCTCAGCTACAAAATGCAGGAACCAGAAGACCCTACACAGAGCTGCACAAACCATGGATCAGTTACTGGGACGAAGATGCCAAGAACTGCACCAACAGAAAATCTGTGGGTTTTAAATGGACATATAGCAGGGTTTGTCTCAATAAGAAAGAATTTGAGGTTGTCTCAGTAAGAAAGAATTTGTGTCTGAGCTTAGAACAAAAAAAGAAAATGGATTCCATGAAAGCTTAAGCATTTCTTTTTTAAAACATTAGTAACAGATATGATTACAACGTGCATTAAAGCAGCCCTAACTGGACTTCAGATCACCAGAAATGTTCTAATGGAGCTAGTTTTGAAATTGTGCCAAAGCAGATACACAGTAATAAATGTAACATAAAACACAGAAGTTAATGAGGGAAGATGGCAATGTTTACCTTCCTCATCATAGTTAGACATGTCATCTGCTATCATTGTACTAAAGTCTAGAAGAAGGTTCCAGGTATCCTTAGGAATTGATCTTTTATGATGTTCCTGTTGGGGAGGTGGAAAATTCATATTTAAAAAAATAAATTAAAACCCTATTATACATTCATTTTTACTGTCTCAAACACATCCATATCCCCAAAACATTTCTATTGTACACACTATGTTTAGGATTTAGGTCAAGACAGTCTATTGCATCTACTCAATAACTTAAACATGTTTATCTTCCAAGTTCTGAAAATACTGCAGTCCAGATTATGTAAAGGTTTAAACTTAATTCTAATGGAGCTAGTTTTGAAACTGTGCCAAAGCAGATACACAAAACATAAAACACAGTTAGAAGTTAATGAGGGAAGATGGCAATGTTTACCTTCCTCATCATAGTTAGACATGTCATCTGCTATCATTGTACTAAAGTCTAGAAGAAGGTTCCAGGTATCCTTAGGAATTGATCTTTTATGATGTTCCTGTTGGGGAGGTGGAAAATTCATATTTAAAAAAATAAATTAAAACCCTATTATACATTCATTTTTACTGTCTCAAACACATCCATATCCCCAAAACATATTTCTATTGTACACACTATGTTTAGGATTTAGGTCAAGACAGTCTATTGCATCTACTCAATAACTTAAACATGTTTATCTTCCAAGTTCTGAAAATACTGCAGTCCAGATTATGTAAAGGTTTAAACTTACCAACAAAAATTTGTTCCACAAGTCTAGAAATTTAAATCTTCCATTAAGTACTAAATTCCAGTAGGCAATGGCCATTTCTAAATCTGTAATATTAAAATAATTACTTTTAGAGATACACATATCAAATATATAATCTCCACAAGTATCTAACACCAGGATGAACCATGTATTCATGCATACATGTGAAAAGATTAAACTAATGCAAATATACTCATGGATCCTTTACAAAAAGGCAACCATAAAGTGCTACACACATATTTTATATTTTACAGAACTGAAAATTGTCCATAGTAATATCTAACATATCCAAAACCCCCCAGGACATTTCATATGCCTTTTGCTATCTAACAATTGTTTATTTAAAAGTCAGCAAAATATTTTCAGTTAAAGATGCTATTGGCTTGAAAAGAAAATTTGTAGTATTTTGTAGTAAGACTTTCTTTTTTTAATGTACAAAATACAATTTAGATAAAACCAACTTTTAACGATTTCATTTTTAGGGCAACCTTATTACAAGTGCTGCCTTTGTCACAAGGCTTTTGTCAAGTGCTCCTTTCTGTAGTCAAGATTTCCTTTTGAAAAAGAATCTTTAGGTAGTGTGCTTGAGCAGACAGAAGACAGTTGGTTTATTTGTTGTTGGTGGTGTTTTGGTTGGGTTGAGCTTTTGCTTTATTTGGGTTTTTTTTTTTTTTTTTTTTGGTGGTGGTGGTTTGGGGTAGTTTTTGGCCGTTTTGGTTTGGGATTTTTTTCCTTTTGTTTGTTGGGTGTTTTTTGTGGTGCGTTGGCTTTTTTGTTCTTCTTTCCAAGCCTTCTGTTAAATTCCTGCTTGTTTGGAATGAGTGAAGCCTGCCCTGACAGATTTGAGAGCAGCCCCCCTGCCTGCCAGAGCTGCTGGAGGGCAGCAGCTCCCAAAAAAACCCCGGCTCGTCTGGATGGAGGGGAGGGACAGAGGCAGCTCCCTCCCTGGGGAGGGCCAAAGGCCGAAGTGCCAGGAGGGGCAGATGGGAGCTTGTGAGCACATAAAAAACATTTGGAACCCACAACTCTGCCCAGGGTCAGCTGCACTACCAGGAATACCAGGGAATTGCTGCAGCACCAAACCCCACTCACTGTGAACTACCAAATCCAGTATCCTCAGCCACAGGATGTCACACAGTGACCCCAAAGCCTGCCCAGTTAAGTTGTCTCTTTTTAACAAAAACTCTTAGCTATTTGACAGTCTAGCAAATTTCTACTATAAACAATCTCCTTGTGGAAGCAGGGGGGGAGAAGGCACAGGATCAACTGCACACCTCAGGAAAAGCAAAACCCACACTGACAGCCCAAGAACACCACTC
Organism: Onychostruthus taczanowskii; assembly: GCF_017590055.1. Taxonomy (NCBI): domain Eukaryota; kingdom Metazoa; phylum Chordata; class Aves; order Passeriformes; family Passeridae; genus Onychostruthus; species Onychostruthus taczanowskii. Next base: position 7,899,045 of record NW_024499684.1, read on the forward strand.
TCTTCCTCCCCCCAGGATGCCCAAATATTTAAAAGAACCCACGGAGGCAGATCTTGAAGGTGAAACCAACAGCAAACAAAACAAAGTATGAAATCTGCATTGCTGGAGGGAAAATAGAAGCTGATGAGGAGTTTCTGCATTGTTTAGCATCTGATATTAAAAGTTCTCAAACAGCAGAGTCACATTATAATATCTCCTGACCAAAGTACAGAATAAAATTTGTGAAGGATTTTCTGCTGTAAAGCTGCAAAGAGGTTTGATTTCAGACCAAAGTGCAAGAAGCAGAGACAAATCACACAGAAGTCACTACTCAGTAAATAAAGCTGTGTCTGAAAATGGCAACTGATTCAAGACTACAGAGGCTCTCTCTTTAACAGGAGATTCAGGTACAAAAACATGCATTTTAGCTTTCAACTAAAACTACTGTCTTTCTAAAAATTAATAGATACAAACTTCAGAGGAAGCTGATCAGTTCCTCAAGGTAAAAAACTGAAAACTAAGTTTTATTTACTTGTGCTGCATTAAAGGTGTGCATACAAAAAGGCAAGGTGATCAAATCACTGCATTTTACAGTGGTTTGTAAACAATCACTATAAACAAACTGTGCATTCTGACATTTTTATACAATTTTGAGGTAATTCTTGTGGGTAAGCAAAGGCTGTTAAAAGCTCAATCTCAGGATGCTGCAACCTCAAACTCACTGTATGAGTCCGAACATGTAAAGCACGACGACATAATGCCTTGGGACAAACTACATTTTAAAAATAAACTATATGAAATAACAAAACTGGAAGTTAAAGATATAATTTTAGGTTTCTGTAAGTGTGAAAATGCTCAGTGAAATCCTCCTGGATCAAATATAAGAGTTTCAAAATTCCTCCATTTTGAATTTTATCCAGAGAGATGCAAGAGAAGCAAACAGTGTTTGAGATGAACACCAGCTACAGGGTATTTTCCAATGAGATGCAAATATCACAAGAACTTTTCAGACACCCTCCTACTTACACAGTAGTAAGGAATTATGCAGAGGAAATATATTTCCAGAACTGTGCCTGAACTACTGCACAATGTTTGCAAGATTAGAGGCCAATATACATTAAAATCAATTTGGCAAGTTCCTACAAGCAGTTATTCAGACACACCAAAATTAATTGCCTAACTAGCAGCACTTACTTTGCAGCTCTGTACTTCTCCCAGTATTGTTTTGCTCCAGGGTTTCCAGAATTATTCTGCCCTGTTCTAAATTCATGCCTAGAACTGTGTATTTATGAGCACCAAAATGGCTGGTAAGCATCCAGACTTTTAGGCTCAGACTTCCAGACCCAGACTTTAAAACAAAAACAATTAAAAAAACTATCTTACACTATGTATATGCTATATGGATCTCAGGAAACTAAATTTGTCTGCCACTGCTAGAGCTTAACATGCACAAAGAAGTTTTATGATGAATGAGAAATAAAGCAAGTGATTGAGTTTTCCTGGGAAATTAATCCCACAATTCAGTTGCTGTCTACATTTTCCTTGTTGTAGCAACCTAAAAAAAAAATAATGATTTTCTACAAGAAATACAAATCAGCCTATTAATTTATTTGCATGATTCAGAAATGACTACAAGCACGCACAAGTATTTTCAGATGGTTTAGCACCACTTTTAGCTCCTCTGGATACAATGAAATTCACAATCCACTGAAAACAACAAATGTCAGAGAAGGACACAGAGCTTTTGCTTATTTACTTACTTTTCAATACTCATTTCAAGGCAAAAGTTGGTCTGTACATAAAAGCCAGTAAAACTAAGGCAGAAAGCTCATCTTTACACAGCCTGGGAATGCAAAGCTGTCCAGTGGCAGCCAGTTTAGAGCATTTTCATTACTGAGAAGAACACATTCACCAGCTGCCAAGGAAGAACCTACCAGCCTTTCCATATTTCATTACTTCTCAAAACCAGAAAAAATAACTAAAGAAGTTACAGGATCACGAAAGGCTAGTTATGGCTAATAGCCAAATCACACTGTAGAGAAATTAAAGTACATCCTGGCTGTTTAAAATCACAGCTTGAAAGAAATTTTTATTCCCCCATTTTTGTTGTTTTGCATAGACAGAGCTACAGTTTGTTGCTTTAATTCCATCCAAACTGTGGTGTTCTGAAATTATTTTTAGTAAGTTATTTTTCCACTCTACCTGTTACACCAACCAAAGCCACACTCTGCATGTGAACTCCAAAATAATGACAAAAAAGCCTTCAGTGAGGTAAAGGGAAAAAAACCTCTGTAGGTAGGCACCAGCAGGCATCAGGCCCAGAACACAGGAATCCATTTGTACCATTCCAATTCTATCCTGCTAACACATTTGCAAGCATTTCTGGTGTTACAAGGGACTGTACAAATGTGCTTATGCAGAAAATGGTTCTACAGCCTCAATTTATCCTAAAAGTAAAAATTCAATTAATCTGTTCAGTGCTGCAAATTCTAAGTGGTGCAATTATGTCTTTAAAATAAGAGCATAATCCATTGTGCTTACTGAGAACTGCACTCACTCTGAGTGAACGAATAAACCCTCTCCCATAAAACTCTGTAGCCTTTATTAATAATCAATTTGAATACCTTAAATTGACATCTATCTTTCAAAACACAGAGATGTATTTTATGCCAAGGGTGATTATCTTCCAGATTCATTGGATCACAATAATACATTCATTTACTGCTTTAATTAGCCATTTCCAATATTCATGAACAAATGCTTATGAATTAGAATACATACCTAAACCTTTCTGTCCCGGGTTCTTTGCAAAGTTGAAAGTAAATTGATAAAAATCTTTAAATCTTCCTGGCTCTTTTAATTCTTGTTCCATTTTAGGAATCTGGGCCTTCAGTTTTTCTATGCTGTCACACCTGTATTTTAAAAAGTACATTTGTTTATGTATGCATGTATTATTCACTTTGCTATAAAAACATGAGTTAAAATCTATAAACTGTTTATAGAATACAATATGATTACCAAACAGAATTCAGGAAGACTTTAATGAGTCTGCACCTCTACAAGAATTTTGTTATTTTTTCGCATTGCATTTGCACATATACCCGACAGATCAGGTTCTAGAATCCATAAAACTTTTAGGGAAGTGTGATAAAGACTCCTGCACTCTCACAAGGCAGAGAAACCCCAGGGCTGCCCAACATCCCTGCTCCACCTGCCAGAGCAGCTCTGTGCCAACCACCACAGAACCCTCACAGAACCAAGGCTGGGCTGCGTTTTTCCAGAGGCAGACAAGCGATGCTGGGCTCTGAAACGTCTCAGAAAGGACACCAAGACTGAGAATTCCCCAAAGCAGGACACTGGATCACACTGCCACCATCTAACATTCAGCGAGCACTTACCCCAGCTCAGTCATTCCATCCATGAATTCCAGCTTTGAAAATTCACACTGTGTTGCAGCCCGGAATTTCCACGCGATGATGAGTACGGTGATGCTGGCTGGGTCAAGAGCTAGGTCATCACAGAACTGCTGTATTCCATCTATACCAATCTTATTTTCATCTTGAGGATCTTTGGCACATAAAAGTAAGTATCAAGAAAAAACAGATATTTGAAAAAGCTAATTTGTTCAACAAGCGTATTTAAGAAAAGGAAACATTTTCAAGAAGTCATTTTTGGGATCTGCCCTTCTAAGAGAGTATTTTAAAAACAAAATTACATGAGTGTTCCCAATGGTTAAGCTTTAACAATTGAGGCAGTTACTGCAATAAAGCCTCCCAGACAATGAAGATCACATTATTTTCATTGAGAGACAAAAGCACCACAAACATTTGTTTTCTGCCTAATAATATGCAGGATCTTCTGACTCATTCCCTACAGAGCACAGTGGTTCTCTCCCCCCAGCACACTCAATTATTGGCCTCTGGTCACACTGATGAGCTGTGTCCCACTAGAAGCCATTCTGCAGTGTTCATTTCCAAGCTGTACCAACACCCAAATCTGCCCATCCACGGCTCCCCCAAGAGCAGATTTAGGCATTTCCTGGCACACAGGAGGTTTTCAGCACGCAGAGGTTGGACACAGTAACCTCCAGGGGGAAGTTATGCTGCTCCATTAGCGATTCCAAGTCAGCCAGGCCCACTCCTCTTTCCACAAAGGAATCAACATCTGGTCTGGAAGTGAGATGCTCACATTTCAACTGTGCTAATAAAGATCTACTAATACAAGCCAACAAAGACTTCATAAAAAAGGTATTTGGATTATACATATAAAACATAGGAAAGCTGACAGAAAACAGAGCACTCTTTTTTAGATTAAGTGCTAAAACACAGGATTTGTTCTGCTCTACTAAGTCCACTTTATGTGGTAGGATATCAGTTGAACACTGGCTATACAACAGATACAGAGAGTCTGTTTTCTTTTACACTCTGTTTGTAACTACCTGATAATAAGAACAAGCTGAATAAAAACCAAGGTAGAACCCATCCCTAGTATGCAACCTTGTCCTCTGTCAGGATCAAGTCCTGTGTGATGTGCCTTCCCCAGGAGTCTTGCATAAAATCCTTGTTAACCATCACAATTACTCACTGCACACACAATTCCAGCTCAGACCCTAATGTCTTACAAATGTAGATACATTCAGATCACATAAAGCAACTCCATTTAATCCTTGTGAAGCAGAAACCTACCTGCATTTCCCTTCTAATCTGTATTACTAGCACAGAAAAACAAAGCTGAAAGAGTCAGTTAAGATTTCCCAGCACAAGAGCACAACAGCACCAATATACTGTAAATAAGAATTACACAAGTATGAAATAAGCCTAAAAATTCAGGGTACTCACCTTTGTATCTGTTATATAGTTGTTCTAACTTCTTTCTGTCCAGTGATCCTTTAACACTCTCTCGTATATAAAGTTCAGGATTTTGGAAAAAGTTGTCTGTTGCAACATCTAACTTCCAGTCATTTTGAGACAGACAACTCACTGCTGTCTTTTCACTAGATTGTGTGAAGACCATGAACTGACGCACTTTATCCTTCTGTGATGATTTCAACTTGTTCTAGTGAAAACAGACAATACTGTAACTAGAAATGTCTACTGGAAAAAAAACCCCACAGGTGAATGAAAACCAGTCTCTTCATGTTTTTTTAAAATCAGCATCTTTATAATTTTCCCAAGCAATCAGGATACCAAAATATCTGATCAAGTTCCTCCAGAGGTGGGGCAGAGCAGGCCATTGAACAGTTTAGCACCACTGAGCAGCAGGCTGGTGTCCTTTTGGTCCCAGCTGCTGCAGGACCAGGGCCACGCTTGGAACGGGATCTCCTGAGGTGCCTCTTGATGGCAGCAAGGGACTAGGCTGGGCCATCCATTTCAGGCAGCTACACACTGAAATACCTTAAAGACTTCTTTTTCTTTACAAGGATTTTTGCCTTTGAAGGTTCTCAGCTCCACCTACATAATTTGCACAACATTCCTGCGAGGAGGCATTGTCTCCATTTCACAGGTGCAGCAACCGAAGCTAAGAAAAAAAGAGGCAATGGTGCCTGAGGCAGGCGGGGGAGTGAGTAGCCAAGGTGAGAGCTCTGGAATTCCAGAGCATTCCAGGCCTCCTGCCCAGACAGCCATCCCGCCTGCTCTAGCGCAGAACTGAACGCACACTTGCTGCTTATCAGCAGAGAGGGATTCCCAAGGATATTTCTGATGAGGAGCAGCACACTCAGGATTTCAAGGGTATGAGTTACACAAAACTAACTGCTCATCAAGAGAAAGCAATCACAGCTCCTGTACCACATCCAAATTCAGTTCTACAGTTCACTCAACACAGTCAAAGCAAACAATGTTACAACTTGGTACGTAAAAGTTCTGACAAAATTTTAAGTCAGGATTGGATTCCTTACATGGCACAAGTATTTCATTTTTAGTTTACTTTGTATTCTAACCAAAACTTATATATTCTGTTCGCTATTGTAACTGTAATTTCAACAGCTCCTTCTCACTGAATATGGAGAAAAAGGGCAAAAAAAAATCCCATGACATGATAAAATTCAGCCAAAGAATGATTTAGGAGCAGTATGTGCTCAAGCTCTTAATTCCAAAGTGTTAATTAGTGTTCAATCACATCATCATAAGAAACAAGAACTAATGCATCAGAACACAAATTCATCTGTCCTGAAAGTCAGGATTAGTCTTCTGTGGCTTGATGACGAGTGTGAACACTTTTATTTGTAAGAATAGTTAAGTTACCAGTTTCAGAGTTACACTGAAAAAAAAATACAAGAACATCACATTTGGTTTAAACTGATACCCACATAATATACTAAATAGAGCAATACCCTTAGCTTAAGTATCCTTTAAGAAAAATAATCCCCCCAAACCAAAACCACCCTGTATCTACAACATTTAACTGAAGCCAAACTGCAGCCTTCAAAGAGAGTGACATTAGTTAGGCTGTACCATTTTTAAAGCTATTATGTGCTGCTGCTTTATTTCAGCCTCTTGACCAAGTTTGTCACCCTGGACCTCTGGCTACAAACACATTTCTGAAACTGAGATTCTCAGGCGTGGTTCCAGGTAAAGGCCAAGCCACCAGGGCAGCCCATGTGCCGATGCCCGGCTCCACAGCAGACATTCAGCACCTTGCACTACTGAGCTCACACTTCCACAAAAATCCCTTACACTGCCAAGGTCATGTGGAACAACTTCCAGAAATGACTAATGGATTTTTAGTTGCAGCTTTTTAAAATGTATTGTAAACTCAGATTATTGAAAACAAACCACTGAAAGAAATCCCAGATGAAGATGAAACAATCCCAAATTTAAATTGCTCTATCAATTACCAGCTTCCTGTAATCAGTTCCACACAGCCAGACTGCTGCACCACCACAGACTCAGCTGCACTATAGGACAGCCATACTTAATTATCTTGGCTTTTCTTTTTTTCCTTTACAAAGCTGGTGCCTTTAATCTTTCGTATTTTGATTTTTTTAAATGTGTACACATAAGTATGCATAGCTCATTTAATAGTGAGCACTCTGTATAACCCTCAGGAGGCTTTGTTCTTCCCTGCTCCTGCAAGGGGGAACTCTAAAAGCAGTGACATCCCACAAAAAGTCAAGGAACAGGTTTAAATAAGCTTTACCATGGATGCCCAGGACTACAGAAGGTGCTATGTTCTGCATCTTGTCACATAATAGTGCAATTTTTTAGAACAAAAACTTGCATCTTAAATGCCTTTTATGATAAAATTTAAATTCTACATATGTACATGAGATTGTCCCATGCTTGGGGCTCCCTAAGTGATAGCAACAACATAAAACCTTTTTAAAAGAAGATTGAAATTGCAAAGAATCAAGCAGCTAACTACAACAGCCAGTAAGGCAGAAGATGCAATAAATCACACTATTCAGTCATAATCTTTTTTTTTAATATTCATATTTTTCCGGGTCAAATATGAGTTTATTTTTAGTGAAGAAGTGCCAAAACCCTTTCTTTATACTTGATGAATGCCTCTGCAGAACCTTGCCAGTATGGACAAGACACTCCACATCCCAAGCGACTGGGCACTCTCTGCAGGCCTACTACAGGACAGCAAGGGATGGAATTATTGCTGAGTTTTTATTATCCTTTTATAGCTCTTCTTCCAGCATATTAAAAACCCACATTTCAAGCAGGAACAGGTTCCAAACCTTCTGCACTTTTAAGGGCTATTTCTAGACACTGAGCACTAATACTCTATTATTGTTTTAAGTGCAATACAGAGCAGCACATAACCTTTAATCCTACAGTCATCAGGCAACAAATACCTGACACTGAAATTGTGCTCACTGTAATGCAACACAATCCACTTAAAACATCTCAACTTTAACACAGGTTAAAAAGGAAGACAGAATTTTATTTAACAGATATTTGTCTTGCCTATATATACAAATGAACACCAACGGAAAGCAAATGAAACAAATTTGTACTCTTATTTCTTGGATCAAAAGGCAAAGGAAAAATTCAGTTCTGTAAGCCTTTGATCAAGTTTGTGTGGTATCCAAGCTACCTTTCATAATAAGAATGTCACAAGACAGATAACCTTCCTTTTAAAACACAGAATAACGTCTCTAAATGAAAAGCTACATTGTGTAGATTCATAAAACTACACTCATTCTAATTAACATCTGGTTGTATAACTTTAATTTTAAGACGAAGATTTGCCTCTCACCATGAAGTACCAAATTTGAATATTCTAATTCAATATCCCTTCCTTGATCAGGTACTTCAGTGAAAAATTACAAATAAAAAATAAAATACTTGGACTTTTATTTCTTCAAGTATTTTTTCTCCTAGTTTCAGGCACTAAAAATGCTAGAACTTCTCTACCAACTCTGACTACTGTTTTTCCTTATCTTCTGCACTGTTTTTAGTCACCCCAGATTCAAAGATAAATTCCTCACACTGGTCATCAACATTCTGCAGACAGCTAACAGCCAAATGAGGGCTCCACTCTCTTGGCTAATGTTCACGGGAAGCAGCACCAACCTTTGTCCCACACTGCCCGGACTGGAGAGCTCAGGATCCCCACTGGAGCCTGTTCTTGAACTTGGCTCAAAGGTCCCATGTGGCCCCAGTGAGACAAGCAGGGCACGATGAGTTCTGCTGCCCAAAGCTCCTTGTGGCCCCCAAGGAAGGCATTCACACAGAGAGCAACTGCTCTGCACCTTTCCCTTCCCAGCCAGATACAGATGATCCCATTCCTGCCAGTTCCACTGCTAAGCGAAGGAATTCCAACGATGTGACATCTGCGCTTTTGTTTCAGGCAGGACTCGAGGAAAAGCCTGTTAAGTTCTCATGCACGTGAAGGTAAAAGCCTTTTCTGAAACAGTCCCAACCGCGTGGGCCTTTACACCCACTGCACTCAGAGTCCAGCAAGAGCTGTGGCTGCGGGAAGCATCCCTGCTCCTCCCAAGGACCCAGCTCAATCCCAGAGGCTCGGGCAGGCAGCCCCTCACCCACTGCCCCTTCTGTCCCTTGCTGCGACACGAATGGCAGGAGAGTTCTGCTCCTGAATCATCCCGCCTTGGACCGTATCCATGAAAGGAACCAAAGGCACCTAAAAATATCTGCTCTACTGCTTGATTTCAACAAACACAGGGATAAAGCTTAAAAGGCAGAATCATGAGTATTTTTCTTTGTTTTGTAAGAAAAATGTTAATTACAACAAAAATCTATAAATACACAGAACTGCATCTTAACCCACCAACAGTGATAGCACACAGGTACACTACCAAAAAATCTAAGGAAAAGACAAAAACAATGAAAGTAAATAGCCACAGTTTCTGCATAATGTAAACAAACATGTCCTTCAACTACATTTTATTTTCCACAGCAGTTTCTCTAAGAGAGGGCACACAAACTAAGACAGTCAGGACTTTTTTAAGCTTCTGTCACAAACTGATGTGAAATCCACTTGGCTGCAGTGGAACAGAACAAAAACATTTAAAAAGTCTGTTGAGATATAAAATCCAAGGGAAAAATAACATAAAATTAAAGTTGCTTTCCACCCTCTATAATGTTCTTTTAGTGGATAAAATAATTTCAGTATTTGTATGCAGGCAGGTCAATATACAGCTACCCAGAATATTGCTGTAGATATAATGGTAATTCATGCTAACCTGAGAGGTGAAGGAAACACAAAAATCAGGGCTTTTCCAAATAAAAAAGGACAACATAAAGCAGCCAGTTGTTTAGCATTCTTAACTCTGGTCTGGGGCACAAGCTCTAGTCATACTGTGTATTTGCATTGGCACCATAAAATATCAAGAGCTACATAATAAATTTCACACCTTCTCAGAGTAGTTCATATTCTTGAATATTTTCTTCATGGCTCTAGTTAAAAGTGATTTAAAGTATTAGTTCAAAGGGATCTCTGGGAAGCTAGGAGAGGAAACAAAATCATGCACCATCTTGTCTAGCACTCTGACTACTTCGTCCAAAGCACAATGCCAAGAATCTAAAGTTTTACCATGGGACAACCAAACCTCAAATATTTAATATCAACAAACTGCTTCAAACATGCATATGCACCACCGACTACACATATAAACAGCTGGCCTTGCAGAATAGCTCGTTGAGTTAAACACCACATAACAATGTCATGAAGTACACTAACATTACAGGAGACAGCGTCAGACATGAAATTCTTGTAATATTAAATTTTACAACTTCCTGTCAGCTGAGGCTTGCAGTAAGAAATTATGTATTTATCAGCACAGAAATATTTTCCAGAGAACACAAACTGGACAATATAATCGATAATATAAATAGACAAGGCTAGCACTTGGCTCTGGATAAAGATGTAGATAATCACACACAGTTCTAAATTCATTAAATCATTCAGAATTTTACAGGCAGTGAAGATGGCTCAGAGTACAGTGGACCAGCTTACTGCTCTGCCTTGATTCATGGGCACACCACTGTCCTCAGGATGAGATGAAGCAGTAACACTCTCACAGAGAAGGTGAAGGACAGCACTTCCACAGGTGCTGCTCAGCCAGCTCAAACGAAGAGTGGGTAAGAAAGGCTGACTACTCTCAGCAGTCCAAGGAATACTGGCAGGGTGGCGTCCCTTCCAGATCTAGGACAAAGATGGTTCAAGGGCAGGAAACCTCTGTCCTGAAGGCACAAAGCTCTGGCCATATGGACACTGGTGAGACTAAGGCAGAGCCAGCAGCGCTCAGTCTGGCAGGGCTGCATGGACAGGTAGCAGCCAGGCCCCAGCTGCAGGAGCTGTGCCATGGCATTTGCTGTGCTGGACAAGCTACCTGGCCACAGCCTCTGGGAGGACGAGCCAGAGCAGTTGTGTACATGGCATGAAAAATGGGACATCAAATCTCATGTTTCTGGATGGGCACCCTCAGATCTCTGTGAAGCCTCCCTACCTTTCCCCTAACCAAAGAGGATTTTGACATACCACAAGTACAGGTACAGAATCCTACACCCAGGCACTGGAAACCATCCATACCTGTATTTACTACTTCTAAAAGCTGCAGCCTGTCATTTAGTCCCACTTCAGTGTCATCCTTTCACCTGGGTGCTGGAGTCAACAAGCACAACCTGAACACAGCAGTTTGCACAGGGCCTAACAGTTCTGCTCGGGGCCATGACTGGAGTATTCACATACTCCCTCCCATCTGATAAATACCAATCTACCAGTACAGAACTGCTACACAGAATATGTCTGCTGGCTCTCCAGTTAAGTGTTTCCAAGAAGACCAAGCAGACAGAACTCTGCTGTTTCTCACAAAAATATATTCTCCAATAATGGGCCTCGCTATTTCTGTTATAATGCCACTTGCTACAGTATGGTTCAATTTAAATTTCTAATCTCACAGCCAGCCAATAATATATTGACAATAATGTCAATTCAAGACATTAACTGTCTATTTCATCAACCATGTATCTATTTTGCCTACCTACACTGGATATACTGTGAGACAACTCTAGGTGATTTTTATGGAAAAAAGTCTTCATAAAAGTTGTGTAACATTACTGTGTATGCACAACTTCAGACAGTCCCAGACCTGCACAATTACAATAAGACACCTTTACAGTCTGAACTTCATTCAGACTTCAGTCTTAAGCACTCCTAAAAAAACACAAATGAAGATCTACATCAAACTATTCAATTAAAAACTATACTAGTTACATAGTGGCAAGTTTATTAGAGGTCTGCACACCACTAATTTAAATGCTGGCTAACCAAATTTTTATGCCAACGTAACTCCATCAATTAAAGGTGACGTTGTAATTTTTTTAATATGTTTTTAACTCTGCTTGTCAGAATAGCATTAACAGCAAGCATAAAATATCTTTATAACAATAAGCATACACCAGTAGATTTTAAGACTCCCTCCTACACCCTTCCTAAGGCCGTATCACTGCTACAGAAAAGTACTGCTTTACATTGTACAGGTGTAGTAGCTAAAGCTGTTACAACACCTGAACACCGAGAAAGCCTGGAAGTACTATTATAAACTGTTCCCTCTGGTGCATAAGACACTGTCCAAGAAACCAATGAGGGCCCCCTTAATTAAATTGATGGAATATATTTTTCTTTTGTTTAGGCAAACAAAACCAGCAAATGTTGTGCTAAACTTTCCCCCTACAAGAAGCAAGGGAGAAAGTCAGTCGATTTGGGAGTCCACAGCAAATCCTCAGCTACAAGAACTGTATTACAGAGAAAAAGCAAGATAAACCTTTACAAGACCTTTACTAGGATGACCTCTGCAAGGCCCTCCCTTACAACACTTCAATGAAAAGAACCAACCAAGACCCTAGAACAATTATCCAGAAATTCTCCAACATAATCCCAGCTCAAGAAGCATCAACACCCCCAAGTTTCCCTGCGAACTGACAGCACTTAATGGGTCCTGGACGCCTGAAATCCTGCGGAAAAACTCCGAGCAGCCCCTGGTTCCTGGCAGCCCCTTGCACTCCCTCAGTGGGGCTGCAGGCACAGGGCACAGCCCGGACAGAGCTGCCCACAGCACCGCCGCTGTCCCGCAGAGGTGGCTGAACCCTCACACCAGGTGCCAGCAGCCCCTCCCCGCCGTGCGGGGCCTGCCGGGGCCCCGCGGGTCGGAGCCTGGGCGGGATCCCGGCGCCCCCCGCTTAGGCCCCTGCCCGAAGCAGCCCCTGCCGCCCGCCCCGCGGCCCCGGCCCGGGCCCCACACGCCGGCCCTGCCGTGCCCGGCAGGAGGACGAGCAGCCCCCGGGCCAGCACATCGTGCCCGGTTGCGGAGCCCCCGACACCGGCCATTCGGCCGCTCCCGGACACCCAGCGCGCCACGACCAGGCCGCGCTGCCCCTGCCCGGCCCCGAGGCGCCACGCTGGGCCCAGAGGGGCCCCGGGCGGCCGCTCACCATGGTGGGGGCTGTGCGGGCCTCTCCCCTCCCGGTTCGGGCGGACACTGAGGGCGGCGGCGGCGGCGCTTCCTCCGGCGGCGGCGGCTCCCGGCTCCTCACGGGCCCTTCCGCCGCCTTCCCCCGCTCATGCGCAGTGTGGGGAGCCGGGAGCCCTCACGGGGGGCGGCCCCGGCCGCGTTCCCCGGGAGCGGCGGCAGCGAGCGGCGGGCGGCCCTCGCTCGGCGCTGAGGTCGCGGCGAGCACCGGGGCGGCCTCGGCCCGAGCAGAGAAGGGAAGGGAAGGAAAGAGTCACTCCCGGCCTCCTGGAGGCTGTTATGGGGTGGGCTTGGGGCTAGGAAGGGGATGCGGCTGGGGCAGGAGGGGGTGCGGGCTCCCAGCGGCTCCTCACCCCGGGACCCGCTGTTCTGTCGGGAGGACTCCCTATGTGTTCCTATTTCGTCAATATCAAAAGGTCAAACGCTTTTCGAGCCATCAGTGTGAGCGCCAGGGTCGTGTGGCCGCCGTTCTTGGGGGCCTGAACCCGGAAAGGGTGAGATGGGAATATCCCCCGGGCTTTCCAGGATGGATTCGCAGAAGAGGCAAAATCGCTTGCTGAGCAGCCACGGAGACCTGGGGAAGGTGAAGGCTCGGGGCAGCAGCTTTACAGAGGAGCACCTCCACAGCTGTAAGATTTCCCTGATTTCCCTGCTCCAGGCTGTGATCTGCTCTGGGCAGCTGTGGGCAGATGTAGCTCTTCCCGCAGTAGCGCAGCTGTGCTAGCAGAAGGGGCTGCAATGGTTAAATCACGGTTTGTACCACTATCCCAGACAGTTGTTTTTTCCCAGGAAAGCTTACTCTACCTACTGCAGGCTTTTGGCAGCCGAGGGAGTTTGGGGAAGCAAAATACTTGCTGATAAAACTCACAGTGGTGGCAAACTGCTGTTGTGAAGGACAAAGGTTTGAGATCTGATCTTGTTCTCTCATCTCCTGCTGAGATTGGAGCTATTAAAGTAAGCTTCTGTATTTATTATGACTGGTATGATTGCACACACCGCAGAGAAATTAAGACTTCAAAAAGCCATTCCTCATCATGGATGTCCACAGTTTATGTATGAGTTTTTATAGAAAAGGGTCTGAATTGTTTCTTGCTTACTTTCCTGAAAATCAGAGCAAAGTTGAGATGGGAGTGTAAGGAGTTCAGTTGTATTTGGTGAGGAAAATCGGGCCTGTCCTGTGAAGTGTCCAATTTTGCTGGTGTATGAAACAGTAAAATTAAGAGCTTGATATCAAGTATATGGGAATATAGCTAAATTCAGCTATTCTTGGAGACAGCAGTTGCCTGGATACCTTGAATCCTACCAAAGAGCATAATTTTGAAATTGGGGGTGGATGCAAATTGGCCAGTGAACAGCCATGAACACTGCACACCAGCCCTGCCCTTGTAACCACGGCAGGGGAGGCAAAGCCAAACCTGGAAATCCCTTTGATTGAGGTAGCTAATTGCCATCACTGTAACATGCTGTGACAGCCCTCCTGCCAGCTGAAGACACAGTTTAGACCTGGAGAATTATTGTGACATGTAACAATAATCTGAGGGATGAGCTGTGCATGCAGGAGACTCCTCAGGAGAGAAAGAGGATTTTTAAAGTGACTTGTTTTTTTCTAATACCTGCAGATCTTGCAGGTTTCTTGTAATGCAGGGACTCTTAGTGGTTTTTTTGAGTGTATGGGGGCACACTGTATTTGTGTTTAGTTTTTTGACTGGCTTTTGGTTTGATCTCCCTAACTTACTAGATTGCTCTATATTATGAATTCCTGTTGTAGAAGGTATGGAAAATCATACTTAACCACTTCTGAGCAGGGCAGATAACGAGATAATCCTGTGATATAAGTTATAAAAATGAAATATAGTTAAAAATGTGAAATACATATTGCTGCTATTCACAGCATGCATACTATTTCTTGTGGGTTTTTTTCCAATTCAAGATCACTCCTCAGGTGATACTGTACCTGAGAAAAGGGTGACTTCCTGCTGCCATTTAGGTCATGAGTCTAGTGTTACTGATTTTAGTGGGAGCTGCAGTGTTCTGTATTGGTTTCCAGAGTGCTTCCATGGGGATATGGCTGCATTTCTGAATCTGAGGTTACCTTACCCAGAACTCTTGGCCACCATGGTCTGACTAGACTGAGTTATTCTCCAAACACAGCTCACTGCAGTGGGCAGGCACACACTTCAGGACACAGCCAGATTGCCCCAATTCCACCCATATCCTGGTTGATCCTGCCTACAGACGGAGATGGGTACTTGCATGCTGTGTGTGCTGTCTGAATCTCACTCTCACCATTTCTTAGAAAACCAGATGCTTTATAAGCCAGGAGGCAGCATGAGGCCACCAAAAAGCGTAAGTTACCTGAACTGGGCCTGTTACATGTTGCCTTTTGTGCAGCCCCGTGCAGGATGGAGCCCAGGTCAGAGCAGGGAGAGCCAGCTGTGCTGCTTGTGAACGTGACACGTGCCCTCAGTGACACCGAGGAGAAGGAAATGTCACTGTGCAATGTGCCCGCAGCACAATCACCGTGACCAGGGTAACACGATGACCTGTTCAGTTTGTTTTAAGGCTGACACACTTGCCTTGTTTTGTTGTGTGAACCAATGATGTTTTATCTTCTCATGTGAACCCCAGGAAAATGAGGCAGTGATTTTATTTTTTTAAAACCAACTGTGTCAAGCGCATAACTGAATATAACACTGAGCTGGTTTACACTGACCTGAGCTCTCTTCTTGAGCAGACAAATAAGTCTCATGTTCGGTCAAAGCAGAATCCATTTAGTGTAATCCCCTGGCTGAGAACTTAGAGCACTTTCTGAGGAAGAGGCCCAAAGCTTTATGAAGGATAACAGTAACCTGGGGCAGCTTGGGCTTGACATGTCTTTCTAACCAGATCTTTTTACTTTGTGCTCTAGAAAATGAAACCACCAAATCATCATATACTGATGTAACAGCCATAGGGTGATTACAGCTATGACCCTTTGCCTGCAAACTGACCCCATGGTTAAGAGAGAACAAAGTCCCATGAGCTATCCTGCACAAGTCAATGCCACTCTGTTGGCATCCAGAGGTGCAGACCCAATGACCTCCTGTTGTGCTGTTCAGCTGATACAGTTGGAATGTCTCTATCAGCCCATTATGGGTTTTTTTCTGCATTGAAGGAAGCACAGAGGAAGTAAACAGTGAGTCTTCCTGTAGCAAAGTCCCATGAGCTATCCTGCACCAGGGTAGTCAATGCCACTCTGTTGGCATCCAGAGGTGCAGACCCAATGACCTCCTGTTGTGCTGTTCAGCTGATACAGTTGGAATGTCTCTATCAGCCCATTATGGGTTTTTTTCTGCATTGAAGGAAGCACAGAGGAAGTAAACAGTGAGTCTTCCTGTAGGTGTCTGAGCAATTTAACCTGCAGTGACACAGCACCAGTATCAGAAGATTGTTGTTGATAGGTTGCAGGGAAGGGTGTTCACCTTCTATTAAGTTTTTCATCCTTCCTGCATTACACAAGAGGTTAACAAGTTACTACACCCAGTCCAAGGCACTGTTAGGAGCAGTTTTCCATGTGACAGCATCTCTGGGAGGGAGCAGGACAGCTGTATGTGACAAAGCAAAATCAGGTCAGAAAGGCTAAGAAAATCTGAAAATTTTGCATGTATTCCACCATACTCTGGCAGGCTTGAATAAACTGAGACATCCCAGGACACTTAAAAGGCAACAGACTGCTAGGCTTCTGGGTTTTTTTTTAAACTAGTAAGTACTGAGATATGTGTACTAAAAGCATTTTAAGTAATATGAGTTAGCAAATGGGAGGGCAATAAGAATTGACATAGCTAGTTGATTTTTACATGGACATTTTTTAGTTCAGAACTTCTGTAATACAAGGTACAATGCTTGTAACCAGAATTCTTTGAAACTTTCCCAAGCTGTGATCCACACAGCGCCATCAGAGCTTCATGATTAAAACCTACACCTTTGAACTGTAAGCAGCTTTCCATTCTCACTACAAAGAATTGCAGGTGATTTCAAGAATCTAGAAGACTGAGACATCAATCACCCTATCCCAGTGATTTTCTGTATGTGCCACCTGTAATTGTTCAATGTAATAAAAATCAGCCATCCCAATGCAAAGCACATACTTTGGTATTGGTATACAAAACAATAATTTAAGTTAACTTATATTGGAGGTAGAGTCTTTTGCCTTGAAGGTAGGCACACTGCAGAGGTACAAGGCAAGAGTAGTAAGATGGCTCTTGGCTCCTGTCATGTTACACACCTTCAGCCTTTTCCTCTCCTCCTTGTAACAGCAAACTGATTCTTGGGCTCATGTCTACACCACCTGGCCAAAAATACTGTCCTGATTGTAACCTCTGTGCACGTGACTGGCTGCCTGCAACACTACAGTGGGGCAGGTCTCAAGGAAAATGTGTATTAACCACATTTGTATGTAACAGCGCTGGGTTTGAATGGGTTTATTCTTGTATTCTACCTCATTTTACAACTCTGTAGAGCAGCAGCTGTGTCTGATGTTTCTGGGATGCTTAGCCCAGGACACTGAACAGGCTTGGGGTGTTTGGTGGCAGATCCACCCCAGTATTGGTCGCTGAGTGTTCCTGTGTGTGAGTGAGCAGAAGGGGACAGTCCAGGAGAAGATGTCACCTTCCTTTTCAGAGAGGCCAAAGAGGGATGCAGCTGTCAGCCTTTTTCACCACTCTTTGGAGCTTTGCTGTGGCACCAGAACTGTTTAAAGGAAAAGAGGCTGTCATGGTTTAACCCCAGCTGGCAGCTAAGTATCACACAGCTGCTCACATCCAGTAGGATGGGGAGTGAAGGAAAATGGGATCTGCCCCTTTACAGCTTGATGGCATTAGGATGCACTGTGCACAGGTATCTGCTAGAGCCTTACACTCCTGTGGGTCTGTTGTGCCAGGCCATCTGATCCACACAGTCCTACAAACCTGGCTGTCCCTCTCCTCCACCTGCCTGGAGGCAGGGCCCCTCTAGTACTGCTCTTAGGATTCCCTGCTTCTTGTAAAAATGTATTTGAATTTTTTTCCATAGGATCAGGAGTAAGACCAGCTCTTCCTCTGTGTGGGGAACTTCCCCCTGGAGACTGGAGCAGCAGTTTTCCCAGAAGAACCCCCATTTGTGACTGTTTTCTCTTTGTTTCAGAACCAGCAATTCTATCATATCATAGGCCAGTGTAATAAAGTACAACAGAATCGACCTTAGCCCAGCCCTCAGAGGTGATAACCAGCACAAAGGCAACTTGGACACCAAGGGCATCATCACCTGACACAAACCTGGGAACAAGCACAACAGCTCTGAGAACAAACAACACTGTGGCCACTGACTATTAAATTAATATAATGAATGCTTGTAACAAATCTGTTTTACACAAAGTCTGGTCAGATCTGTTGTCATCTCCACCCTTTGTGCCTCACATCAGGCACCAAAAACGTCACAGTTTAACTCCATCCAGCAATTAGATACCATGCAACTGCTCATCCACCACCCTCACTTCCTGCTGGGATGGGGAGGAGGATAGGAAAAAAGGAGCAAAACCCATGGGTTGAAGTAAGAACAATTTAATAATTGAAATCAAATATAATAAATAATAATAAAACTGTGAGAAATGAAACCCAGTGGAGACAGGTGATGCACACTACAGTTTCTCAGCACACCCTGACTGATGCCCAGAATGTCCCCAAGCAGCGATCAGTGGCTCCTGGCCAGCCTCCCCCATGTCTGTGCTTGCCACAGTGTTCTGTGGTGTGGTTTGTCCCTTAGGCCAGTTGGGGTCTGCTGGCCCAGCTCTGCTCTCTCCCAGCTCCTTGTACACCTGTCTGCTAGCAGAGTATGGGAAACTGGAAAACCTTTAACTTAGAGCAAGCAGTACTCGGCAACAACTGAAGCATCAGCTTGTTACCAACATTATTCTCTCACTGACTCCAAAACACAGCCTTAGAGCAAGCAGTACTCAGCAAAAAAAACTTGTTACCAACATTATTCTCTCACTGACTCCAAAACACAGCCCTGGGCCAGCTACTAGGAAGAAAGTTAACTCCCAGCTGAAACCAGCACACAGATTAAAGTTAAATGCAGCAACCATTAGGATTTTAAAACCCAGCAGGACTCCAGATGTATTTTATTAATTACTGCTATAATAAAAAACATGGTGTATTCTGGTGTAACCATAACATCCATGTTTGTTTTAATATTAATTCATTGTATAATCAACAGGTCTTTAAGCTAACATCAAATGTCTCAAAATTGCTTTTAGAATCCAGGCTCTCTTCCAAGAAATTCAGTTGGATCACATAAAAATAAATACCAAGGTTTCAATTACCAATTTCTGAAATGTTGATTTTTTAAACACAGCATTCAGTAGTGCATATTATTTTCCAAATGGAATCCTTAGGCAGAAGGGTATGCCCCAGTATTATAGAGGTACTAAGTGATACTCACCTGCAAGGCATTTGTGTGTGAAAATCTCTACCTGGAACATAACTGTACAAGAAGCTGAAGTATCTTGAGTATGTCGAGAATATACTTTGTGCAAAAGCTGGTAGTTCAGCATTCTAATGAGCACAGCTGAACTTTTTACAGACAGGACACACAATTCCTGATCTGCTTGAAGAGGATTATCAGCAATGATACCTTGTGAGAGTGCAATGGTACCTATTTCAAGGGACATATCAACAAGTTACTTCAATAAAAGAGTTCTGTGCCCAGATAAACTTTTCCCCCTCTATCATACCTAAATTTTAAAGGTCCTGCCAAAAACCACTTGAGTATTCATTTTTTAGTCAGCATGAAGACTTGAAGCTAAGATTTCCTGGTAACTAGCTGGTACAATCATTGCAACAAAGGATACAATACACGCTGGAAACTTTGTAACTCTGAGGTATTGATATTTGATTTGTAAAAGGTTAAAAAAAAACCTTAAAAAATTAGAATTAGTCTACATCTGAAATGACAACTTTCCCAACAAGCAGAAAAAATTATTTATAAATCAGTGTGTCCACAAATTTTGCAGTGTTTTGACTGCTGTCAACCTCTTTAAATAGGAGGAAACGGGCAAATATCTACCAAGTGACTTGTGTGAAGTCACAGTGAGTCAGTGGCTGAAATAAGAACACAGTCCTGCTCTCCTGGTTCCCAGTCCAGCATGGATTGAGGCTCCACACTACAGAGCTTCCCTGGGTATCAGCCACAGGAACTGGCAGCCGCTGGAGAGTGCAGGAGAGATGGAGATCCCCGCAGGGAAAACTGAAGTTTACACAGGGCTCTCGCTGTGCTCTGGCAGCAGCCACACCGCTGGGCAGGATGAGCCATTCCCGGTCCAAGCTGAGCAGTGCTCCCTGACCCTGTCTTGGAGAAGCCTGAGTCTGGAACACCAACACCCTTGCTCTTTCCTGCAGACCATCAGCTGTGGCTGAATTAAATATCTCATGACACAACCCCCTCTCTCCTCTGGCAGCAAGAAAAAATCATTACAACTAGAATCAGTTGAGATTCATTGTTCCTGTAACATCTGTGACTGCTGTTTCAGAACTACAGCACTATCTGAAAAGGTAAATTGATAATAAATTAGAAGCAGAGATTACCCCTTTAGCCCAAATGCTAAAATACTGCATTTTAAAAAATTAAAATTTTTTTCTTACTCTGCCATTAAGTGTTTTAGAGACAACAAGTGACAGCTATGTTACTAGGACTCTTATCAATTTACATTTGTAACACAAAAACTTATTTGTAATAAACTGAAGATTCAGTTAGATTTGTTAACTAAGATACTGGTATAGAAACAACCTACCTTTAATAATTTTTTGAGCATCTCCAAGTTCAATTAAATCACACTGCAGTAAAGCATTTCAAATATGCAAACTGTGACAGTGGCTTCTGCAAGAGATTTCTTAACTAAACAAAACCATCACTATCTGAAAAATCTATCTCAGTAGAAACCTACAGAGATAAAAACCTAACTGCTAATTTTTGAGAAGTGAGGGAAAATGAAGACTGGTGAGATTATTTGTCTCCCTGGCTCCGAAGGGAGGACATTTTGTCACTCCCAGGGAATGTGTTTTGCTGCGCTGGCTGTGTGCAGCCAAGCCGTGCAGCCTGAGCGGGCAGAGAACCTCCTGCTGGGAGTTCTAATGGTGCAGATTCAGTGCAGCAAAGGCAGTCTAGAAACAGCCGTGTCACAGAGAGAGAAAAAAATAAATGCCAAGCTGCTGAGTGTCTTCAGGGCTGAGCTCATGTTTCTGTGTGAGGATTGAATGCTGGATAAAACAAGTGCCTAACCTTACCTGCAGTGAAACCCATCACGAGTGTCTGGATTACTGCCTCCTAAATGTGATCTGCAGATTGTGCTCATCATCATCAGATGATACAGAAACAGCTGCTTAAACCCTCTAATCCAAGCAAAGAACAAAATGGAGAAAAATCAAAACATTCCAAGTTACGCTTAATTTTTATTTGGCAGTAAATAAAAATAATAGTGGCAATATTCTACACGATGATCACTGGAATTTAATTATTTGCTAGATGACCACAGGATTGCAAGGAAAATTGTAAAGTATTAAAATATCCTTTTAATACACTGATCATCCAGAGTCATTGCTTTTTCACCACTTTTTTTTCTGCATTGCAGACAAGGCTGCACAATTATAAAAGCAGATCAGAGAATTCCCCATGATACTGTATATTGATTCAGAAATGAGATTTCAGGTAAGGGTCCATTTGCACAGATTTAACTACAGGCTTGGGATCACTGCAGCATCTGATTGTTCCTTTCTGCAGTATAGAACAGATTATTTAATTAAATTAGCATATCAAAACTTCACATGATAACAGAACTTCACATTAACTGAAAGATGAAAAGACTTTCAAAGTTTGCAA
Organism: Onychostruthus taczanowskii; assembly: GCF_017590055.1. Taxonomy (NCBI): domain Eukaryota; kingdom Metazoa; phylum Chordata; class Aves; order Passeriformes; family Passeridae; genus Onychostruthus; species Onychostruthus taczanowskii. The sequence continues at coordinate 7,920,856 of NW_024499684.1, forward strand.
CAATTAAAACATTTTTTTCTTTCCCTTGTTTCTCTAAGCTGCTGGTTAAATATGTTAAATTTATGGCAAATTTTCAGTATGCTTAGTCTGAGAATTCTTTTTCTTTGCACATCCAAAAACCTGCCAATTTTCCCTTCTGAAACCCTGAAGATACAGAAAAAAAAATCTATTATTCTTAGTAACATTTCATGTTGTTATAAAGACTGTGGTGTACTTCATTTCAGCCAGTAAGAAATATTTTAGAACATGAACAATACGGTAACAGTAATGAAGATTTTGAAGTCAGTATTGTATTTTGGCACACTAAGTATTAATTAAGCTTATATTTCTCTGTTACTACTTCATGTTTAAAGTTCAAATGGTATTTTTGGAAAGCAGTTACATTTTCACTTTGATTAGTGTAGCAAATGTATTTGAGAAATGCTTTGTATCACATATTTTGAGGTATATTAAAATCATTTTTGAAATGCAAATTGTCACAACTCATTGAGGTAAACAGGAAAAACAGATGCACCAGAAATGACTGAGAGGCATTTTGGGCTAAGGAACAATCCTAAATTCCCTATTAAGGCAAAAACATAAGCCACAAACAGGAATTTTGCCAGAAAATAGAAAAACTGTCTTTCAGATTTCCTTCAAATCAATTCTCGCATATTTAAGGGAAAAAAGGCAGCTGTGAACAAGTAGGCAGAAGAACCCAACCTGTTTGTACCTTATAGTCCTTATTAAACCTCTCTGAACCTTTCAGAGTTTCACATCTTCTTCCAGTCCTTTCATCAGGCAAACAACCACTGGACAACAATCACATAGGTCCACAAGTTATAATTACAGTATAGTGATACCCAAATTTCAGTGAATTCAGCATAATTTACAGTCAAACTATGCAGGAAGTGCAGAGGAAACCAATCTCCCATTCATACAAAACAGTCTGCTGAAAATATGAAGAAATCTTCCGGGAGAAAATCAGCAAAGTAGAAAAAATAAAATGCACTTTCCTTGAATTTTATTTTGACTCTGCTTCTTCATCCATGAATTCAACAAGTGGAGCATGTCTGTTAGCCTGGGCACCTTCTTGGAAATTGACCTTTTTAATCACTCCTGCCTTGGGAGCCCTTATGGTGTGCTGGACAGAAACACAGCCAGAGTGAACACAGACAACTCGGGGGGTTCCCTCCCCTCCCTCCCTCTCCAGCAAATGCCAGCACTACTGCTTGGTCCAATTTCAACTGAACACTTAATTCCTTCCTCTGACATGTTTTATTTTAAACCTTCTTTGAAACATTCCTAGTCCATTTTTGAGTTTTATTTTCTCATAAATATTTGGCAAGTATACTGGGGAGAAAAATGCTATATAATACATTTATATGAATTATCATCATCATGTGAATGATCATCAGTATGAACAGCTGACTTATTTTACCTCACTAGTGCTTTCTGCTGTTGTAATAAATACCAAACAGAAATAACACAGCATTAATCCAAAATGTTAATCAGAGAGCAGATTTGTTCCCTTAAGAGAAATCTGCAGATTTACTGAAGATATTTCTGGTTTTTGGCCAGGAGGGGTCTTTAGTGGACAGATATTTGGTAAAATGCAGATTAAACACAAACACAGCTACCAATGCCAGTAAAGGAACAGCATGCTTACACACCAAGCCCCAAGAGGTCTGCTTGTCATTGCACCAGGTTAGTTTGATATTGTAGCTTTGCCTCTTGGTAGTTTTCTACATGGGGTTAGTCCAGCATCAAAACATGTAAGATCAGCTATTAAATCCTTACATCTAAGGACTCTCTAAATAATAATTTGCTTTTTAAATTTCACATTTTATATTTCAATAGCACTATAAAAAATAACTCAGATAATGTCAGTCTGGATATCAGCTGAAGAGGCAAAAACACATTTAGCATCCAACTGCAAAGAAGTTTGTGCATAGGTTTTTTTTTTAGTGCACACAGTTTTATTTAATAGAATTTGAGTGTAATTAAAAAAAAAGAACATGATAAGAGAAAGGCAGATTTTCTCAACAGTGTTAGTTCTGCTGCCACAAACTGAGATTTTAAACAAATAGTCAAACCAAACCAGTTCAGGCTACAGAAACTGTAATTCAAGCAATCTGAGCCACAGTCCAAGCACTGTGACAAGGTAAAATGGCCAAAATGCCAGTCCTCTGAATGCTGTGTGGATAACTACACAGAATCTTTAGTGTGCTTTTGATAAAACTTTATGTAAATATTATTATTAATAATAATAATATTATACACAAGAAGAATCCTGTGCATATTTGCAAAGTCCCCATTAGCTAAGTCTCTGCTTGAAGTAACAGCAGACATCCATGTGCCTGGATCACAACTGGGGAGCAGCAGACACAGCAAGACAGTTTTGTGCTAGAAAAGTCAAAGGAGAGGATGGGACAGAAGGCCTGACACCATCACTCAAATGCATGTTAAAACAGCTGCAGAATACCATGGATTATATAATCATCATTTGTTAGTAAAGTAACAGCAAATATAATCCTCTGAAATCTAGTCAGAGACAACACTGATGTTACAGCAGATGAAGTGATACTGACAGCTGCAAGCTGCACTCCACACTGAACTTCAATAATGCAAGCAAAAATAATTAAATTTTGAGCAGATTTTTATTTTCTCAATAATTAAAACCTTTACATGTCACTTACCTCCATTTTCATAGCTATCATAACCATTAGAGGGTCTCCAATCTGAACTTTATCCCCTGCCTTCACAAACACCTGCAATTCAGGAGAAAATTGGGGGGGGGGGAAAAATAATTGATTCCTGTACAATTCAAAATCAGCTGGATCTTGACTAACACAATGCACAGAGGGAGAGAGGTTTTGCAAAACAGCCTGATATTATTTATTTTTGTTTGTCTGGGTATCTGAGTTCTCCAGATATGGAATAGCTCTAGACAGATCTCCTCAAGGGAAGGCAGAGCCTACAGAAACAAGGTCAGTACCACATGACAGGATGACCAGGAAGCCATTTACCTATCAAAGCAGAAACACTAGAAGAGATGATGTATAGTCTACCCTTTCTGGGCTTCAGCAATTCTATTTTGAGAAATGTCAGAACCTCTTCCTGGAGCCAGTCCCTAAAGTCTTTAAAACAACACCCAGAAAGAAGATGGCAGGAGCCACCTCATTTTCAACAATTACTCTGATTTGGAGTGTTCATTCAGGATGTCAGAGATCCACGTTCCATGTACTGTCCTTTATGCCTTTTTATTAGTGGTTGAATCTTTCAACCACTAAACTCTCCAGAAAACCTCGTTCTGTTGAAACTCTGTCACTGTACAGAGAATGAAGAAGACTCGCTGAGCTAAAGAAAATTAAATCAATTCACAGCTTAACAAAAGAGGTGTTTCTGAGTATTTCTTCTTTTTGCAAGTGCATCTCACTCTTTTGTTAGATGAAATTAATCAAATGGCCCATAACACTTCAGAGAGCTTTGACTTGGGAAGTAATTAAGATGAAGAAAAATTCAGTTAAGCAGTAGCATTAGTTCAGATCTTCCAGAGCTCTAAAGAAAGAACGGAAGCCTTAAAAAGCCATGGGTGGCTGCTGAAAACTCAGAGTAAACAAAGCTTCTTCCAATCAGAAATCACACAGCATTGACATTTCTGGCCCCAGATCTTTCCTGGCAGTACAGAAGCACTATTTCTGTACTGCAGAAATAGTACTACAAAAAAAGTAAATTTGAATATACTGGAGAATTCAGGTCCCACCCATGTTGTTATAATTACCTTTTCTACTGTGCCTGTCATGGGTGCCACAGCTCCACTCTGCTCTGCCCCTGAACTCACTGCAGACAAGTATTTGGGCACAGGGAGGCCAATCTGAGCACTGCCTTCCTACAAAAAGAAAATCCAGGACAGGTGAAACAAACATGAAATAAACAGGTGAGTAAATACATGAAATCACCAGTAGATGGGGTGACAGAGGGAAAGAACAGATCCAGCCTTAGGCAAAGCACTCAGCTCTGAGGGTGGCAGACCCTGGAGTCAGAGCTGCACTAGGACTGTGATGGTCACTGCTTTGCCTGTGTCTGAGGCCTAGGAAGTCACACATGCTACTGGAAGGCCCAGCAAGGAAGGAACAACACCTGTGACAAAGCAGGTCCATGTGGATCTTTGTACAAACCCCCTATTTGTACCTTCCCTGTTCATGCATCAGCAGTGCAGAAGGTTTTGGAAAATGCATAAATGCTGTTTGCACAGGGGCAGGCAGGTGGCTGCCACAAGCAGGAGACATGCTGGCATCTCCATTGCCAGCCACTGCCAAGGAGTGCTTCACCATTTACAATCAAATTAATTCAGTGCTAAATTTAGTCAAAAATTCTCAGTGTTACTCAAAATCCCTTAAGTCCTCTCAGAGATGCCTCCCAGAGTCTCTCAAAGACTCATTACCCCCAACATCCTTCCCATGCCCTAAAGTCCTGGGATTTCTTCTCCATCACTCACCCCAGACCCCCTGTCTGATACCACAGGACAACTGAGCTTTGCCATTCCAGCATGGGGTTATTTTGTCCTCATCACTGGAGCAACAAAGTTTTTGCTGCATTCTGCTGAAAGTTTTAAGGGGCTCAGAGCTAGAGGTTAATCACTGAAACTAATAAATAATAATCTATTTATTTAGATTACATTGAGTTACTTTAAGGCCTTGCAATGTTTCAACTGTAAATAAAAAATTACAACCTAATAATGCAAGTTAGGGTACATCTTCTTTCAAATGTCATTTGTATATATGCAATGCATATAATGCCATGGTAACTCATAATTGCATGTTTTAATATTAGTTGAAGTTATCCTTCCTGAGACCAGTATTGATTATTTCTTGTCATATCATTTTAAAATTGTAACTGAAATTAAAACACCAGTTACAAGACCTCTCAAATATTTGGCAGTTTGAAGTATGTGCGACTGTCCTGTGACAAACTTCAATACCTAACAAATTCAGTATTTTGTGTTCCCCCCCTCCTAAACCATCATTTCCAAACCTGACTCACCAACTGTATTTTAACTTTCTAAAAGCAGTTCTTTTTCTCACTCACCACTAGCAATGAATTTCTAATTAGAACAATAATCCAACAGGTATCAAAACTTGATAGGTCAAAGCTCTTTCACATTCTATTGCAATTTATGTTGTTCATTTATATGGATAAAAATCCAAAATTTTAAATTTGTGATAGTAAAGAAAGGAAAGTTACCGGGAAGAACAGATAAATGGTGTTGTCCAAAATGACCAACTTGGACTTAGACACTGTTCCATTTACTGAAGACCTCAAGTAAAGTGAATCACCTTCTTTCAAAATCTCTCCAGAAATCAGGAACGTTTTATCTTGAATCTGAAAGTTAAATGCTTTTATAAGGACAAAGGTTAACCATTCATTAGCAACAAATGAAAAGATTGTATTTGTACCCTCCTAACCTGTGATTCTGCACAGGCAACTCTGGAATTGAAAAAAAAAAATTAAACCTTATGTATCCTTTATTTTTCAGTTAAAAGACTGTTGTGTATCCAAGAAAAGCAGCTCAGCAAATTATCTAATATATTCATTCAGGACAATATTTCTTAAGAAAAAAAAAAAACCCAGAATATTGAGTTTAGTGATGTTATTAAAATCCAATATTTTTAACTTGTCCTAGCATCTTGACTTTCTTCAAACTGAGGAATTCATAGTATTCAGCTGACATATTCCACAATGTTTTCCAAAAGAGAGGTGACTTCCTCTGTCTTGGAAGCTTGTAGGACAAGAACTACAACATATTCAGTAAACCTACAAAGGACCAAAGCAGTAATGGAAACAGTGCCAATGAGACACCAAAACTGCAAAAGAAAGACCAAACAGAAAGGTCATTTATTTATGACTATCCCTTCCCACCTGTTCCTTCAGTGGAAGCTGCACCTGTACTACAACTGCAGCACACAAAGACTGTAAGAACACACAAAGGTAAATACATTATACTTCACATATGTTTACTTCCAAGTCTGACATCACTGAGCACAGCATCAGAGACTTGCTGGTCTTTCAGGATGGTACAAGTAGAAATAAAACTCAAGTCTTCACTTACATAGTTCCAAATTATTCTTCCACTGAAAACATGCATTGAAAGGATCCCGTTGATCTGACACTGACCCCTGAGCAGAGAATTGTTGGCTTGAGCACTGAGTGCCTGCCAGTTCTAGGCCCAGCCACCTGCTCTGGTGGCTTTGCCTCAGGACAGGTTCTGTAGCACTCCAGAGGAGCTGTCCTCCTCATAATAAGCCCCCAAATATGCCTTCACATCTCTTATCTCCAGCTACTCTCCATTACCTTGTCAACCCCAATTCTTCCTTCTTCCCTAGGAGTCTACATTCTCCAGTTACACTTCCCTCCAGAAATGGCCCCTACATCCCTTCCAGCCTCTTTTCATCGTTGCTGATGTGACTTCTAGGATAAGGCTCAGGTGTAAAAACTGTCAGACATTACACAGATAATCAATACACTCAAAAAACCCAGGTATTACAGGGGGGATGTGGGTTAGCTCAATCTTCATATCAGTAGAAGTAAAGGTTTGAGTTAGCACGATATACCCTTGAAAGCACAATAATTTTATCCCTATTTTTCTAGTACACCCATTTCTATACAGTCTAAGCAGTTAATAAATACTTATTCTCTCAATTCCCCTATTCTGACTATTAAAACAAGAAATAGAGATTGCATTCTTGAGTGTTTATCCATTCTGGGTGCCAAATCTGAGAGAATAAGACATCAACTACAGGGGATGCAAGAAGGAATATTGAACACTCAGCCAAACACAACCCCCTTAAGCCAACAAGTGGAGACTCTCACATGTGCACACACAAAATTATCTACAACTAAGGCATCTTGAGCTGTTTACTGTAGGAGCTCTATAGCATGGACAAAGAGGCCAATTCTAGGGGGTATCATTCAATTATCTAACCAGAAGATTCCTCAGCTCATTTGGTAATCACTCTCCAATTTCCATCTTCAAAACAAAATGTTATCTTGCAGATAATGGTCTAGAAAGCTTTTATTTATCCCACAGGAGATCCATTCTCATGCACAGAATAGAGCAGGAGTCCTGTGGAAAAAAAGGCTTTTAAAATGCAGATTTAAATCTAACTTCCCATGTTTTAAACAGACAAGTTTAACAAGGAAAATAAAGAGCAAGACCTTTAAATACTGAAAATACAAACACTTCTCTTAGCCTTGTCAGAAACATTTTAATAGTTCTCCCATGCCAATCCAGCATCTAGCACAGAAGATTTCAGGTCAAAGTAACAGTATATAGCAATAGATACAAGCACACTAAAAATAGAATCCTGCATCTGTAATCACCAAGCAATTTCAGTAACAATTAATACTAAGAGAAATCTACAAGAAATGGATTCTTTTATCTAATGAAGTATCTGAAAAAATTGTACTTGTACCTGCATTTTGTATGACCCATCTTGATTGTAACTTACAGCTACATCCACAACTGTTCAATAAAACAAAACATGCATGTATGAGTAGATTCAATTGGAATATCTAGAGAATGATGACATATAAACTCTATCAAGGCTTTCTTGATAAAAATGAGGCCTACCAACACTAAGATAAGAACAAGTACTTTCAGATTAGCTTACTACACACTGCAGAATGCCTACTGAATTCCAGACAATTTTTCTTTCAAAGATGAACATCTGAAATCATGTATCTAAAATGTGTATTATCTGGACCGAAAACAAGTTTGTGAGGGGGGCCAAGTACCCCTTTCACAACAAAAAGAAGTTTAAAAAAAGTAAATGGAACTCTTTTTAAAATCTCAACCTCATTTATTTAAATGATGAATATGAATTAGTAGTCATTTCAATTTGGTTTACATGTCCTCAGGATCTAACAGTGTGGATTAAACATGCAATTCTGTGAATTCCCAGCTTACACTGCATAAAACTCATGCTGATTCTATGCTGTATCTTAGCCTGAATTTTCAAGCACCATACATCAAGTACCTCCCTTCCCTCCACACACTTTATTAACTTACTGTTTTCCCCATCCAACAGAGACAATTTTCTAGTGTAACATATATTTATTCTTCTGCCAGTGCTGGATGCAAATGGTGAGAATTTATCTAAAACACAAAATACACAGATATGTTATTTTTCATTCTACTTCAGCAAAACACAACACTTAGAACTTAGGCCTTAAAGTCATTGTCCTGCTCTTACTACCTTCACATTTATGTATTTATATTGCACAGAAAAGACTACAGAAAGTAGTACTGTAGTCAGAGGGAGTGACAATTCCTTGATCTCCAACACTGAATAAATTGATGCTGTGTGACCTACAGACAACATGACACTAGGAAGGGCACTGGCTGTTTTCCATGAACACATCCCTGAACAGGACTAGAGAGCATCAGAATTCAACTACACCACAGCAGGTCCTGATGAACCTTTAGGTGAAGGTTCCATTAAACCCCCACTGCCTCTCCCATTCAGAGCAGAGGTAATTTTGTCTGAAGACCTTGTAGGAATAACAGAGGCAGAAGGGCACTGCTTGTGCATATCAAGAGCAAAGAGCTCACAGTGCCACTGACCATGAATCCCAAGGTCTTTCAGACAGTGCTTGTCTGAAGGGCTTTGGGAAGTGCTCTGGACATTACAGTGGTGACATATTCCCTATCTGATCCTTAACAGAAGTTATAGTCTGCCCTGTATGTAAATATTTGGGAGATGCCAGAATGCAGAACCCTGACCAGGCACGAAGTAGGGCAAAGAAAGAACATCCCAATTAAGTAACTGCACGTGAACTCACAAAATGAAACAATATAAAACAATGATCCTTACCATCTGACTGATCTCTGAAAGCATCTGTTAGCATCCTCTCTTTCAGTATGAGCCCCAGAGCTGCCTGACACATAACTTCATGTGGAGTTGCCTTTTTGGCTGGAAATAGTTCATCATGGTGTTGAGGAATGAAATTAGTGTGCACATTTCCAGCCTCAAACTGTGGATGTCCTGACAGGCTCAGTAAGAAATCAATATTAGTGCTTAATCCTACAATCTGTAAAGAAACAGAACAGAAGCATATTGCCAAACTGACTTAGGAATACACAGCTTTCTGCTCACAATGTTTATCCATAAAATGTAATTCACTCAACTGGTCTGTTTTATTATCAATAAAACCACTGACTGTAAAAAGACAAAAAACCAAAACAAAACCCAAAAACCCAAAAGCTGCTTTCTCAAAAGCACTCTGTTTTCTAAATGTTGCCTTTGTCCACTGTGAAATTGAGCAAAGTTTCCCAGAAACACTAACAGGAGGTAATTTCAGGAAAAAACTCTACTTTTGGAAAATTGTGCTCTGAGTATTTAAAAGAGCATTCCTAATTTGACAAGTGCTTCTTATTAAAAATGAGTTACAACAATTCCAGTATCCCATATTTGATCTTTTAATAGTAAAAAGTAGGAACAGGGGCTTCTATAAGTTTACTAGATACTATCCATTTCCTGCAGTGCAAAATATCTAATGAATCATCATTATTTTAGAGAAATCAGTAAAAATGGTAATTATGTTATGCTGTCAACATTTACTGACAGAACTGCTCAGAAAATTCTGGCAAAGGTGAGAGAATTCTTTTATCTCTTTCTCTTGCAGTAAATTTCATTTTTAGCTAAAACAATACGGGGCCCAACACTTCCACTACCTCAGTCACACGAATGTAATGTTCATATTGTTGATTTAAAAGTGTAAATGCTTTAAAAGTGTAAATTATTTATTAGTTCTGCACAAGTAATATTCAGTCTCACCTCAAGCCAAACCTTCTGAATTCCACTTTTGAAAACCATTATAATACTTGTAGTTTTCATAGGGGAAAAATTGAATGTTTCTTAAAAAGAGCTGACAGCATTTTTCTTTACCACATGTACAGTCTAAAAACTTAGCTCTTTTTACAAATTAAAAACTACAAGCAAATATTGTCTGACACAAATTCCACTTAAGAAACCCTTTAAGTAGGAGAAAGCTCACACTACAATTGAAAATGTTGTTTTAGCCTTACCCTTCTATAAAGTCACAGGTGCATATCCAAACTGAAGATACCACAAGCTTAAAAATCTATGTGTAAAACTGGGCTGCACACTTATTTTCACTCACTCCACCAATGAAAACAGTTTGCAAATTAGGAAAAAATACAACTTTTCCAAACAACTAATGAATTAGAAATGGCAGTAGCAATGCAGGCTCCCTTTTGGAATGCACTTTTGTTTTACTGCAGTGTTTCCTGCATGCTTTGATGGCTCAAGCTGTGGTGCCACACTGGGCTCCTCCCACTTACATTGTACTGGTGCAAACTGTAGCGCAGCTTTCTGAGCGCTGCCTGCCGGTCCTCAGCCCAAACCACCAGCTTTGCAATCATGGGGTCATAATGCACAGAAACCTCATCACCTGAAACGGGGCAATAAAACAAAAATGCTGTAACATGCAACCACATAGTTATGAAAGTTGGTAATGCTAAGTACTGGACACCACGTGGCATCCAACACAGGCACAATTCACGGCCACGTTTCTCTCAAGATTAAAATTGTTTGAAGACATGATAATGTGACCTGGCATTTCAATTTTAAGGACAATTTCAGCACAGACTTTTTATAAATTTTTGTAGAGGTAACATTACCCAAATTCAATTTCCTTTATTGCAATCAGAATTCAGGATTGCTAAATAGCGAGGAGAATATCACTACCGTGATCCAGTGGGCATTAATTTGGGTACAGGAAAAGAAGAGGTAAATAAAATATCCGGTGATTGACCAAAAGTACATGGAAAAGCATAAGAAAATTCTGTAGGGATTTGTCTTTATAACAGCACTCTTTTAGACAAACTTTTTTGTGGCCAAAGAGGGAAATGCTTACAAAGGTAAGATCTTGATGTTCATTATTTCTTCTTCCATCACTGCCTTCAGTTTTACCTTGCCTGACTCCGGTCTCTATCCTGGTGAAACGATCTGCTGGGGGGGTGGATAAGTGCAACAGTGGCCCAGCTCCTGGCATGAAGTTATTATTAGGGTCTTCAGCATATATTCTAGCTTCAAATGCATGGCCCTGGAGCAGGATCTCTTCCTGCATTAGAGGAATTTTCTCTCCTGCTGCAACCTGAAAACAATAGTTTTTTTTTCTTTAATGCAGGATCAGTATTCTGGAATTATGATATATGAAATATTAACTATATTCCTTCTGAATATGAACAACTAGGAAGCACATTTTAAAACGCACAAGGAGCAAAACAGTGCAAAGATCACTGAACCTGTCCACCTTGTTTACCTCTTTCTTCCAGTGTTGTTTGATCCCTGATTCTAACTCAGGATTCAATTCTCAATTTCCATGCCCAGATAAGGAAGACAAATGTCCCTTCTTTTCGCATCAGCATTGCCATTTTAATTTTCTTTCTGATTACACTTCCCCACCCTTAATCTCACACTACTTAAGCTGCTGTCCTCACTTTTGGATTTATACAAACAGAATTGGGGTTTATTTCAAGTCCCCTAATACCCAAGACTTCCTGTGATCACTCAAATGTGTGAATAATCTATGCAAATTGGGTGTGTGAGGAAATCCACTGCTCCAGTCCACCCCACGGTACATCTATTTCAGAATGTGGCTATACTGGTAGAACACCAGACATAGGTTTTTGTGAAGATTTTTTCCTCCTACAGCCTAATGCAAGAATAATTTTTGGGCCACAGAACCATTTCAATTAGTTTTAGAAATCTTACAACATAGCAAAGGAAAGATCAGGACCCCACTCCCTCCCACTTTCCACACTGTCTGTAATGTCTCTAAATACACTGGAAAAATGTTTTCTCTCTGCACAGCTGGGAGAGGCCTGGTTGAAATTCAGAGCACCTACACAATGCTCTACATCCAACACAGCAATGTGAGATGATGTTCCTGTGGAGCAAAGGAAACTCTACCCTGACAGCTGAGCAGGAGATGAGGATCTGGAAACCCACGTGGCCTCTCACAGGCTGTGTCACACAGCACTCAGGGGGAGCTCTGCAGGTAAAATCAATTAACACTCACCCTGAGCTGCCATTCCACCAAGTCTGTTCCAGTGATCATCTCTGTAACTGGGTGCTCTACTTGCAGCCTGGTATTCATCTCCATGAAGTAAAAATTATGTTGGGAGTCCATAATAAATTCAACTGTTCCTGAAGAATTCAACAAAAGGACATTTCACCTAAGAGCATCTTAGGTGCCCATTTATGGAAAAGACACCCAAGAATTAATTCAGCTATGCCAAGACTATTATTTCTAAATCAGACACACTGAATTTCATTAGATTCTACAGAAATAATCTAAAAGGGTCACAAAATTGAGATTTGAAAACAGAAGGGTTGTTTCCTTGTATATTTACATAACCTTTGCTTAATAGCCACTCTCTACAGTAAGAGCTGCATTTCATTAGCACTTTAAAAAGTGCATCAAGAGTGTTTGAAAGTATTCTGAATATTCATAGAGTATGTAATTTTTAAAAAAATAAATATCCAAAGAAAGCAGTGAGGAAACAAAGTTCAAATAATTTTAGGAGGTTATTTTTCATCTGGGAAATGGTGTGGACTTTAAAGTGAGTTGTGATTTTCTTTTAAAGACTACTGTTTGCATATAAAGTATTACCCTTTGTATGCTAAAAGAAAAATTATTTTCCCCTTGCTCAGCTCAAATTTACTAATTCATAATGCTCACTTTCCAACAACAGTTGAGTTGACCAAATTATCAGCCCTGAAATTTTTTTCTTTGTATCCTTCAGCTGCCACTGGTCTTGAGCTCAGGTATGCTAATTTAAATCTGTAATTACATCAGAATTAACTACATGATTACTTGCTTAAACCTCAAAAATTTGAGGGATGTGTGTCATACTCAAAAACAACCAGATGCCTGAGACTTAAAGTCTGATTAAGCTAAAAGCTGCAGCTCCCCAGATTTACCTGCTCCCACGTAATTCACAGCTTTAGCTGCTTTGACAGCAGCTTCTCCAAGTCTCCTTCGAACCTCTGGACTAATTCCTGGCTGTAAATAATAATGATAATAAAAAGATTACAAACTATTGTTAAGTCTGGCGGTATTAAATCTGGTATGCATGAATATTTAACAGTATTTAACTGCAGTGAAACCCTGATCTGTACTATACTTGAAATCTACTTTGAGAATAATTCTTCTTTGAGAATCATTTTCCTAAAGAGTGTAGTTTTTTCAATAAGAACATATTCTGCAGCAAAACTGAAACAGGTCTGAGAATTACAAATAAATTATTACCCACTACATACATTCAATGGGAGATAGCAATTACTATAAAAACACAGCAGTTCATAAAATGTATTAACAATTTTCTGCTCACCCCTGGTGCCTCTTCAATGATTTTCTGATGCCTCCTTTGCACACTGCAGTCTCTTTCAAACAAATACACTGCATTGCCATGCTGGTCACCAAACACCTGGACTTCAACATGCCTGTTCCATAAAAATAAATGTTTTAATGTATTTTAATGCTCCAAACAGACTTCAAACTTGTAATTTTAATAGGCTTTCTTATAAATTTAAGTGCCTGCCCTTAAAAAATGCCGAAAATGTAAAGTGAGGCTGGTATTATGCAAGATTTTACTGTTTTAGACTTACTCAATCTTCTAAATGAAAGAGGATTCCTAATACCAACTACTGCAGTGAAATCTCATAGATTGTAGGATAAGCAAGACACATATCTGAAGGCTGCTACCTCCTTCTTAGTTATTATAATAAAAGTAAAACCACTTCACTATTAATTTGATAATGATTATTTCCCTCATAATTTACTGTGCAGCAATTCACAAGAGACAGTAGCAGTCCTGGCTCAGAAATAACATTGTTCACTTCAAAACACCATTTCAAAGGACACCTATTAGGTGGCAGAATTTTATTCTATGCATAAAAATAATAAAAATACATCACTATTGTGACAATCCCCTGATCTTGGCAAAATAAATTCCCCAGCAATGAGTTTTTTTCTCATGTCCATTTGACAGCATAAGCAGACTCTCAATTTATTTGAAATAAATGCTTTCCCTATAGTGAGGCTTCAAGGAAGAACACATGTAAAGTACAAGAGTGTCAAACAGACCTCTGAGAGACATTCTTTATAAAAAATAAATTGGTTCAGTTTGGCCTTAAAGACTCTCACTTCTGTTTGAAATATCTAAGTAGAGGAAGATTAAACAACTGGTTTGGGACACCTGAGGGCAGCAGAATCACCATCACAGTTTGACTAAGGTCTATAGTTTAAATGTTATAGAGAGATTTTTTTCCTAGATGTAAATCAATTTTAGAAATCTCACTGCCACATCTCCCAAGTCGCAGCATTTAATTCCTGTCATTCAAAACAAAGCCACTACAAGAAATTCAATAAATTATAAACTATTTTGACCAAATTAATAACTTTCATAGTGCAAATCAGACATACAAAACCAATTTTAACCTTACAACTTAGCCAGTTATGTTTATTTAATTAGAATAAGCATTACAATGTTTATATTGAAACATCTATTTCTCACCTAGGATTATCTACAAATTTCTCAATCAGCATTGCATCATCATTAAAAGACTTCTTTGCTTCTCTCCTTGCTGATTCTAGTTGGTCCAGAAACTCCTTTTCTGAATGAGCAATCCTCATACCCTAAAATACAAGAGAAAAGCTTATTTAAATATCTCAAATACAGCACACAACGAAAACCTTGTTGCACACAGAGTGAGAGATTAGCTTAAAAGTAACACTTTTTCTTTCTTTCATAAACTTTAGCAGAATTGTGTATCAGCCTCTAGTAAGATAAACCTACTAAGTCCCATTGAAAGTGCCATAAGAAGTGTAAAATAATATAATTATCATTCCATTGATATGAGTGAGCACAAAATTCAATTTTGCCCTCAAATATTACAGAGATTTTCCAAGGTTGGCAGAGAAAAACTTATTTTTTACGAAATAAATCTAGCTATTTGGAAATAACTAAAATTTTTTATATGTAATTTTACAGACATTTATTTCAGAGCAAAATCTGATTTAGACTGGGAGTTCACCACTCATTGAAAAATATCTAGACACAAAATGGTATTTCTAATAATTTCTTATGCAACGTTTAAAACTGTTAGCAAAGGAAGTCACAGAACCCATCACAGAGTCATCTCATTTTGCACAAATCCATAGCATAACTTTTCTGCTTATGTGAATTACTGGAGATACACTGAAATAAACAAAACTCTTTCAGTTTATTCCAGCTACTTAACTTCTACACTTCAAGGGAAATGAGATTTCATAGTGCTGGATTGGCCATTAATAAATTTTAACACAAAGTACTTTTCCAGTTTTTGTTTTCTTTTAGAATATTGAGTTACAAATCCTGAGCCACAGTAACTTTACAGCACATGATAAACAGATGAGTTCCTTACCTTTCCTCCACCCCCACGGACAGCTTTAATCATTACTGGGTATCCAATTCTCCTGGCATGTTCCTTTAGACACTCATCAGACTGATCTTCTCCATGATAACCTTCAACAACAGGAACGCCAGCAGCAGACATTATAGCTTTGGAAGTGCTTTGACAGAACAGTTTTATATTTAGAATGATAAAAATATTTTTTTCTTACTTTAAGCTCCAACCTGTCTAATGTTCCCAATGTTAATTCTCTCCAGTTCCACCCTAGACCTCAACAAGACTACTTGCATAGGTGAGTTACACAGCACTGGATTGTAATTCAGTTCATGCTTCAAACAAATATTTTTGTTTCTCCTAGCAGGATTACACTTTAGTTTGACTGGCTTTTCCACTTTATAGATGCCAAAATTTAACATTTTCAAATTAAAACACTGTATCCTGCAATATTTAAAGTTGTACAAAGGCAAAACTTTTAATTACACAGGCTACATTCACACCACGCATAAAACACTCAAGCATAACAACTCTAATTTCCAAAATGCATGCAAAGCTTGTTAAATTACTGAGGCAATTTACTCTCACATTATGAGGTGATAAAGTTAATTCTCTCTAACTATGACTGCACAGTTCCTGTGTCAGTAATAATTTCATTTCCATATTCTTGATTTATACTTCATACCTTAAAAGTCTTTCTTTAATCTAAGTACCTAAGAATAAGATCCTCTGTGATGAACTAAACTTATCATTTTATATGAGCCACAATAACCCTGATGATCTGGTGCTTCTTTTCCACTGCTCTTTTGACCCATCCAATCTGACTGCTGAACCTCTACCTATACTACACTGCAATGCTTCAATTCTGGAAAAGTAGAATCATTACTTATTTAATTACTAAAATCCCAATAACTGAACACTCTTGGCTGTTTATGTCTCTAAACAAATCTATAAACCTGGAGTTTGTTCCTTTGAAGAAAACTGTAAAAATACAATGCAAACTGACAGAATAAAACAACTACAGAGCAACTGGTCATTTGTTAACAAAATTAGCTTTGCCAAGCTGTAAACTGCATAACCAAGTAGCAAATCAGAAACAGCTACCTTTTAATACCCATATCTCTGATAGCAGATGAAGGAGGACCTATGAAGATGATTCCCTGCTGCTTACACAGCTCTGCAAACTCTGTGTTTTCCGAGAGGAAACCATAACCCGGATGAATAGCCTAAAACAGAAAAATGTTAGCAGCCTGTTTTTTGTATCAGTTTAGCTTAGAAAACTCAGAAGCTTCAGAGATCATTAAGGAAAAGCAAGATGAGCAAAAATAAAGAACTAAAGACATGGAAGCAACAGAAGATGTAAGGCCCTGATCTTACCTGTGCTGCTGAGACCTTTGCCACCTGCAGTATTTTCTCCATGGCCAAGTAACTCTGCTGTGAGGGTGGTGGACCAATGCAATATGCTTCATCTGCCTGTTTTACAAAAAAAACAGACAACAGAGATTGTTTACTAGCAAATTTAAATTAGCTTCTGAGCTAATTATATCACTTATCTGACCGCAGTTTAAATCACTGCCTTTCCTCATGGAGAGGCTCAGCTGGGTGAAAAAAAATTCTGACTTTTTCCCCAGAATCACAGTCCATTCTCTAACCCCTGGCTGTCCAGAGTCAGAGAGCCAAACCTGAATGCACTTTCTGTAAAGCTGTCAGGTGTTGAGACAGAGACCAGGCAAGCTTTCCACCCATTCAAGGAAAATCTGGCAGTAGGTCTACAGAAGTGAAAATCAACTTTGCATCAGCACCCAAATCTGCTTCACCCATGGAACTTATCAATGAAAAATACTGTTATGAATGAACATCAGCCAAGTTTAATGAATATACTTCACCATTGCTACGTGCATGGAATTCCTGTCTGCTTCACTATAAACTGCCACAGACTTCACCCCCATTTTCTTGGCTGTTCGCATCACCCTGCAGGCGATTTCTCCTCGGTTTGCAATAAGGATCTTCCCTATGCTGTGACCTCCTGTTTGAAAGGACGAA
Organism: Onychostruthus taczanowskii; assembly: GCF_017590055.1. Lineage (NCBI taxonomy): Eukaryota > Metazoa > Chordata > Aves > Passeriformes > Passeridae > Onychostruthus > Onychostruthus taczanowskii. The sequence continues at coordinate 7,938,357 of NW_024499684.1, forward strand.
GCACAGTAAGAAACCAAGCCACAAAAACATTCCTGGAAACAAAGCAACTTTAAAATTCTGCTTTATTTTACATTATTTATAAAGTTTATGCATTTCTTCAATAATAGAAAAAGCATACTTCACCCAAAAGCATTTCCAAGCTGCTCTTTGAATTTTTAACTCAGAGTCCTTATGCCTATAAAACAATTCTCACAGACTTTGCAATATTTGTATCAGAAAAGGACACAGAGGAAAACATCACAAAAAATAAAGAGTTTTCATTAATTTCCACATACCTAAATATAACAGATAAAATTATGCAAAATGTTGTTTAAACATTAAAGATGATTTCTGTTAGGTTAGCTACAGGTTCCTGTTTTCAAAAACTGTGAAGACACTGTATGTTTATTTAAAAACCCTGCAGTCTTTCAACAACTAATACTCTAAAACCATTCATGCTGCACAGCAATTAAAGCTTGTACCTGGAGAAGTGAAATTTCATACCTATTGTCGAGGCCCATTTCACAAATATTTGTACTTGGTTCCATTGCCTGTGCAATTATAAAGGAACAGAAGAGTTAGAGTGCATATGAAAAAGTGGCAACTGAGCTGATTTTATTTTCAGGTGAGAAAAGGGCAGCACTGAAACATCTGATACATCTATTGATACAGAACATATTCAGCTGCAACAAGGGAAGACGCCCAAACTTCACCAGATCTCTCCCCAAGTACTTTCACATGGACCCAATAAAAATTATCCCCGTGCTTTTCTAGTAGCATTCAAACAGAAATAATCAAGGAGTTTTCTTAAAACAAACAAGCAAAAAACCCCTCTTTTTGGTGGACAGAACAGCCAACAACTCTTATTTATTTATTACAGAGAGGCCAACTCATTAAGTACTTGGGAAAGAAGACATGAGCAAACATAAAATAAAAAAGCTTAAAAAGGCAACAGGAGCTGCTTTTGTAGAGCAAAGGTGCAAGAGAAATGAGTGTGAAAGAGCAAGAGCGAGCTATGGAGACTTAGAAATGGAAAGTTAAACTTCAGATGATTAATGCTAACTAAATGAGATAACGGCAGTGAAGTGACTGGATAGAGCCGTGAAAGCAAACTCCTGGAACTGTTTTAATTAGTATGCAAAACAACGCAGGAATTTTGGATCAAGTCCAGCATTCTTTAAGCGTTATCGGACAAAAAGACACGGGACGTCCCCGAGCTCACACAAGCAGAGCTCGGTGGCAACAATGAGAGGAGGAATCGGTGCATGCCCTAAACATTGACTACACAGCTGTCATGGTCACCCTCCCTGTGCACAGGCTGCAGACCGACCCCGGGGCCGGGGCAGCTTCATGGCACCCGCCACAGCGATTCCCCACGGCCCAGGAGGGTTTATTTGCTCTTCCTTCCCACAGAGCAGCCCGGCCTTCCCGTGGGTCCCCTCACGCCCCGCAGAGCTCGCTCCCCTCCTGCCCGGGCAGCGGGCTCCGAGCTCGCTGTGCGCAGCTCCCCTCGGCTCCTCAGGCCGCCCCGGCCCCGCCGCCCCCCGCCCGCACTCACAGCCGGCGCAGCGCCCCGAGGCCCCGCGCGACAGCCGCCAGCGCCATGTTGGGGAGCGCGGGCGGGAGCGGGGAGAGCCCTCAGGGGGAGGGAGCGGGCGGAGGGAGCGCGTCACGGAGAGGAGAGCCGGGCACGGCGGGGCCCGCTCGGGGAGAGCCGCGGAAATGGCTGTCGGGGGCGGGGCTGGGTGGCACCGGCGCTGAGAGGGCAGACGGAATAAATTTCATTTAGATGTGAAACGATGCGTGTCGCTGAAGGGTTGTCGGTCCTGTGGGTGCACGGACTCAGCTGAGCGTGCTCCTTCAGGAATGATATCCGGGGTTGTAGTGGGACAGCGACACACAAAGGTGAGGGTGCTTGAGAAGGGCACGGGCATCCTCGGATAACACAACATCCCCAGATCGGACATCAAAACCGCCTTGAAGCAGAGGAGGTCACGGAGCGGGGGGATCAAAAAGCCGTCAGGATCCATTCCGCTCCCTCAGGCTTTGGAGATGTGCAAGTCACAAGCCACAGAAGAAGGGAGCCTTCTTCCTTTGGGTTGGAAGGGAGCTTAAAGCTCATCACGTTGCATTATGCTCACTTGAGGAGGGACATTTCCCTGCAGCCCAGGTTACTGCCAACCCCATCCAGCCTGGCCTTGGATACTTCCAGGGATGGGGAATCCACAGCTCTGGGCAGCCTGTGCCAGGGCCGCACCATCCTCACAGGGAAGGATTTCTTCCCCAAATCCATCTGTTTAAGGCCCAGCCCACCCCAGTGCAGGGCCTTGCTGAACCTGCCCGGCCCCAGCACAGTCAAAGTATTTCCAGTTGTTGTTTACGAAAAGCAAAGCTGTTGTGCTTTTTCACAACGGGAATACACCAGCTATCACTTGCAATAGTGGCAGTGTTTAAGCTCTTAAGTGTTGTCCATACTCTGAAGCATTAACAGTTTCTTACATGAAGAGCATCTTCAGTATGCAGGCAGTCTCTGCTTGCTCCACTCCTGCTGTTTTAACTTTGCCATGGTGACCCCTCACACCAGTGACTGGAAGGTCCAAGAAGGTTAAACAGACACTGGATCAGCTTGGAGAAATCATCCCTTGGACCTGACTGCAAGAGGGATCAGCACTTGCTCTAAGGATGAGATTTAAAAAACTAAACTATTAAGTGAAGCTTCCCCTTTTCCATAATCCCTTCAATCCAGTCTTCTCCAACATAAGATGCTGACAGTGTAGATCCTACTTTTGCCTTTTGTAATCCAGATTTTTAAAAGGTCTTGCTTAATTTGTCTCTAAACACAAGATGGCAGCATTTTATGTAGTTTAACTGTTGGACGTTGGGGAGAGCTACAGATTTTTTACAGTACTTAAATCAGAGGTGCCAGAAGAGGCTTTTAGCAATACAACTAATGGAAGTGGCAAACTCATTTACATTGCAAATCTGCTCTTGGTGGAGGCATCCTGCCAGCAGGGTTTTTAGGGCTTGCAAAGCCAAGCGGGATCACCAGACTATACACACAGATGTTTGAAAGTACAGTGTAATAAAGCTTAAATGAGGAAATAATAATTTCCTCAGTGACACCAGTAATATGTTTGATGTGCACATCCATAGTTGGAAGCACTCAGGTGAACCTACCAATATAGTGGATAGGTTGGGTTGGCAAATTTTTTTTTTTTAATTTTATTGTGGAAGCTGGGCATATTTTGAAAGATGCTTTGGTTAATAGTTTGAGTAGTTTGCTCATAACAAATTTTTCCATAAGCAGGTTGTGAAAAATGTAATGTGAAATATGAATTCATTTTCCTTGACCTGATGACAACAAAGCCATTCCTCGGTAACATGAGGTTAAACATTGGCTGGACTCATGATTCATAATCTTCAAACATTTTTGTGATATAGGAAAGCCTCAGTAAAACTGAGGTTCTAAACCAAGATCTGTGTCTCTAATAGACACAGATATCCTGACTCATATTGAACACCTTCCTTTTTCCCAACAGCCATTTGTTTTGGTTTTGCATGTTGGAAATGCATCTTCTCCTATCTAAAATTGTGAACAAAGAGCTAAGTAAGAATCTGAGTCTGTTAGTTTATAATTTCATAAAATACTTGAGATCTACCAGTTCCATAGGCAATAAGACTCACAAAGAGAAACATATGTTTTGTGACATTTTGTGGCTGGCTGGGAAAGCCCAGCTGCTGATGAAAGCCCAGCAGTGTTATGTTGCTGTGGCAGATAAACTTCAGACTCACATTCCCCTGCCTTGTTGACATTCAATGGCCACAACCCCGGACTGAAAAAGTGAGGAAAAAAGTGTAGTGTCCAAGTCTTGTCACCTTAGTCACAAAGGGTTAACTCCACAGAAATCTTTCACTTCTCATGCTTGTTATTTTGCTCAAATTGATGCTTAAAAAATACACCTCCTTTTTTCTTCTAAATATTCTGATGCAAAGGTTTCTTCAATTAATTCCAAACCTTTGAGCCTCTGGGACAGTCCAGGGTGTGACTCATAGGTGGGGATTTTTTGCCTTTAAGCAAAATAGTTGACTTTTCCTCCATCTGCCACTAAACCTTGTCAAGAAAGAATTTTGAAACACCAGCAGCCTTTGAAGGCCTACTTCACACACACAACTGTGTATTTACCAGCCCAGTTTCTAAAACATGAAGAAGTAAGGAATCTTGCCACTAAATAGGTGCAAGCCTGGCATCAAATTTAACATTGTACCAGGCCAAGCAAGTGCCAAAGGGCAGAGCAATCTGCCCCTGCTCTCCAGGCAGCCCTGCTTTTCTTCTGAAGGACAAATCAAGGGGCTTGCAAACTTTTCACCTTTTGACATTAAATTATCCATCATCTAGGGATGTGCACTGACACCAGAAATGAAGTGAAGCATATTTCTGGTATTTTATCCCTGAGGGAAGTTGCAGCCTCACTGCTGCCTTCACTGGCACTTCTCCAACAGCCAAGTTCCTCAATCAGCTGCTGGCAGCAGACTTGTTTTTTCTCCCCCATCTTTACCATGTCTTCTGCTTTCCTGCAGTCCAACTAACAATCTTTGCTTCATGAAGAGCACAACATGTGAGACTCAGTCATTTCAGAGATAAAATCATTGCACACTGTAATGATTAAATACAGCCTTTATTATGGAAACACCAATAATAGAAAAATAAAGAGCATATCTTACTTCTCATAGCAAGTTATTTTTAGCAGCCTTACATTATAGCAAGCTAGAAGTGATCAGCCAAGTTGTACTCAAGATGCCAATCTAATCTCCCTTCCTCTTTCAACTGAATTAACAGCTGTTTCTTAATTTGTGCTTGTCCATCAGAGAACAGAAAGAACTGAAACAAATTAAACCCTGCTTTTTAAACTCCTCAGTGACTTGTCTAAGTGTGACATCATTGTGTTTCTGGGATACCCTCATTTTGCCTTGGGTGTGCAGAGATGGGGATGGTCTGGCACGGGAGCTGCAGCAGAGCACCAGGGAGCCATCAGGATGTGGGGATGTGCTCTGCTCCTAGTCCCTGTGATGGCCCCACCACCTCCCGACCAGCAGACGCTTGCACAGAAGCCTTGCTTCCCTGGTGGATGCATCACATCACCCTGATCAGCACCTTCTGGCTCAGGGCTGGGTTGGTCTGAGCCTGCAGCTGGGGGATAGAAGTGAGCTGGGGCTGCTGAGTCACTCTGGGACCCAGCTGCAGAACTGTCTCCTCCCACAGCAGACAGAACTGCCCTGCTGCTCCATGCTATGGCCATTACAGCCCACCTAGCATGCAAGCAGTTCATCAAATATCCTCCTTTTGTATGATGTTCTTTTAGGGACTTTTTGCTCAAGATACTTCCTCAGACCAGATGTTTAAAAGAGCAAGTCTGGCAACACCAAGAGGAATTACCCTACAGAGTCTTCCCAGTAGGAGGGAGACCTCAAAGCCACTCCATTAGGTAAAAAAGTGCCAGCTAAATATATTCCTATATTCTGGTGGAAAATAAATATGGGCATCAGCTTTTAGAGCTGCACATGGCAGCTCAGGGAGCAGCTGGGCTGTCTGACTCTAATTCAGCATTAAATCTGGAGAGGCAACATTCCCTGCTATGCTGACACATCCCTGCTGCAGGCTGGTTGGGTTTGGGATCAGGGATGGAGGTGATGGGATGCAGGCTGGGCCACAGTTGAGAGGAAGGTTGCACTTCAAGGCTGGGATCTCCTGATGCAGTAAGGATTTCTCCAATGGATACTCTACTGCTGTAAAGCACTAACTCCATTGGATTAATTTTGCTGCATGTTGGCAGCATTTCCTGGGAGCATCCAATCATTTCATTGGTTTGCACCACGTGCACTTCACCGGTGCCAGTTAGAGCAAGCCCAGAGTATCATTCATGTACAAATGGCAGAATGCAGCTTCATAAAAATAAAAACAAAAGTTAGCAAGAAAACAAAAACAGCAAGAAAAAGCATAAGAACAAATAAGGTAAATCTGAATCCAAACATTGTTCAATACCAACGTGTTGATTCACTGTAGGAAAAAAAAAAAAAAAACTATGGGGAAAAACATTATTCGTGCATCACTAGTAAAAAGGCCAGTATTAACAATATTGTCACAATATTAACCACAGTATTAGCAGTCATTAGTAACTCTTTTCTGTCCTCATGCTGATATCAGACTATTTTAAATGACTGAATATTAACATAAAACAAATTTTCAGAACAGAACAAGCAAATGCTATATCCATGTCAGTAGAAGTAACACAGATCACACAATCCAGCAACCCAAAGAACACGTGAAATGGGACTCAGCTTTGACAAGGGAAGGATGTTTGATCCCTGGGCAGAACAGCTTAGGCCAGACCACATGCTGAGCTTTTTAGGCAGCTTTTGTTAAAATGGCCACATGTAGCAGACTGGGACAGTGACATCCCTACTGCAGGCACATGCTCATTTTCAAATGGAAGGCCTTCGTCCATTTACCTTTCCTCCCAGACATCTCATTTTTTAAAAAAAGGTGAATGCTTTAATTGAGTATAAAAATCTGCTTTCTAAGCAACAGATTCATAGGATTAAGTAACCCTGAGAATTAGAGGGATCTTACTAGGCCCACGGTCTGAGTCCAGAGGCTGCTTTGTCTGCTAAGGGAGAAAGGAGGAAGGGAGAATGAGCTCAATAAAGCTCACTAAGCATTATGAACAGTGCTGGAGCCCTTTTGCAAAAGAATAATAGAAATACTTACATTTTAATTTGAGTATTCAACTGAATACAGTCCAAATCATGGTGTCTGTATTCAAGGCTTGACAGTTTGGTGTCCTATTTCTTGTGCTACTTTATCTTATAAATGTATTCAGCTGTTCCTGAGCTCACAGCTGGTTCTGATGTTTCTCCAAGTGTAAAAGTGCTTCAAAATTGTCTTTATCTTTCTTATTTATTGGTTCATTCAGACTCAAAGGGAACATTTCTAGAGAATGTTAATTACTTCCACAGCTACATATTATACTGATTATAGAGCCGTATGGCCATGTTTCCTGCTTCACACAGACCAACATCTCTAATTAATTCATAGAACGGAAAAATTTCTTTTCTTTCTTCATTTGAATAAGTCAACTTGCAATGAAGTTTACTTTAAATAAGTAAACTTGCACTTTACTAGTGAAATACTAGTAAAATACCAAAACTATTTTTTAAATACTTAAGCGAATATCTGACATGACATAACCATCAATTTTATCCAGTGAAAATCCAGTGAAGTTTCATCACCATTAATAACTGCGCAGGATTTGGGCCATTATTCATAGAAATTAATTAACTCCCAGCATTTCCTTTTTGTTTAGATACAGATTTAACTGTCAAGGCATTTTTGCTTATGACTTCAGTCTTTCTTTTGTTTAATGAGAGCCATTTCACAGTCCTTTTCCAGGCCAAGCTTTTATTAGTAAAATTTAAGCCATTATCCTAACTCCTTGGAGGAAGTGTGTTCTTATTAATATTATCTTCTCTTTTGCAAATGTTTTTGTACATAATTTCTTATCATCTTGATATCATTTGCTTCAGTGAGCAGATTGTGTGGCATGTGCACATGTGTATGTGTGTATGTGCACATTTCTGCACATGTAAATCTTTTGTGACAAGGAACTTTTCCTTGTTACAACAAAGAACATGAGCTGGACTTAAATCTCAAAAGCAATTACTATTCTCATGCCTTCATCATTGGTTCAGCAGGAAATAGACTACAGAGTGTATCACTGTGCTTTAAAGCAACTCCAAATTATTTCCATATGAAAATCCAGCTGCTCAGCCCTGAGCACCCTGGAGAATACTCACTTTTGGGCAGATTTGTCCAAGGTCTGTGCAAGCTTTTATTTCCCACTGAAACCTGGATCATACAGCATCAGTGGATTTCCACTTCTCATGGACCTCATTTAGGTGCCCCAGTGATGGTCACTTAATCCCAGGCATTTCCAGTGAATGTGGCATCTTCCTGGATTAAGAGACCACCCTGTTGCCCCAGCAGAGGACATTTCTTGGGCTCAGTGTGGTCACTGTGACAAGTCCATGTCTGAACAGCACGTGGGGGATTCCTGAGCTCTCACAAGACCAGGAACATATTAAGCTCCAGGGTAAGAGTCACAATTACCACTCTGTCTTTGCAAAGGGCTTAGAGGGAGAACCCCAGGAGCTTAGGAAGTGTAACCGTGTGTAGGACTGGTGAGAACTTGCTTGTGAGTGGAGTCACACTGACAATTCCCCTGAGATTTTGGCACACACCATGTTCTGAAAAAGCTTTCAGTGAGCTCTCACTTAGCAGGGTTGTCTGTAGCTGTGGGCCTCAGATTTATTCACCTGAAGGTCAGACTGAGGTCTTTTGATAAATCTGAACACCATCATTAACAAACCTGATGCATTTTCTGGGAGTTAGTGATACTGCTTGCTTTAAGCTATTTTTAGGAATATGGCTTAAGTGATCTGAATGACCTCCTTTGTTGACAACAGAGAGAATTTAGGCTCCTCATTTTGGACTACATCTAAATTAGATGCTAAGAATAGCCTAAAGCAGAAGGTGTGAGTTCTCTCCTTCCCACCTTAAAAGAACTCCTTCCAGAAACATTCATTAGCTGTAAACACACAGTGTCATCTCACTTAAAAATGTGGCTTCAGGGCAGAGAGATTGCCAGGCAGAAGCAAAAACTCCTGTGACTTCTCTGCTTGCTGCACACACTTGGAATCATAGGGGCACCTCAGATGCGTTCATATCCTCTCTGTGGCTTCCTCCTGGAGATCAGGAAGGTGGCAAACACAATGACAAACAATCCCAGGATACACAGGCACACTGCAATGGGAGCTACTCTGCCGTTTCTATCAAGAAAACATTCTTCTTCTGAAAGGAAAAGGAGATCAGAGAATGTTACAGCAGAACACCATACTCCTAAACTGTACATCTCTATTCCAGTAAAGTTGGCAAATACAAGTCAGAAGTTCTCAAAACCTTTCTTTCTTTTTTTTTTTTTTTCCCTTTCTTTTTCCTGAGCTATACTTACTACACTTCTATCTGTGATGAGCCTTATCTCAAGAAAACCATCCTTGCCCCTTCTACAGCAGCTCTGTGCTTTCCTGGAGAGTGGCTCTTCTCCCTCAGATCTGCAGGAATTGTTTCACCACTCAGCACACACACTGCAGGGCCTTTCTTTCCAAAAGCAGATGGGGAGCATCACAATACAAAGTGCCAGCCTGAAAATAAAGAGCAAGACATCCTGCAAGGTCAAAAACTGCTCCTGTGTGACATCTGACTGCTCCTTCCCAGTGAAGAGGATCAGGCCAGGGACAGAAGCCCATAGTCCAGCACATCACTAGTCCAGTGGGGATTCTTGTAAAGTCAGTGTTTTCTAAGAAAAATCAAATTCTAATTTTCTCTCTGTTTAATTCAGAGTGTTTGTAGATAATGGTGGCTAACTCAGAAGACTCAGACATTAGAAAGGCAGAAGCCTTGGACACAGTCCAGGGAGTTGCTTTAGCAGTACCTTTGCAATTCTGTTGTACATATGATGATATCAGACACAAATCATATCTTTGAAGGACCATCTAAAGATACCACTCCAGACATACCTCTTAGTTACAGAGAGGGCAAATTCTGGCTTCCTCAGCCAATTCCTACCCAAATGAATATTCAAATCATCCTCTGATTAAACAGACTCTTATTACTTTAAAGTGAACTTCCAGAATGAAGTAAATTGGTAGCTTTCCTATGGAGAGACTGTACCATGTGGGCCACTGACAGAAATGGAAAATTTACCCAGTTACAATGGCAGGATCAACCTCAAATTCAAAATACAAGTGTAGTCCTGGGAGTGAAGGCAACTTCTGGGAATGACCACTAATGTGTTATCCCAGAATTGGATCAGACCTACATCTCCCATCAGATCTACAGGAATGATCTTCCTCGTGCTCCAGGGAAAGACAGACCTCTGTCATGCTGCTGTGAGTGACAACTGCAGAGCAAACTGTTCTCTAAGCAGGGCAGCGTGGTCAGCTAAACCCCACAGCTAAACCCCACTGCACATCCCAGCTCAGCAGCAAATCCAGTTTATAGCAGGATACGAGGGAGATCTGACACCCTGTGCCCCCTCACGCCCTGCGACTGTCCTGAGGCAGGATTTGCTAGTGCCTGGAGATAGAAACCTTGACTCTTATTCCATGACTGTGCTGGCACAGGTTGTAGCTTGGCTTGGGCTTTTCCCCCATGGGAATTTTATTCTGTCAGTGGGCAATAAGCCCAGGGAACATGTGGCGTCCATGACATCATATCACAGCTCCAGAGCCTCCACATGGTCCTTCCCAAAGTCTGATCCTTTTCTGCTCTAATCCAGATGGTGATGCAATGCCACAAAGCCAGCGGCATGAGCATTCTATTAGAGGCTGCCTTTTAAAAGCACTGTCTGGTTAATGTAACCTGCTGTTAAATGAGCTGAAAAGTATTTGCATCTAAGAGTTGTAAAAGCCAAAGATGTTTGAATTGGCCATTTTGCTTTGATGAAACATTGGGAATGAAGGAATGAACTCTATGAACTGTAGAAATTGTTCCTGATACAATGAAATACAGAAGGCTCTGTTGCAGATTTCTAGACTCAAACAGATCAAGCTATTGATACAACACTGCTCTAATCTCTACAAAATCATTAGGAACTTGAAACCAATGACCATTAATGTTTTCTTTTTCTTCCCCATTTAAAGATAAGCAAATCAGGAGCAACAGAAGTGAAACTATCAGTCTTGAGGGGAGGAGGCTGGTGATGTTTAGTCATTCCTTCACTGGGGATTTTCTCTTTCAGAATTTGCACATGAAGCCAATACACAACAGTTTCATGACTGTTTTATAGCCACAGGGGAATTATTTCAGAGGTGGGAGCTGCTTTCTCAGCTCTCTGATTAAGAGTAAGACTAATTTAAATTTGTATGTGGTATTGACTAGCAGAGATTAGTCTGACTTGGAGAGAGAGAGGGAGAAACAGAGAGCATCCTTCTAGCTGAGTCTCTCCTAGAAGTGAGACTGTACCTAATCCCATAAGTAATATCATTCATTGTACACATTTGAATGGGAATGCAGGGACCAGATGGGATCCCATGGGTTCTTCCAGCTCATTGTTATCCCATGAAAAAAATTTCCATAGAATGAGAGCATAGATGGGATTTTCAGTGTGGAGAAGAACCATGTCTTTAAAAAGTCCCAAATGTTGTTTCCCATTATATTCCTTTTAGAATGGAAAAAGGTAACAAAAATGGTGACCTAACAAAAGAAGAGTTGGTCAGAGAGTCAAACTGAGTCAAAAGACAGGTCTAAATTAAAAAGAATACAGGGGCAGTATTTTGTAAGCATGCAGAAAAACAAGTGGCAGAATAGAAAATGTCTTATTGCTGAATCTGAAGGGCTGGAGAGCTGGTCAGCCCCTCTGTGCACGTGAGTTCTTGTATGGAAATGCCACAGAAATGAGAAAAAGGACAACTTGAAAGAGACCACAAGGTCCCACTGAGTCCCCCTCTCTGGTCTTTGTCTGTTACTACAATACCTGATTGTCTCTTTGTGGCACTTCTCCAAGAAAAGACAAACTGAAGAGATGAGCATCATGTTTCATTCTGAAGCTGGGAGTGGGCCAGTTGTGCCCCTCCTCAGGAGCACTTTTCATCATGTCTAGACACAGCTGCTCTGAAAATATCATCCTGCATTCACAAATACCCCTTATCAGCTGGCTGTTTTGCTGCTGCAGCTGTAGACAATGTATCAGGAGTCTTTTAGAATAGCTAAAATCTGGCTACATTGAGAACAGTGACCTGGAAATGAACTTTGCACGTTGGGGTTTGGGCAGTGCCCTGGTGGTGAACACACCTCTGCTTGTTCAGGGAGAAAATGCATGAAGAAGAATATTGTGTCTGTAGAGCTGAACATTTCTGATGAGAAGGTGAAACAGAAGGTACTAAATGGAGGGGGGAAAGATATTTTTCCATCCTCCATAGGTATTAGCACTGTGTTGGAAATGACTCAGGAGAGGTTGAGAAAACAGCAGTGGGATGTGTATGGGTATAATTTAGCAGATTACATCCATCAGGCCACCAGAGTGCTGTAGATCTGGGAAGGCTGGAAAAGTATCCTTCTACTTACCTTTTCCAAACTGGTTACCCACAATGTCAAACGCCTGCAGCTGCATATGAACAAAGAGGATCTGGAAGTTCTTCTCCAAGGGGAAGGTTTGCCTGCTGGCACACTTAAAGGAATTCCCCAGCTTTGTTGTGAACAGCTTCTCATTTAGGGCTGCATAGTAAAGCATACCTGGAGGCCAGAGAGAGACAGATGAGGATCCACACTGACCCCATTGGGGCCAACATCTTCCTGAGGTAAAATGGTCCCAGAGGTGACTAAAGCATGGACACTTTCTCCATAAGCTATCACTTATTCTTCTTACACTTTAAATGAGTGCTTTAATTATCAATGGGCAACTCAGCTGAGCTTAGGTCTGAAAAAGTGGCTAAAATTTCAGATGCTTCTTCAAATCACATTTTAACAAATTGAGTCTGCAGGAGGAGGTTAGAATTCTCATAGGAGCAGGCAAGGTTTGAAGTAATCTCTATTCTGAAAGAGTGGGACAGGGAAAGCTTTTGAGATCAAAAAGAAAATGCAATAATAGTGATGTAACTGCAGCCAGGCCCCTCCTCTCCCATTTTCATACCATAAGATTTAGGTGAATGACACATGGAAAGCTTGATAAAACACATAGTTGCAAAATCCAGTCTTTTAAAGATCTGAAAGCTTATCCTACACCCAGAACAGTTTTATTATGAAAGTAAGACAGGTTAAAATCACTGACCTTCAGAAGATAACAGTATTCTGCTCTCAATTTTAGTCACAGAGTAACTTGGAGCTTGCTGCAAAAGAAGATGTATCTTTATTCGTAATACATGCTCATACTTGCAGCAGAAAGAAACACAGCTTACCTCAGCAAAATGGTCATAAAGAATTTCCCAAAGGAACACTTTGTAAAGCATCACCTTTGAGACCCAAGAACCAACTCTCTTGGATGTATTTTTTCTTTTCCAAATCTCAGCTGCATCACCAGTTCTGTTCAGTTCAGTGAAACGGGGCCATGAAGGTGTCATTTTACACAAACTGCTCAAGCTGGGCACTCATCAGACACTTGTGATAACCAATAGTAGGAAGATTGCTGACATGGAAAGCACCTGGCACAACAGCACAGGCCAAAATTTCCAGCCAGGTGTCCTGCCTGCATGTGCCCTGAAACCCTGGTGCAGCCTGGACACTGCTCTCCCCCGGAGTGCCACAGGGCGAGAGCCAGCCCTGGGAGCTTCTCCCTGGGAGCAGTGTTGGAGTAAAATGTGATGCCTCATGCAGCAGCCCTGCTACCCTGTTTAATTCCTGCTGTGGGCACACAGGGATTCATGTGTGCAGCTGGTGGGTAAATGGCATGAATGTCTCCTGTGCACCTCTAGGATGGAGTGGGAAAATTGAAGAAAGAAATGCACCAGAGAAGAGGTTCTCAGCACTATTCGAACTTAAGACATAAATATGACCATTTTTGGGTGGCAGTGCTTTGTTCTGTTTGGCCACGGTTAAAAACTTTGCTTGGGGAAAACACCTGCTCCTACTTCACATCTTGTGGGTTGGTTACACAACTTCCTTTTCTCAAGCCCTTTGCAGAGGCCGCTGGAGTGGCGAGCACTGAACCAGCCCCTCTCCTCTGGCACCCCAGCCCTGGGGCTCGAGCCAGCTCCTCTCCCACAGGGACAGCCACAAGTGCCACTGCTGGAGCACTCCTGCTTCAAAGCACTGAGAGAGGCTGTGGGGACCAAACACAAAAAGCCAGCAGCAAACTGTTTTCTTAGTAACTTGAATTTCAAAGCAGTCCAAGCTGAGCCCTGCTATGCTCTTGAGGCTTGTCTTTAAGTGGAGGGTGCATTGTCTAATGCTGTGCCAAAAACCACCTTTTTCAGGGCAAGGCAGGTCAAGCACCTCCTAAAGGTTCACATCACTCTCCTTAGCACTGCTGCAACCTGGGGGCTTTCATGGGTACTTGAATCCCCAGCCTTTCCCTAAGGATTCTTGTAAGACCAAAAATGCTCCTCTTGTTGCAGGAAGCACACATTTAAAGCAAACACTCAAAGAGTCTGAACTGATCCTTTGTTTTGAAAGAGCTCCTTCATTTTTTACCTTACTTTTCCTCTGTAGCTCTTAGAAAACTTTTAGCCATAAGCTAAAATAAAGATGAGTACTAATCAAAATATTTTTTTCTGTTCAAGAATTAATGAAACATGTGGGGTATAATTTGCTGTTCTCTCTTGGACTTTCTATGAAAATGACTGATTAACCATTTGTAATTTTCTTAATTGTCTCTAATTTGAGCTTGGAACCAGGCAGCAAGACTGACATTTAACTTGATTAATTGAAGGACACAGATCAGCAGTGATGGCCAGATGCAGCTCTCAGCTGCTGTGGAGCTCCAGGACATGGCCTTGATATTCATTACACCTGCCAGAGTTTGATGGAATCCAGCCTGTGCTGTGTTCCTGCCCATTCCTCCATGCCCATTAATGACTTTATACACAATTAGTGTTATATAGTAATATATAGTATAGTGTTAGTTCTGTTTTACCTCTGCTGGCATCATCACCCAGCCCTTACAGCTTTCAGGTAAATAGTGCTGCCTCCCAAAATGTGCAAATGCCTGATTTAGCAAGAGGATGGCTGCACTCAGGGATTTTCTCCTGTGCTTGTAAAAGCTACAGCACTCTTGGTAGCTTGTGTTAATGCCACACCTGCATGTGATGTGGCCCCAGTGGGGAACATGGAATTAATAGATACAATGTCAAAAACAAAGCTCAGTTTCCCACTGTGAAAGCAGGATCTCTCATCTTGCCCAAGTTTCTGTGTGTGTTTATGGTTCTCCCTGGTATGGTGCATTTTAAGGCCACTTACCTACAATTTTGCTGTTGTGGTTCACTTGTTTGGAATTTTTCACTCAGAAATTAGATGAAATTAGACTCCTTCAGCCACGGATGTGTCATGGCTCCTGGGCACTTAAATCTGCACAGGCTGTCCTTTGAATTTGACAACCTGAGATGGGATGCAAATGGCTGAGAGCAACTTGACAATGAGTCAGAGCTGCCAGCACACCTTGTTCCTGCACAGGGACTCCAGTCCCAAACCCTTTCTCTCTGCACCACTCCAATGCAAACAGCAGATCTGACCTCCCCTCCTATGAGACTTTTACCTATGTAAAAAAGAGACTCAGATTTTGCTTGGTTATTCCTAGACTTCGTGTTGCTTGATGGGCAGCTTTAACGCTGCTCTCTGGCACCTTCTGTCAGAGGATGGCAGAGTACTGTGCTTACCCTTCCCTTCCAAATGGGAAGTTCAAACAGACCTGATTTAACACTGAAGCCACAGTTGTACTGTGAGCATGACATTGCACCAGGCAGCCTCCAGAGGTATATTCCAATCTAAATTAATTAAACCATGGTCCTGTGGTTCTAGCCCCTTGGGAGGAACAGGAGTAACCATGCCTTATATTCAGATGTAAAATAAGCACAGAGATAGATAAAATGCCTTTTCCCACAGCTCAAGCTGGATCAAAGGCATCTTTGCTTTGTTCTTGGTTTCCAGTCCCAAAGACTCCTTCCTTCTAAATGCAACAATTACCTTTACAAAGTTGATGTTTACAAATCCTCCACTAAAAGTTAAGTTCAGCTCAGACTGCACCATCCCACAGCTTCCAGATATCTTTGTCGCATTTGGGTTAACAGTCACATATTCCATCTGCTCCTGCAGAGAAAAGAGACATTGCAGGACTGCTGATGAATGAAAGCAAACATGCAGAGATTTAATAACTTCAAAACATGCAGAGATTTGCCCTTTTTATGCCCCCAGACAGGCTCTGCATGGCTGAATGAACAGGCTAGTGGTGGTGGCAGCCGAACCTCTACCTGCCAGGGTTGTTCCCCACTTATAAACCAGCACTGGTGGTTGTCTGACACATCACTGAGCTGTTCCAGTGCATTAAGCTGGCAGAAAATATCTGGTTTCTGTTCATTCAGTGAACTGATATGATTCAGGCAGAGTCAGGTGAGTATGAGTGGTAATTCACAAAGAGGGAGTACCTTATGTTATTATCAACATCTCACTATGGTCTGGTGAGGCTGGGAATCCTGCTCCCTTCCTGGCTTCTGCCAGGACAAGGGATGAAAATTACCTTTACCAACATCAGTCACTTTTCCTATTTTAGAAATATTCAGACATCAAACATGAGTATTTGTATTTGTAACAGGGATGGCATAAGAACTCCAGGGCCTGAGGATGTGGCTCCGTATGGTGTATTAATGGAGGCAACAAAACCTTAATCCTGAGGGACACAATGGCCATTTCAGGTTGTATGGCATCTTTTGCTGAAACATTCTCAGTGGATCACTTCTAGGAGAGAGGAGCAGCTCTTCAGGACCTGGCAGCTCCCATGATCCTAAAATGTCCATACATCAGCTTCAGGACAGCCTACCTCTAAATCCCAGTCTGTGAACTGGCAATTTCTGCTTTCCTTGCAACTCACAAAGTCAAGCTCTTACCTGAAGTCAGTTCTGATTTTAACTAACCTCCCACTGTGGGAAGCACAAATAACCCTGCAGGCTGATCCCCTGCCCCAGCATTGCTCCCACAAATATCACTGAAGTAAGAAAGCACCTTTACATCCCCTTGGCATCATCATCACACAGGCCAGCAGGGGTACAGCAGCAGAGATGCTGTGGCACACAAGGGGCCTTAGACTGGCAGCAAACCACTTATTTTGATCATAGAAGCTAATTCTGAAAATGGCTTGGAAAGAGGAAGAATAAACTCCAGCTAATGAATGAAGTCACTACAAAGCTCAGCTTCCACCTCACCTGTTGTGTATTTCGGGCCATCAGCTGCAGACCCATGACGGCTTTGACGCAGGTCCTGTTGCCATCAGAAACGGTGTAGGTGCCTGTGGGGATGGCAGAGGGCTGTGGGGTGGGAGGGGGTCTCGCTGTGCTGGCAGGGGATGTGGGGGCTGTTTGTGTCCCTGCATGGGTGCCTGTTGTGTTGGTCACGGCCGTGGCTGTTGGAGCACCAGTGGCTGCTGTTTGTCTCCGTGACCGCGTGCTGGGCCCGGCCCTCGGCGTGCTGGGGGCTGCCGAGGCGGAGGTGGCAGCTGCCCCCGGGGTACTCGCTGTCTCGTGCTTCAGGGAGGTGTTGGTGGCCACTGCCGCAGTTCCTGTGGTCACACGTGGTCCCTTGCCGTGCCTGGTGGAGGACACAGGGGCAGTGGTGGTGTTCTTGACCACCTCTGTAAGCGAGGGCATCGCCGGGGTGGTGGCCCGGCCGGGGCCGGGGCTGTCTGCAGGGGCTGTGGGTACAGTGCCTGCTCCTGCCTGGGCTGCCGTGTGCTGGCCTGCAGCTGATGTTGCCTGGAGCTGCTCCGTTGTCTGCTCAGCTGTTCTGTGGCCCATGGGTGTTGTTTGAAGAGGGCCTGTGCTGGTAAAATGAACTGCGGTGCTTTGATGGGGTGAAGAATGATAAAGGGAAAGTGGCTGAGCAGAAGTAGCCATTTGGTGGAAGGATGTGGTTTCTGGAGACAGTTCGACCCCCAGGGCCACTTCAGCAAAGCAGGAGGAAAATGCTGCAAAGAAACTAAAGTCAGTAGTCTAGAAACCTTTACATTTCATTTTTATGTTGATAACCACAACATACCTGCACTTTGTTATCAAATGGGTGATACAATTTCACTCTTCATTTGGCTCCAGTCATGATAGGAGAGTGAAGGCAGACACCCTGTAGGACTATCCACAGCTAGGCACCACCCCCCAAGCTTCACACTTCTGAGTATTCCCATTCCAGGGGAGCACACTGGCTCCCAGCTCTCCACACACTGAGGAACCAGACCTTGCACAATCCCCAGGAAGCACAAGAATTCCCTGCAGGCACTAGTTCAGCAGGATTTGCTGGAAGCAAATTGTAAGGAAGATGAAGTGGGTGCAGCAGCCAAAGGGGTTGTTGGTTTCTTACCAACAAAGTGTAGGGAATGGGGATGTGTCTGTGTGTGGGAAGGAAGTGAGGCAGTGCCATGGTCTTACAGTGATTCACAAGTCTGGGAAACCAGTCTGGGAACAGGGAAATTCCAGGTATTAATTTTGTTGTAGCCATGTCAGCTTGAACCCTGGAGTTCTTCCTCCTGGAAGAACCCAAAGAAAGACCTCCCTCTAAGTGATTGGCTTTCAGAAATGAGAAAAAAAAAATCAGGGTGCAGCATCCAGGAGCATTTTAGACCACATCAGGAAATAGTTTCAGCACCAAAATTATGATTCCACCTAATAACATTTACAAAAATGTGTCCCTTGCAGAAGTGAAAAAAAAATATCTGGCTCCTAAATGTAAATACAGAAGTGAACAAAAAGTGGGAAAGTACATTGTAGAATATTTGAATGTCCCAACTCTCCTGCTTAAGTCTTTGTGAGTGTGCAACAAGACTCTGGAAAGACAAAGTCGAGTTAAAGAAATAAATCACTGATGTATGTGAATTCTTTGATGTTCATGAAGGTACAGGTAGTTAAATGCTTTACTGCCTAAATTAGTGGGAGGACAGAGATAAATTCTCCAGTTTGGAGGCAGAAGGGATCCAGAAGTCCAAGATAGCTCATATTCCCAGCAGTACAGCTCCACATGTCTGAGTTCACTGTCCACTGGTTCCTTCAAAGAAATTTCTCATGAATCAGTGTCCAAGTTCATGGCAGGAAGGCTGCTGAGATTAGAATTTCAGGATAGATTAAGGCCAGAGGCACATTAAGGATGAAAATGGCTGAAATCTCACAAGTTCTTCCATTTATTCATTTATTTATTGCCACTCATCATGAACAGAGATCTTCAATAATAGCTGAATTCACAAAATCTAGCAATTTTCAGATACATATAAACTAAGTAAGAATAATAAAACTTACTGGGTTTTGAATCAAATTCAAGATAAAAATAAAAGAAACGAGCAGATGCACAGATCTTAACCCTTACCTTACCATTTTTCCCTTAAAAATGGCTATGCTGGAGAAGAGCAGAAATGCAGATGTAAATACACCTTACTCCTAAAATTGCCTGGGTTTCACTCTGAGCTGTACAGAATACACCTGACTGCCAGCTTTAGGTATTACCATCAAAATGCAACTTGAGACAGTTGAAAAACCTCAAAAATATTGTGTTTTTTTCTCAAAATGAACCTAAAAATGCATAATTCATACGATACTTTAGTTAATTTTCTCTCTTTTCCCTAAGCTTTGCCACAGCTGATGCAGAGCTGTTAATCAGATGACTGATCTCCTTCTGTGGGGCCAGGGGAAAGCCAGAGCAGTTACCATGCACCAGTTATGGGTAGCTGCATCCAAGTGTATCAGCATGATAAAAACAAGAAAGAAGAAGTTGCAGTTTTCACTCTTTCTTCCCCTCTAAGACTGTGAAGCAATCCATATTTAAATTTACACGAGCCCTAAATTGTCTGTAGGTCTTAGTTTTCAGTTCACAGATTGGTTTTGATTACTGACCAGGTAACACAGATGTAGAAAGAAGTATTATTGAAGTGACATTAGAATGCCACCCATAGCTTTTAAATAAAACTCTTCAAAAGGTCATTTCAACCCAAGTATTTTTCATTATTCAGCCGGACAGGGTGACCTGAGGGACAAAGCCAGAAATGTCTTTGGAACGGCCCGTGGCTCTTGCTCACTGTGTGACTACCAGACTGTTCCCCCAAGCATTTTGGGGCTTCTGCCAGTGCATGATGGCCACACTGCTAAATCCATTGGCTTGGTCTTCCCAAAAGGCATTTGGCCACATCAGCTCCCGGGGATGGGCAGGGATCTCTCTGCAGCTGCACCCATTGGCACTGGCTGTGTTTGGGTGGCTGCTGGAGGTGGCTTGGTGGCCCTGCTGTGTGAAGGGGCAGGTGGGACCATGGGGTCCCTGATCTGCCCTCCAGCTGAGGCTGGGAAGGCTTCCAGGCTCCTTAGCATGGCCATGTTCCTCTCTGGGAGCCTGGCAGCACTCCGAAAGCAGCTGTGAGTACAAACCCCCCAGCACAGCCTTTTGTGGCTCTGACAGCAGAACAGGCCACAGAAACATAAGGAGTGGCAGCTCTGCATCCCCCAGTAGTTTTTTTCATTTTTTCCCTTTTTTTTTTCTTTTTTTTTTTTTTTCCTCCTATAAAGCCAACTCAAAACTTCATACAAGCAACATTTTGCTTGAGGGATGCAAGTGTCCTGGGGTGCATCTTCTTGGAGCAAGCAGCTGCAGTCCCTTTGTTTCACTTCAGCACCAAAATTGTGTGTAACAGATGCTGAGGGCTGTGTGAGAGCCCTGACAGCCTCCTTGCAGTGGTCCAGAACAAAACTCCCAGAAATGGACCAGTACAGTTCTCAGAAATTCACTGTTCCCAGTCTGGGCCTGGAGATCCCTTTTTTATGCTTGGTGACAAGTTTTGGTCACCAGGAACATCACTGCTCTGCTCCCAGGTGTTATGGTGGGAAGCTGAGTGCTCTGTGCTGTGGCTTGGCTGTGCCATTTCTCATCCTGTGCTGGGGTGTGTGATAGAAACTCCTGCTGAGGGTTTTTTTCCCCTTTTCATCTAACCACACTCATCTGTTCAATTGCCCAGCAGTTTTGTTCTGCACTAATTATGTTTCATTCCCTGTCTGCATAGAAAGACTTGACTTTGTGACATTAATAAAACATCACAACAAATTATTAAAGGAAAGATCAAAATCAGGTAAAGAACAGAGGAAACAAGTGCTTTCTGTTAAAAAGTGATTGCTGACCACTGAATTATTAGTGTTGCTACCCACTCTGATCTTGCTCTCCCTTTCATCTCTATGTTTTGGGGCTATTTCAGCAGACTTTGGCTATGAAGCAGGCATGGGAAAGCAGAGAGATACAACAGGAACTGCTTGTGGTTAAGTCCCTGGACACTTTCCCTGCTCATGGACTGGGAGGGGGACAGGGTTGTTCTTTGTGTGATCCCCATGTGCTGATGGCAAAACCCACCCAACAGCAACCTCAAACCCTTGGCCATTCCACAGATTGTATCACATTTTGTCCTCTTCACCAGGCAAATTTAGTGCTCCTGCAGGTGTTGAGCAGTGACTGAGAGATGTCCTTCATGTGTATGGCTCCCCAGATTTTCACAGAGCAGCATTAAGGATCAGATGGTGACTCTGAGGGGGTTTGTCACTGAGAGAAGCCCCAGCCTTCTCCAAGCCTCATTCCTGCTTTTCTAATCCTGCTCTGCATCTCTCAATGCAGATAAATTAATGACCTGAGCACTGCTTCCTTAGTTTTTTCTTTCCTGCTTGTCTCACTCAGGATTTTCAGTTAGATGTGCAGATCTGGAAATTATTTTTAATTATGAAAAGCAAAGCCAGAAAAGTCTGCTTCTAACAATGCTTTGAGCTGACTCCTTCACACAGAGTTTATGCCACCACAAGAGTTCAAGGGAAAAGACAGAAGAAAACATCAAAGACTAAGTGTATAGCACCACATAGTTTGATACACTAAGTGTATCAAACCAAGGGTATACCAGCTGCAAAGAACAGCAGGTATGGTTATTTCTTGGCAGTGGGACTTTACTGAAAGCCCCCTTAGTGTTAGCAACAAAACCGTCCAAAGTTTTGAGTCTGTTGGGTGCTGTCCTGACTGCAAGGAAACCGAAGCGACATAATGTCCCGTTTTTCAGGTAGAAATGATGCTGTTACTCACCACAGGCGAGGGTCAGCGAGATGAGCTGCCGAGCGCTCCTCCCCATGGCCAGCGGGCTGCGGGCTCTCCTGAGGGCGCTGCTTCTCCCCGGGAGCCGCTGCCGAGCGAGCCGAGCTTCCCTGAGACTGAAAAGTTTCACTTGGTGCAGGGAGTGCTCAGTCACATGGCTGGGAAGGAGGTGGAGAGAGAGGGGGAGACCGGTGCCTCTTGCCTGTAAACTCACGCAGAAGGAAATAAATGATGGTTAGGAAAGAAAGTGAAAAGAGAAATGACTGCTGGGCTGACTGGGAGGAGACCTGGGGCTCTGCAAGTCCAGGGAAAGCTTCGTGCGTCTCCCTCATGTCTGAGAGCCTGGTGCACAGTGCCCCAGCACAGGTCACAGCCTGTAAATTGGTGCCTCCCCTGTTCTGTAGAAAATACTCTATTTAAGGCCAAACTCCATCTTGTTTGTTAAGGCACAGAAGGGAGAGGTGTGACCATCTCCACAGAGCACCTACTGCCCAGTAAGACAGGGCTGAGCAGAGCCCCAGATGGGCTCTGGCCCCATGGGGACCATCCTTTGCTGCTCCCAGGCCTGCTCCAGCCAAGGTGGATGGGCAGGGGGTCGCTGTTAGTGCTGCATCCAAACACCCCTGCCACTCAGAGGCTCCTCTGGCACTCAGAGGACTCCTCTGGCACTCAGAGGCTCCTCTGGCACTCAGAGGGCTCCTGCACAGCTCCCCAGGCCGGGGCAGGAGCTGTGTGGGCACAGGGGATGAGCAGCAGGAGAGCATCACTCACTCCTGCCCTGGGCATCTGCCAGGGGCCTGCTTGGGGCAGGGAACAAAGCAGCCCCCATGCTGGCATCTGGTGTGCTCCTAATTCTTCTTTTCCTCATACCAATATCAGCTGCAGGAACATGGCGACGCCAAGGACTTGAAGAGTCAGGTGGGGTGAAGTTTGCCCCCAGAAATCTGGATACGGCATGAAATCAGCTCCAGTTTATATTGTTCTATTTGTTTCTACATTCTAATTTTTACCTGCTTGCCTTTCTGCATGATCCACAACTTGTATTTGGGTCAATTAGCATTCCCTAATGAACCCTGGTAGCCAAAGGCATGCAGATATCTCAGGAGTAACTATTATAAAGTCATCTAAGACTTCCACTGAGCTGTCTGTGAACCCTTGCACTCTCCTAAGAGTCCCAGTGATTCAAGACATGACTAAGGGAGATGGGTAAAGGAAAAAAAACACTATTCTGCCTTTTGACAGGTGTGTTGGACAAATTCAACTTATATTGGACAAATGTGTCAATTTTTTCAGCTCTGATGATGTGCTTTTGCTGATAATTCATTTATTTCAGATAGAAAAAAAAAAAATCTCATTTTTCTTGTTGCTTCATATAAAGACATCAACCACAGGGTTTTGTACTAGTTATTAATTTTATAAATTTCAAACAAAGTGTGGTTCTACACAGGTCAGAATGGCCTAATTACAGGAAGTTCATCTGCACACTTTTTTCTTGTAATAAATTCATACATTCTGTATTGACTGGAAAAAAGGACAGGTAATTCTGTGCTCTTTCCCCGTCTGATTATCTCTCATCAGTCACAATATACAAATACATCATTATCAACACCATGGAAATCATGTAAGAAAACAAACTGTACCAATTCTCAGCTGGGGAGAGGAAATCTTAGCAGCTATTTCAGTCCAGCTGCAAGAAGAAATACACATTTTGGATATTTTTTCTTGTTATTCTTATATATTTCTAATCACATATATATATATTTGAAGTCTTTGAGTATTTTTGGAGAGGAAGCTCATGGCCTTTCTCATACCCAATCGAAAATTCTAAGAAAATCATAGACAATAAAATGGCTTCTCATCACACACACGACCAGAACATGACACACACAGAGCTTTGCTGTCACTGGCGAGGAAAGCCAGAGCTCAGATGTGGTTTGGCTGCAGCTGTTTGTGTTCAAGACAACCAGCACTGGTCTGGTTCTCCACCTGGTGGTGTTCCAGGTGAGAGGAGAGGATCAGGCTGATTCTATTTTAGCCTGGTTTACTAAAAGCAAGACTTGTGTGTCGTGCAGCTGCCCGTCTCTGTTCGTCACTGGTGCCAGGGAAGGACTCTGCAGCCCACCCACACCTGAGTGAGCACTTCTGAGGGCAGTTTTGAGCATGTGAAGTTTCTGAAGTTTCACAGAAGAGCAGCAGGGCAGAGAGAGGAGAGCCCAGGCAAACCCTCAGCCTGGAGGGCAGGTGTGACCAGCCCAGGCCCAGGAGCACAGCCAGGCTCAGGGCCAGCAGCAAGGGCTGCTGCAGCACGGATTTACCTGGGATCTGGTGTCTCCTACAGCCAAATTTTAGTCACAACCATTACTTTTAATTAACTTCTAAATGGTCACTATAGCATCTCCAAACAACACTGAAATGAAATCCTTATTTGAAAGCTATGATTTTTAGGTCCATCTACCTGAATAGGATGGTGTCAAAGACCTACAGACAGAATAAGTATATCCTAACATAACACATTAGTCTTGCTGGACTTTACCAAATCATCTTCTAGACTGTACATGGAGAGTCATTCCCTTAATTATCACTTTGCTTGACAGAAATACACTAATTAAAAGACTGTCCTGCATACTATTTTAAAAACTCAAAAAGTCATCAAACTCCATTTTGTCTCATCAGCAAAGGCAGAAGGTTGCTCCTTTGTCTCTCCATCCATCAGCAATGTCACAAATCTTCAATTTGGCAGTTTCATACACTCAGGGTAACCCTTCCCTATCTCTGTCTCCCACACACAAAATCTTACAATTCTCACTAATGTGCAATCAAAGCTCCCTAGCCCTTCCCTCTCCTGTGCTTAGGGCAGGGGTAGACAGCAGCACTGTTCCTGTGCAAAAATTACTGAAAGTAATAGAGAAACCAGAAGGAACTCATTTTAGAGGGAGGATAAAGTAATTGCACTATAAGAAAATGTCGCTGCATATTCCCTTAGGGGACTGAAAGGAATCAATTCTTCCTGCAAGATGCTGATAACCACAGTAGACCAAGAGGATTCATGTTCCTGAGAGCCTACATGTCAATTTTGAGGTAAATGGCCAACACAAACAGGCAAGCTCCTACCTCTATAGAACAAAAAAAAAAAAAAAAAAAAATTAAAAAAAAAAATTCCAGAAAGATCCTTTAGTCATGAACAGAAAATGTAAAAAATCACAGAGTTTAGATATGGAGGGTTAGAAGAGCCATGGGATTCAATCACCACTGTGCAACTCATAATCAAGCAATAAATCTTCACAGGCAAAAAAAAAAAAAAAATCTGACTGAGCCTTTACCTGCTCCAAGGCTTTTTCTCAAGCAGGACTATCTGCCTGCTCCACAGCTATCCTGACTCCCACACTAAGGTACTTGCAACACCAGCCTCCACTGAGACACTAAGGAAAACATTCGAGTCCCTGCGAAGGTGAGAGCAGAAATGATACACACACCTACTGCTTTGCTCAGAGGCTGTTAGTAAAGAATGGGTTTTGGTTTGCTTCATCTCCATTTCTAGTGCTTTTAGTGCCCTTTGTTATTTACATAAAGCACCACTAGTCTGAGGGTTAAACAAAACATCCCTAAGAGTGAAAGCCACTCTTGAGCTTCTTCTGGGCTCATTTTTACCAGACTGATCTTTGCCTGTTTGCAGCTCTTAGTCAATATTTATCTTTACTAGCAGCTAGTTTAAATAGCTAGTTTAGCTATTTATCTTCACTAGCAGTATTTATCAGTACTAGCAGCTTTTGTGGGACATAAGACCCAATTACCATCAAAATGCCTTCATGCCTTAACAGCTGCTCTAAATGAGCTAATGGCTTGTATAGGAATCATAACATCTGTAATCACTTTATATGATACATTACATCCTTATGTGGCAGAGATTTGGTACAGTCCTTTCATCAAACATCCTGGAAAGAAGTATTTAACAACAACACTTTATCCACTCATTGGAGCATCTAATGCTCACTGCCTATTTGCAATGCTTAAGTATATTCCAAATGGGGGGTGAAATGTATCTACTCATAGCCCAGCACACAAGGAAAGCATGCAGTCTACTCAAACATGTGACAGTAAATGGCATTCAACTGAATTCTCGGCACCAAATGCAAAGGGTTGTGATCCAGCAACCAGAGACTGTAGAGGGGGCAGAGGAATGACTTAGACTGTAAAAAGAGTTCAGAGTGTTCTTTGTCACAGTAGCTGTTACATGTCTTTACTTCCCTGCTTAGCCTGCACCTCCCAGGCAGGAGCTGCCACCGGCACCGTGCCAGGTGTGGATGCTGTGTCAGCAGCCACCGCAGCGGGGTCACGTCACCGCGGCACGGAGCCTCTGATGGTCCCAGCCAGAAGTCTCCTTTCCACAGCCACCCTCAAGTGGGGTGTTTTTGGTGTTGACTGACAGCAAAAAGGGCACATTTGTGATGATGCATCAGCTGGAATTAAGGAGGACAGGGAAGGCACAGCCAGAGGCAAGCAAATGGAAAAACCTCCAGGTGACCCCAGGGTGGAGCAAGGACTGGTAACCACCATGTGCCCCTCTGCAGTGATGTGGTGCTCAAGCAAAGTTGCCAAAAGGTGCGTGCATAGAGACTCTTCAGCTCTGCTGTCGACCTAATTTAGGCCACATCTTCTGAAACAGTTTGATAATCAATGCGAGAAGCATTTTTCTCCTCTAATACTGAAGGTAGGTTTGATGTTTTCTGGATGTTTAATGCTCCTTTCAAGTTTGTTTTTCCCAGCTTGCCAGGTGGACAGCACAGTTCTCATCTGTTCATGTTGATAAAATTTTAGTGAATTGTGAACCTCAGAGCTTGTGAGAAAGGCAACTTTGATCCAGTGTCCACCCAAGATCAAGACAGGTGGACAGGGTCCTGAGGAAGGCTGGTCCTGCTGTTCAGCTGCCAGCCCTCTGTTCTGCTGGGAAGCTTTTGGCCACCTCACTTTCCTTCGTGTCTGACTCTACTGAG
This sequence comes from Onychostruthus taczanowskii, assembly GCF_017590055.1. Lineage (NCBI taxonomy): Eukaryota > Metazoa > Chordata > Aves > Passeriformes > Passeridae > Onychostruthus > Onychostruthus taczanowskii. The sequence continues at coordinate 7,965,165 of NW_024499684.1, forward strand.
GCTGTGCTGCAGGAATCGTTGTACGTGTCTGAAAAGGAGGACATGGGCATTGTCACTGCAATATGTCTATAGGATCTTTCATCTACAGTCTCAAGGTTCTTTGTTAAAAGCCTGGAATAAAATAAAACATAAAATCACAATTCTACTGCTCTCCTAATTCCTTCACAAAAGTCAAGGGTGTAACTGGTGAAATGGTGTGTAACTGTAATGTGTGCCTGGCTTTATTTTTATTTTGAATCACAGGACATGCCAGTGAAAGGAGAGCCATTGTTGGGTTGGTGAGGTGAAGGAGCAGCAATTACCAAACTCCCTTTACACCACAGCAAAGAATCCTGAGGTTGAAAAAGGATTTCCTTCATTTAAACAAACTGACCAAAAAAATCAAAAGAGATCAGTAACTCAGAATAAAGTGCTGCTAGCTCTCTATCACAGATCCCCAGGGAATGGCTGTGCCAGATTTTGCTTTCTTCTGCTACCAGAAGAAAAGCAGGACACATTTGGTAAATTATATTTAAGGATGGACAAATATTAGTCTGAATTGTAAACCTTTGATCTTCAGAGTTGCTCAGATTCAGCTTTTCCAGTGCAACCTGTTTGGGTGTTAGGTCAGAACCAAAGCTGTGACTGGATGACTTTTAGTGCTGATTTGGCTGAAATCTTGCCAGAGCAGCCCTTCCTGCAGCTTTTGGAGCCAGCTGTGAAATATGATGAAGGCAGTAATGGTTCATGAAATTTTAATGTTTTCAAATCTATGCCAGAAGCACAGCCCTGATGCTGGTCTCCATCCAAAGTCTGTCCATGCCAGGATCAAAGCTGTCCTGCAGACACACCCTGTGTATGAGACACTTGGGCTCACTGTAAAGCAGCCAGCCTGAGTTCTGGTAGCCATAGAAGTTGGATGGGAGATTCAAGTTCTGCTCAGATAGGGGAAAACAATTAAGCCAGGCCAAGGAACGCTGCTGTGCCTGAGTAACTCTGACACCCAGGCACCAAATTTCAGGTTAGCTCAGCCATGTCACCAGAGACTGCAGCACAGACATGCACTCAGATGAGTACTTCAACACAGAAGTGCACTTTTTATCACATTTATTTTTGCTATCACATTCTTTTTCAGTATGAAGAAGAAAACAAACAAACCAGTAACACATTTTCTCTATTACCTGCATTGCTGCTCTTAATTATGCTGTTACTGTCCCCCTCTGCTGGCTGCAATATGCTGGAGGGAACCCAGTCGCTTTTCTCAGAGACCAGTTTCTTCACTAACCTGAAACTCAGAGAACAGTCAGTGAATTTTCCTACATTTCTCTTCCCTGGGTTGTGTTTCTTAGAGGTGCATGTTGGGCTATTATTTCCTGAACTAGGGAAGAAGGCAGAGGGCCCAGGGCAGTCCTAGAGGTATCCATACAGAATCACTGTGTTGGAAGCGACCTTCAAGATCACTGAGTCCAACCCAGCCCTAACACCTCAGCTAAACCCTGGCACCCAGTACCACATCCAGTCTTTTTTAAAACACATCCAGGGATGGTGGCTCCCCACCTCCCTGGGCAGACCATTCCAGTACTTTATCACTTTTTCCATCAAAAACTGTTCCCTACTATCCAACCTATATTTCCATCTTTTCCAGGAGGTTCTGGCTGTCCCAGCTGTCCAGTTCTCTCTCTCTGCCATACTCACCATTGGCCATTCTCTCCTTCCTGCACAAACTGCACTAAATCTCCATCCTCAAGAGTAAGAGAATCTGGGAAACAGCTGTCAAAGCTGCCTTCGACCCGGAAGAGATTGCTCCCCTAAAATGAAAGAAACAAGGCACCAGAAACAATCACTATGGATGAAAGAACCCTGTGCAAGAGGTTTTAGTTAAATACTGAATTAGGTATTTCAGGCTGGCAGATATTTCTTCTGTAGGCAATTGTGTTTTATCATGCCCAGGTTAAATATTACTCAAAATTTGGATAGATCTGTTCTCTGCATTTAGACTTTAGGCTTAACCCACCAGCCATTATTCTGATATAAAAATTGTGTTTGTGACACCAGGCGAAGTTATCTGGAAAAGTGTGAAATTACTTTTTTAAAGACTCAGAGTTTTCCTTCACTTTTGTAGCAGGCAAAGTGACAGCTTACAAGTATGGGTGACATGTTACGATCCTCATCCTGATCAACAAAATCTTGTAATAATCTTCCAACACCCCAGATGAAATTTCCATTTACTGTATTCCCACACATCCATGGATTTAAGCTAGTATGAACCCAAACTTTACAGGTTACATTGTGATCCTTAAAGAGAAGGAAGTTGTGCTGGGAAAGGGCAGTGTAATTTTAAAAAGCAATTACATTGTTAGGGTTGGTCTCTTCCTCCAAATCAGAAGAGTTGGAGAGTTCATCCATGCTGGAAGGGATGGCTTCAAAATCTTCAAATGTGTCTAGAGAAGGCATTTGTCTGCTGGGCCAACCTTTTCAAAAGACATAAACCAGAAAGAGTTAGCTATCAGACATTAGACTCTTTGATAATCAGTCTGTAAAATAAATGTCACAGGTTCACTTCCCATTCTTCCACTTACCAAATTGCTGGTACTTTTTTATAGCTTATTTCATGGTTTTGCCATAAAAATTATGTCACAGCGATTATTCTGTCTCTAAAAGCCTGCACCACTCACTGTCCCTGGTGTGAGAGCAGTGTGTGTGGCTGCAGCATTCACACCCATGGATATTTCCAGTGCTCAGCACTGCTCAATCCCTTCAGCTCAGGAGGTACAAAAAAACAAGGACCAGGAATCTTCCAACAAATGGTAACTTGTGCTGACATGACTTTCAGAAGGCCATGATGATTCAGTTTCCAGCTTACCTCCACATGTTTAAGTACAAAGCCATGGAATTTTTGTTGACTTCTTATCTCCATCTCACCCCAAGGTGATATTGCTACCTGAGGAATTTACAAGACTATATGCTGGAGCAGGCTGCAAGTGCAGGGACGGCACAGAGGAAACAGCAAGGCACAAAGACAGCCAGGGGGGTGAGGAGAGATCTCAGTCATATTTGTGCTGTTACCTGTCTCACTGCATGATTTTCACCAGAACCACCCCAACCCAGTGGAATGGACTCAGCGAGAGATTTCCAGCTCAAGCTCAACAGCCAGTCTCGCTTCACCTAGAAAGGAAGGTCCATAGGACGTATCCTTAGGGAAACTGAGGCAGAGCCTTATGAGACCTCTCTGCCTGAGGCTGCCATGGTGCAAAAGTAGCTCAGGCTCTTTTGTGCAGATGGCAATCATCGTCTGCACTTTCCTGCACTTGATGCTTGTCCCTTTTCTGGTGGAATGGGAATTACTACAGTCCAGCTCAGAGGAAACAGACCTTGCATCTACCAAATGATTCTGCAGCCCTGACAGATACAAGCTGAATGCAGTCAGTCAATTTACCATGTGCCTTCCTAATTAGTGTACCTGCTGGGCATTAGCTGATTCACAGGGACTTGGGTTGAACAGATGCTGAACCAAGTTCTTTACATCCTGTGGGCCACTGCTCTCAACAAAGTGAAGCTCTGACCACAAGGCATGGAGACAGATGCTCAAACACTGGGGTTATGCACATCCCAGCACACTCAACCTACACCAAACCATGGCCTGAGGCAATACAAAACGCAAGCCAGGCAGTTCAGGCAGTAAACAGAAAAGTGACCTGATCTGGGAGAAACAGGTTTATTAATTGGTTTATTTAATCCCTCCCCATTCACATCCTCCCTGCTATAAGCACTGGTTGGTGCAACACATGGTCATGCAGCTCTGCAGCCCCTTCTGCCACCCAGGGACTGTCTGCTCCAACAACTGCAACCCAGTTTCAAGGGACACAGGGACCTTCTTCCAGCACAGCTGCATCCCCAGCTATGCCCCCACAGATATGGTCTGGTCATCTGTGCTTTTAAAGGTGTAAACCAGCCTCTGAAGTGACACTGTCCTGTACCAGTTTATTCACACCAGCAATACTAGCAAGGGTCTAAACATACAAGAATATCCTGATTCTAATTCACTTCAAACTGCTGCTGCAATTTTAGTTCAAATTCACAGACTGGACTACAAACACCAAGAGAAAAATATATCTCTCTACCCCATCAGACAAAACTTCCACAGTCTTTTGTCACTGTCATTTAGAAACCTCACCAGCAAGAATTCCTTACAAATACATGCATTAGTCTCCCTCTTCCATACAAATCACTATTCTAATTTCAGAGACTAAGAAACAATTTGTTTCTCATGCTTAATTCTTATAAAATAAGATATCAAATTCTGAGCTCTCTTGCTTTCAATTAAAATAATTATTTTCAGCCTGACCTCAGAAAACCAGAATCTGGGGCATTGTTTCTAAGCTTGTGATCCAAGCTTGTTCTTTCATTGTTTTGATGGGAAATAATATTCACCAAAAGAGAAAACTCTCCTTTTAATAAAGAGAGTAAATATCATCATAAATTTAGTTTGCACTCTCAAATTGAGTTTACAAATACTTTAATTTTGTTTACCTGTCTGTGAAGCAGATCTAGGTACGGATCTCGTGGTGGAACCGGCATTACATTTAGTCTGGGCCAAAATGGTGTTCTCAAAAGCATCTGTGACAGGAAGTACAATTTGTGTCTTCAAGGTGAAATAGTGACCAGACAACCAGTACAAAGTGAATTCCTGCATCACCTCTGCAACTGACAGTCTCTTTAACAAACAGGTGGACTGGGGTCCAACAGTTATAAAAGAGGAGACACATGACCAGCACAAATGAGTGAAAGGACAGCAGCATTCCACAGAAAAACTGTAAGTCTGAGAAGGACAGAGAACAGTGAAATGAATCAAACAGAAGTATTGATGTTAATTAAGGAAGACAATTCCTGAGTGAACAGTGCAATGTTCTATTTCATTACAGCTTCTTTACCCATTTTTAAACATATTTTCCTTGCAGCTTTTCAAATGATTTTGTAGGTGATAATTCATGGTTTTGATCCTAACCCATACAGCAGCAAAAGGGGACCAGGGAGACCAGAAATTAATGATTTCACCCTTGATGAATGCAACAGGATTTTGGGGGCGGGGGAGTCCCTTGTGTTATTACCTCAGTCAGAGCCCTGGCAATAGCAGCAATATCTTCTGGTAAAGGAGTGATAATGTTCATTGTTTCCTACTTAAAGATACTGTGCAGCAGTACCTTGTTTGTAACCTGTGAGGAGCAAGTCAGTTCTATGCTGCAGATAGCTCTTGCACCTTGAAATCCCCTCTGCCCCTGCAGCCACAGGGGATGCTGAGATCAGGCCATCTGTCAGTGAGGGAAGCAAGGAATAAACCCCACACTTTGAGTGGTGCTGGGTGCCAGGATGGTTCAAAACATACTGTCAGGGGTCACTGGCAAAAGGAAATATTTTGCAAACAGCAAAACTACTTCTGCTGTCTCTAAATTGTTTCTTCCAACCTCTCTGTTCCTCTTCTGCTGGGAGTGCCATGGGGGATAGCTCTGATATTTGACCAGTTCCATCACTGACCTGTTCACTGGCTCTTCCTACCAAGTTTTTGTGCAGAACAACACAATGCTATGAAAGGAGTCCTCAGAACACATCTCTCTTCTGCCTGTCCTGCAGCAGAGGTACCTGGCTCCTTATGTCCCCCTAAGGCAAATGGTCTGGGGAAGGGGAAGGCTAACAATAGAAGCTGGTGATCTTCCAGTGGCTGAGGAACAGCATCCCAATTTAACTATTTGGTACTGTTTATTAAATATCAATTTATTAATCTGCTGCAACAAATTGGTGGAAATTCTGCTTGTCTGAAATGAAACACTGCACCTGAAATGGCTATTAATACACAGTCTAGCCTCCCCTGTAGTCTTTATGCACGTAGCTCCTGCTCCTCTCATTAAGAGTAGACACCAACAAGGGAAGAGGGATGGAAGTGGCCAGACTGCAGGTGGAGGTGAAAAGGAGCCCCTTGGCTCCCTGCTGCTGCTCCCTATGGAAGGAGGCACAGCCAGGCAGAAAATCCAGATCCAGGTGACAGTCTAGAGCTTTATTTCCCAAACAGGCAGAGAACTGGGAATTTAATTCAGGCCCGTGCCTAGGTGAATATGAGTGCAGGGGACAGGCAAGGGGGTAACAAGCTGCCTTTAACCCAGTTATGCAGATAAACTGACCCCAAGCCCCTAATGGACTCCAGTGTCACCCACCAGCTGTGATGAGATGTGAGTTCAGTGAATAATATCAAATGAGGTTTTCATGCAGGATGGAAATACTCCTACCTTCAAACCCCAGGGGAGTTGGGTCACTCTTTATTTCATGTCTCTTGACTTTAACTGCAGGAACAAGGGGACCTGTGTGGAGTTTATAGAGTCACAAGGCTGTAAATAGTGTTAAAGAAGAAACTTGCTTTCCTACCACCTAAAAACACTAACTACCTAACACTTTTAATTTCACCCAGAAGAATGACCAACCCCTGGGTTCTAGGTGGTGAAGATACACACTTCTGTGAAGTGGATAGGGAGCAGACCCCTTTTGTCAAAAGACATGGAGACATCACAACAAAAGAATCTGCTTCCCTTCGAGTCTCACAGATGTTGCCTCTCTCTCTTGCCCAGGAGATGGCACTAAGGCAGCAGACCCACAGTCCCAGCCTTCAGCCGTGAGCCTGGCAGGACACAGCTCACAAAGCCAACAATTCTGACCCACAGAAGTGGGGGACACCAGCCACAGGTCTGTGTGCAGCCCCTCTCCTGTGCCCGACTGCAGATGTGGGGGGAGCTGAACTGTCAGGAGGGAGGGTCAGACACAGCAGCAGCTGCAGCCTCAGAAGTGATGACCACAACACGCTGGCTAGGTCTGCATCTGGGCTGATGCTGAGACAAGACTCAGGCTTCACTTATTTTGTCATCTGAAATATTTTCTTAGAGCAGATGCTGTAACAAAAAAACTTAATTGAAAAGCACTGATTCTGTTTTTGAGCTTTGAAAATCATTGCAGAAGTAGCTTTCTCAGTATCCCAAGAGATTGCCAACAGTCTTTTGGCAGACAGGATTCTAGGATAGGACTTTTTTGATATGAAACTGTAACAATTTTTAACTTTCATTGCAATTCACACATGCTCTCTTTGATACACCACACTAAAGAGCAACCCTTGGTTGCCCATTTTCTTTGTAGATATGTGCTTCTTTATGTTCCCCAGCTTTGAAAAGAATTATTAGGAAATAACTCAGTCTTCCCACAATTTAGCAACTGATCATGTATTTCTGAGTTGTTGCTGAGGGCAAAAAGCTGTAATAACTTCTTCTCATGTGCTATGCCCATCACTTCCATGTGAGGAGGTTCTAGTGCTGTGGTCTAAAGGTGCTGTCAAAGAAACATTTTTAGGTAGTGAGACTATCACATCCTTCCTTGGCCCATCAACCCCACTGTGCCCTCATTCCCTGACAGCCTCATTGCAGCCAGGAATGAGGCTCATATCCTTCACAGCTGTTGAGAAGGCAACAGACACTGAGCAACCTTCTTCCTGGCAAGTATAGAGCAAAGATTTTTGTAAAAAATTGATTCTGCCCTTTTGGCTTCTATTTTGATTTGTGAATTGCCCTGAAAATCTTAACCTTGCAAATCAGTTCCTCCAGTCCACTCCAGGAACTGCCAAAAGGTAGTATATTCAGAATTCCATGTAAAACCATATGTTCTGTTGTCAAAATTATCCCTGATATGTAGGCTTATGTGCCCACAATGCTACTGGAAACCCTACATCAGCCAAAATTTAATCCAATTTTCATGGACACCAGCAACATTTTTTGAAGCCTACAATGGAGAAACTGGGAAGAGTCACTCTGTGTGCTGACAGCACACCTTAATACACATTCAAAATATCCTGGCCTGCCTCCCTGCAGTTGCTACACTGGTGCTGACTCTTCTACTGGAAGAAGACTCTTCTACTGCCTTTGCAAAAACCGAGGCTGAGGCGCTCACTCTGTGAGCAGCATTTGGCAGTGAATGTGCCAGGCAGCAGGCAGGGAGAGGGGGAGCTGAGCAAGCAGCAGGACAGTACCTTTGGTGGCAGCAGAAGCATTAACTGTGGTGCTGATGGAGGAGGCTAGGGAAAAGCGACGGGTAACTTCTCTGTCCTTAGACTCTGGATCTGGGAGAACAGACAGATGCAATGCAGGGCAGGGTTAGAGGTTAATAAGCACTGGGGGTAAAAGATGTTCAAAGCAAAGCAGCAGCTGGAAAAGGGTAAAGAAAAGAAAGGTTGCTCCTCTAAAACAGAGAAAAAATACCCTCAACAAGGTGAAAAGCACAGAATGTGTTAGTATGAACATATTTTCAAAGCATTTCCAATTGCACCAATTTTAATACTTCAGAAAAGAGCCATGCCAATTATTAGTTTAGCAACCAACTAAAAACCAACTGTAGTGTCCAAGTACAGCTACAAAACACAGAGAAATGAGCATGATGGCTGGAATGGGGCGTGCATCTACAGATGAGGTTTGGATCATTTTAGACACTGAACTGCTTGTTCTGTGATGACTGACTTGAAATACACTGAAAAACAAGCATAAATGATGGTTTGGAGTTCACATTTGTCATTTCTAAAATTTAACTGTGCGAATGCCTGAAAATAATCTCTGAGTTTCTGTCTTTACCAGTGCAAACCAGCTTGGAGAAAGTGAAGGCTACATAGTGGTTTTTTGTTTCCTTATTTAGCATCCTGCCTTTTCTCTAAGTTTGCTCAGGAGTAAAGACAACGACTCCCCACATTTCACTATGAGATGTGCTGAAGTTGTGCCCACCCCAAGGAATATGAACTTGGCTCTACAAACCAGGATGGTAATGCTGACCCAAGGGTGGGGAGATGCAGGGTGCTTTGAGTGTGGACTTGGATACACTTTGGTGCCAGCCCTGGGACGTCTGCCCCAGAGATCTCTGCTCTGATGGAGTGCAGGGTGCTGAAGTTTCTTCTCCAGACATCAGCATTTCTTTAACTAAAACACCAAAGTGATTATATGCAACATTTTTCCTGCCTGTCATATCCAGCCTGGGTAGACAATTCAGTATTTCTCTGAGAATCCATGCTCCACTGGCAGTTGATACCCAATCTTGTTTCCACCCTAGTTAGTTGGGGTATTATATTGTTTAGACCTTCATTTTTATGTGCTCTGGACAGGAGCAAACACAGCAAACCTGAACCAAAGTACACTCAGCTCAACACACCATCCTTCACCATGGCCAAAACAAAACAAAAACCTTTAGACAAAGTGTTGAGGAGCAGGACAAGCTGATTGCAGACACTTCCCTGTTCCCTTCTCCCAGCTTCCAACCTGCCTCAGCAGCCAGCCCGTGCAGTGCTGAGAGGCTTTTCCTGTGGCCACGACCACGGCCAGCCAGCCTGCCTGCCAGCAGTTCCCTCTGGCCAGGAGCAGGTCAGCCCCACAAAGTGAAGCAGGACATTGTGCAAGAGGTGTTCCACAGGAATGTCAAGTAACCAGACCCAGCAAGGCTTTGAACTCAGAGCACCTACAGCTGAGCTCTTCCGAGCTGTGCTTCACTGCCTGGAACACTGAATGCAAGGCAAGACACTTCAAATGACAAGAAAAACTCAGAATAAAAAGTAAAAGAGGCTCCAAACAAAATTGTAAATCTAGACTCACAAAAATTAAGGAATTATTTCTGAAAGTTGTGTTCTGTCATTGATTTTCTTGAGTCACAAGATTTAAAATACACTTATTTTTATATTCAGGCATTGAACTTTGTTTGTACATCTTGGATCTCACTACCACATGAAACCTTAATCTTGTAGCCAGAATCTTACAGCAGTGCTGACTCTTGGTGCCTTTCTTATCTACTTGATCACATTATAATTTAATGCTTCTGTATTTCTGCTTCTATGCTTTCATCTTGGTTCTTCCTCCTTTGATGCTCACCCTCTCCCATCACTGCATACTAACCCTTTGTCTCACAGAGGAAATATTATTTATCAGAACAGGAGAAAAGCCACACAAAAACAATAAAGGGAGTAATTACAGTATATTTTCAGAAAGTGATTGAAATTAGTCATTCAATTTAATTTCTATTCACATTTCTTTCTTTCCTCTAAAGTCTCTTCCCTGTACAGCTTTCACAGGAACTTGCAATGCTCTCTGTTCACGGATATCTACTAAACATTTATGCACAAATACCCAAAACAGAGCATTTTACAGTGTCATATAACATAATTAAGTGGAATAAAACCCCAGATCTCCTGAATTCTGGTTCCCCACTAGGCCACAGCTGAACAATATTTGAAAAAACAAAGACTTCCAACCAATGAATGATTTCACACATGAAAATCTCATGTAGCACAACAGATGTGATACTCTTTTTCTTCAAGCCTGTAAGCTGCTGAAAGAAGTTGAGTTGATCACTTAAAACCAGTTCACACTTTGACCCTTGAGAGAAACTGGAAACAAATGTTATTTGCACTGTGCTCCAGTAAAAGACCCAGCCAGCCAGCCCAGAGGCTGCCTTGCCAGTGCTGCTCTGGGAGCAAGTTTTGGTGACGGTGTCTTTGAGCAGAGGAGCCACTTGTGTGCACCAGAAAGGAGCGTTTGGGTGAGATGCAGCAGCACTTTAGGAAACGGTGATGGATGGCACCATGGGATGGAGAGAACATTGTGGGAGTGCAGGAGACAGATGGCCTGAGACCAAATGCTGCATGGGTGATTTTACCTTTGGGTGGAGCTCTGCGGTTGGAAAGACCTTGCAATGTGAATCGCTTTCTAGCAAGCGCTGTGCGCTCAAGGTTAAGGCTGCTGGAAGCATCAACTAGGAGAGAGAGGGAGAGGGAAGAGAAATAAGGAAGGAAGGGACAGCTGTTCAGCTTATGGCAAAGGAAAGGTTAGCACTGGATGACAACTAAAAAGAAATCAATAAATTTTGATTCAGTTCAAGCCTGAGCAAGAGCTAATCAATCAGAAAGGTGACATGAGGTCAGGGTGAGAAAACCAGCTGAACCAAACAGAGCCCCTGGGTTGAGTTTGGCTCACTGAGTTTTAATGGAGAAAACAACAAAACAAAACCAAAGAATAACAGGTGAAGGGAGGTAGCTCTCATCAAAGGAAAATACAATTTAGCAGCAAGCTAGTGCCTTCTGTTATGGAAACACATCATTGGTTGGAGCACTGAGTTGTAGGGAGAAACAAGAGAAGAAGCCTTGCAGTGTAGGACATGCAATTGTTGGGAGCAGTCCCACTTCTGCAATCCAGCACTGCCACTGAAGAGACTGCCCTCACCAGCCCTGTGGCTGGTACACCTTCAGCCTTACCTGCTGAAACCTTTCTAAAGCCTCTGAAGCTTGCAGAGAGTCATGCAATTGATCTCCTGATTTGCTGGGATGTAAGGATGCCATGCCAGCAAAGCTCACATGCCAGGCTCCTGCATGAATAATCAGCCATGCTGTCTGACAGCTGCCTCTGCAGAGATCAGTCACAGATGGATCGAGGTCCTGAGGCTCTGAGCTTGAAAGATACTCAGTTACTCACATTGCAGGAAACAGGTGGACCTAGATCAAACCCCCATATCCACACATTCCTGCCAAATCCTCCATCTGCTCCTTTCTTGGTGTGGGCAGATAACACCCACAAGGTTTATGGCAAAGGAGCAGGAGAAAAACCATGTGTTGGGTGCCTGCTTCTGAACCTTGGGATTTAACCAATAGATTTTCCTCCTCTGTCACATAAAATCCTTAGAGGGACAAATGAAGACCAAAAGTACAAAGGGAACACAGAGAGACAGTGAATCCACACTGACAGACAAGAAATAGACAAATAAGCTGTGCTTCCCAAGGAAAGTGCATCCCATCACTTCCTGATTTGCAGCCAAGATAGTCCAGGATCCGAGGTGCCTGCATGCATAGGTGAGTGTGACAGGAACAGAGGAACAGAAGAATTATGTCACTGTGGTTGAGCTCCTTCTACCCAGTGCCAGCTCTGGGCCAGGCAGGTGATCTGGTGAGGAGCTGCTCCCGAGCAGCAGCTTCAGCTTTGGCTGCCTTTGGCTTCCAAACAGCCTGTGTTGGCCATTCCCTGCCATGGCTGCTCCCATTGCCAGGCAATCTTTGTACAAATACCGTAGCTTATAAAGAATTTAAAACTGGTATGTCAAATATATTTACTTCCTGATTTCTTAGGGCAAGAAAATCCAGAGCATTTAATTATCAGAGAGTCCCACAGGGAGTACAAGAGTGCAGGTGCAGAGGGGTGGGCTCCTGTGTTCTTCAGCTCTGCAATTGAATCACTTCACTGAGGGACCCCTTTGCATTTCACAAGCACCCACTGCCTTTCTGCACCAGCAAAGCATTGGTCTCTAAAGTCATGTTGTTTCCACCTCAGTCATTCAAACCTTTTCCTTCATATTGCAGGTATACCAAATAACCCTGGAAATTACTTCCAAACATAATAAGAACCAGGTCTTGGATGGGCAGCAGGTTGAACAAGTATGCATACTTTGCCACAAGTATGCATTGCAGAGAGCCTGCAATGCATACTTGTGGCAAAGAAAGCCAACAGCATCTTGGGCTGCATCAGACAGAGCTGTGCCAGCAGCTCCAGGGAGGTGACATTTCCCCTCAGCACAAGAGACACCCTCCTGGGCTCCTCAGGACATGGGCATACTCCAGTGAAAATCCAGTGAGATGCCATGAAGATCATTAAGGGATTGTAGTAGCTGACATGAGGAGAGTGAAAGAGCTGTGATTGCACAGCCTGGAGAACAAAATATTCAAGAGGATGTTAGAAAGAAGATGGAGCCAGATGCTTCTAAGTGGAGCCCAGTGAAAGGATGAGAGAGGCAATGGGCACAGATTGAAATATGGGAAATTCCATTTAAAAATGTGAGAAACCCTTTTTACTGTGGAAGGGGTTAAGCCTAGGACAGTGTCCCCATGGCAAATTATGGAGTCACCATCCTTGGAGCTGTTCAGAACCTAAATGGACATGGCTGTGAGCAGCTTGCTGCAGCTGACCCTGCTTCGAGCAGGGCAGTCAGACATGGGAGTCCCCAGAGGTTCCTGCAGGATTTGCTCCTGTTTTATCTCAAGGCAGTGACTCCACCAGTCAGGTCCACACTGGTTTACATGTAGAAAACTCTGCCACAGCCACTTATCAATAAGAATAACAAAACTGAAATAGCTTGTCAATAGTACCCTCCACTTCTGTACTGCAGAAACTCCCCAGTATTTTAAAATAATCGGTGTTCACATTAACTGCACCGATATTGGAAGCATTTTACAAGCAGTAGGTGGCACAAAAGAGACAGTTTTGGCAGAGCCCCAGGCTCTGTGCCGGGTGTTGGGACATTTTTGGGTTCAGCCCCTTGCAGAGCCCCAGCCGTAGGTGCCTTACAGGGACACAAACTCGAGTTTTGGTGGGACATCTGGAGCTGGAGGGCATTTTGCCGGCTCTGCAGAGCGAGGTGTGCAGCTCAGGATGCACAGGACACTCGAATCACCAAAGAATGGACTCACTGCCAGCCCTGCAGGAAGAGCCACCCACCAGAGGACGAGGATGCTCTGGGCTGAGCCGGTGGGATCCCAGCCAGAGCCCTGAGGAGCTGCTCATGGGAAAGCAGAAGACAGAAGAATGACAATCAGCAGGAATGTGAGCCCTGTTCCCACATCCCACACTCTTCAGTAAGCTGGACAGTTAGAAACCATCAGTAATCTCCCTGGATTTCTTTTTTTTAAAGGGGTTTATAAGTTTAAAAGGAAAAGCCCCTTTTCCACTTCTTGAATCAGGAAAAAAGTCTAAATGTTTTAAAAATAAAATTTTACTGAAAAAAAATGTAAGATCGGGTTTCTTAATGAAGAAGCCAAAACTTTTTTTCCCAGCATGAAAACCTAATGCAATTAAAAATCTTTTGGTGAATAGCCTATTTTTCCAACAGAGATATTCAATTTTCTTTTTAAATATCTTTATTTATAAAGGGGCTGCCACTTTATGCCTCATTTGGGCATTAATGTCTTAAGACCTCACAGTTTTCTTTTTTCATATTAGTAGAAAATTCTTTGTTCAACATAAAGAAATACTGCCTAAAAGAGAAACTGCTATCAAAAGATTTTCTCTTCCTGCTGTCAGATGAGATTCTGTTTCTTTATAGTGTTTATTTTAACTTCTGTTGTATAGAAGATCTGTTGTACTTATGGCCTCAAATAATGGAGGGACTTTCTGTGACTGCCTGTGGGTTTATTTACTGTACACCTGAGGAGAACTGATATACACAGAGGAGGCAAAAAACTGTCCTTGACTTAAACAAAGAAATCAGTTAGTAAAGTCTGTAGAAAAAAAAATAGATTAAGTATGTCTAGAAGTTAACTTCACCAGGATGCAGAAGGTTAAAACATATATGCTATTGTCCCCTAAGTTCTATTTTCAAACAACATAAGTTGTATAAAGAGCACTATAAACCATCAAAACTCAGACTTAAAAACCCTAAACCGGTAATGTCTTTTGGTGCTCACAAATTTTCATGGAACAGTCATTCAACTTTGTAGCTTTTTTTTTTTTTTTTGGATGTTGGGTTAAAACAATGTAGATTTAAAGTATCCTCATCAAACTCCAGAAATATGTGCAAACATAAAAATATTACCCTTTAGAAGCAAAATCTCTGTGAGAATTCCTACCTCTCTTTTGTCTGGCACTGGGACTGGAATTCCTGTTTTTATTGTTTGATGCATCCACATTTGATGTCTCAGATTTGTTTTCATATATACTTGATGACTTCCTGCTATACCTTGGGACAAAAGAAATACAAAAATAGTAACATTCCTGGTAAACATCTAATAAAGCACTGAATACTAAGCATTCTTTTTTACCCTCAGACATGGAAGCCTAAGGAACAAAGGGCTGGTTTTAAAATGCTGTGTGCTATAAAAGCCTGCATCTGTGCAGGCATGTGTGTTGGGGAAAACCCATCCTGCCTCCTCTCCACACCACACAGTGAATGATGTGTTTCATCAGAGTTGAGAAGGGAAAAATGGAGAAACAAGCTGGTTGTCTGCACAAGTTCTTTTTGCAAGTGCAGCAGATTTGAAAGGGTTGGAGTGGGAAGCCAGGTAAGAAAAGGCAACCCAGATTTTCCTTCCTTTGCAGCATAAATACATTTGTCTCCAGGAGACAAAGGGATAATGGATGGTTATGCAGAGGTCATACCATGCATAAGCAACATATGAATTCTATTGGCTTCCCCAACTTCTGTTTCTTCTGCTCTTTGCAGCATGAATCCCAGTGGGATATCCTTGTCTGCAGCTGAATCACAAATGGGAGGATCCACCTTGACAAACCTGCCCAGGCACTGGCCTTGGGTGATGGGATGGACCCCCCTGTCCCTGGTTTGTAGGACATTCAAGCTGCAAGGTTTTCTTGTGGTTCTTTGCAAATGTCTGGTGGTTTAATTTGGGTGTTTGACTGTTATCTTTGGCAGACTGCTCCACACAAATCATTGTATCTACACATTTGAAATACTCTTTGCCAAAGTTCTTGTTATTGACATGTATCAGCAATTAAACTGCTGCTTGCAATTAACATGTGAACTGCTACACTTAACATTCACAGGGCTCGTTCTGCTGTAAGGGAAGGTCCAAGATATCATTAACAATTTAAAAACATTTTAAATACTAGAGATTTGTAAATACCTTTTCTAAACATAAGGCAGTCCAGGACTCATTGTTTTGCATTTGAACTTCTGACCTGTTTCTGATGGAATCTTAGCAAGGTCTCTGTTACCTCCTGTACTAAATCAAAATGTGATTTTGCAGCCTAATGTCGGGTACAAAATGGGGCTCAAAATAAACATGGGAACAAATCCAAAGCACACTCACATTTCCTTATTCTTTTTCCTCTCTTTCTTCCCAGCTAGGCTGGGATAACTGTGAAACATGCAGCTGACAGAGTTAAAGATTTACAGCTGTGAGAAAGACACCAAGAAAATACACGAGCTTTTCTGAAACGGCATCTGCAGCCAAATTCCAAGAGTTTGTGTTTATCCATGTTCACGGGATATTTTTACATGGATGTATGACTGCATCAGTCATTTCCAACAAAGCAGATAGTTAAGCAGTTAGAACAATAGATTATATAAGTTTCATGTGTTTAAATAGATTAGAAAACAATACAAAAGGATCATTTCATTATCAGTTAAATGCAGCAGCCATCCCTTGAGAGAGATACAGCAGCAATAGATACCACAGGGCATCCCATTTTTGGATTGAACAGTGAACTTTGTGGAAGAACTTGGATAGAGAGAGAGAGAGAATTGAAATAGATTGAACAGGACTTAGGGACACTCAATAGCTGCCTGTATTAAGGACACTGGCTCTAAGTGTCCCTTTTCCCAACACCTCAGCTACAATCCCAATTCAGGCATGCCTTATTTCATGGAATTGCAGTCCCAAGTGATGTTGGTGGCATGAAAACAGTAAAGGGGATAGTCTTTGTCATGGGACAGATACAGCTTGGAGAGGGGAAAGCATCCTGCAAACAGATTTCCCCAGTGTCACAGCAGAGGTTTGACAATTCCCAACAAACAGCAGAGTCACTGTCACACATGGGCAGCCTGGAGTAGGTGTTTGTTGGGTAGATAACATGTCAGTGATTAATCAGCCTCCTTCTGCTGGCAGAGCACTGGTGGTGCTGGCTGCTCTTTATCAAATGCTGTCTCCACTGGCCTCCAGCACCTCTCACAGCTGGGGCTGCTTGGTCATGTCAGCCACGAGCACAGACTGTGCTTGATGCTGCAATTCTGCTGCCCTAGCTTATCTTGGGGATATACATTACAGATAACAAACTTTGTGCCATTCATCACAGCCCAGAGCATTGTTTCATGAAGACTCACTGAAGCATCTTTCATGAAGCATCATTCATGAAGACTCACTGTATTCTTCCTGTTCCTATAATAATCCAGCATTTGGAGCAGGAGCATCTGACCTCTCCTTTTTTGGCACAGCTGCCAGAGTGAGGACAACAAACACTTCATTTTTCCTTTGGTTTAATCCACTCTAGGACAAATAGCTGATCACATGGCATTTCTTCCTGGAGTTAATTTTCTGCTGACGTATTTGGTCTATAATTTCTGCTCTGGAAAATCTCACTTTAAGAGCCTTATAAGAAGGACACACATCTGGATTCTTCTGAAACATTTTTGTGATTGGACTTCATATCTTACTGGAATATTTTTCTTCTATCCTCAAGGTGGTTCTGCTGAAAGATTTCCACCCTTGAACCCTAAAAAAGCAAATTAACCAAGCCTAGAGAAAATATGGTGCAGGATTAATAGCACTACATCTGTTTAATATTTCTTGCATTGAGTTGTACAATTCTCAAAGGCTGGCTGTTACCTGGGATCTCCTGGCTTGGTTGATCCTGCTAAAATTTTACAGTGAAATCCCATGGCAACTTACATTAAACTTGCCCAGCAACTGGGTTATTACAAAACTTTGCTGACTGCTCCATTTAAGATCCTGGAAATGTTCCAATACTTTTCGTCTGAATTTGAGTTAGTCTTTGAAATTAATTCTGCATTGTAATATTACTTCTCTCTTGAGCAAACCTTTATCTGTGTTTATTTATCTTTAAAGAATTTGAAGACAATTGAAGGAAGCTAAACACAAAACCCTATGAATTTATGTACTGCAAAAGCACAAATGCAAGACAAAACATGGCCCTGATATGTCAAGGCAGCTGTGGTTACCTGCTTGCATTAGAGGAATCCATCGGTGCATGATACACACTCTCAGTGATTCTTTGGTGCAGTTGACTTGCTTCTGTTAAAGAAAAAGTAAAAAGAAGCTGCTCCAAAATGTTTCAATTGCTTCTGTTTTTATGTAGAAGGTGGGAGAGAGAAACAGGAGAGGAGAGATTTTGACTGCCACTGCAATCAAAATTGAATGCTTGTACTCGAAGAGAAAGGCATATTAAGATCTTAATGAAACCTTTTAGCTCACCAAACAACTCACATTTTTTCACCACAAAAGACATTTCTTTCCCTATTGCCTTCTCTTTTCTCAATACCTCTTTCTAGCTAACTGCATGATATCGATCTAGAGAATGGACATAATGGTCTTTTTCCCAGAATACAAGTTTTGTGGCTTACAGCTTTGTCTGGATTTAGCAACACATGTCCATCAGTCCTTTTGCATACTCAGCCACATGGCAGAATATATCCCCATCTCTCTGCAGAATGATTTTGTCAGCATCCTGGACAAACAATAAGTAATCAGAAAATGTTATATATGCTACTTGTTCACTCTTTTTGATGGGCCACAAGGTAGCAACAGACTTGTACTTTGTCCAGTAAACACTGAGTGAAGAAAAATTATAAGACAGTTGCTCAGAGCCTGGATTTCAGGGCCAGGAGAATCAGACACTGAGAACTGAGGAAGCAACGGGAGGAGCTGCTTTCAAACTCTCACATTGCTGAGATCCCTGGGCTATTTCACTCTGAAAAAGATTAACCTCTTATCAGTGAAAGAGAAGTGACAAGGGCACGGGGCAGTGCTGAAAGGACTTAAACTCAAGTCCTTTGTTGGTGGGGTAGAAATGCCCATGCTGGATGGGGAGTGGGAAGTAGCTCCACTCCTGGGTTTGGTAACTGATTCATGGCCTTACACAAATCCCTTGAGCTGTGTCAGTAATTCCTTTGCCTGCAGGATACAGCTGCGTCCTTGGGGATTGATGGATCAAGGTGTTGCCCAAAGCCCCGTTAGCACTCCGTGCTCACTGCAGGGTCTGATGGGGCTGGGTACACAAGGAGTGTTTGGACACGAATGACCCATATTTTAAACTATTTATCCCATCCTGTGGCCACCATTTCTGCCCCTCACTCATTTACCTCAGCTGGTTCCTTCCAACATTCCAACCCCCTGTGCAACTCCTAACAACAGTCATTAAAAACAGCCAAACAAATATCCTTCTTCCTTCTCCCATTGCAATGCTCAGTTGTAAAAATATGCAGTCTTGGATTAAGGCCTCTTCTTTTGTGAGTCATTAAAAAAAGAAACTTCAAAGCCACAAGCCAAAGCATGTGCTTCCTGACACCAGTTATTGTAGTAAGGGGTTTGATTCATGTGACCATTTGGGAACAGGCAACAGGAAGAGTTGCAATAGCAAATGAGATACAATTTATATCCTCTGACTGCTGTTCTGCTGGATTCCCAGTAAAGGAAAGCTTGACTATATTCATAGAGTAGGATGAAAGTCACCCTTGGATGGTCTTGAGACCAGATTGAATAAAGTCTTGAGTAACCTTGTTTAACCGATAACTGACTCTGCTCTGAGCAGAACCTTGGACTGTGATGTCCTGAGGTCCCTTGAAACCTGAAATATTCTAGAATGGTACAATCTTAGGGTAAAACAATAAAGAACATCCAAATATATGTTCAATGCTTCAATCAGTCTTGATTCCTCTATTTTTCTCTGGAAAATGCAAAGCAACTCTAACAGCTAATAGGTCTTGTATGCTATAGAGATTTCACAAATGCTCATCTGGGTAACATACAAGCTTAATCTCCTTTGCCTAGAAACACAAATAGAGGACTAGCACTCTATCCTATTAAATATGTACTTTTTCTCCATTAGCAACTCTGTGGTAGCCTAAGTAAGCAGCTTTTATACTTCAGAAGCAAATATTACAAACCATATCAGAAAGTCTCTAGATCCAGTCCCGAAACTGCACTAACAAGAATCTTGAGGTCTTTCCTCAGCAGTTCCTGGTGAACTAATCACAGTAAAATTCAGAATAAAAAGGATAAAGGATGAAGACAAGATCAGGAACACAAGACCAGAGTAGTAAACATTGTAAATAAGTGTATTGTTATGGGTTGGATTCAATTGCTGAGGTTAACATTCATAATTGTTTCTTTGTACCTAAGGAGGATGCAAGAACTCATTGTCTTTGTGAAACAGGCAATTAAAGACCTCTAAAGTTAAAGCACAGACACAGGTTTCCACCTTGGACAAAGTCTGCTTAGGAATCTAAAGGATGTGGGTGGAGAGGCTTTGCTGACCTTGCTTTAAAGTGTATAAGAGATGCAGAAAATGACAGACCAAGGTGAGAGGCAATGCCAAGATTCAGGAAAAGTCTGGGGGGTTTTTGTCCTAAGAGAATAAATAGAATAGCATCTATGATAGCTTTCATCACTATGTTCTTTTACTATCTGAAATAACCTGACTGAATTTTGTCTGTCTGGGATTCACTATCTTATATAAAAAAGGGTGTCATTATCTTAGGTTCTTAGGAGGCTTCAATCATTCACAGTGTTGAACACATCACAAAGAACCTTCATAGTGACATCTCTGAGAGAGGGAAATGTCATGAGCCATGTTTTACAGGGAGGTCATTAGGATGGAAAGATGGAACAACCGGGATTTAGAACATAGGGTGAGAGGTGACTAGATTTAAAACAAAAACCCTCAAAGCCCAAAGAAAATAAATTAAACACTAAGACAGAGGAGCAGTTGCTGTGTCCAGTCACAGATGTGGAAGATCTTCTGATCCAGGAGACACAGAGAACACACCCCATCTCCTCACATGCTGAGGTAGAAGGATGCTTCTGGAGTTGTGGCTTGAGAGGGAAACAGAGGAAAACCATGTTCCTGGGACTAACTGTGAATGGAATAGTTATTCCTGTCACTTATAAAAGTCCAAGAAATTTTCTTTGATCAGGACATGGCTTTAAACCCCAGCAATGCTGCAACTGCCCAGCTGGTCCTTGCTGGCTTCACTGGGGGTACTGGCTGGCACTGTGAGCTGTCCCAGCCCCATATTGTCACACACAGCTACAGGGGGAAGGACTCATTCCCAGCTGCTGCTCTGTGAGCCCTACCTCTGCATGCCTCCAGCTGTCCTGTCAGGACTTTGCGGATCTCTGAAATCCAGGTGTTTTTCAGCTCAACAGAAGATGCCTGAGAACAAAAGAGGACAAGGCAAAGCAGATCCAGTTAAAACATGCTGCCAAGCACTGTGCTGTCTGGACCTACACTGGCTCTCAGTTTTGCCAAGGATTGGAACACTGTGGCCAGCTTTGAGCAAAGCAGATGCTCCTCAAGGTGGAAAAGTTACCACAAATCCAAAGTTCTGTCCTTGCTTTTCTGTCCAGCATTCCAAGGAATTTTCCATTACTTTATTTCTTCTTTTGGTCAAAATCCTGACCATTTTCACAATAAATTAGCCATTTCAGTGCCTTGGAAAGTGCTTCAACAATGAAGCTTTCAATGGCTATTGTTTCTGGAGTATACAGGACAGTGAACATTCTTAAAAACAATTCAATTGAAAGAAAGTAAAGCCCTTGGAGACAAAAAGGATTGTCATTACCTGAATGATATAGACTTCTTCTCTGCCATTATACCAGATCTCAAACTTCTTATTATCCCCTTTTACATTTTCTGTAATGCCCACAGTGCTCATCTGTTTCAAAATAGAAAACAAGAAGTTGGAATCTGGAAAATATCAATAGTCTTTAAACTTGATCCTCTGAGAAGCATTTTTAAAAGGCTGCATTCACTTCTGACACCTTTGGGAGTCATTAAAAGTAAAATTCAGAGCATGTTATTTCTTAATATCTAATTTGTCGTTCATCTTTTTGATTACTAAAGGGAAAAAGAATGTTCAAAATTAACCCAAGCTAATGTCTGATCTTGAATTTATCCTCATTTCTTTTATTGCTTGATCTGTGGATCAGTTTTCAACCCCATCCTGGCTCTTGTTCACCTTGACAAATTTTCAGCTTTAGGAAGATGTTTTTTCACTTGCTGTCACTGACCTGCTGAGGTGGGAGAGAAAGAGGGATGAAATAGGGCTTTGTGAGATTTAATGACCAGTCTGAAAATCCAGAAGACACAAAAAACCTGAAGAAAAAAAATTCTAGATTTCTTAAATGAAAAATTCTTAATCAGTCTTGAAGTTCAGCTGCTACTAACCAGCTTCTCATCTTATTACTGCATTTGTTCATGCCTCTTGTTCACATTCACATCAGCATTAATTTAAAGATTTAGACAGTGTTATGCCACCATTCCTTCTGTCTCTACAGGAAGAAACTTGAAATGTTTATGTGAATTGGTTCAAGCCTTGAAGCAGGTTCTGTTACAATTCCTGTCTGGGTACCCTGAAATAAGTTTGGAACATTACACTTGATGATCTGTGTTAGCTGGTTAAAGTCACACCAATGTGCTTAGAGGGATAATGTGGCCTACTTGTGATTGCCACCTTAAAATGTCCTGACTCATATCTGGAAATTTCACTCTTGCAAATAAAAGGGCACTTCTACTGCACTGATTCATCTGTAGGTGTTACTGCCACAGAATATGTCTGCTCAGCTGTGCCAATAGTAAAACTTGCAATAGAACTGCACCTGGAGGATGCCCCTAGGCAGAACAATGACAGATGCAGGTCCATTCAGTCTGGCTTCTCTTTATGGGATGCTGGGCAAGATCACACAAGGTGCCCCTTTGTATCAAGTTGCAAAGAACAAGGTTCACATCTGCAGTTGCAGGATGTATAGCTTGGTCTTGCTCCAGCCCAAAACTAAATGGGAGCTGTCATTTATTCAGGGGTGCAAAACAGCTCCAGATATGTGCACCTTCTTCAAATTCCCATATGGACACATCCCTGTTGGTGAGAACACCAGACTTATTTCCCTCCCCCACCATTACTGCATTTATTACCTTTAATGAATTTTTAAAGCTGTATGAAGCTGTCTTCTCGTGGCCATCCGTGTTCTCCTCCCGTTTCTTGCAGAAAAGTAGCATCTTTGTATAGAGGAAGAGGTGTCTCTGCATTGGTTTGAATCTAGCCAAGTCCTTCACCTTGTTGTGCCCCTTCTTGTGGTCAGTCCATACGTTGAAGGAACCTTGCATCAACAGCTTGCCAAGCTCACTGACATCCCCCTAGCAAGCAGGGAAAAGAGAGAGAGCATACATCACATTCAAACCAGGGTAGTCCCAGGCACAATTCATTGCTCTGGTGGTGTTTGAGGTTCCAGGCAGAGGCATTCCTTGTGTTGGAGAGTGCACATGTCCCCTTGCTAAGCCTGTGTGGTTTCTTCCCACAACCATTAACTCACCAGTTTCCATGTCCACAATTCCCAGTTTGTCTCCCCAACCATAGTCAGCATTTAAGGTCCGTCTCAGGATCTCTTTGGATGTGACACAGAGGCTGTCCCCTCTGGTGACCTCAGAGGAAGCTTCTTCTGACAAAAACTGGGTTTCAAGGCCCCTGACTCCAAGGCAGCAGGAAGGGCCAGTGCAGTCCAATACCCAAACAAAGGCTTTGATTCTGGAAGATCTAGTTTTAGTTTCCACTCCTGTACAAGCTTCCTCCATCCCTGGGCAAAACCTTGAAAGAGCTTAGATGCCTGAAGTCACGGATCAGTGCCTAGAGCTGTGTAGGTATGCAATTCCCTCCTTCAAAACAGTCTTTACAAGCTTTGTCAATAATTTCTTGGCTCACCATCTGCAAACTATGCAACACTGCACAGCCCTGGGCAAAGAGGGAGTGAATGCACCAAGGAGCCATAAAAGCACCTGAGGGAGAGTGAAACTAGGCAGGAACAAGACCTTTCTAAATTAAAGCTCTTGTATGAAGACCACTGATGGGAAAATACTTCAACTGATATAAATATTTAGCTCAGATGTCACCAGAACAATCCCATGTTAAGAGTGGAGGAAGGTATGTATATAAGACATGGCAATACCTATATGGTAATGGGATTCAACAAATTATGATAATCATAACTATCTTAACACAAGTTTTCCTAGGAATGCTTTGAATAATAAGTTGAGGGAATAAGCCCAGTGCATTATTAAAGTACTTACTTTCAACATTTGCATGTTCTGTTGATTATAAGGTGAAGATGTTGACTTCAAGTGGGAATGTCTCATTTCTTATACTAAGAATTGCAACCTGCTCTCCCCTCTCACTCCCCCTCCTCTACCCTACATTCAACTGCAAAACCAGAGCTTTATTAGGTACTTCTACACTCTATATCAGGATATTATTAGACTCTCCAAACCATTCAGAAACCCTCAGCAATTTAGATAAGTCTGTCATCTTTAATATCTAGACCTCGGTACTTCCGTTGTGCATACAGGACTGTGGGTGTTTGTATCTATAGGTGCATGTAGCTATAAACTGCAAGCCTGTGAAAAGCACATTGATATGCAAAGCTAAATTAAAAAACAAAAAAAACCCCAAGCATATTTTCTACATTGTTCTGACAATGGTGAGAGGCTTCTGTCACTCCAGGCACTGTTCAATACAGCACTGAGATCCAGAAGCTCAGTTCAACTCTTGTGACAGCTCTCTCTCTCCAGCCTTAACTCTGGATTGGGATAATGGTGAGTGATATGGGAGACAAGAATGAGACAGACAGGGATGGCAGTCTGCAGCAATCCCACAGGACACTTTGAATATCAGCCCACAAGCACTGCACTCTCTTCAGCATAGGCAGCAAATAGGAGGACACAGTTTCTTGTTATTTCTGCTAGTGGACAGCAATATTTCATCCTAAAGGAAGTTTCTTTGAAGTGGAGGATTTGGTCACTATCTCAAATATAATTTTCCCCTGTTTGAGCATTTCATAGTATCCCATGTTTATGGAAGATGAGCAATACATACGATAATTTATAAGAATCCCTCACCATAATTCATGGACAAACTACCCACAAATATTAGGGTAATAGTAGGAAACACATCTAAATCTTCTGCTCTCTGAGCTTTTTTTTGTGGTTTTGCTAAAAAATAAAAAACATACACCAAACCAACCCCAGACTTACATGGTAGCATTTTGTTACACAGGAGTTCAACTCCTCAAATGTGCATGTGCCCAAGTCCAAGAAACAGAATATGCAGTTGGGAGCATTCATCAGCTGTCACCAAACCTGCTTTCCTACTGCCATACTATCCCTCTCTGAAAGGTTTTCCAGGCAAGTATTTCTATCATGGCTGTATGAGAAAGACTCCACAAGATGGGGTGTGGTTTCATTGTCTATGGGAGGTGTATATTTGGCACTACAGCTGAGCATCTGGGACAGGTGGAACAGGGAGAAGAAATTATTGGGTACATCCTCTTTCACACTTTCACCCCATTTAATAGTCATGTAACAAACCATCTCAGGAATGCTGTCAGCATTGGGCTAAACAGTGGCCATGTCCCACTGTGTCATGTTTTGCAGTTCAGCTAAGAAATCAGAGGCTAAAATCTAGTCCTTGGAGTTACTATCTGGTATTTCATGAAAGGCTGGAAAATTCAAAAGTAGAATTTGAAAAGCAACAGCAATGTTCTGTTGAATTCCTGAGTACAAAACTACTCACACTTTAAAGCAAGGAATAGACAAAAGGATGACCTCAGCATTTATATGGACAGGAATCTGGATAAATCCCCCCTATTCAGGATGATATGTTACCTTTCTTGGAGAAGTTCTTCTTCCCTTCCCTTTACAGAACTGTTTTGAAATAAATTTTTTGCTGAATTGCTGCAAGTACATACATTTAAACTGAGAAATACAGGAGGAAAGCTACCTTTCCCTTTGAAAATTAATAAGAAACAGTGGAAATTGGGAGGTAGAATGTGTGCTGTATCCGTGTCCATGTTGACTGGTTCAAGTCGGCAATAATAATATACAGGCTCTAAAGAGTTTTTCTAAAATGAACTAAAATGAGTGTCTGAGACACTCAGATTTAGCCATGACCATGTGCTGCTTTATTTAAGCTTGTCAGGTTCAGGAGATCTAAGATTGTATTTATGACCTGTGATGTTTCTCTGATCCACAATCACCAAACCTATTCAGTGCTTGCCAGTGGCCACTGCTTCACCTTCAACCCAGCGCAGCTACTGCAGGCAGAACTCAAATTCTCATCCCAAGTGTAATGCACAGTCCACATCTGCAGCTGTGTGCAGCAATGGATCTCTGACAAGCAGTTAAATGAGCAAGCAGTTGAATTTATTCATAAAATCATGTTAGCAGCAGGCATGGGTTCCTCAGCTACCAGATGCACTTGCACAAAAGAGAACCATAGAAATCAAAACTCCTAGGGCCACTCCCATCCTGATAAACAGAGCAACTCTTCCCACCCAGACCTTGTCTGTACAGACCTCAGCACCTTCTCAGGAAATCAGGTTCTGCACAAAATAGTTTTTCTGGATTAAAGCCTGTTACTGTGATGTAAAAATTCTTTGAACAATACTCAGTATATTGTTTCTTTCTTGACATTTCACCCTGCAGCTATTTCAAAATGGGCAACCACATGATTCTCAGGCCTCATTTTGCCAGGCTTGTTTCTCCTTTATGTGTCAATCACTTCCACTTCTCACTTAAGGGCTCATTTTATGTAGTCAGCACTAGATCTTGAAAGTCATATGACTTCAATGGAGCTTCTGCAGAGACATATATTTGTGCCCTTTGATTTGTACCGTGGTTGTTATTTCACATTTCAGATAACAAGCTTGCCAATCATTGGCATGGATTCCAGTACCCACTTTAAATGAAAGCCACATTTTTCTCCCTAAGTGCAAAAGATTTGAAAACACTTGAGTTGCACAGGAGTCACAAAGTTTCAGCAAATTTCTTAAGTTAGCTCTGCCACATGTACCTCTCACCTACTTTTGGGTGCAATTACTCAAAAGTCCTGCATTTTCCCCATTATGCCCCCACATTCACACCCCAGCTCCGTGTGACAGGTGTGCTGAGATGTATTTTTGGTCATCACAACACATCTCTGAGTGACACCCTTCAGGAATGTGGCACAGGCTCCATAAAGCACAGTACCAGCCGTGGGCACAGCATGACCAGTGGTGACAGGAACATGGGATGGCTCAGACAGACCAGAGTAGGAACAGCAGCAGTTACCTCATATCCTGTGATTGCTATCTGGTGCATGGAGTCATTTACTGATTTGATGATATCAAGCACCGTGGCCAGGGCTTCTTCCAATTCAGCAGTGCCTTCTGAATTCTTGCTGCACTTCAGCATTTCCTGATTAAAAAAAGATATGGGGAATACTTGAGAATTTCTGATACCAAAAGACACTGTAAGACAATCCTCCTGGAATTTGTGTTGTATAAACAAAGTAACAGAACTAGAGGAAAACAAAAGAGGAACAAAAAAACCCAAAAACCGTCAAATATGACATTCCACTAGTGTGGTCATTGAGGACACACATTTTGATCTTTTGAACATTCTCAAGTTTAAAGGGTTCGTTTAAGACAGACAGGACCATTCTGACATATTTGCAATTAACTCCTTGCATGCCATAGAATTACATAAGGGGTTTATTTTCTTCACATCTGCTAGAAAAGAAACTCAGTATAATTATTTCAGGTGTTAGACAATTCCCCATTTTCTTCTGCAATTAGTTCCAGTACTTATTACCACTGTTAAAAATATGAATTAATTTCTAGTCTGAATTTGGCAGGTTTGACATTTTGAGTTTGGAAATATCTAATCCAAAAGCTGAGGTGCTTGTGTTCCTGTAAAATAGGGATGGAAAAGGTAGTTCCTGCAAACCCCAAACAGCAGCAGTCCCTCCTCAAGTGCTTGGGTAACCAGGGATTAGAAGGCAAAGGCAGGATGCACTCCTACAGTACCTGCTGCACATTTTCCAGAATGAGGATGGATCTCATGAGATGTGAGCATGCTGCTTTTATCAGCATGAGCATATTAGCTAAACTGATTGAAACCAGAGGGTTGCAGTAATTGTGACCCACAATTCAAATCCAGTCTGCCCACCACTCAAGGCACACAGTTTCTTAAGCACTTGTTTGCTACCAATTTTTCACTGGCTTCCATTTTTGTACACTTTTAAATGCTCCTGCAGCCAGGGATGGAGTGCACCATCTTCCCAGACCTCATAAACCCTGACAAAGTAAATGCCAGTGCCAATGTGTTGTTGCTAAGTATGAAACTGGTCTGACAAGCTTTAAACCCCAATGGCTGAGACCTGTTTTGCTTGAGAATTTTACTCCTTGATCTAATCTTGGGTTTATTTACAGTCATATTTCAAATTAAAAGTAAAATCTGTTTTACTCTTGCTTTCCTGGAGACCTTGACATTTTTTTCCCTTCTCACAGAATAGTTTCAAGAAATAGAGTTGATGTAAATCTACTGGAATCAGTGAAGTTACATCCTTGTCAAAATCCATATTCAATATTTGAACTCTATAGGTTTACACGAAGTCAATAAGCAGTTCACAGAGATACAAGAATGGCCAACCAGGCCCTCCCATGGCTTATACTGGCACATTTTCAGCAGTGCCATAGTAGCTGTTAGCAAGTTAAATGGCAACCTAAAATCTTCATTGCAAATTTCAATGCTAAATTTCATGACAGTACATAACACTACTTTAGGCCCAGAGGCTTGAGAACAGCATGTAATTCACTTTCATGACCTTCCTGTAGGGAAAGTCAGTAAGTATTATTTTTAAGAACTGAGTAGATGGAGACACAAATTTAAGCCACCACCTTAAAAAGAAAAAAAAAAAATCATTGTTTTGAGTGTATATATTTTCTATTGCCCAGTTCAGACCAGAATTTCAAGCATGGACCACTCATGGTTCCAACCAATCAAGAGGAAGTTCACATATTCACTCTGTGGAAAAATGACAATTTGTTCCTGCCTGTGTCTTTTAAAAAGAAGCAGCAAAAGGGAGTGGCTCCCTCTGAAAGATTTGAGTCACAACCATGGGAAACTATTACTTCAGGGAGCTGAAAGAGTTTTGTTAAACAGGGACAGATGTTACTGACAGGATTTAAGGCATCAGTTCCTGTTTTCAAATTGTAAAACCATATACCGATACAATAAAGACAAGCTCAATTTCTGTTTAAAGAGAAATAAAAAATAAATAAGAAAATAAAATACTATGTTAAAAACGTAGTAAAATATTTTATATAGAGAAAGCTATACATGTAATAGTATACTGCTATTACTTAGTATAAGTACTGCTAAATAATAGCAGCTCCCAGTCTAAAATAGATTGGGAACTATGGGGAAAAAGCCTAATCTAAAATCTAAAATAGATTGGGAACAGGAAGTCCCTGTAGAAGATTGTTTTCTACCATTTTGCAACTGAAAAATGCTGAGTTATTTGCTGAAGAACTGGGTGAGCATTTATATCCAGGTACTCCTGACTGATATACAATTCTGGAAGTAAAACAAGCCACGCATTGGAATTCTCTGCACTGTCATGGAGAACTTACCTTTAGCAGCAGCTGGTACTTGGTGATTCTCTGAACTGGCTTTAAGAGATAAGCATCAAGTGAGAGCTTATGATCCAATTTACGCTGACATTCCTGCAGGAGACAACATGGAAGAAAAATAAAATTGTTTATTGAAACACAGGCAAGTCACCAAGACCATTATCATTTCACAATCTGAAGATCATAAATCTGTGAATTAATTGAGAGAGAAATTTGTTCCATTTGCATAGGAATTTCTGGGTTCCTTATCCCACAGTGAAAATATATCCAAACAAGAGCTAATGTTCAGGTTCCACTTGGTGTTGAAATCTGGCATTCCCTGCTGATGAGATTGCAATCAGCTGGGAGTTGCAAAGCAGCCAGCACTTTTTGGTGTGGGTATAGCCTGCAGAGCCAGGCTCCTGTCCAGGAAATCTACCCACTGCTCTACCTGCCCAGTCTCCTGTAGAGAACACTTTGACACACAGTGGGCACCTGCCAACCTGCCATCAGTATAAGAAGCATGCAGGAAAATGTGTGTTTTACTCTAGGTTCCCTAAAGAATAGAGATTCGCAGGGAAAATGAGCTTTGAGGGCTTTGCACTGCTAGTCTGCAACGAAATTCCAC
This sequence comes from Onychostruthus taczanowskii, assembly GCF_017590055.1. NCBI lineage: Eukaryota > Metazoa > Chordata > Aves > Passeriformes > Passeridae > Onychostruthus > Onychostruthus taczanowskii. The sequence continues at coordinate 7,994,975 of NW_024499684.1, forward strand.
CTGAAAAAAGATGCTGTCTCCACACTGTCTCCAGAGAGCTTCAGACCTTGGTTTGTTCTGACAGTACTTTTCATATATTTGGAGGTCCTCCTTCTGCAAAAAAAGAAGAGTTTAGGTAAGGGAAGGAAAAAGAATTCAGAGTGTCTTTCTTGAATCACACTTTTTCTTACCTTCCATCCTAAGACATGAAGTAATTATTAGATGGAATAACTCTGTAAAAAACATACTGAAACCACTAAACCTGATTTTTAGTTCTAATTAAGTTAAATACACCTAAAAGTGAGAAATTTTTTTCCTCACTTTTCATACAAAGCAAGGAGACTGTAGACTGGAAGATAAATAATCTAACAGCAAAACCAGTATCTTTTTCAGGGAGGTGAATTGATGGTTTGAGAAAAAACCAAAACAAAACAAAAAGAGAAAGAAACATTAGAAATTTAAGCTTTATTAACAATTTTATTAATAATATTTGCACAGACTGTAATTGTTAATGATGACTAAGGTTTACCAGTTCAACACACTTCAAAAATATTGTTGGCTTTCAACAGTACAAGGACAAGTTAAAAAGGAGGAAGTTTGTCTTGTTGATGTCCCAGGCCAGGCAGGGGGATGTGCTTAAACCTTGTCCTCTCCAAATTAGAAGTGGGTGGATTCACTTTATTTAGCTTTGACTACACTCCAAGTGCTCTCACTGAGGTCCACGGCAAAAATCTCCCTGACTTCAGTAAAAACAGAGACAATCTCTACAAAAGCCTGGAGCGGGTGTTCTGGGCTGCCTGGGCTCTGTGGGTGGATGCAGAGATGGGTGTTCCCCTGCCAGGTCCTGGGCTTGCTGCCTGTGCCCCCGGGTGGCCACGGGGCAGTGCCATGGGGCTCCTGAGCAGGGCTGTGCCCGACCAGCCGGGAACTTCCCACCTTCATCTGTACCTACCCTGCTGGATGTGACCTCAGCAAAGCAAAGCAAACACCAAAAATAAATCTCAGCAATTCCCAGATAGTTCCTCTGTGCTTTCAGTCCACCAGGCAGTTCCCATACACTGTTGCTGCAGGGAAATCACTTCCTTCTATACAATTACCAGAAGAAGTCAGCATTGCTGCTGTCTTCCTCTACAGACCCATCCTGACATCACCCTGATGAATCAGCTGGGAAATCAGAGCTGTGCCACCTAACACTACACTGTGTCAAGGATTATGCAACACAAAAACCTCTTCTGTTGCAACTCCATAGAATATTTATGGTTCTGTTTCAAAACAGGTGCGGAGTTTTCTTCACAAAAATATAATTGTTTGTACATGTTGCCCTGGAGGGAAGTTAGCAGGGGGTAAACCCCACAGAACTAAAAATAGCAACAAAGCATAATCAAGAATTACAATCTCATCCTAGCCCACAGAAACCTAACTGGACTGGGTAAGAAGAGCACAGAGAGCAACAGACAAGAGAACTATCAGGAATAAGAGAAAAGAACCAATTTAAACTTAAAGAAAAGGTACAATAACCAGCAATTTACCAGTAATTTGCCATAGTGGAACCACCCTATTCCAGTGCAATCCGCTGCTGCCTAAATCACTGACACCTGCTAAGGCAGATACTTACATATTTAATTACAGCTTTAAGTTTTGCAATAGTGTTATGAATAGAATTAGGCTCAGACTTTAAAATGCCAAGAAATAATTGATTGTCTAATTATTCAAATCCCAGTCTTAAATATTCCACACATCTCTATTTTCACATGCAAAGGTTCTGACTTCTTGCTGGTACTTTTACACCAAGCTCCTCTGTCCTGCAATGCTTTTCCTTTCCACTGATTTGGACCCTGACAGCTCTGTAAGCTCCAATGCACATGGCATGTATGCACAGTTCCAATTATCTTTTTGACTGCTGATTTTTGGATAGTTTTTGCATTAGTCCAGAATTTAGACCTTTGAATCAAACTCACAGGTTTCTGGTCAGCTGCTACTGTTCTTTCACAGGTAGATTTCTTTTCTAAATGCTTCTTTCTCCCTGAATGACCAAATGTTCCAACTGCTGGCTCCTATTAAACTATTCCCTTTTTTGAGGTTAGCAATATGAATAAGTGAAGTGTGGTAATCCACAGTGAATCACTCCTGCCAGACACATCACCTGGCACATTCTGGTAAGCAGTCTGACACCTTTGGTTCCATCCTGGGCATTCTTGCCTTGGTTTGGTAAGGTTTCCTTCTTCTCAGCCCCTTGGAAAGCAGATCAGCCTTTGGAAAGCAGATCAGCCCAGATAAAGCACCAGAAGACCATTCTGAAAGGAATTCAGTGCACATCCCTCCTGCCTTTGAATGCTGTGTAGTCCTTGACCACACAGCTGTAAGGAAGGTCAGGCATCTTGGTGATGGCAAAATAGCTGCCACGTGGGTAAAGTTGAGCTGGCTCACTTCTAATTTAGCTCCTCTGAAGATCATGCCCTAAACGAGGTCAGGCAAAGTGGGAGGGAGAACAAGAACGGCATTTCTGGCTCCTCTTTTACCAGATTTTGCTGCCATGTTCCAGGAGACAAAGCCAGAGAGAGACTCCACAGGCTGTTTCTCCCATCACCTGAGATGCAGGGTTCACATTCATGCTGTCAGCTGCTCAGGTGGCATTGGTGGAGCTGGGAAGGTGTGTGGGGCCATGGCAGAGGAATGGCTGGCAGGGGATGGAGTGATTCTGGCACCAGAGTGTCTCACTGCAGCTCTCAGGATACTTTCAAGCAGCTCTGGAATCAGGGCTCAAAAGGCCCGGTGTGATCAGACAGAGTAAAACTCTTCAAAGTATGAATTTTTAAAAAGTTGTCTGTTTCCAATCATAGACCCAGCCTGTTGTTGTAGAAGGATGGTCACACCCATACAAAGGGGGACAACCTGAAGAGTGTGATTCCTCCCAGAGCTCAGCATCACTTGGAACAGCAGCTGCTTCTGTTTGCCCCTGTCATTGCAAGCACGGCCGTAACTCACGGGCCAGCCAGAAGCCACTGCTCAGCAGGAAGGCATAAAAAGCTGCCAAATCATAGGGAGCACAAACACACAACCAGACTTTTGTTTGTGCCTCCCAAAGGCAGTCCAACAGAAACAACACATTTCTGGACTTTATGTGGCTTCTTCTAAAAACAGAACATAAGGGCAGGAATCAAAGGTGCTACTGTGTGAGCAGAGACATCTCAAGAGAGAAGCTTGTGCTTTCTTAGTGTGAAATTTGAAATAGGGAGAAAGCAAATGCATGATTTAACCTCTTATTAGATAGATTTAGTGTGGTTTGATGAGGCCACAGAAACTGATGAGCTAAGGTGATGGAAGGACTGATTTTCTTTCACTTCATACCTGAACCCCTGCTTTAGTGCTGTCTTCATATTGGTATAATAGTGAGGAGAATTTGACTTAACAGCTGTTTTTACAGAGAGACAAGCTACAATACTTAAATATGGAATCTGAACCTCCTGCAGAATCAGAACATTTCTACATTTCTATATCAAGAATTTTTATTTAGCTGCATTCTTTAGGGATATATGCAGCACATGGACTATTTTACATTTCTTGGTTTCAGAGGTCTGCATTCTTCAAAGACTGCTTTTCCTCATTTGCATAATGATTTCACCACAGTATTTTCCTGCCCAGTATCTGAATCCTAGGCTAACAACATATGCCTTAGTAGTGTCATTTACTCAAGCTCTAAATGCTGAGTTGTTGAACAGAAAATAATTCAATGGACATATAATCACATTTACACTTGCGTGATTCTCTTCAGCCTGACCTGTTTGTAAATTGGAAGCATACCCTTTGCAAGTATCACATGCTCAAATTCCCATTAAACCTTAGTAATGTGGCAGTGCTCAGCACCTCTGACTGGTTCATCCAAACATGGCTGTATTTAATGCGTGCTCTGGAAAAGCAGCAAATGCTGCCTGTAGTATACAGTAGAAGCAGGAGGTACCTTTGACTACAGTGGACAGACTTTCCCATTTCTCCTGCCACTTCCATTTCCTGTGCAAAACACAGAGCCTTATTCACACAGTTTTGTCAAACTCTGAAGCAGTAGCAAACCACCAAAACAGATTTTTTTTTTCATTAATAGGGCCCCTGAAGGAGTGCTATATAAACAAGCACCTTTGGTTGTGTTGCAGGAAAGAACTAATGGTCAGGCTGAGTGGGGGTGGAGGAGGGACATCACAGGCAGCTCTTGGAGAGAGCTGCAGCACTTGGGCACTGAGAGTCACCTCAGCAGAGGGGAGAATCCCACTTGGTGAGTTGTGTGGAGAAATAAAGGGAATCAACCTCACAGAGTCTTATGGGGATGGTGGGGTCCATGCAGGACAGCAGCAGAGCTGGAACAGTTCTAGGGGACCAAGTGTCCTGAATTGTGCAGAGAAGAGAGAGATAAGATAAAGCAGGAACAGGATGTGTTGTCTGCACTCAGAGCAACCTGCTGTGACACCATCCTCTGCTTATTTACTGCAGGGTGGTGTCTGGGTTACATCATTCTCCTGCTATAGATATGTCTGATATGAAAAGCATGTCAAACATTTGAATCTCTGTTATTTGTTGGGTTTTTTCTTTTAAATGGGACTTAAAATACTTGTAAAGCACTGGTAACAGATCTCTTCCTGTCAGTAAACCAGGTAAAGGGTCAGATATCAGAATATATGCTTGGTAACTGTGGCTTAATATGGGACTATCTGCTTAGAGGAGTTTCCCTCATTCACAAAAGCAAACAGGCTGAAAAGATGTGAGTAAATCTGTAAATACTGTAGGATAAGACCATAGATACTCATTCAAACCTGAAAAAGGATACACTTACTCTTTTCAAAAAGCATCGGGCAAGAAGCTCAGGGTTTTCAATGCAATTTTCTATCTCCTTAAGGAAAATCCTGAGAGGGAGAAAAAAAGAGAAAGAGTAATGTAAAATCCCATTCACATTGTATGTTAGCTTGTATAAATCCAACTTAAAGCTTTCATTTCTGTAATATGAGGATTCAGTGGGGAAGGTAACACACCAAGAAATACATATTTTAGAAAAATGGGATGTGGCTGCCACCTGATTCCCTAAATCACAAATATTATCATATTTTATCTGCTACATCTGATTCCTCTGGCTGTTGAAATTTGTTTCTAATGTGCAGCCCAAATACCTGCTTTCCATTTGGGTATAAGGATTTTTCAGAACAGCTAGAAAAGAGAGGAATGCTCTGTCAGAGGCAGTTGCTCAATCAGCAAGCAGTGAAAATATGGGATGTAGTCCAAAGGCTTCTGCAGTGACTGTCAATGCACTAAACCTTTAGGGAAAGAAAGAGTGGTCTTGCAAAGGGAGAGGAATATCTTTCTCCAAGTGGAAGACACAATCTTTGAAAATAATATATAAACTGGAAAATAGTTTTTTCTACTATGTATTAACTACTCTGGCATAATATTAAGACTTGTAAAAGAGATTTTTTAAATTTATTCTGTTCAACTATTTGTTACATCTTACAGGCAATTATTATTCAAAAGAGTTCCTCAATTCCCACTTTGGTTACAGCCAGTCGTGCTTAAGCAAGGCTAGGAAAAGCAAGACATTTATAGAAGTAGCCCTAAACTTTGTGTTTTGAAAGCTGATTGCAAAAGGGTTTATCTTGTTCATAACTTATATTCTGTAGTTATGGGCTCTGGGTTTTCTTATCCACAGTATGGACATGGCTTCTGGGAAAATTGGTGATCTTATATGAGGGATAAAAAGAAAAGTGTTATCAAATATATAACATCTTCTGATCTGATAACAGAAACACAGGACAAATTAGCTGAACACTAAGAAAACTTCCTCACAAAGGTGTCTTGCCAGACAGAAAATATCAGGATTTAGTCCTGTGACATCTTCCAGTGTACCAAGAGAGGTGGTAATATACTGACCACAGCTGACATTCAAAATGGAACCTGCCAGGGGAAATCACTAGTAAATGTACAAAGAGTACAATCTTCACCCAAAAAAAAAGATGAAATAGATGATCTTGGAGGCGTTCTCTACACGTGGGTTTTACAGGATACACACAGAGACCAAGTGAGAATGACTTTTCCTGCCAGTGTAGGTATAAGCATGAGAAAGCACCCAACAGAAAAGCACTGGATGTGATGGTGGCACCCAAGGATGCAGGACAACCACCAGTTCCCAGGTACCTGTTGTGGAAATAGTAGATTTCTGGGAGGTTCCCAAAAAGAATTTCCTTCTTGTTCTGAAGTGCAGATGGAATCAGATGTACTAAATTGGGATTGTCCATTTCTGAAGCGTATCCCTGCAGGCAAGAGCGGAAAATAAAACCAGACTGTTTTTACCAGGGAAGAAGTACTGTGTTCAAAGGACTGGAAAGCCCTAAAGTTCATGTGCTTTTGTTCTCCACAGAGCAAACAAAGCTTCTCCCATGCCTGCTGCTTTGTTGCTCCCATGAATTCCTGATGCTTCTGATTTTCCCCAGAGATTTTACCCTGTAACTGTGCAAACACATTTTAACCACAAATGAACAGGTCACGAGCTTGAGAAAAAATAGACAAAATTATGTCTCTAGGATTCAAAAGCCATTTGGGTCATGTAGGGATGGGGACTGCTAAGATTGACAGGTAGATATCTTTCTGCTACCCTGCTTCATTGCGCAAGAGTTAGTTTGGATTTATTTGTTGGACTTTTTTTTTGTTTCTTGTAAAAGCTGTATTGTGTTTCTTCAACAATAACTTTGAGAAAAGAACATTCGGATTTTAAACTCAAGAGTAATACATCAATTACCAGAGCTGCCAGCTCCCATGGAACAAATGCAATAAAGAATCAACCACAGGTCCCAGAAGTCCCACCCAAATATAAGCATGATTGATCCCTACTCAGCTTCTGTCCTCCCACAGATTGGGGACCTCAGACTCCACACACACTGAATATGCTGGTATCCTATCATTTTCAAAAGTTCAAGAATTATATTTGCAGCATGAGCTTTTTTTTCTGTGTTCAAGCACAACATGGGACAATAAAGAAGAGCAGGAGGGGTGCCTTCCTTTTTCCTCAATCATTTTCCAAATGCAGATTCACAGAATTTAGTGGCTGGCCCCATGGACATCAAAGTGCTGCTTCTGAGACGTATTGGTAATATTTTGAAAAGACATTATTAACTCTCTCTGTCCATAACTTTCAGAACCATGCAAATTGTCATTCTGTGAGCTTGGGCCAGAGAAGGTGCCTTTTCCTTTAAGGCCTGAGGAAGGATGTTCACAACATCCTTCCCATTCTCCATCTCCAAGGCTGAGCTATCTTGCCAACACAGCCTGTGTGTTATAAACAGGAGGTGGGAGTGCTCAGCCCATGAAGGATGTGCACCTGCAGTGATGACTTAGAGGTCAAGCACCAAAAAAGTAATTTCAGAAGAGTTTCTTACCTCTATTATACTTTGAAGTTCTTCTACATAAACCCGTTCTGTTTCTATCAGCTCATTGATTATGTGGCTGAAAGACAAGAAGGTAGAGAGTCATAGTGTTAACCAAGCACATGAGAAAGAAAAAAAAATAATATTCCTTACATATTCCTGTTTATGCCTTTGACTACACACAAAAACCCTCTGAAGGTCATTTCTCAGTTCCTCAATCCTGTGCCTTGTTGATAAGATTAAAAGACCTAAGCACATCTTGGACTGTAATTTTTTTCAGCTAATTTAAAACTTCAGCTTGGATTTTTCTGTCATTTTTATTCCTGCAAATTGGAAAAAAAAATCCCAAGAAGAAGAAAAAAAAAAGGTTTATTTTCTACAAATAACTAATACTGAATAAAATGAAACTATACATCAGAACTATGATAATATTTTTGTTTAATTTCTTTTATAAAATAAACAAAATCAGTGGCTAGACTTCCATCCTTTAATACATTGCAAAAATAGGCAATACGATGATGTCAGTCTGAAAATATGAAAGTAGATTAGAGTAAAATACTTTTACTATGTTTTGAACTTTTCATTTCTAATATTAGTTTAATGCTCTAAGTAACTTGAAGACATATATTTTGAAGATGCCTGACTTATTTCACAGAAACATGAATGTGACCAATTAACTTTTGAACAAATAACTAATTAGATTTTAAAATAAAATTGCATTAGGTCTCTCATGTTTTTATGCATCAAATATCCCATATTATCTAGTTGTCTTTATTAGTGTTATAAACAAAGTTTTCAGGGTAGCTCCTCCAGAGGTGTGAGCAGTAGGAAAGGACAAGCACCTGGTGTTCTTTTCCTGGCCTGTGCTTCTCGAGAGTCTTTAAGCATGGCTACCTCAAGCCAAAACACATCCCCAGAAGGACACTAGGGAATAATGTCTAGAGGAACTGGAGTGTGGCCAGCCATGAGCAGCACACAACCTGAGGCCAGGAAAGTGTAGGCAACTCTTGGCATCGATACCAGCAGGAGCATTCATCCAGCATCTCCCTGCACACACTGCCTGTGCCTGGCTACCTGGCTTTGTGTGTCACACCATCAGCCAGACCTGGCTACCTGTTTTTGTGTGTCACACCATCAGCCAGACCTGGCTACCTGGCTTTGTGTGTCACATCATCAGCCAGACCTGGCTACCTGTCTTTGAGTGTCACACAACAGCCACCCATCAGCCAGACCCCACCAGCCCTTTAGATCCTGAGTCATGACTGTACTGTTACATCCACTATAAGGGGATTCCCTCATTCTCCATAATATTTTAGGATGTCCTTTTTGAGGTTAAACAAACAATCACACTTCTTATAAAGCCTCATTTGAATGGTTTGGCCAAGCATTTGAAAATCAAATTGCTACATTTCAGCTTGCAGCTTGAAATGCAAAAGCACTGACTAAAATATTACTTGGCTACTACAATAGATTCACTGGTTTCCTTTGGACTTCCCCAATCCTTTTTCAAGGAATGTGGTTTTGTAGGCTAGCTGGGGACCACTTATTCAGGTCTCAAAGGCTATTACTCCTTTATGGTCTGCTTTTTGAGAAACATTATGAATACTGAGAAAACCAGACCCTACCTTCAACTGATGTTTCAAATTTTGTTATAAAATAGCTGGGATTTCACAGCTGCCTTGGCATGATGCCTTAAATTGCAGTGTCTAGCAGAAGGTAGGGCAGTGGGTGAGGCTGTACCAGTGCTCCTCTGGCCACACTCAGGTCCCATTGGTCACTCTTGCACTGGTTGTGGGCTCCTGGTGACTCTGCTCCCACTCAGGTGTCCACAGTTTGGGAGACCTCCCCCAAAATGTTCCACTGCTGATTGTGCCAGGACTGGAGCTGCTCCATGACTGTCATGGGCAATGAGGGGAGCTTAGCACACACCTGCTGCCAGTATCAGATTTAACAAAAATATGAGGCAGCAACTGAGAGGATTATTGTCACAGGCAGCTCTTCCCATCCCCTTTTCCCCTTTGACATGCATGACTAGGTTAGAAGTAATTCCTGGTGTAACTGGGATGTGTGAGGTAAAGGGGTAGGAGAGAACTTCCACACTGTATTGTTCATTCATTTCAGAGAAATTTTACAAGGATTTGAGGTTTGCATGGCAGCAGTCCAAGCACAACAAAACTCCGAGCTTGCTGAAGTTTATGGGCAGATTCAACAAGGATAACTCCTCACCAGGACCATTCCCAAGCAAACTGGCCGTCTCAGCAGGGATGGTAAAGGATTAGGCATCTGACCTAAAGGTCAGAATCTGAGAAATCCCTAAGGTCCTATCTGTAGGCATCCTGTTGCTAGTAAAACTTATTCCACTCAAGTATACTTGCTCCTTCCCCCATGAAACAAAGAGACTCACCAAACCACCAGAACTAGATAAAGGTAGAATATTCTGGTCCCAGAAATACCTGACTCAGTAGCTTTCCTGGCATGGAAATAGTGACGTGAAACACTGCTCAGGAGGTCACTGCCAGCTTTCACTCTGTGGAGGGAGTTAAACCTGTCCTAGCAGAGGAAGCTCAGCCACCACTGACCTGGCAAAGCCCTGAGAATGGCAGGGCCCCTGCTGCCATCCCTGCTTGGCAGAATCTGGGTGTCTTTGTGGCAGGGATCACACACAGGCTCACTGATATGATGTTGTCAGATGTTCCTCCAGCAAAGGAAACTTCTTGGTATGGAAATTAATTACACTGCATGAAGTGGCTCACATTTCCTTGAATGATTGATCTGGGTTTCTAAGGAAACGTTGTGGCCTTGGACACACCAAGACCACATTTCCCACAAGGGGGATTTTACAGAGGTGCCATTTGGGCTGTTTTTTCTCACTTCAGCAGCTGTGATATCCTGTGGCCCTGCAGCACCACTAAGATCTCACACATTGAGCCACTTTCCATTATTCTGAGCTTTGAGAAGCCCTGAAGTGCCAGCATGACAGGGATGATAAGAAAGGAGAGAGTAATAAAAAACTATTTCTGCTTTGTCAATAGTGCTGTCTCCGGGAAGTTAGTCATGCCGTGCTGCAGTGAGGAAAAAAATTATTTCACAGAGGAAGTTCCTCAACAAGGGTTAGAATGTAGGAGCTGCAACGGACAACAAAGCATTGGGAAAAGACCTGTTTTTAGCCAAGGTTGTAAGTGAAACCTTGAAACTGAGGTAAACTCTGCTATTACCTATCACCCTTGACTTTTAGAAATGCATTTCTCTATCAGCCCCTGCCTGTGCTGGTATTTAGATCAAAGGTAGCTATTTATATCACTTAGGACTGTGCAAATAGCAATTAGCAGCATTGTTGTTATAAGTATAAACTTACCCTGCACTGTATTGTGTTGTTGCAACAAAATTCAGTCATAGGTATTTATCTGAGCTGGCTTCTTCGGGTAACTGAGAGCACACTTCTAGGAAGGGCCCCACCACAGTGACCATAAAGCAGACACATATCAGACAATTTCATCTCAGTAACTCTTTCTCCTTCCCTCTTCTTTAACAACAGAAGGAAAAAGTAACATAATTGAACGGTTGACCAAGCTCCCCAGGGTTGTCAGGTCATTCTGCAAGTCTCTGTCACAATAATTTTGGCAGAATGGTTTCTGTGCTGTGATATGTGCTGCCTTAAAAAACCCTATCCAGTATAATGAAACACTAAGCAGGAATATTATGTAGAGATTACCACAACCTATTAATATCTCCTCTAGCTAAATCTCAATTGCTTTGTCCTCATAGAGTTACTATTTGTGCATCCTGCTCAGATGACAATATAAACTAATTCAGGATTTTTGTTTCCATAGCTGTGTTTCTCTAACAAACTCATTGGCTCACTTCCACTCACAGATCCTCTTTCTGTGCCAGGATTTGCTATCACACATGCCTGTCCTGATAAGGAGTTTTTTCTCAGAAGAGGAACTGAAGCCATCAATTAGAATGAAACCAGGGAGCTTTTCTGAAAAGAACCCCCAGCATAAATCATAACTGGTGCTCCCAAATTATTGTGCTGGTGAAAACCTGACTGCATGACAGGTGTGGAACCAGCAGAAATGGCACTCATGCAGGAGCTCTCCATACCTGTCCTACAAAAACATATGGTGCCTAGGAGATGGAACATTAGATGGAGTATTTTCAACAGCCAGAAGAGCAGAAAATGGGTATGTAAGAGCAAAATATTTAATTTAATAAATTAACTAAAAAAACACTCTCATCACTTTTATAAATTTATCTAATTAGATAGAGAGCTACTAAAATTGAAAATACTGGTTCTTTTACTACCCAAGGCTTCAAACACAATAATAAGGACTGAAAGAACCTGTGTGCAGTGTTATGGAAACATAATCACAGAAAAAATATCAACACTGGATAGACTTAAGGGAAGTCAGAGGGAATAATTTACTGGCTTGCAAAAATGAGCACAGTGGTAAAAATATCTCTGGTCCAGCACTCTGGCTAGTTCAAAGCACTGTGAAACTCCTATTTCTGAATGTAAATAAAATTTAACAAGACTATATTTTTTTGCAATGATATCTTCTTTGTAGGTAGTATATGACAAAAGTCTCACTGTTGCAGTAGAAGAAGAATCAGCAATAAATATCACATCCAATTTTGAATTAGAAATCACTACAAGAAATTCCAAGGCTGGTCTAATTATAAAATCTCAAAATTATCTTGATGCTATGGAATGAAAAGAAATGACAGCATGCCAGTAGCTGAGTAGAAGAAACTTACATTCCACCTACATAACGGCATTTAAGAGGATTTTTTTTGTTGTTTCTCATAGTGCTAAAAAGGCCTTTTTCAATTGAAAAGTATTCTTAACTGAGGTTGTGCAACAGCTCAAATGAAATTTGAGTAATGAGTCAGTTGCTGTACTTTACCTCCTAAAATGTAATAAAAGAACATTCTGGATGTAAGAACATTTGTTTCAACAGAACTTGTTGTTAGTTGATACAGTATTTGTTAGTTGATACAGACAACAGTTCTGATTTCTCTGCCCTGTACTCTTTTTTTGTTTGTTTGTTTTTTCCAGTGAGAGCAATGCCTCACAGGAACGATAGTTCTTAAAATACATTTCATGGCTACAAACAAACCCCAACTAAGTAACTTTGAGAAGCATAAGGGACTTAGGTAATACACTCCACCCCATCTCAAAATTCGTGCCCTTTACTGAAGTTATTGTAGTGCCTGCTGCAATGTCTAATGGATTTGCTCCAGCTGTTATGAAAGTTCCTCTGAGCAGAAGGACTGCATCTTTGTTAGAAATATATTTCACCACCAAAGTCGCCATTTATAATATTTTGCTTCTTCTGAAATGATCTGAACTCTTCACATAAAAGGAATTGTCCCATATTCACTGTTCCCAAAACAAATGACCTTGGGGAAATATTTTTATATATCTTAATTAGTTGACCTACATTATAGGAACCAGAGCATAGTTGTTAATGGAGAGGTAAATTAATTAAATCACCTACAGAAAAGAATAATATGAATAGAGGACTAAAAGTCACACAGGAGTTTTTTCTTATCTCAATTGTGCATCTACACTGAAAAGATGCATCTCTGAACCCAAATTTGAGCTACCTTTAGATGATGTGGATGCTACAGACTGGTCCTTACTGTGGGCCAAAATAAGAGACCACATAGCTGTGTACATGTTTTGTCAAATACCCATATTTGTGAACTACCCATCCGGCCCCCCTCGTGATTTTGGTTTTAATCTTGCAGCTCCACTGTTTCTGTTTGGTGATACAGATATATTTAGCTCTGTGATATCTCAGCATTGAGTAATCAATTAGCTAAGAGCAGGTGAATAATTTATATACAAAAATAGTGTAACTGCTAAAAGTTACTAGTATTAGGTCGTTCCAGCAGATTGTCATAGGTTGGTAATAAATTGAGATCCATAGAAACTACTACACACACATGCTTGTGAAATATCTGATGTTACTGAGGCACTGCAGGTTAACAGGCTGCTCCCACACTGTGCAGACTTGCAAGCAATTTCTGTGTTTGCTTGAGATCATGAGTATTTACATGCAGACCACAGAATGAACTTAATTACTCAGATTTCAGTATGCTTTAGAAATATTACCCAGTCAAAAGAAAACGTGGTGATTTCCTAGGGCCAGGCAAATCTAGTGCAGCAACAAACCATATTGAGTAAAGGATTTAAAGTGAGGACAGAGAGAAAGACATAATTCTTCACTACACTTCCTTAAGGATGGATTTGATCTGCTGAACTGAAGCCAGTATGGGTTGCCAGCCAACCATGGAAGCTCACTGGTTTTTTTTACATGTAGAAATATAAATACATGCACATATGCACAGAATTAATTCATATACAAACACTGACATTTATTCCCATACTTGTTTCTAGCTAGCAATGATTAGAACATACCTTATGAATATATATCAGTGATATATGTATATGTATATATATGAATATATATCAGATATATATATATATATATATATATGCATGTATCAGTCACAATGATATTTCAAAGATAAGGCCTCTGAAATGAAGCACTTTAGATTTTGCGTGTCCTACTCATGTGGGAAATTCATGGGGTTTTTGTGTCCTAGCAGTAATTTCTTCCTGGCCACCTTTTTCTTAAAAGTTGAAAATAGAGCACGTAAAAAAAAAAAAAAAAAACAAACAAAAACTCTAGATATTTAATAGTTTCTGACTTCTGGAAAAAAAAAACTTAACAGCCTTCTTCTATGCCCAATCTGACTTTTAAGACCACAACCACTTTCAGATTACATGCCGTATGCTTTTTCCTTTCCTTTGTAGACACAATACAACAATATCCAAATACCAGTTGACCTCATTGAGCAAGAAATCTGATAAGGGCTGACAGTGCTGTGGACTTTCCCACACAGGATGGTAAAGCACTTTTTCAATAACAGCAAAAGTTACAGCAAAAGTGGTAAAACCCCAAAACTTTCAGACAGACAAGACCAGCAATATGAAACGCAGAAGTAGGTTAAAGGAAATGTAAGGGACACTGTTTATACTGAGAATTCTTGCTGACTGCTAGAGCTCAGGCTCTAAGCAAACCTAAACCTAAACCTAAACCTAAACCTAAATCTAAACCTAAACCTAAACCATGCCCACAGCCTCGCTCCAAAATTCTCAGCAGTCTCAGGTGGATGTCCTTGCTGTGGGTGTCTTGTTGGGACAGAGAAGGATTTAGGCACATGTGACTCTGCTCCCTGCAGATTCCTACACCACCCTAATCTCTCACTGCAGAGCACCTCTGACAGTGCTGTGATTTACATGTCTCATGCCTGTGGTACTCACTCGTCCCCTTCCTGTCCCTGCAAGGACATTTTGTGCCATACAGAGCCATTTTCTATTGGGATTCAAAAGCTTAACACAGAACTGTCATTTACTTCATGTAAATGGGAACACAAATTCTATCCTCAAGGCCCAACTTCTTCAGAAGAGCAGGAGAAGAGCACCAGTGGTTTTGATTCTCATGGCAGATCTGCCTTTGATAGCTTTGTTCTGCTTTGTAAGGCCATTTGGGTAGAATGAAGAATTAGTTTTATTAGTAAAATTAATAATAATTGATGTTACGGACAGGCCTGAGTTTATGTTGGAGAGGGCTGACCAGGGAAGTTCATGTTGCACTTGGAAGTGAGAGGATAGGTTTGGTGATGATGCCTCAACCTTTGAGGGTCTGTATTTCAAGCACTGGCACAGGCTGCCCAGGAAAGTGGTGGAGTCAGCATCCCTGGAGGTATTTAAAAGTCATGTAGATTTTTCCACTACAGGGGACATGGTGTAGTGAAGGCCTTAGCAGTGCTGGGGTAATGGTTGGACTTGATGATCTTAAAGGTCCTTTACAACTGAAATGATTCTATGGTTCTATGATTTCAATCTGAGACATGACCCTAAGGAAAGTCCATCCTGCAAAATCTGCTTCTTCCTGTACCAGAACACAAAATTGTGCCAGACTTACAATCTATGGTCCTCCAACCCAAACTCTAGTGCATCTTGGACTCTGCTTTTAAATACCCTCATGAATCAGTATTTGAGGCCTGGGAGAAATAAACTGAGGTGTTAGTTACAGGACAACAGCAATGGAACAGGGAGAGAAAATTCTGACAAGCTCAAATGGAGTTTATGAGAGCAACTGGAACATATTGTGCTTTAGTTAATCTCTTCTTGGCACATTTACATCTGTCAGTAAGTTGTGAACTGCCATGGCTGAGGACAAACATCCCCTTTTTGTGTGCCACACGTCCTCAGCTGCAGTAATCTGGGCCAGAGGGGCAGGCAAGGATCCTGCCATCTGCAGCTACCACGCTCCACCCAGCAGGGACTGGGAATCACAGCTCTCAGTAACATCCACATCCATTTACTGAACTGTACTTTGGGCAGCCCTGTCTGCCACACCCTGAAACATGGCTTGCAGAATTTAATGATAAACTTGGAGAAAGAGGGAGAGACACTCATGGAAGATATTCCAAACTTAGATGGAAGATATTCCAAACTTAGAAAGAAACTTTAGAGAACTGTCAAATAGACTCCAGCTGGAGAAAGTGTTCAGAGGGCCACTTTACTCAGTAGGAAACTCAAAGGGAAACTCCTACAATTGCAAATTGCACGAAACTGGAAGGACACTACCCAACATTTGGGGTTCTTACTTTTTCCTCTAAGCAGCTGCTAATGGGGATTGTCCAAGATAATACAACGGCACAGAGAGATTTCTAAGTTCATCCACGACAGCCATTCCTTTCCTTTTCTCCCAGAAGAATAGGGAGCTTGGTTTATCAGCATCAGTGGCTGTTGCAGGTCTTACACAAGCCTCGCCTACGTGGGAAATGCCTTGTTTGCCACTCCAGTGTTTGTAGCTAGAGCTGGGGCTGGGCGGTTGCCTGGCAGAGGTAAGAGCACTGCACCAGGCACGGCTCTTACGGGGGCTGGAGCTCTCGGTGTCCTCTGCCCACACAGGAAATCTGATCTGACAGACTGCTGGGGGAGCACAGACAAATAGAATTTAGGCACTTTTACCAAGAAGAGCACGCTTAGGGTCACCTTGTTTAGCTCTAATGCAGGTCAGGCGCCACAAAGGCAAGACTGTCCATGCTAGTTTGTCCAACATGGCTATTAACCAGGGAACAGTATTTGAAGACAGGTTTGTAAAAACTAGAAAGGCAAATAAAGCATCAGTGTCTCCCAACTAGAGGCTACAGAGAAAGACCGGCAACAGTGTATTGAGTAATCTGCCTATGCACAGGAACTGCAGAGTCTACAGAGGAGCTGCTGGACAGACAAGTCATACTATGTAAAACAGAATTCCTTTCTAGACTCATACAAAGAAAGAATGTTCCTGCTGAATGAAAAAATCCACATGAATTTTCAGAAGTGAATACAGAATTCTAAAGGTGATTACGTAATAAATCTTCCAAACCTAGTTATTATATTCCCAGTTAATGAGCAGCTTGTTAAATGCAGGAAATAAAGTCAGCAGTGATTTACTGCACAGTGCAATTGATAAATCACTGCTCCATTGAATCACTCACTACATGGGACTGAGTGATCTCCCATCTGCTGTGTCCTGTCTGCTGCTGTCCTGCAAACCGTGCAATTATTTAGATCAGCTCAGTGTGGGTGCAAGTCACTGACATCTGATTAGGCAACATGACGTGCTCTTTGTGCTGTTGTAAATAACAATGTGAAGCGCTCAGCACTCCTTCATGAGCTAATTGACACACAGGAGCTGCACGTTTTTAACTACAGAGTTTAAAAACAGACTCTTTTGAAATTGGTGTGAATGTGCAAAAGCAAGGCTTTGGCAGGTGTCGGAGAATTTTACCCTGCGAGAGGTGTGATTGCTCTTGGTTAGTTTCAGTGATTTCCCAGCCTGGAAACTGTCCCCATTCTGCCCTTTACAGAGAAAGCAGCACCACCTGAACTGAGGTGGTGTAAAATCACACCAGTGCCTCTCCTTCTTCCTCATCCATCAGCTGATAACGCTCATAACAGGGTTCATTTCCTCTGCTCCTTGGCTTGTGCCCGTGTTACCTGGGATTTCGAGATATTATGTATTATGCAAATACATAAAGGCCAAGGACTATCGACCTGCCATGTCAGACCAAAGTCAGGTTTTTATGGAGAGATGAACAAGCTACAGTTAGGGGAGAAACAAGCATACAAAACTTGAAGTCCACATGTGCTTCTTCAGAGAAGATGCATCCAGTCCTAAGCCAACACGGAGCTGCCTTTCTTTGTGTGTGCTCTGTAAAGCCTGAGTTGGATCAGGGGTGTGAGCAGACCTTTAGTCCTGGCCTGAATAGGCAGAGGAAGAGGAGGGAGATCGCTGCCCATTGACTATGTGCTTGCAGAAATTTTCGGTGCTTTTCAAGTGGAGCACACACATTTCTGTGACACGAACAAGACAGAAGATACCTCTGATGTGCCTAAACCAAACCGACCATCCAGGAGGTGCATGTGGCCAGCTGCATTCCAGGAGCCTGCCCAGAGCCAGCAGGCAGCAGAACAACTACACAGAAAACAAGTCGAGGAATTCCTGGAATTTCTGAAGAGCATTAAAATAACCTTAGTATCCAATAGCAAGCAGGTATGAGAGATAATAGCAGAAGTGACTGCTTAATGCTCTTTGATATTCGATTAAGTGCAAATTTTGTAAGAAAACATATTGAGAGTGCTTTTTTCAGCTTTTCTCTACCTCCCACACTCTTTGGGAGCAAGGACGCAAGGCCTTCAAGGACTTCAGGAAGCCTCCAGAACACTCAGTCAACAACTGCATTTTAACAACAAGAATTTTCTTCTTCTATTCATAATAATTTTCCCAGTTCCTAGAAATATTTGGGACTCTAGTAGGAATGAATCTCCCCTTGTTATTCTACACAGATTTCTATCAGCAGCCAGATCTCCCTACATGGCAGCATACACTTCACTTCAAAGATCTTCCCAACCCTTTAGGCTGTAATTAGACTTGTAAATGCTGGAGCCAATCTGCCCAACAGGGAAACTTCTCTGAAAACAAAGATTTTGTAAAAGTTGAAAGAGACAATGGCAAACAAGAAATGGCTTGTGGCTTCTTGAAATTTCTCCTGCTGACTGAACTTTCATTAAGTCTGGTGAAAGAAAACAGCTCTCTGTGCCTATTGATTGAGTCAAGAGCATGGTTTGTCTTTTAAAATGTAGACTCCAAGTTCTTCCTCTCTACAGCTGGAAGTTTTCATGAGCCTGGAAATTAGACTGGAAAGACATGCTGTTGGGCTCCTACTGCAACACTCACCAAAATCACCTTCTTTTAATTGTAACAGAAGTCTTATATTACACTATTTTATGAAATTTATCTATTTTCACATTCAGGTTATGTATGTATATATATTTTTCCATTCATTTACACACTGAATGGAAATATTTGCAATGGATCTTACTTATGTCATGTAAAGAGAGGAAATTGTTGTCCAGTCTGGAAAAGAAAAGGCTTTGGGAAGACCTTTTTATGGCCTTTTAAAATATAAAGGGGGCTTACAAGAGAGACACAGTAACCAAAGCCTGTAGTGACAGCACAAGGGGTGATGGTTTTAAACTGGCTGAAGGCAGATTTAGATGAAATATCAGGGAGAAATTCTTTACTTTGAGGGTGGTGAGGCACTGGAACAGGTTGCCCAGAGAGGCTGAGGATTACTCATCCCTGAAAATGTTTAAGGCCAGGCTGGAGGGGGCTCTAAACAACCTATTCTAGTGTAAGGTTCCTTGGCCATGGCAGGGGAGTTGCACTACAAGATTTTTGGGTCCATTCCAACCCACACTATTCTATGATTCCAGTATTTAGCTCTGCCTCCTGTAGAAGCTCTGCATCTTCGGACAATAGCTAATGAAATCAGGAAACTTAGTTCTCTCCTGCCATACACAGCTCTGATGATTACAATAAGCACTTGGACACCAAAGCTTTCAGTAGCACTCCCTGAGCTACTAGTATTTTTGACACCAGTCTACACCTAAATTTAGCAATTCCCAGACCTAAAGTCAGCACATCTTTGCTATTGCTGATTTAGAATCAGGCTCTGGCACAATATTCTCATTCTGAAAATAGCTTCTAATTCCTTACCCAGGGCAGAAGTGCTGTCCTGCTCTACCCACACAACCTGATGTTTCAGTGATACACTTATTCTCATGTTCAGAGAGATGCACAGACTGGAGGTTCCCAGAACTTGCTAGATCAACAACCCTGACCCAGATAAAAAGATACACTGAATCTAAAGGATTCTTTGATTTAAATAATATCCAAATCTACAATTGGAACCTGTCATTTAAGGGGACAAGCACCTTCAGGCACACAGGCTGCACACTCCAGGATGTGAATATGCCAAGTGACAGCTGGCTGCTGGTGTGCAGAAGTGATCCCAGATGCTCCACAGATTTCCTAAGTATGTAAAGCACACTTTATGGGCATGTTCAGAGGACAAGCAGTGAGGCTGGACTTTGTACATGCTTGGAGATTATCTTGCATGCGTACAGAAGTGCTCCATGCATACATGATAGCTGAGTCTTAAACTTGACTCTCTTTCATTAAAGTCACAAAAATGGTACCTCAGACTTCAAACCCTGAACTGGTCATTCATGAAGTTAATTAGATCTGAAATAAATGTAGGAGAGATTACTGCCTCATGAGAATTTGATTCAGAAAGGAGAAATGTCATTATGTGACATGCCTCACCTGAGTACAAAACCACCAATGCCTTGCAATTTTCAGTTTATTATTCAGCAGTAATAGACCTGAATGAAGATGAAACATTAATTATATCCTAACTCCTGCCACTGCACACTGATCACTTCAAGATACACATTGTTGTGCTTGTAAGTGATCTCTGTTAAGGCCATATTGACCACTCACTGAGAACACTAAAACCATATGCAAGATTTGGGGGGTCATCTCACGAAAAAAATGAGACTGTGGTCAGAATGCCCTGGAGCAGATGTCATACTTCTGTGTTTTCAAAATGAAGCACTAACATTGCCCAACATTCTCCCAGCCCTTGTTGCGAGGTGGACTAGAAAAATGCTGGGTTTATCAGATACAGAGCAAATCAACCAGAAAAATATTCCAAATTTACAGGAAATTCAGTTTTCTGTCTGATGGGGATTGCCAATATCAGCTTTCTGGATGGAATTTCTTGATCAGTTTATCCACTCCAACTACAAAGGAACAATTGTGCATCTTTGCTTGCTCCCAGTCACTCCATCCTGCCCCCTTCCTTGCATTTGACAGTGAGTGTACTCCAGCATGCACACTCAGGTAAACTGGTGGGCAAGATGAGTTGGCCCAACTCAAAACCAACCTCACAAAAAAGACAAAAAAGGTCATACCAGCTGCTCAGGTGCCAGTCCTGTAAAAGGGACATGAAGGGACTACATGAGGTGGGTGTGGGGAGAGCAAAAGGTGCAGCAGCAGCATCCCTAAATGAGCTAAGACTGGTTGTGAAACTATTTTCAGAACAGATCTATGAATCAGATTTCCGGCCATAAAATCACACCACAGAACAGCGAACCAAATAATTTCCCCACAATAACATTTGACCATAAATAGAATAATATCCCAGCAAAGTAGTCAATGCATGATTAGGGCAGTTTGCTACAGGAACAGGCTGCCTACAGCCATTTGTGCAAATGAACTAGAAAGGGCTGCCTTGCTTGAAATTTTGTCAAAAATGCCCAGCTCTGTTATACATAGAGTCTAAGCACAGTCATGTGGTTGTGAAAGACTTTCACACTTCTCATACAAGAAGCACGTCAAGGATACACAGAAAGATGCTGGTTTGGCTTATCAAACAGAACTGTACTTCTGGATTTTTAGATTGCCTTTCCATTGATTGAAGATCTCTTCTCATGGATTTTGGGCCTGGGCTATACTGGGCTGCACTGGACAACACAATAGGCGCTGTTGGATCATGCCAGTCCCTCCTGTTGGGATGGGTCTGCAGGATGAACACAGCAGCAGCTGGGCCAGAAGCACAACCCCTCTGAGAGCACTGTGTGGCTTCCTCAGGGCTCCTTGAGATTCAAAGGCTCAGAAGCATTAAATGACAGGTCTCTGATCCCAACCTCCTTGTGCAAATACATCATTGGTACGCAGGCTTCTGTGTTACAAAGTATTTTATGGAATTTGCCTCCAACCTTCCTCTTCCACTGGGCAACAATTGCTAAACCATGTTGCTCATACAGTAGGAAGCAATAAGAGCACAACACCTCAACACAAATCAGCAGGAATTACAAACCATTCTACAAAACAGTAACATCTAGGTATTTCTCCATGTTCTATTGAATCTTATCAACTCATTATTTACTCTGAAATAGGGCCTGAGGTTTCCAGCTGGATGTGAGGCCAATGAGTGGCCCATACAGGAACCAAACCCACGACCGAGGTTGATGCTGGTGCCATGGTGTGACGGACTGAGCGAAATGGAAAGGCTGTTTGGCTGCAGGGAGGCACCTGCTAAACCCACATCCCTACAAACTGCACTGTCCCACATCCTTGCACTGTAAACCACGCTGCTCTCTGAACAGTGACCTGAGCCTGTGCATGCAGGACAGCATGATTACAGCAGGGCAGGTTTCCTGGGGAAAACCACATGTGGGGGCCTCTCAGAACAGCCAGCCAGATAGTGCAGCCTCCTGCTTTGCTGGTTCAGAGACACAACCGGCTCTGCACTTCTGCCAGGGCTGAGTGGGCCTGATATGGCCAAGAAGGGATGTTTAAATGTAATTTATAAACAAATAAGGGTGGTGCTCTGAAGAACCTCTCCCTACCAGCATCACTGGGGAAAAAATAGAAGAGGTGGATCCTAATTTCTAAATAAGTTTTATCTCAACAGAGGACTGAACAAGATTTGGTTTAATACAAAGGAAATGGAAAGGGGAAGGGAAAGTGGAAAGGAAAAAGGAGAAGGGAAGTGAAAGTGGAAAGGGGAAGGGAAAATGGAAAGGAAAAAAAAAGGAACGGAAAGGGGAAAGGGGAGAGGGGAGAGGGGAAAGGGGAAAGGGGAGAGGAGAGAGGGGAAAGGGGAAAGGGGAAAGGGAAGGCAAGGCAAGGCAAGGCAAGGCGAGGCAAGGCAAGGCCATTCTGTCTACTGAAAAATAAAATCTATTAAGAGATACAGATAGAAATTTTCCAACTGTAATTTTAGGTCAGAAGGAGGATGAAGTGTGATTACTTCTGTGACATCAATTGGAGAAAATCCAGATCAATCAAGATGGGACATTAGTAAGGACAAAGAAAAGATTGTGGATCCTTTGAGCAGATGTCACTTTTCAGGAAAAAAAGTAGACACAACTGTATGACAAACTCAGTTTCTTTGCAGTGTTGATTAGAAATAGTAATTTTTATTCAATAATTGAAATATTTCTGACTTTGTTTTCTATGGACCCAGTTCTTCAAATCTTGTAATTATGTCTGAATGATGTTTCCACATAAACACACCTTAAAATTTAAAGTTATCTCCTGATTTTGAGAATGTGACTCATTGAAGCTGTATCTTCTGGAAGCTGCATTACCCAGACACAGATAAGGCAGAAATGACACTTAAAAGTTGCAAAGAAGAATAATGTATGGGGAAAAAAAACAACCATTGTGTTTGTGAACTAGGGAAGGAATCAACAATTATCATTTTAGTAAGAAAAATGAATGATGTTTGTTTATAAGTTTATTTCTATTTTTTATTTAAACACTGCTCAGAAAACATGTCAAATTTCCACTGTGACCTGCAAACTTTTCCTTCTAAGGTGAACTGAAGATTGCAGAGAATTATATTTTGTCTTACTCCAGATCAAACAAAGGAAAGTCTGGGAAGGCTGCTATAAAGTATTTAGTCATACTAAGACACACAACAGGAGAAAGGAGAGATCAAGTGAAAAACTCCTTAGGCCTTGAAGGTTCCCAAGCAAAACCTGTATTGCAAAACAACACATCCTTCCATAGGACCATCAGCTGCTCAGGTTTTACCCTTGCTCTACTTTTGCTGGGTGACCTTGACAACAGTATTCCTATCTCTATTTTCTCTTGTGTGTGAAAAGAAAACAATTCCTTGCCTCACAAAGCCATTGTCAGATTTATGGTTGCAAAGTGACAAGCAGACCCTAATTGTCATGATATGCAATAGTTAAATTTCTATGAAGTCAATGATGAGGTCAGGAATGATTCAGATCAATCACAGTCATGTGAAAGAACTGGAGATATACAATGGGTTTGTGTTTGATCTTTATGGTCAGTGAGAAATCTATGATTCTGTGATTCTATAAAATTACACAAGGCACAACATTGTAGTGGCTTTCCAAGTGAATTTGAATGCCATTTTTAACTCAGTTTTTCTCTTTACAAAAGTTTGGCAAAAGTGTATTCAATGAAGGCGCGTTTATAGCATTTTCTTTGGTTTGTTTTTTAAACACTTCTGTCTCAGTCCTACTGCCCATGGAGACTAACTTACTATTGATGTTCTTCAATTAATCAGGCATTCCCCTCAGGCTGGTGTAAGAAAGTCACCAAGATTTGTGGGGAAGGTAGAAGAGAAAAAGAAACCCTAAATCATGCTCTCTTTTACTCCTCTGAAGATTCCCAACAGCAATGGGAGACAAACAAGTTTCACTGTGACCTACAAAGTAACTACCCAGCAATAAGATGTTATTTGGCACCTCGGAGACTTAGAGGAGCAATTAGCTAAACTTTTATGGCGTCCCCTAAGAAACATTTAAGATAGAAGCACTTTAGAACTTTTAGCACATCACTTTTCTCACTCCGAGTGTCAGCGCATGGCAGAATTTTCCCACGTCGCGCACGGCGGTGTCACCGCGCCCAGCCGCTCGGGAGCAGCGCCGCGAGTTTGAGCAGCGGGACGGCCGGGCCGAGCACGGAGCCCGGGCCGGGCGCGGGGAGCGCGGCGCAGGGGGCGGAGCCGGCGGCTCCCGGGCCGCCGGAGCCCATCTGCTGCCGGGGAGCGCCGTGGCCGGCCCGTCCCTGCTGCACGAGGAAGCCAGCGGAGGAGAAAGCAGCTCTCCGCTCAGTTTGGTAGGTGAGGTGCGGGAATCTCTGCTGGGTGTCGTCCCGCTGCCCCTCGCGCTTTCTGAACTAAGAGCAGTTGGTTCCTCTGATGGCTAAAGCGAGTGGCGGCTAATTGAAAGTAGCGAAAATATTCCGGTTTTCTAAATGCTAGGGTTTTTTTTTTTTTCTCTTCTCTGCCTGGCTTCAGGGATTGTAAGAGCTGGTCTGTTCAGGGGAGGAGGGTGTCTCACTTCTCCGCGTTTCAGGAATTGCGGTTCCCTGCTTTGGACAAACGAGTTTTCCAACTGCTTTGTTTCCAAGGTTTCGGTGCAGACCGCATCCATTACTGCCGTACGCGCTTGCCTCTTCTCCCGTCCTAAAGAAGGGTCTTGTTGGGGTTTGGGATTTCAAATTTCTGTGATAAACGAGACCAACTTGAGTGTAGTTTTTATGTCTGTTCTATGTAACCTAGCAGATTCCCCCCAAACCTCTGATTGTCTGGCAGTCGACTATGTTTAAGGAAAAAAAAAAAAAAGCCAGAAAATTATCTGGGTTTTTGTGGTCCTTTCAGGGTCCTTCTCATGCCCTGAGCCTTGGAGGGAAAACTCGCTGCCGCTCGAGCATTGCGGTGAAACAACCCATTCAAAGGCGCGCCGTTTCCTCCCGCCCCTTGTTCCAGCAGCCCCTCCCGGCTTCCTATTCCTCCAAAGATTGTTTTTTTCTACAGGAAAAGTGTGGTATTTTTTTTTTTTCTTCCTCCACTATTCCCACACAAGAAACTCGCAGATCCGGCTGGGAGTTTCTCCTCGCAGCCCTGCGTTGCAACACGGGGACGCGCCCCCGAGAGCGCCGGGGCTGCCGCCCGCCTGCTGAGCGCGGAACGTGGGCACGGAGCTGCCTCCGCCCCGAGCAGTTTTTGGGCACCCCGCAGGAAAAATCGGCAGGAGAAATCACATTAGGGAAAAGAAGGAGAGTGAACGCTTTCGCGTTTGTGCGAGCAAAGCTTGAAAAAAAGTTTGTGGTTTGTTTTTTTTTTTTTTTGTTGTTGTTGTTTTTTTTGTTTTTGGCCTCTTGGCCAGGCTGCGGAGCTGCCGAGGGGGGAGGCTGGCGGCGGGGGCTGTGCGGGAACGAGCCCGCCGGCTCCCGCCTTTGTTTCCCCGAAGGGGCGCCCGCAGCCGCGTGGCTGGAAGCTGTTCCCTGCCTGCCGCCCCTCCCAGGCCGCTCCCGGGCTCCGCGGGTGCTCCGGGGAACGGGCATGGGGAACGGGCATGGGGGAGGGCGCGGTGGGGAGGATCTCCGTCCCTGAGCTGGGGGCCGCGGGGCTGCCGGGAGGCGGCAACAGCCGGCGGGGGAAAGCCCGTGAGGACAGCGGGGTGTCCTCCAGCCCGCGACTTTCCCGGTATGTTCGATTCTCCTGGGTTCCAAAGGTTTCGGGAGAGCTGGGGATGCCCTTGTTGCCGCGCCGGGAGGCAGGCGCGGGGCAGAGCCGCGGGTTGGGCCGGGCTGGGGACGGCGGGACCCCAGGAAAGGGAGAATCGCAGCGCCTCATCCGCGCTGCGGGGAGCACAGAGAACACCTGAGCTGTTGGGGGAACAGTAGCTTCCATAACTGCTTCTGCGCAAGATCATGGGAGTATCCGGAGATGGGAGATGCCGGTGTGAGCAACTACATGGACTGCAAGACAATGATAAGAACCCCTGTCACTGTCTTGACTCGGCAGGACAGTGCAGAACTCGGTACGTGCTGCAGCATCCTCAACTCGAAACTACCCAGGCATGCCTGAGGATCTCTCAGCAGCAGTGTTGAAACTACCAGTGCAGCTGTTGAAACCTGGTTTGTATGATGCTGTCTTGTTCTGACTTCTCCTCGATACTTGGATTTCTTCTAGCAGTTGGAAAGGGAAAGGAACGGATTGTTTTTTAAAAGGAAAAATAGCTGCAGTCTAAGGGGTTTTTGTTGAATAGGGCAGGAGACAGTAAGTCACTGTTGATAACAGCTATGGAATATTCTAGCAGTATTCCAGAAGCCTGCACTGTCACATAGAGCTGGCTGTTGCTCTAGTATTATGGAAGTTATTGGTTGTTTTTTCCAAAACTACTTTCATAGAAGTCCACCATTTATTATATACAGAAATGTAGTATTGCAGTAAAAATGTGGGCTTTTTTTCAAGTAAGGGGTTTGGAGTTTGTTTGTTATTCTGCTTAGAAATGTAATAGTATCTGCTTACTGACTGTCTTCCACTGAGTGAAACAAAACTGTATCACTTTCTGCTTTCTCTGAGGTCCCAAATTATTGAGAAACAAACTGGTTGCTCCTGCTGCCCAAAGCAGCAGCTGGGACAATCTCTCTGACATCTGGCCAAACTGGAGTAGTGAGTACTGATGCTAGGAATGGTAATTCACCTACAGATTAGGGAGAAGCATGTGGAAAACCCTGCAAGTCATGGCTTATCATTGGAAATGCCAGTGGCTGATGTGTTTGGTGTCACTCTGCACCTACGGTGTTACATCAGTGTACTGAGCATGTCCTCCTCCATGGTTATCCCTCTGCGCCTGAGCAGTTGCCTAGGTAATCCTCTACCTTGAAGATGTTGATTACTAGAAGTACAGAAGTACTGAGGGGGTTTTGTTGTTGGGAAACCTCCCTGTGGCATTGCTGTTACTGCAGTGGGTCTGGCTGGGCCTTGGGACTGGTGGAAAGAGGTGAAGGGAACCAGAACGTGATGGATGAGCACTACTGTGACGGATGAGCATTGCACTACCAACTCTTCGTTCCACATGGCACTTGAAGAGTTTAGTCAGATACCTTCCTTAGTTTCCTAGGATGTGCACATCTCACTTGACGCTATCTCACTATTCAGCAGACCTTTAAATTCCTGTGGAAAGCAGCATGGCCTACTTCTGTCAGGTTGGCAGAAGTGAAAGCAGGATTTTTCTCTGATAAAGGAGACATATATTTGGATTCTTTACAACATTTGGGAGATTGTGGTCCAGATCCTGAACTGAGACCTGTGAATTCCTGAGTCTTCAAAAACTGAAATAATAGTCATGGATACTAGAGGTTCCACTCTATCATAAGTTTTCCATGTAGGACATTTGCCCCTGGCAGCAAAGGGAAGAACGCTGAGGAGGATCTTTGAAAGATGACACTTGACTTAAATTTTATAGTCAATGGGGAAACCACCGCCATGCATAGAAATAGGATGATGACGTGCCTTGATTTGGGAATTGCAATGGCTTAGAATGAACCCGTAGCAGTGCTGAAGTTTACTTGTTGTTTGGCTGGCTGTGTAGCCTGATCTTCAACTCAGAATTGTGGCTTGGACATGCTGTGGCTGCTACATGCCCAAATAACTCAGAAAATCTAACAGATCCCAAGGATGCTTAAACAAGATGACCTCAGAAGAAGGGAATGTTGTTGTAAGCAAAAGCAACTTAGCTGGCAGGACTGTTGAAGTGGGACATACATGTACATACTACAAAGACCACAGGCTGTAGGATTTCCTGCCTTGGCTTTCTGCAAAGCAGTTTCATGAGGTCAAGGCTGACTGCTACCAACTCCAGATTTCAGAATGTAGTTTAAAACTTGAATAAAAAATGTTCACTCACAACTTCCAGGAATTCTGCCATGCTCTGAAGGTACATGATCACCTTTCAGATGCAGCAGCTCAACTTCACCGACTCAGGTGAGGCAGGAAGTTGGGAATAAAGAACATATTTGGTCAACACAGAACATATGGTTGGAGGTGCTTTGGGACATAGCAGCAAAGGAAGGGATTTAATTGGTCCTTTGCATTTAGAGCTAAGGAAAGTTTCTTCAAATTGAACATGCTGCTGGCCTGCTAAGTCTGCTCACATTTCTTCTCCCATTGTATCCTGCATCATTTGTTTCTTCCAATCTCACTTTCACTAAGAACCTGAGGAGGCTTGTCAGACAAAACAGACCTTTTGTCTTAGGGCAGAAAACTTAGTTTTTCTTGTTCTTTAAACTGCTACTCATCAGTGGCAGTTTACAAACAGCGCTGCAGCCCTGTGCGCTCAGCCCTCGATTAGCTGTGTTTTCCTAAGGAATATGAAATAGACAGAGGATGAACTTTCTGCTACTTGACTTAGTTAACTAAAGGATGCTTAGTCTTTAACTTTGCACTGTGGACCAGACTGTGCAATCCATGTGTTTTACTGTTAAAACCACACAAAGCACTTTCACACAAAGTGCTTTCTTCCTTGGAACTTTTTGGCTTTCCAGTAACATATTTATTCACTACATTTTTAGTAGTGGGTAATACGGGTGGCAAAAGTACCATACCTATGACTAATTGTTTGCTGAGGTTCTGGCTGCTTTGTCAGCAAGCCCTGAGTAAAGTCCTGTGGTAATTACAAATACTGGCTTTCTAGTGCATTGTTCTC
This sequence comes from Onychostruthus taczanowskii, assembly GCF_017590055.1. Taxonomy (NCBI): domain Eukaryota; kingdom Metazoa; phylum Chordata; class Aves; order Passeriformes; family Passeridae; genus Onychostruthus; species Onychostruthus taczanowskii. The sequence goes on from NW_024499684.1 coordinate 8,023,811, forward strand.
CAAGTTCAACTTTCTAGAACCATCAGGCTTCTTTAGCGACATCTTTGCTTTTCCTTCTTAAGTCATCCTTAAGTCATCCCTGCCTTGCAAGCCTCTGCTCCTCTCTTTGTAGCTTCCTTCTGCAGTCCACAGACTGGTGTTTTGTGGTTCTCTCTCACTGAATTGCATTTGTAATTTCTACTTTAACCCCGTTCCACTAAACTGTCCTCACAGCAGTTCCTAATCTGGTGCTGTGTGTGCAAGTGCTGTAGGTAGTTTGTTTTGCCTTACGTTAATCTTGCAAAGAAGTATGAATGTATATATACACACATATATACGACATACACGTATTTTTAAATATGTAAAAATATTATTTTACTGTCTCTTGATGTTATTGACAAGTGTGACCTATTATCCCTTTCCCCTAAGCTCAGACAAGCACTTCTGGTTAAATGCAAATACACAAGTTCCTTCATTTAATTTACAAAGATTGCCACCTTGTAGAAATCTCACTCCTTGTTAAACACATTGGGAGTGTTTAGCAGCTCCTTTGTTTGACTTTTCTGATCTGATTTTAATCTGGAGGAACTCTTTCCTTAGCCCTCTGTTTTGTGGCTTGTTGTGGCTGCTTGTTAGCAGCTGTCAGGGAGGGCACTTGAGCTATGGTGAGCTGGAACTGCAGGATGCTGTTCCTCAGTGTTCCTCCTAAGTGCATGGGGTGGGGAAGGAGCGGTGCTTTGCTTTGCTTTTCTGCCATGAGCCTGTGCTCGTCCTGCTCCCCATAGTTAATAACGACTAAGAGCAGGCACGTATCTCCTGTTCAATCCCTGCCCTTGTTGCATTGCAGAAGAGGCTGTATAAAAGCCAAAATTCTCCTTAGTTCCCACAGAAGTACGAGAGGACTAATGGAATTCATCCCACCCTGTTTGCAGACAGGCTTAAACAAAGCCTCGCACCGCTATTATCCCAGCCAATCTACAGCTCCTTTGTATAAGCTGATGGTTCTCGATCCACATTATCCTAAAATCTGAAAAGCTTACGTCTTTCTGGCTGGCTTGAGGCAATCACGGAGACCCCGAATATGCATGTAGAAGCCTACAGTACTGAATCTGTTTTTAAATTTTCAAAGAACTATCAGTTTGCTATGTGAAATATTCGACTGTCTTAAAAACTTTAAAACGTGCAAACCACATGAGAACCTTGAAACTTGTGTAATCATATAAAATAATTTAAATTAAACATTTCACTACTGAACTAATGGAAAAGGATAGCTGGATAGGTGAATCCAGATGTCACAGAAGTGATGAATCAGTAGTGAAACGTTATCCTCTCTGGTCTTTTTTGGTGGCCAGCTCATCAAGTGGACTTATAATAGCAAAACTTTGCCGTCTTGTATAACCTTCTCCCCTAACTGACAGCCCCTTCCCAAGAAGTGGGATTTTTTTATACAAATAGAGATTGGGGAACATGAACCTTACAGGTTTGGATAGTGCTTTTTTGTTTAGGAGTTTGGTTACTCAAACTACCTCTGTGCCTCTTAACATAACGTTTCTTCAGTTTCAATGCTACAACTATTTCGGGCTATTCTTTGGTCTGTGAAAACTGTGAATGCTTTCAGAATTGGAGGCTGGAAGTTAGGAGAAATGGACAGTCTGATGTGTTCCTATTTCTAGGTAATGATTCGCCTCAAGTTACAGTGACTCTTTAGTTGAATTTAAGGTGCTGTTTGTGTAACTTTAATTTTAAAGTAGTTTAAAATGTAAGTTCTTAACTTACAAGTTAAGTTCTTCTGCTAGTATATCTTGGATGACTGGTACTTCATGCTTTTATAGAAAATGTGTGTGTGTATATAGTATATATAAACTTCACATTTACACAGCATCTGCACAGTTTTATTAAATTACTGCTGAGCTACCCCAAATGGTAATTAATCTCTCAAGAAAATAACTGCAGTACAAATGCTAAACAAGAAATGAATGCATGATCGGACAGGCTGATTGCTTGATTCACATAGATGCATTTGCTATGAATGAAAGAGACAACCCACTAGATGAGATTATGCAAAAAGCAGACAGGGTCATTAACAACTTTTCTCTTCCCTCAGCCTCCAGCAGAAGACAGCATTTCTCTCTTTCTGCTTAAGTGCTGGGGGTAGCTATGCACAGCAGTGAATGGGAGGGGGTGAGGATGAGCAAGGGCAGACTGTTCAGAGCCAAAGAACAGTGGGCAATGACTGTCTCTTCTTAAGTGCATGTAGGTCTGTGGGTGTATAGAAGGATGGAGTGGCTTGGGCAATATTTGCTCTTGGTGATCTCAAGAGGAGGCCTCTGAAGTGTTGTGGTGGTGGCAGCTCCACTACATTCATGGGAGGGGATGAGCCATTAGCGGTCATCTCTTCCTCATCATCATTAATCAGAAAGCTCATTTTTTATAATTAATTATTTATGCACGTGCGTCCTCGGATGTTGATAGAAGTATTATTTTTGTCCATAAGCAGCTTCCTTTCTAGGCTGATGCTATAGTTTAAATTACTAGACCTGTGTGTGTAAGCGTGTGCTTTGTGCGTGGTGGATTCAGCATAGTGTTGGACCTTGCTGGGTGTGTGCATGTGGTGGGGAAAGCATGGCCTTGAAACTGCAGACCTGGATACCTCCCTGACAACAGAGCTGAAAACCAGGCTATGTACCTGGTTGATGGAACAGATATTAGTAAAAGTGGTGTTGGTTTTGACTGAAGGCATCTTAGGATGGGAATGAGCACTGGTGTTCTGCAAGCCAGCTTCCTCAAATTCTTGTGGATGTGCTTTGCACGTTACAAGCAAACCTGAAGATTTGTCTCCCTGGGCTCTACTTGTAGGTTTGGGAAAGGATTTGAAGCAGAAAAGAATGAGGCAGGACTTCTGTCATGCTCAGTTTTCTGTAGGGCATAAATGGTGTCTGAATGGTAAGTCAGCATGAGACTTGGCTGAGTTGAATGAGCCATGCTTAAGAAAGCAACTGAGATTATTTGGGAAGTCTTGATGGGATGGTACTCTGCTGTGTGGACTCAAGAGTTCACCTCTGGTCTGTGCTAACCAGTGTAGAACAGGGAGAGTCAATCTAATAGAGCACTAAGAAAACCCACCACTCATATACCCTTCAAGTTAACCAGTATATTTGACATTTTTAATTCCAACATGTTTTATCATCACTGGTCTAACTGAAAGAGAAAACCACAATAATTTGGCACAAAACACTCTGCATCCTAATCTGAAACTGAATTTACAAATTCTCATTTGTCTGTCTTCCTGCCTTAATGCCTACATTGTAGTGGCCCATGCAACATCCAAGCTCTTGCTGCAGTGTGGGACATTCATTTGGAGTTTGATGCTGAATTAGGTTAATAGGCTACAGTATTGTCTGAGGAAGAGGAATAGACTGGGAAGGAGATGAGAGAATATTTACTCTGGAATGAAAATCTTAAAATCTAGAAATAGCCATGGTACAATGGTGTTAGCCTTTGGTTGAAACAAGCCCTTCACACACCTTCTGACTCACTGCATTATTTTTAAGTATTCTTACTGGGCAAAAGAAGGTTTTCTGAGAGGCCCCATAAAAAGGCAGCTTGAACTAGTCCTACAGTTAGTTGTGTCAGTCTGAAACTTTACGTCCTGTTTTAGCTTGATAGCTAGCATGGAAAAAGTCTGCTTCAGATAGTTGTTCAGCTTGATCTTCAAGTATGGCCTGCAGACTGCAACAGAAATCACCTTGGGTTTGTGGGGAAAATAGGCAGGAAATAACACCTCTAGATGTAGCTGCAAATAAATATTTGAATGGGCCTACTTAAAGCAGGCACCTAAAAAATTATTGATTAGGTGGGGCTCTGAGGTTGTAGCTCTTCAACTGGAACATACTATGAAACAGGTACATTCAGTATTAATGCTTAACTAGGGAATTTTTAATTTCTTGTCTTCCAGTGTTGAGTTTTGTACTGGACCCTTGACTGCTTGATATTTCACAATTGCTTTCTCTAGTATGGGGAAAATAGTTTTCTTCAGTGTTCAGCTCAAAGTGTGCCATGTTTAATGGGATGTCCTTCTTGCAAGATTGTCTGCAATTCACTTTTGTAAAGAGGTGAATACACTAATGTGGGACGGAAAGTAGTGTCAAGCTCTTTGTATTGCCCCTTGTGGTCCTTGCCCACTTTTGCAGGCAAGCTGTGTTTATAATATCCTGGGAGTAACTGATATTATAATCACTAAAAAAAAATAATTACACCACTAGCACAGAAGCTTCCAGATAAGACTTCAAATAGAAACGGAAATTATCTACTGTAAAATGGAGAGGGAGGTGACTTTCCAGAGGCTATAGTAATGGGGTAACATTAACAGCTGCAGCTAATGTGCTCTACCCCTTTGCTACCTCTTTTTGCCTTGGTGCATGGGAGTAGGAAGGAATGTGTGCCAGAGTCGTATGTCTTTAAATGCTGGCACTGTGAAAGTGAACTTACATAAATTCAGACTGCTGCTCAGTGCATTATTAGAGCTCATTGCTGCCAAAACAGATGTGGTGGGTTGCACAGTAGGTGCCATTACAGCCTTTGTAGCTGAGTCTCAAGGGTTCTGACTTGTCTGTATGGAAGTTAAGTGCTTAACTTAGTCCCTCCTCTCAGAACATGAGGACACGTGGCCTTGGTCATGTCAATGACAGACAGAAACTTCAGAATATTATCCTTACTGTCAGTGCAAAGAACAGGCTCTTTTCACCTCATCTGCTGCATGTCAAGCCAAAAAAATTCGTGTTGGTGCTTGTGCATTTTATGCAAAATCCCTTGAAGTAAATGACTCATATTTTTGAGACTCATTCTGGAAAATGCCATCCTTCCTTCCAGCTTGTATGGGGAAGAGTCTGCAGTGGATATGGGAGGTTAAAATAACTGAGAACTGCAGGCTAATGTAGACTGACGCTTGAAAGATGTGGTCCTGCTCCTCTCCTGCCATCTCCATAGTGGCTATTTTGGACAACTGATCTTGATAAAAGCCATTTAAGAAGGCAAATCTGTCCTTTCTGGCAGATGTCTCCATTTACATTGGCTTGTAGCAGCTGGGAAGTTTCAGCTCATTTTAGGGGAAATCATTCTCTCTCTTTCCACCCAATAGTGGAAAATTAGAAGAAATAATTCTCTTTCTTTCCACCCAATAGTTACAGTAAGTGCAAAACCTCTGTAGAAAATAAATCTCTATTGGCAATTAGCTGCTTCCTGGCAGTGCTGAGCATTTACAACCTGTTTCTGCTTCCAGCCCTGAAGGAATTGAACTGCTTTACTCAATTGCCATCTAAAGCTTTGCCATCCTTTTAATTTCTCTGCCAACACTGCTCAGTACTTGCAAGTTTTAGCCATCAGTGACAATCAGCAATTGGGCACAGCTTCAAAAGGCTCATTTTTATAGGTGGTGTTGTAGTTATTTTGATACAGAACTTCCCTGGACAAAGTGCTGTGCTTCAATGCCCATTGTTTTTAATAAGGGGGTTCCTCTTGACTGAGCAATTTCAGAATCATTTAAGGAGTTTGTGTTTTGGAAAGTGTTGGATGTTCATCTTCATGGAAGGTCAGGTGTCTGTTCAACCTGAGAAGTCTTCAACACATCCACAGACAGCATGTAAGGCTTGGGAAGAGATGACAGATAACATGACTTGTGAAGACATGTCAGCAACAGAAAAACCATCAGAGGAACCTGGGTTACATAATCTTGTAGCTAAAGCTGTAAGCAGCAAAGTCTATTCAGGCTTTGCTCCCATTAACTTAGACACATACTTTCATCATCTTCAATTACTCAGTCATAATGAAAAATCTTTATAAACTTGTGTTTTGACAGCTTATTTGATGTGTGAACTTGACTAGATTTCCTTTGGACTTTGGGTGTAAACAGTACATAAATCAATACTAGAGATGGGAGAGTTCAGTTTCACAGGAATTATAACTGTTTAAATTGCTTCAAACAGCAAAAAATGTTTTGAATTCTACTTAACAAATAAAACTCTCAAACATATCTTATAGACGTGTTCTTTGGACCCCATAGCCCCTTTCTAAACAGATTTTGAAACTTAAAGAAAATCCAACTCACTCTTGTCAGGATTGTCCCATCCTTACACTAGGCTTGACACATCTCTCTGAATTTAAAGCCAGACAGTGATAATCTTGGCCCACGCAGCTTTAACTGCAACATATCTGCCTCTGTCACCTCTGTGGCTGGGCACATTTCTTTAGTGCTGTAGAAGTGGTATTGCAGCTTAGAGGACATCTCATGTCACATCTGACATCAGGATGGAGCAAGCAGGATGAAGTGCAGGTGAAACAGGAGCTGAAACATCTCTACAATGTGCCTTCTAACCTGGGCATCCACTGTAAAGCTGATATGGAGTGACTCGTGTGACAGAACTATTCTGACCTTAAAGCAAAAGCCTGTCCTAGGGCTTCAAAATTTCTGTAGTACCAGAGCCTGGCAGTAGCCTTAGAACTGAAAAGACTGAAAGCATTAGATACAATGTTACATCTGGTTCTACAAAAGAAAACCCTTGAGTCCTATTGTGCACTTAGGTTAGGCACAGCTTGACCTCAATTAGCCACTTTCTGATACTTCCTTCAGGGATTCAGCAGGTTGCTTTTTGGGGGTAAGAGGATGGGAGGAGCTGAATTTGGATTATTGAGCAACTATATAAACTCCAGAGCTGTTGCAAGGTGTGGAAGGTTGGTGTGTTAAGGATGAAAGGGCAGAGTGTCTGTGAGGCTGTCCACAAAAGCCAAGGACAAAATATGGACATAGAAAACAGCAGCTCTTCAGATCAATTCTGTTTGTAACTAGGTAATGTTTGAGGTCTTCAGTCTTTCTGGTAAATCTTCTGAACTTTAACCAAGAGTTGCTGATATGAAGGGGCAGTTGCTACAAGTTGATTGTAAAAAATGGTTCTATTTCAAATAGTGTTTCCTGGTATATCCTGGCAAAGCCACTTGTGAGCTGAACTAATCTTCTGTCCTAGGTGGAAGAGTGAAAAATAACTATACATTATGATCTTTGTCCTAAAATACACATTGTGTCTTTTGTGTAAACATTGTCTCTTCATGGTTCCTCCTGTGAGGGTCTGTGCCTCTGGTGTCTCATGTCTAGTGTGTCTTTATTTCTCTCTAGGATGTGTCTTGTCTGTCTCTCCTTACCTGACTTTCCAAAACTATTCTACTTCTATCTTGAAAAAAACTTCATACTGACTTTTTTTCAAAAGTTAAAGTAGATTTGCTTTTCCATAGTGGTCACTCTACAAACTATTGAGTTTGCAAGTCAAACTATGCTAGCTCCTCTTTCAGCCTAGAATATATTCCAGATGCAAAATACAGAACAGTGAGCAATTGCTACAGTGAGTCATGCTTGTGGAAGTATTGAAAGGTTAAATAAAAAACTCAGCAAAGACAGGATGGCAAAAGCCTGCGCTTCTTGCAACTGGGGGAAATACCACAGGCAGCTCTAATCTTAAATCTACCGGAAATAAAGTCAGTTACAGGAACTGTGTATGGATCCATGGTTCTTACAATATTTCTGCAATATTAGAGTGGATCTAACAGCTTTCAAGCCACAAGACAGAAAATGCACACCAAGAGGAAAACCAGCTTAATTATGGTCAGAAAAATGACTGTCAGGCAGAGTTTTATCTCTGTTCAATGGTGTTTCCTCTTGCTAGAGAGAACACATTGATGAATTGGATTGCTTTCTTTTCCTGGAATGATGAAATTTGAATAGCAGCAAATAGCTCCTGTGGTGTCTCAACCTGCTTTCCTGTTAAGGGAAGGACAACATGACTAAGTCCAAAGGCTGGGTCTTGTAATTGGGCTATAAAAAGTTCTGACAATCAAAGAGACTCTGCTTGTGCATTTGTACCTTCAGTGCACATCTCCATGCGTTTGGAGAGAGATGGGCAAGTGGGTATAGACCTTCTTAAACTTCATCAGTACTGTTCATCTATAGTTGCATTTTAAAATTTTACCTGAGAGGTATTTTTCTGAGGAGGATTCTGAATAGCTTTTGTTTACTAATGGTTCATCTAATTCCACTGAACTAGAACAAGGAAATGACAACCAGACTGTTCCAGCCCTTAGCCAGTTAATTTCATGGCTTTTTTTTTTCCTCATAGGAAAAGTTTAAGTTCTCTTTCCAGCATCCCTGATTTCAGGAAAGGGTGCTAGAGAGCAGAAAACTTGAGTCTACGCATGCCTCTTGTCCCCTGCTACCTGCTCCATATTTAAAGCTGTTTCCATGATGTGTTTTGTGGTGGATTTTTTTGGTGGATATGTGGGTTTGGTTTGAGTGTTGTTGGTGGTTTTGGTTATTTTCTGGAGACTGTTTTTTTCCCTAGTGGGGAATAACTGTCACATAGGTTAGTTTCACTGCTAGCTTGCAGTGACCATGTCCTTTTTATCTGTGGTGTTGATTGTTGTCTCCTTTTACCAGATGGCTTTGGCAATTGCAGACTGTTTCCCGAAATTCTTATCCAGGTGTAATCTAAAAAAGTTGTATTTGGTGATGAGTATCCCTGTGTTTACCAAGGTAAACTTTGCTTCAGGTGGTTAAATAGATTGCCTTGTGGTTCCTTTGCTTTCAGTCCTCTGCTTTAAGTTTATCATGATGGCAGTGAACAACCTGACAATCTGGTAGCTTCAGACCGGCTCCTTCAAAAGGAACCACCAAAAGTTGGGATTTCTGTAACACTCCAGCTTGTCTGCATCCCTGTGCTTCATCTGAAACAAGAGTAAGCTTTGCAATAATGTTCTATTGTAAAGTTGCTGAGTTTATAACTCTGAGGTGTATTGTTTAACTTCATGTTTCCAAAATAAAAAGGGTTTAAACTGATACTATAAAAAGCGCTGACTGACTTTTATTCACCAAACTGCCCATACAGCTCTTCTGTTACGCATTACAATCTGCAATCCTTGGGTACACCAATGCACGGTTTCAGTTTTGAGCAGCCGGTCCCCTTCTGGTCCACTTCCTGGATTGCCCCAGGTATTCTTATCGCTGTATACGCTGTTGTGTTCTCATCATGCTATTCTCATTGCAAGACTTCAGATGGCTAAAACAGTCTCAAAATATTTGTGTTGCATGTAACTTCTGACTTGAAAGTGATAGCTTGTGTTCTCTTGCTTCTGGGGTTGTTTCCATGCAACAAGTGCTTAGTTCGTGGGATGTCCTTCCTTATGGTGCTAGTCCTACACTTCTTGCTTAACAGCTATTTTTGGCTTTTTATGGGATGAACAAGTAGTTGCCGCTTCAGGCTGCGCTTGTTTATGATACAGCAGAGACAACTCTGGCTACAAGAACCAAATTTTAACGTGCAGGGCAAGAAGGTTGGACTTGGGGGGCTTTTTGTTCTTTGTATTCTTCACTTAAAGGCTGGCCGGTAGCAGAGACAGTAGCGCTGTAAGTGCAAGGGTGTACCTGTGGCGGGGGTGCCTAACAGGAGAGCCAGTGAGTCTGTCTGTCTGTGTGTCAGTCCGTGTGTCCTGGGTGTAGTTCGGGTGCCCGAAGGTGCGAGCCGGGCAGAGCCAGTGTGTCTGTGTGTCTGTGTGTCAGTCCGTGTGTCCTGGGTGTAGTTCGGGTGCCCGAAGGTGCGAGCCGGGCAGAGCCAGTGAACAGCTGTGTCTGTGTGTCAGTCCGTGTCCCGGTATCTCGGGTGCCCTGAAGGGCCGGGCAGAGCCTGTGTGTCTGTGTGTCAGTCCGTGTGTCCCTGTATCTCGGGTGCCCTGAAGGGCCGGGCAGAGCCTGTGTGTCTGTGTGTCAGTCCGTGTGTCCCTGTATCCCGGGTGCCCTGAGGGGCCGCGCGGTAACGGCCGGCGCGGGCTCGCGGCGCCTCACGCCCCGCGGCCGTTGGGCCCAACGGCCGCTCCCCTCAGGCCAGCGCGGACGGGCGGAGCGGCGGGGGGGGGGCGGGGGG